>NC_133333.1:139909821-140593155 GCF_042186555.1 Aquarana catesbeiana
TACCAGAGACACACACACACAGAGACAGCAGGCAGATTCCAATTTCAGTTAACGGTGGAAGATGTGGATGAGCTGACACATACCAGAGACACACACACACAGAGACAGCAGGCAGATTCCAATTTCAGTTAACGGTGGAAGATGTGGATGAGCTGACACATACCAGAGACACACACACACAGAGACAGCAGGCAGATTCCAATTTCAGTTAACGGTGGAAGATGTGGATGAGCTGACACATACCTGTAAAGAGACAGAAGGAATGATCAGGTGAGGCAGAGAATGAAGTGCATATCACTTGTAGAAAGAATCACTTAGAGATAGAAGCCTTAAGGATAGAAGCCCCTGCAATGTGCACCCCCCAGCAATGTGCTGACCCCTTAAGGATGCTCAAATATATACTGTTATAGGGGTGGGGTTGAAGTTCGTTAATTAATCATGAGTGACTATAAGAGTGCCTGGCAATCAAAGTGAACTTTTTGCTTCAAAAGTCAGAATAGCAAGAGGCCAAGACAAGATCAACACATAAAACTTAGGTAAGACAGTCCAGAAAAACAAATAATGTCATGGTTGTTCGCACAGGGCAACAGATAGAGAAGGCCACATACCAGAGACACACACACACAGAGACAGCAGGCAGATTCCAATTTCAGTTAACGGTGGAAGATGTGGATGAGCTGACACATACCAGAGACACACACACACAGAGACAGCAGGCAGATTCCAATTTCAGTTAACGGTGGAAGATGTGGATGAGCTGACACATACCAGAGACACACACACACAGAGACAGCAGGCAGATTCCAATTTCAGTTAACGGTGGAAGATGTGGATGAGCTGACACATACCTGTAAAGAGACAGAAGGAATGATCAGGTGAGGCAGAGAATGAAGTGCATATCACTTGTAGAAAGAATCACTTAGAGATAGAAGCCTTAAGGATAGAAGCCCCTGCAATGTGCACCCCCCAGCAATGTGCTGACCCCTTAAGGATGCTCAAATATATACTGTTATAGGGGTGGGGTTGAAGTTCGTTAATTAATCATGAGTGACTATAAGAGTGCCTGGCAATCAAAGTGAACTTTTTGCTTCAAAAGTCAGAATAGCAAGAGGCCAAGACAAGATCAACACATAAAACTTAGGTAAGACAGTCCAGAAAAACAAATAATGTCATGGTTGTTCGCACAGGGCAACAGATAGAGAAGGCCACATACCAGAGACACACACACACAGAGACAGCAGGCAGATTCCAATTTCAGTTAACGGTGGAAGATGTGGATGAGCTGACACATACCTGTAAAGAGACAGAAGGAATGATCAGGTGAGGCAGAGAATGAAGTGCATATCACTTGTAGAAAGAATCACTTAGAGATAGAAGCCTTAAGGATAGAAGCCCCTGCAATGTGCACCCCCCAGCAATGTGCTGACCCCTTAAGGATGCTCAAATATATACTGTTATAGGGGTGGGGTTGAAGTTCGTTAATTAATCATGAGTGACTATAAGAGTGCCTGGCAATCAAAGTGAACTTTTTGCTTCAAAAGTCAGAATAGCAAGAGGCCAAGACAAGATCAACACATAAAACTTAGGTAAGACAGTCCAGAAAAACAAATAATGTCATGGTTGTTCGCACAGGGCAACAGATAGAGAAGGCCACATACCAGAGACACACACACACAGAGACAGCAGGCAGATTCCAATTTCAGTTAACGGTGGAAGATGTGGATGAGCTGACACATACCTGTAAAGAGACAGAAGGAATGATCAGGTGAGGCAGAGAATGAAGTGCATATCACTTGTAGAAAGAATCACTTAGAGATAGAAGCCTTAAGGATAGAAGCCCCTGCAATGTGCACCCCCCAGCAATGTGCTGACCCCTTAAGGATGCTCAAATATATACTGTTATAGGGGTGGGGTTGAAGTTCGTTAATTAATCATGAGTGACTATAAGAGTGCCTGGCAATCAAAGTGAACTTTTTGCTTCAAAAGTCAGAATAGCAAGAGGCCAAGACAAGATCAACACATAAAACTTAGGTAAGACAGTCCAGAAAAACAAATAATGTCATGGTTGTTCGCACAGGGCAACAGATAGAGAAGGCCACATACCAGAGACACACACACACAGAGACAGCAGGCAGATTCCAATTTCAGTTAACGGTGGAAGATGTGGATGAGCTGACACATACCTGTAAAGAGACAGAAGGAATGATCAGGTGAGGCAGAGAATGAAGTGCATATCACTTGTAGAAAGAATCACTTAGAGATAGAAGCCTTAAGGATAGAAGCCCCTGCAATGTGCACCCCCCAGCAATGTGCTGACCCCTTAAGGATGCTCAAATATATACTGTTATAGGGGTGGGGTTGAAGTTCGTTAATTAATCATGAGTGACTATAAGAGTGCCTGGCAATCAAAGTGAACTTTTTGCTTCAAAAGTCAGAATAGCAAGAGGCCAAGACAAGATCAACACATAAAACTTAGGTAAGACAGTCCAGAAAAACAAATAATGTCATGGTTGTTCGCACAGGGCAACAGATAGAGAAGGCCACATACCAGAGACACACACACACAGAGACAGCAGGCAGATTCCAATTTCAGTTAACGGTGGAAGATGTGGATGAGCTGACACATACCAGAGACACACACACACACAGAGACAGCAGGCAGATTCCAATTTCAGTTAACGGTGGAAGATGTGGATGAGCTGACACATACCTGTAAAGAGACAGAAGGAATGATCAGGTGAGGCAGAGAATGAAGTGCATATCACTTGTAGAAAGAATCACTTAGAGATAGAAGCCTTAAGGATAGAAGCCCCTGCAATGTGCACCCCCCAGCAATGTGCTGACCCCTTAAGGATGCTCAAATATATACTGTTATAGGGGTGGGGTTGAAGTTCGTTAATTAATCATGAGTGACTATAAGAGTGCCTGGCAATCAAAGTGAACTTTTTGCTTCAAAAGTCAGAATAGCAAGAGGCCAAGACAAGATCAACACATAAAACTTAGGTAAGACAGTCCAGAAAAACAAATAATGTCATGGTTGTTCGCACAGGGCAACAGATAGAGAAGGCCACATACCAGAGACACACACACACAGAGACAGCAGGCAGATTCCAATTTCAGTTAACGGTGGAAGATGTGGATGAGCTGACACATACCAGAGACACACACACACAGAGACAGCAGGCAGATTCCAATTTCAGTTAACGGTGGAAGATGTGGATGAGCTGACACATACCTGTAAAGAGACAGAAGGAATGATCAGGTGAGGCAGAGAATGAAGTGCATATCACTTGTAGAAAGAATCACTTAGAGATAGAAGCCTTAAGGATAGAAGCCCCTGCAATGTGCACCCCCCAGCAATGTGCTGACCCCTTAAGGATGCTCAAATATATACTGTTATAGGGGTGGGGTTGAAGTTCGTTAATTAATCATGAGTGACTATAAGAGTGCCTGGCAATCAAAGTGAACTTTTTGCTTCAAAAGTCAGAATAGCAAGAGGCCAAGACAAGATCAACACATAAAACTTAGGTAAGACAGTCCAGAAAAACAAATAATGTCATGGTTGTTCGCACAGGGCAACAGATAGAGAAGGCCACATACCAGAGACACACACACACAGAGACAGCAGGCAGATTCCAATTTCAGTTAACGGTGGAAGATGTGGATGAGCTGACACATACCAGAGACACACACACACAGAGACAGCAGGCAGATTCCAATTTCAGTTAACGGTGGAAGATGTGGATGAGCTGACACATACCTGTAAAGAGACAGAAGGAATGATCAGGTGAGGCAGAGAATGAAGTGCATATCACTTGTAGAAAGAATCACTTAGAGATAGAAGCCTTAAGGATAGAAGCCCCTGCAATGTGCACCCCCCAGCAATGTGCTGACCCCTTAAGGATGCTCAAATATATACTGTTATAGGGGTGGGGTTGAAGTTCGTTAATTAATCATGAGTGACTATAAGAGTGCCTGGCAATCAAAGTGAACTTTTTGCTTCAAAAGTCAGAATAGCAAGAGGCCAAGACAAGATCAACACATAAAACTTAGGTAAGACAGTCCAGAAAAACAAATAATGTCATGGTTGTTCGCACAGGGCAACAGATAGAGAAGGCCACATACCAGAGACACACACACACAGAGACAGCAGGCAGATTCCAATTTCAGTTAACGGTGGAAGATGTGGATGAGCTGACACATACCAGAGACACACACACACAGAGACAGCAGGCAGATTCCAATTTCAGTTAACGGTGGAAGATGTGGATGAGCTGACACATACCTGTAAAGAGACAGAAGGAATGATCAGGTGAGGCAGAGAATGAAGTGCATATCACTTGTAGAAAGAATCACTTAGAGATAGAAGCCTTAAGGATAGAAGCCCCTGCAATGTGCACCCCCCAGCAATGTGCTGACCCCTTAAGGATGCTCAAATATATACTGTTATAGGGGTGGGGTTGAAGTTCGTTAATTAATCATGAGTGACTATAAGAGTGCCTGGCAATCAAAGTGAACTTTTTGCTTCAAAAGTCAGAATAGCAAGAGGCCAAGACAAGATCAACACATAAAACTTAGGTAAGACAGTCCAGAAAAACAAATAATGTCATGGTTGTTCGCACAGGGCAACAGATAGAGAAGGCCACATACCAGAGACACACACACACACAGAGACAGCAGGCAGATTCCAATTTCAGTTAACGGTGGAAGATGTGGATGAGCTGACACATACCAGAGACACACACACACAGAGACAGCAGGCAGATTCCAATTTCAGTTAACGGTGGAAGATGTGGATGAGCTGACACATACCTGTAAAGAGACAGAAGGAATGATCAGGTGAGGCAGAGAATGAAGTGCATATCACTTGTAGAAAGAATCACTTAGAGATAGAAGCCTTAAGGATAGAAGCCCCTGCAATGTGCACCCCCCAGCAATGTGCTGACCCCTTAAGGATGCTCAAATATATACTGTTATAGGGGTGGGGTTGAAGTTCGTTAATTAATCATGAGTGACTATAAGAGTGCCTGGCAATCAAAGTGAACTTTTTGCTTCAAAAGTCAGAATAGCAAGAGGCCAAGACAAGATCAACACATAAAACTTAGGTAAGACAGTCCAGAAAAACAAATAATGTCATGGTTGTTCGCACAGGGCAACAGATAGAGAAGGCCACATACCAGAGACACACACACACAGAGACAGCAGGCAGATTCCAATTTCAGTTAACGGTGGAAGATGTGGATGAGCTGACACATACCAGAGACACACACACACAGAGACAGCAGGCAGATTCCAATTTCAGTTAACGGTGGAAGATGTGGATGAGCTGACACATACCTGTAAAGAGACAGAAGGAATGATCAGGTGAGGCAGAGAATGAAGTGCATATCACTTGTAGAAAGAATCACTTAGAGATAGAAGCCTTAAGGATAGAAGCCCCTGCAATGTGCACCCCCCAGCAATGTGCTGACCCCTTAAGGATGCTCAAATATATACTGTTATAGGGGTGGGGTTGAAGTTCGTTAATTAATCATGAGTGACTATAAGAGTGCCTGGCAATCAAAGTGAACTTTTTGCTTCAAAAGTCAGAATAGCAAGAGGCCAAGACAAGATCAACACATAAAACTTAGGTAAGACAGTCCAGAAAAACAAATAATGTCATGGTTGTTCGCACAGGGCAACAGATAGAGAAGGCCACATACCAGAGACACACACACACAGAGACAGCAGGCAGATTCCAATTTCAGTTAACGGTGGAAGATGTGGATGAGCTGACACATACCAGAGACACACACACACAGAGACAGCAGGCAGATTCCAATTTCAGTTAACGGTGGAAGATGTGGATGAGCTGACACATACCTGTAAAGAGACAGAAGGAATGATCAGGTGAGGCAGAGAATGAAGTGCATATCACTTGTAGAAAGAATCACTTAGAGATAGAAGCCTTAAGGATAGAAGCCCCTGCAATGTGCACCCCCCAGCAATGTGCTGACCCCTTAAGGATGCTCAAATATATACTGTTATAGGGGTGGGGTTGAAGTTCGTTAATTAATCATGAGTGACTATAAGAGTGCCTGGCAATCAAAGTGAACTTTTTGCTTCAAAAGTCAGAATAGCAAGAGGCCAAGACAAGATCAACACATAAAACTTAGGTAAGACAGTCCAGAAAAACAAATAATGTCATGGTTGTTCGCACAGGGCAACAGATAGAGAAGGCCACATACCAGAGACACACACACACAGAGACAGCAGGCAGATTCCAATTTCAGTTAACGGTGGAAGATGTGGATGAGCTGACACATACCAGAGACACACACAGAGACAGCAGGCAGATTCCAATTTCAGTTAACGGTGGAAGATGTGGATGAGCTGACACATACCTGTAAAGAGACAGAAGGAATGATCAGGTGAGGCAGAGAATGAAGTGCATATCACTTGTAGAAAGAATCACTTAGAGATAGAAGCCTTAAGGATAGAAGCCCCTGCAATGTGCACCCCCCAGCAATGTGCTGACCCCTTAAGGATGCTCAAATATATACTGTTATAGGGGTGGGGTTGAAGTTCGTTAATTAATCATGAGTGACTATAAGAGTGCCTGGCAATCAAAGTGAACTTTTTGCTTCAAAAGTCAGAATAGCAAGAGGCCAAGACAAGATCAACACATAAAACTTAGGTAAGACAGTCCAGAAAAACAAATAATGTCATGGTTGTTCGCACAGGGCAACAGATAGAGAAGGCCACATACCAGAGACACACACACACAGAGACAGCAGGCAGATTCCAATTTCAGTTAACGGTGGAAGATGTGGATGAGCTGACACATACCAGAGACACACACACACAGAGACAGCAGGCAGATTCCAATTTCAGTTAACGGTGGAAGATGTGGATGAGCTGACACATACCTGTAAAGAGACAGAAGGAATGATCAGGTGAGGCAGAGAATGAAGTGCATATCACTTGTAGAAAGAATCACTTAGAGATAGAAGCCTTAAGGATAGAAGCCCCTGCAATGTGCACCCCCCAGCAATGTGCTGACCCCTTAAGGATGCTCAAATATATACTGTTATAGGGGTGGGGTTGAAGTTCGTTAATTAATCATGAGTGACTATAAGAGTGCCTGGCAATCAAAGTGAACTTTTTGCTTCAAAAGTCAGAATAGCAAGAGGCCAAGACAAGATCAACACATAAAACTTAGGTAAGACAGTCCAGAAAAACAAATAATGTCATGGTTGTTCGCACAGGGCAACAGATAGAGAAGGCCACATACCAGAGACACACACACACAGAGACAGCAGGCAGATTCCAATTTCAGTTAACGGTGGAAGATGTGGATGAGCTGACACATACCAGAGACACACACACACAGAGACAGCAGGCAGATTCCAATTTCAGTTAACGGTGGAAGATGTGGATGAGCTGACACATACCTGTAAAGAGACAGAAGGAATGATCAGGTGAGGCAGAGAATGAAGTGCATATCACTTGTAGAAAGAATCACTTAGAGATAGAAGCCTTAAGGATAGAAGCCCCTGCAATGTGCACCCCCCAGCAATGTGCTGACCCCTTAAGGATGCTCAAATATATACTGTTATAGGGGTGGGGTTGAAGTTCGTTAATTAATCATGAGTGACTATAAGAGTGCCTGGCAATCAAAGTGAACTTTTTGCTTCAAAAGTCAGAATAGCAAGAGGCCAAGACAAGATCAACACATAAAACTTAGGTAAGACAGTCCAGAAAAACAAATAATGTCATGGTTGTTCGCACAGGGCAACAGATAGAGAAGGCCACATACCAGAGACACACACACACAGAGACAGCAGGCAGATTCCAATTTCAGTTAACGGTGGAAGATGTGGATGAGCTGACACATACCAGAGACACACACACACAGAGACAGCAGGCAGATTCCAATTTCAGTTAACGGTGGAAGATGTGGATGAGCTGACACATACCTGTAAAGAGACAGAAGGAATGATCAGGTGAGGCAGAGAATGAAGTGCATATCACTTGTAGAAAGAATCACTTAGAGATAGAAGCCTTAAGGATAGAAGCCCCTGCAATGTGCACCCCCCAGCAATGTGCTGACCCCTTAAGGATGCTCAAATATATACTGTTATAGGGGTGGGGTTGAAGTTCGTTAATTAATCATGAGTGACTATAAGAGTGCCTGGCAATCAAAGTGAACTTTTTGCTTCAAAAGTCAGAATAGCAAGAGGCCAAGACAAGATCAACACATAAAACTTAGGTAAGACAGTCCAGAAAAACAAATAATGTCATGGTTGTTCGCACAGGGCAACAGATAGAGAAGGCCACATACCAGAGACACACACACACACAGAGACAGCAGGCAGATTCCAATTTCAGTTAACGGTGGAAGATGTGGATGAGCTGACACATACCAGAGACACACACACACAGAGACAGCAGGCAGATTCCAATTTCAGTTAACGGTGGAAGATGTGGATGAGCTGACACATACCTGTAAAGAGACAGAAGGAATGATCAGGTGAGGCAGAGAATGAAGTGCATATCACTTGTAGAAAGAATCACTTAGAGATAGAAGCCTTAAGGATAGAAGCCCCTGCAATGTGCACCCCCCAGCAATGTGCTGACCCCTTAAGGATGCTCAAATATATACTGTTATAGGGGTGGGGTTGAAGTTCGTTAATTAATCATGAGTGACTATAAGAGTGCCTGGCAATCAAAGTGAACTTTTTGCTTCAAAAGTCAGAATAGCAAGAGGCCAAGACAAGATCAACACATAAAACTTAGGTAAGACAGTCCAGAAAAACAAATAATGTCATGGTTGTTCGCACAGGGCAACAGATAGAGAAGGCCACATACCAGAGACACACACACACAGAGACAGCAGGCAGATTCCAATTTCAGTTAACGGTGGAAGATGTGGATGAGCTGACACATACCTGTAAAGAGACAGAAGGAATGATCAGGTGAGGCAGAGAATGAAGTGCATATCACTTGTAGAAAGAATCACTTAGAGATAGAAGCCTTAAGGATAGAAGCCCCTGCAATGTGCACCCCCCAGCAATGTGCTGACCCCTTAAGGATGCTCAAATATATACTGTTATAGGGGTGGGGTTGAAGTTCGTTAATTAATCATGAGTGACTATAAGAGTGCCTGGCAATCAAAGTGAACTTTTTGCTTCAAAAGTCAGAATAGCAAGAGGCCAAGACAAGATCAACACATAAAACTTAGGTAAGACAGTCCAGAAAAACAAATAATGTCATGGTTGTTCGCACAGGGCAACAGATAGAGAAGGCCACATACCAGAGACACACACACACAGAGACAGCAGGCAGATTCCAATTTCAGTTAACGGTGGAAGATGTGGATGAGCTGACACATACCAGAGACACACACACACAGAGACAGCAGGCAGATTCCAATTTCAGTTAACGGTGGAAGATGTGGATGAGCTGACACATACCTGTAAAGAGACAGAAGGAATGATCAGGTGAGGCAGAGAATGAAGTGCATATCACTTGTAGAAAGAATCACTTAGAGATAGAAGCCTTAAGGATAGAAGCCCCTGCAATGTGCACCCCCCAGCAATGTGCTGACCCCTTAAGGATGCTCAAATATATACTGTTATAGGGGTGGGGTTGAAGTTCGTTAATTAATCATGAGTGACTATAAGAGTGCCTGGCAATCAAAGTGAACTTTTTGCTTCAAAAGTCAGAATAGCAAGAGGCCAAGACAAGATCAACACATAAAACTTAGGTAAGACAGTCCAGAAAAACAAATAATGTCATGGTTGTTCGCACAGGGCAACAGATAGAGAAGGCCACATACCAGAGACACACACACACAGAGACAGCAGGCAGATTCCAATTTCAGTTAACGGTGGAAGATGTGGATGAGCTGACACATACCAGAGACACACACACACAGAGACAGCAGGCAGATTCCAATTTCAGTTAACGGTGGAAGATGTGGATGAGCTGACACATACCTGTAAAGAGACAGAAGGAATGATCAGGTGAGGCAGAGAATGAAGTGCATATCACTTGTAGAAAGAATCACTTAGAGATAGAAGCCTTAAGGATAGAAGCCCCTGCAATGTGCACCCCCCAGCAATGTGCTGACCCCTTAAGGATGCTCAAATATATACTGTTATAGGGGTGGGGTTGAAGTTCGTTAATTAATCATGAGTGACTATAAGAGTGCCTGGCAATCAAAGTGAACTTTTTGCTTCAAAAGTCAGAATAGCAAGAGGCCAAGACAAGATCAACACATAAAACTTAGGTAAGACAGTCCAGAAAAACAAATAATGTCATGGTTGTTCGCACAGGGCAACAGATAGAGAAGGCCACATACCAGAGACACACACACACACAGAGACAGCAGGCAGATTCCAATTTCAGTTAACGGTGGAAGATGTGGATGAGCTGACACATACCAGAGACACACACACACAGAGACAGCAGGCAGATTCCAATTTCAGTTAACGGTGGAAGATGTGGATGAGCTGACACATACCTGTAAAGAGACAGAAGGAATGATCAGGTGAGGCAGAGAATGAAGTGCATATCACTTGTAGAAAGAATCACTTAGAGATAGAAGCCTTAAGGATAGAAGCCCCTGCAATGTGCACCCCCCAGCAATGTGCTGACCCCTTAAGGATGCTCAAATATATACTGTTATAGGGGTGGGGTTGAAGTTCGTTAATTAATCATGAGTGACTATAAGAGTGCCTGGCAATCAAAGTGAACTTTTTGCTTCAAAAGTCAGAATAGCAAGAGGCCAAGACAAGATCAACACATAAAACTTAGGTAAGACAGTCCAGAAAAACAAATAATGTCATGGTTGTTCGCACAGGGCAACAGATAGAGAAGGCCACATACCAGAGACACACACACACACAGAGACAGCAGGCAGATTCCAATTTCAGTTAACGGTGGAAGATGTGGATGAGCTGACACATACCAGAGACACACACACACAGAGACAGCAGGCAGATTCCAATTTCAGTTAACGGTGGAAGATGTGGATGAGCTGACACATACCAGAGACACACACACACAGAGACAGCAGGCAGATTCCAATTTCAGTTAACGGTGGAAGATGTGGATGAGCTGACACATACCTGTAAAGAGACAGAAGGAATGATCAGGTGAGGCAGAGAATGAAGTGCATATCACTTGTAGAAAGAATCACTTAGAGATAGAAGCCTTAAGGATAGAAGCCCCTGCAATGTGCACCCCCCAGCAATGTGCTGACCCCTTAAGGATGCTCAAATATATACTGTTATAGGGGTGGGGTTGAAGTTCGTTAATTAATCATGAGTGACTATAAGAGTGCCTGGCAATCAAAGTGAACTTTTTGCTTCAAAAGTCAGAATAGCAAGAGGCCAAGACAAGATCAACACATAAAACTTAGGTAAGACAGTCCAGAAAAACAAATAATGTCATGGTTGTTCGCACAGGGCAACAGATAGAGAAGGCCACATACCAGAGACACACACACACAGAGACAGCAGGCAGATTCCAATTTCAGTTAACGGTGGAAGATGTGGATGAGCTGACACATACCAGAGACACACACACACAGAGACAGCAGGCAGATTCCAATTTCAGTTAACGGTGGAAGATGTGGATGAGCTGACACATACCTGTAAAGAGACAGAAGGAATGATCAGGTGAGGCAGAGAATGAAGTGCATATCACTTGTAGAAAGAATCACTTAGAGATAGAAGCCTTAAGGATAGAAGCCCCTGCAATGTGCACCCCCCAGCAATGTGCTGACCCCTTAAGGATGCTCAAATATATACTGTTATAGGGGTGGGGTTGAAGTTCGTTAATTAATCATGAGTGACTATAAGAGTGCCTGGCAATCAAAGTGAACTTTTTGCTTCAAAAGTCAGAATAGCAAGAGGCCAAGACAAGATCAACACATAAAACTTAGGTAAGACAGTCCAGAAAAACAAATAATGTCATGGTTGTTCGCACAGGGCAACAGATAGAGAAGGCCACATACCAGAGACACACACACACAGAGACAGCAGGCAGATTCCAATTTCAGTTAACGGTGGAAGATGTGGATGAGCTGACACATACCAGAGACACACACACACAGAGACAGCAGGCAGATTCCAATTTCAGTTAACGGTGGAAGATGTGGATGAGCTGACACATACCTGTAAAGAGACAGAAGGAATGATCAGGTGAGGCAGAGAATGAAGTGCATATCACTTGTAGAAAGAATCACTTAGAGATAGAAGCCTTAAGGATAGAAGCCCCTGCAATGTGCACCCCCCAGCAATGTGCTGACCCCTTAAGGATGCTCAAATATATACTGTTATAGGGGTGGGGTTGAAGTTCGTTAATTAATCATGAGTGACTATAAGAGTGCCTGGCAATCAAAGTGAACTTTTTGCTTCAAAAGTCAGAATAGCAAGAGGCCAAGACAAGATCAACACATAAAACTTAGGTAAGACAGTCCAGAAAAACAAATAATGTCATGGTTGTTCGCACAGGGCAACAGATAGAGAAGGCCACATACCAGAGACACACACACACAGAGACAGCAGGCAGATTCCAATTTCAGTTAACGGTGGAAGATGTGGATGAGCTGACACATACCAGAGACACACACACACAGAGACAGCAGGCAGATTCCAATTTCAGTTAACGGTGGAAGATGTGGATGAGCTGACACATACCTGTAAAGAGACAGAAGGAATGATCAGGTGAGGCAGAGAATGAAGTGCATATCACTTGTAGAAAGAATCACTTAGAGATAGAAGCCTTAAGGATAGAAGCCCCTGCAATGTGCACCCCCCAGCAATGTGCTGACCCCTTAAGGATGCTCAAATATATACTGTTATAGGGGTGGGGTTGAAGTTCGTTAATTAATCATGAGTGACTATAAGAGTGCCTGGCAATCAAAGTGAACTTTTTGCTTCAAAAGTCAGAATAGCAAGAGGCCAAGACAAGATCAACACATAAAACTTAGGTAAGACAGTCCAGAAAAACAAATAATGTCATGGTTGTTCGCACAGGGCAACAGATAGAGAAGGCCACATACCAGAGACACACACACACACACAGAGACAGCAGGCAGATTCCAATTTCAGTTAACGGTGGAAGATGTGGATGAGCTGACACATACCAGAGACACACACACACAGAGACAGCAGGCAGATTCCAATTTCAGTTAACGGTGGAAGATGTGGATGAGCTGACACATACCTGTAAAGAGACAGAAGGAATGATCAGGTGAGGCAGAGAATGAAGTGCATATCACTTGTAGAAAGAATCACTTAGAGATAGAAGCCTTAAGGATAGAAGCCCCTGCAATGTGCACCCCCCAGCAATGTGCTGACCCCTTAAGGATGCTCAAATATATACTGTTATAGGGGTGGGGTTGAAGTTCGTTAATTAATCATGAGTGACTATAAGAGTGCCTGGCAATCAAAGTGAACTTTTTGCTTCAAAAGTCAGAATAGCAAGAGGCCAAGACAAGATCAACACATAAAACTTAGGTAAGACAGTCCAGAAAAACAAATAATGTCATGGTTGTTCGCACAGGGCAACAGATAGAGAAGGCCACATACCAGAGACACACACACACAGAGACAGCAGGCAGATTCCAATTTCAGTTAACGGTGGAAGATGTGGATGAGCTGACACATACCAGAGACACACACACACAGAGACAGCAGGCAGATTCCAATTTCAGTTAACGGTGGAAGATGTGGATGAGCTGACACATACCTGTAAAGAGACAGAAGGAATGATCAGGTGAGGCAGAGAATGAAGTGCATATCACTTGTAGAAAGAATCACTTAGAGATAGAAGCCTTAAGGATAGAAGCCCCTGCAATGTGCACCCCCCAGCAATGTGCTGACCCCTTAAGGATGCTCAAATATATACTGTTATAGGGGTGGGGTTGAAGTTCGTTAATTAATCATGAGTGACTATAAGAGTGCCTGGCAATCAAAGTGAACTTTTTGCTTCAAAAGTCAGAATAGCAAGAGGCCAAGACAAGATCAACACATAAAACTTAGGTAAGACAGTCCAGAAAAACAAATAATGTCATGGTTGTTCGCACAGGGCAACAGATAGAGAAGGCCACATACCAGAGACACACACACACAGAGACAGCAGGCAGATTCCAATTTCAGTTAACGGTGGAAGATGTGGATGAGCTGACACATACCAGAGACACACACACACACAGAGACAGCAGGCAGATTCCAATTTCAGTTAACGGTGGAAGATGTGGATGAGCTGACACATACCAGAGACACACACACACAGAGACAGCAGGCAGATTCCAATTTCAGTTAACGGTGGAAGATGTGGATGAGCTGACACATACCAGAGACACACACACACAGAGACAGCAGGCAGATTCCAATTTCAGTTAACGGTGGAAGATGTGGATGAGCTGACACATACCTGTAAAGAGACAGAAGGAATGATCAGGTGAGGCAGAGAATGAAGTGCATATCACTTGTAGAAAGAATCACTTAGAGATAGAAGCCTTAAGGATAGAAGCCCCTGCAATGTGCACCCCCAGCAATGTGCTGACCCCTTAAGGATGCTCAAATATATACTGTTATAGGGGTGGGGTTGAAGTTCGTTAATTAATCATGAGTGACTATAAGAGTGCCTGGCAATCAAAGTGAACTTTTTGCTTCAAAAGTCAGAATAGCAAGAGGCCAAGACAAGATCAACACATAAAACTTAGGTAAGACAGTCCAGAAAAACAAATAATGTCATGGTTGTTCGCACAGGGCAACAGATAGAGAAGGCCACATACCAGAGACACACACACACACAGAGACAGCAGGCAGATTCCAATTTCAGTTAACGGTGGAAGATGTGGATGAGCTGACACATACCAGAGACACACACACAGAGACAGCAGGCAGATTCCAATTTCAGTTAACGGTGGAAGATGTGGATGAGCTGACACATACCAGAGACACACACACAGAGACAGCAGGCAGATTCCAATTTCAGTTAACGGTGGAAGATGTGGATGAGCTGACACATACCAGAGACACACACACACAGAGACAGCAGGCAGATTCCAATTTCAGTTAACGGTGGAAGATGTGGATGAGCTGACACATACCAGAGACACACACACACACAGAGACAGCAGGCAGATTCCAATTTCAGTTAACGGTGGAAGATGTGGATGAGCTGACACATACCAGAGACACACACACACAGAGACAGCAGGCAGATTCCAATTTCAGTTAACGGTGGAAGATGTGGATGAGCTGACACATACCAGAGACACACACACACAGAGACAGCAGGCAGATTCCAATTTCAGTTAACGGTGGAAGATGTGGATGAGCTGACACATACCAGAGACACACACACACAGAGACAGCAGGCAGATTCCAATTTCAGTTAACGGTGGAAGATGTGGATGAGCTGACACATACCAGAGACACACACACACAGAGACAGCAGGCAGATTCCAATTTCAGTTAACGGTGGAAGATGTGGATGAGCTGACACATACCAGAGACACACACACACAGAGACAGCAGGCAGATTCCAATTTCAGTTAACGGTGGAAGATGTGGATGAGCTGACACATACCAGAGACACACACACACAGAGACAGCAGGCAGATTCCAATTTCAGTTAACGGTGGAAGATGTGGATGAGCTGACACATACCAGAGACACACACACACAGAGACAGCAGGCAGATTCCAATTTCAGTTAACGGTGGAAGATGTGGATGAGCTGACACATACCAGAGACACACACACACAGAGACAGCAGGCAGATTCCAATTTCAGTTAACGGTGGAAGATGTGGATGAGCTGACACATACCAGAGACACACACACACAGAGACAGCAGGCAGATTCCAATTTCAGTTAACGGTGGAAGATGTGGATGAGCTGACACATACCAGAGACACACACACACAGAGACAGCAGGCAGATTCCAATTTCAGTTAACGGTGGAAGATGTGGATGAGCTGACACATACCAGAGACACACACACACAGAGACAGCAGGCAGATTCCAATTTCAGTTAACGGTGGAAGATGTGGATGAGCTGACACATACCAGAGACACACACACACAGAGACAGCAGGCAGATTCCAATTTCAGTTAACGGTGGAAGATGTGGATGAGCTGACACATACCAGAGACACACACACACAGAGACAGCAGGCAGATTCCAATTTCAGTTAACGGTGGAAGATGTGGATGAGCTGACACATACCAGAGACACACACACACACAGAGACAGCAGGCAGATTCCAATTTCAGTTAACGGTGGAAGATGTGGATGAGCTGACACATACCTGTAAAGAGACAGAAGGAATGATCAGGTGAGGCAGAGAATGAAGTGCATATCACTTGTAGAAAGAATCACTTAGAGATAGAAGCCTTAAGGATAGAAGCCCCTGCAATGTGCACCCCCCAGCAATGTGCTGACCCCTTAAGGATGCTCAAATATATACTGTTATAGGGGTGGGGTTGAAGTTCGTTAATTAATCATGAGTGACTATAAGAGTGCCTGGCAATCAAAGTGAACTTTTTGCTTCAAAAGTCAGAATAGCAAGAGGCCAAGACAAGATCAACACATAAAACTTAGGTAAGACAGTCCAGAAAAACAAATAATGTCATGGTTGTTCGCACAGGGCAACAGATAGAGAAGGCCACATACCAGAGACACACACACACAGAGACAGCAGGCAGATTCCAATTTCAGTTAACGGTGGAAGATGTGGATGAGCTGACACATACCAGAGACACACACACACAGAGACAGCAGGCAGATTCCAATTTCAGTTAACGGTGGAAGATGTGGATGAGCTGACACATACCTGTAAAGAGACAGAAGGAATGATCAGGTGAGGCAGAGAATGAAGTGCATATCACTTGTAGAAAGAATCACTTAGAGATAGAAGCCTTAAGGATAGAAGCCCCTGCAATGTGCACCCCCCAGCAATGTGCTGACCCCTTAAGGATGCTCAAATATATACTGTTATAGGGGTGGGGTTGAAGTTCGTTAATTAATCATGAGTGACTATAAGAGTGCCTGGCAATCAAAGTGAACTTTTTGCTTCAAAAGTCAGAATAGCAAGAGGCCAAGACAAGATCAACACATAAAACTTAGGTAAGACAGTCCAGAAAAACAAATAATGTCATGGTTGTTCGCACAGGGCAACAGATAGAGAAGGCCACATACCAGAGACACACACACACAGAGACAGCAGGCAGATTCCAATTTCAGTTAACGGTGGAAGATGTGGATGAGCTGACACATACCAGAGACACACACACACAGAGACAGCAGGCAGATTCCAATTTCAGTTAACGGTGGAAGATGTGGATGAGCTGACACATACCTGTAAAGAGACAGAAGGAATGATCAGGTGAGGCAGAGAATGAAGTGCATATCACTTGTAGAAAGAATCACTTAGAGATAGAAGCCTTAAGGATAGAAGCCCCTGCAATGTGCACCCCCCAGCAATGTGCTGACCCCTTAAGGATGCTCAAATATATACTGTTATAGGGGTGGGGTTGAAGTTCGTTAATTAATCATGAGTGACTATAAGAGTGCCTGGCAATCAAAGTGAACTTTTTGCTTCAAAAGTCAGAATAGCAAGAGGCCAAGACAAGATCAACACATAAAACTTAGGTAAGACAGTCCAGAAAAACAAATAATGTCATGGTTGTTCGCACAGGGCAACAGATAGAGAAGGCCACATACCAGAGACACACACACACAGAGACAGCAGGCAGATTCCAATTTCAGTTAACGGTGGAAGATGTGGATGAGCTGACACATACCAGAGACACACACACACACACAGAGACAGCAGGCAGATTCCAATTTCAGTTAACGGTGGAAGATGTGGATGAGCTGACACATACCTGTAAAGAGACAGAAGGAATGATCAGGTGAGGCAGAGAATGAAGTGCATATCACTTGTAGAAAGAATCACTTAGAGATAGAAGCCTTAAGGATAGAAGCCCCTGCAATGTGCACCCCCCAGCAATGTGCTGACCCCTTAAGGATGCTCAAATATATACTGTTATAGGGGTGGGGTTGAAGTTCGTTAATTAATCATGAGTGACTAAAAGAGTGCCTGGCAATCAAAGTGAACTTTTTGCTTCAAAAGTCAGAATAGCAAGAGGCCAAGACAAGATCAACACATAAAACTTAGGTAAGACAGTCCAGAAAAACAAATAATGTCATGGTTGTTCGCACAGGGCAACAGATAGAGAAGGCCACATACCAGAGACACACACACACAGAGACAGCAGGCAGATTCCAATTTCAGTTAACGGTGGAAGATGTGGATGAGCTGACACATACCAGAGACACACACACACACAGAGACAGCAGGCAGATTCCAATTTCAGTTAACGGTGGAAGATGTGGATGAGCTGACACATACCTGTAAAGAGACAGAAGGAATGATCAGGTGAGGCAGAGAATGAAGTGCATATCACTTGTAGAAAGAATCACTTAGAGATAGAAGCCTTAAGGATAGAAGCCCCTGCAATGTGCACCCCCCAGCAATGTGCTGACCCCTTAAGGATGCTCAAATATATACTGTTATAGGGGTGGGGTTGAAGTTCGTTAATTAATCATGAGTGACTATAAGAGTGCCTGGCAATCAAAGTGAACTTTTTGCTTCAAAAGTCAGAATAGCAAGAGGCCAAGACAAGATCAACACATAAAACTTAGGTAAGACAGTCCAGAAAAACAAATAATGTCATGGTTGTTCGCACAGGGCAACAGATAGAGAAGGCCACATACCAGAGACACACACACAGAGACAGCAGGCAGATTCCAATTTCAGTTAACGGTGGAAGATGTGGATGAGCTGACACATACCAGAGACACACACACACAGAGACAGCAGGCAGATTCCAATTTCAGTTAACGGTGGAAGATGTGGATGAGCTGACACATACCTGTAAAGAGACAGAAGGAATGATCAGGTGAGGCAGAGAATGAAGTGCATATCACTTGTAGAAAGAATCACTTAGAGATAGAAGCCTTAAGGATAGAAGCCCCTGCAATGTGCACCCCCCAGCAATGTGCTGACCCCTTAAGGATGCTCAAATATATACTGTTATAGGGGTGGGGTTGAAGTTCGTTAATTAATCATGAGTGACTATAAGAGTGCCTGGCAATCAAAGTGAACTTTTTGCTTCAAAAGTCAGAATAGCAAGAGGCCAAGACAAGATCAACACATAAAACTTAGGTAAGACAGTCCAGAAAAACAAATAATGTCATGGTTGTTCGCACAGGGCAACAGATAGAGAAGGCCACATACCAGAGACACACACACACAGAGACAGCAGGCAGATTCCAATTTCAGTTAACGGTGGAAGATGTGGATGAGCTGACACATACCAGAGACACACACACACAGAGACAGCAGGCAGATTCCAATTTCAGTTAACGGTGGAAGATGTGGATGAGCTGACACATACCTGTAAAGAGACAGAAGGAATGATCAGGTGAGGCAGAGAATGAAGTGCATATCACTTGTAGAAAGAATCACTTAGAGATAGAAGCCTTAAGGATAGAAGCCCCTGCAATGTGCACCCCCCAGCAATGTGCTGACCCCTTAAGGATGCTCAAATATATACTGTTATAGGGGTGGGGTTGAAGTTCGTTAATTAATCATGAGTGACTATAAGAGTGCCTGGCAATCAAAGTGAACTTTTTGCTTCAAAAGTCAGAATAGCAAGAGGCCAAGACAAGATCAACACATAAAACTTAGGTAAGACAGTCCAGAAAAACAAATAATGTCATGGTTGTTCGCACAGGGCAACAGATAGAGAAGGCCACATACCAGAGACACACACACACAGAGACAGCAGGCAGATTCCAATTTCAGTTAACGGTGGAAGATGTGGATGAGCTGACACATACCAGAGACACACACACACAGAGACAGCAGGCAGATTCCAATTTCAGTTAACGGTGGAAGATGTGGATGAGCTGACACATACCTGTAAAGAGACAGAAGGAATGATCAGGTGAGGCAGAGAATGAAGTGCATATCACTTGTAGAAAGAATCACTTAGAGATAGAAGCCTTAAGGATAGAAGCCCCTGCAATGTGCACCCCCCAGCAATGTGCTGACCCCTTAAGGATGCTCAAATATATACTGTTATAGGGGTGGGGTTGAAGTTCGTTAATTAATCATGAGTGACTATAAGAGTGCCTGGCAATCAAAGTGAACTTTTTGCTTCAAAAGTCAGAATAGCAAGAGGCCAAGACAAGATCAACACATAAAACTTAGGTAAGACAGTCCAGAAAAACAAATAATGTCATGGTTGTTCGCACAGGGCAACAGATAGAGAAGGCCACATACCAGAGACACACACACACAGAGACAGCAGGCAGATTCCAATTTCAGTTAACGGTGGAAGATGTGGATGAGCTGACACATACCAGAGACACACACACACACAGAGACAGCAGGCAGATTCCAATTTCAGTTAACGGTGGAAGATGTGGATGAGCTGACACATACCTGTAAAGAGACAGAAGGAATGATCAGGTGAGGCAGAGAATGAAGTGCATATCACTTGTAGAAAGAATCACTTAGAGATAGAAGCCTTAAGGATAGAAGCCCCTGCAATGTGCACCCCCCAGCAATGTGCTGACCCCTTAAGGATGCTCAAATATATACTGTTATAGGGGTGGGGTTGAAGTTCGTTAATTAATCATGAGTGACTATAAGAGTGCCTGGCAATCAAAGTGAACTTTTTGCTTCAAAAGTCAGAATAGCAAGAGGCCAAGACAAGATCAACACATAAAACTTAGGTAAGACAGTCCAGAAAAACAAATAATGTCATGGTTGTTCGCACAGGGCAACAGATAGAGAAGGCCACATACCAGAGACACACACACACAGAGACAGCAGGCAGATTCCAATTTCAGTTAACGGTGGAAGATGTGGATGAGCTGACACATACCAGAGACACACACACACACAGAGACAGCAGGCAGATTCCAATTTCAGTTAACGGTGGAAGATGTGGATGAGCTGACACATACCTGTAAAGAGACAGAAGGAATGATCAGGTGAGGCAGAGAATGAAGTGCATATCACTTGTAGAAAGAATCACTTAGAGATAGAAGCCTTAAGGATAGAAGCCCCTGCAATGTGCACCCCCCAGCAATGTGCTGACCCCTTAAGGATGCTCAAATATATACTGTTATAGGGGTGGGGTTGAAGTTCGTTAATTAATCATGAGTGACTATAAGAGTGCCTGGCAATCAAAGTGAACTTTTTGCTTCAAAAGTCAGAATAGCAAGAGGCCAAGACAAGATCAACACATAAAACTTAGGTAAGACAGTCCAGAAAAACAAATAATGTCATGGTTGTTCGCACAGGGCAACAGATAGAGAAGGCCACATACCAGAGACACACACACACAGAGACAGCAGGCAGATTCCAATTTCAGTTAACGGTGGAAGATGTGGATGAGCTGACACATACCAGAGACACACACACACAGAGACAGCAGGCAGATTCCAATTTCAGTTAACGGTGGAAGATGTGGATGAGCTGACACATACCTGTAAAGAGACAGAAGGAATGATCAGGTGAGGCAGAGAATGAAGTGCATATCACTTGTAGAAAGAATCACTTAGAGATAGAAGCCTTAAGGATAGAAGCCCCTGCAATGTGCACCCCCCAGCAATGTGCTGACCCCTTAAGGATGCTCAAATATATACTGTTATAGGGGTGGGGTTGAAGTTCGTTAATTAATCATGAGTGACTATAAGAGTGCCTGGCAATCAAAGTGAACTTTTTGCTTCAAAAGTCAGAATAGCAAGAGGCCAAGACAAGATCAACACATAAAACTTAGGTAAGACAGTCCAGAAAAACAAATAATGTCATGGTTGTTCGCACAGGGCAACAGATAGAGAAGGCCACATACCAGAGACACACACACAGAGACAGCAGGCAGATTCCAATTTCAGTTAACGGTGGAAGATGTGGATGAGCTGACACATACCAGAGACACACACACACAGAGACAGCAGGCAGATTCCAATTTCAGTTAACGGTGGAAGATGTGGATGAGCTGACACATACCTGTAAAGAGACAGAAGGAATGATCAGGTGAGGCAGAGAATGAAGTGCATATCACTTGTAGAAAGAATCACTTAGAGATAGAAGCCTTAAGGATAGAAGCCCCTGCAATGTGCACCCCCCAGCAATGTGCTGACCCCTTAAGGATGCTCAAATATATACTGTTATAGGGGTGGGGTTGAAGTTCGTTAATTAATCATGAGTGACTATAAGAGTGCCTGGCAATCAAAGTGAACTTTTTGCTTCAAAAGTCAGAATAGCAAGAGGCCAAGACAAGATCAACACATAAAACTTAGGTAAGACAGTCCAGAAAAACAAATAATGTCATGGTTGTTCGCACAGGGCAACAGATAGAGAAGGCCACATACCAGAGACACACACACACAGAGACAGCAGGCAGATTCCAATTTCAGTTAACGGTGGAAGATGTGGATGAGCTGACACATACCAGAGACACACACACACAGAGACAGCAGGCAGATTCCAATTTCAGTTAACGGTGGAAGATGTGGATGAGCTGACACATACCTGTAAAGAGACAGAAGGAATGATCAGGTGAGGCAGAGAATGAAGTGCATATCACTTGTAGAAAGAATCACTTAGAGATAGAAGCCTTAAGGATAGAAGCCCCTGCAATGTGCACCCCCCAGCAATGTGCTGACCCCTTAAGGATGCTCAAATATATACTGTTATAGGGGTGGGGTTGAAGTTCGTTAATTAATCATGAGTGACTATAAGAGTGCCTGGCAATCAAAGTGAACTTTTTGCTTCAAAAGTCAGAATAGCAAGAGGCCAAGACAAGATCAACACATAAAACTTAGGTAAGACAGTCCAGAAAAACAAATAATGTCATGGTTGTTCGCACAGGGCAACAGATAGAGAAGGCCACATACCAGAGACACACACACACACAGAGACAGCAGGCAGATTCCAATTTCAGTTAACGGTGGAAGATGTGGATGAGCTGACACATACCAGAGACACACACACACACAGAGACAGCAGGCAGATTCCAATTTCAGTTAACGGTGGAAGATGTGGATGAGCTGACACATACCTGTAAAGAGACAGAAGGAATGATCAGGTGAGGCAGAGAATGAAGTGCATATCACTTGTAGAAAGAATCACTTAGAGATAGAAGCCTTAAGGATAGAAGCCCCTGCAATGTGCACCCCCCAGCAATGTGCTGACCCCTTAAGGATGCTCAAATATATACTGTTATAGGGGTGGGGTTGAAGTTCGTTAATTAATCATGAGTGACTATAAGAGTGCCTGGCAATCAAAGTGAACTTTTTGCTTCAAAAGTCAGAATAGCAAGAGGCCAAGACAAGATCAACACATAAAACTTAGGTAAGACAGTCCAGAAAAACAAATAATGTCATGGTTGTTCGCACAGGGCAACAGATAGAGAAGGCCACATACCAGAGACACACACACACAGAGACAGCAGGCAGATTCCAATTTCAGTTAACGGTGGAAGATGTGGATGAGCTGACACATACCAGAGACACACACACACAGACAGCAGGCAGATTCCAATTTCAGTTAACGGTGGAAGATGTGGATGAGCTGACACATACCTGTAAAGAGACAGAAGGAATGATCAGGTGAGGCAGAGAATGAAGTGCATATCACTTGTAGAAAGAATCACTTAGAGATAGAAGCCTTAAGGATAGAAGCCCCTGCAATGTGCACCCCCCAGCAATGTGCTGACCCCTTAAGGATGCTCAAATATATACTGTTATAGGGGTGGGGTTGAAGTTCGTTAATTAATCATGAGTGACTATAAGAGTGCCTGGCAATCAAAGTGAACTTTTTGCTTCAAAAGTCAGAATAGCAAGAGGCCAAGACAAGATCAACACATAAAACTTAGGTAAGACAGTCCAGAAAAACAAATAATGTCATGGTTGTTCGCACAGGGCAACAGATAGAGAAGGCCACATACCAGAGACACACACACACACAGAGACAGCAGGCAGATTCCAATTTCAGTTAACGGTGGAAGATGTGGATGAGCTGACACATACCAGAGACACACACACACAGAGACAGCAGGCAGATTCCAATTTCAGTTAACGGTGGAAGATGTGGATGAGCTGACACATACCTGTAAAGAGACAGAAGGAATGATCAGGTGAGGCAGAGAATGAAGTGCATATCACTTGTAGAAAGAATCACTTAGAGATAGAAGCCTTAAGGATAGAAGCCCCTGCAATGTGCACCCCCCAGCAATGTGCTGACCCCTTAAGGATGCTCAAATATATACTGTTATAGGGGTGGGGTTGAAGTTCGTTAATTAATCATGAGTGACTATAAGAGTGCCTGGCAATCAAAGTGAACTTTTTGCTTCAAAAGTCAGAATAGCAAGAGGCCAAGACAAGATCAACACATAAAACTTAGGTAAGACAGTCCAGAAAAACAAATAATGTCATGGTTGTTCGCACAGGGCAACAGATAGAGAAGGCCACATACCAGAGACACACACACACAGAGACAGCAGGCAGATTCCAATTTCAGTTAACGGTGGAAGATGTGGATGAGCTGACACATACCAGAGACACACACACACAGAGACAGCAGGCAGATTCCAATTTCAGTTAACGGTGGAAGATGTGGATGAGCTGACACATACCTGTAAAGAGACAGAAGGAATGATCAGGTGAGGCAGAGAATGAAGTGCATATCACTTGTAGAAAGAATCACTTAGAGATAGAAGCCTTAAGGATAGAAGCCCCTGCAATGTGCACCCCCCAGCAATGTGCTGACCCCTTAAGGATGCTCAAATATATACTGTTATAGGGGTGGGGTTGAAGTTCGTTAATTAATCATGAGTGACTATAAGAGTGCCTGGCAATCAAAGTGAACTTTTTGCTTCAAAAGTCAGAATAGCAAGAGGCCAAGACAAGATCAACACATAAAACTTAGGTAAGACAGTCCAGAAAAACAAATAATGTCATGGTTGTTCGCACAGGGCAACAGATAGAGAAGGCCACATACCAGAGACACACACACACAGAGACAGCAGGCAGATTCCAATTTCAGTTAACGGTGGAAGATGTGGATGAGCTGACACATACCAGAGACACACACACACACAGAGACAGCAGGCAGATTCCAATTTCAGTTAACGGTGGAAGATGTGGATGAGCTGACACATACCTGTAAAGAGACAGAAGGAATGATCAGGTGAGGCAGAGAATGAAGTGCATATCACTTGTAGAAAGAATCACTTAGAGATAGAAGCCTTAAGGATAGAAGCCCCTGCAATGTGCACCCCCCAGCAATGTGCTGACCCCTTAAGGATGCTCAAATATATACTGTTATAGGGGTGGGGTTGAAGTTCGTTAATTAATCATGAGTGACTATAAGAGTGCCTGGCAATCAAAGTGAACTTTTTGCTTCAAAAGTCAGAATAGCAAGAGGCCAAGACAAGATCAACACATAAAACTTAGGTAAGACAGTCCAGAAAAACAAATAATGTCATGGTTGTTCGCACAGGGCAACAGATAGAGAAGGCCACATACCAGAGACACACACACACAGAGACAGCAGGCAGATTCCAATTTCAGTTAACGGTGGAAGATGTGGATGAGCTGACACATACCAGAGACACACACACACAGAGACAGCAGGCAGATTCCAATTTCAGTTAACGGTGGAAGATGTGGATGAGCTGACACATACCTGTAAAGAGACAGAAGGAATGATCAGGTGAGGCAGAGAATGAAGTGCATATCATTTGTAGAAAGAATCACTTAGAGATAGAAGCCTTAAGGATAGAAGCCCCTGCAATGTGCACCCCCCAGCAATGTGCTGACCCCTTAAGGATGCTCAAATATATACTGTTATAGGGGTGGGGTTGAAGTTCGTTAATTAATCATGAGTGACTATAAGAGTGCCTGGCAATCAAAGTGAACTTTTTGCTTCAAAAGTCAGAATAGCAAGAGGCCAAGACAAGATCAACACATAAAACTTAGGTAAGACAGTCCAGAAAAACAAATAATGTCATGGTTGTTCGCACAGGGCAACAGATAGAGAAGGCCACATACCAGAGACACACACACACAGAGACAGCAGGCAGATTCCAATTTCAGTTAACGGTGGAAGATGTGGATGAGCTGACACATACCAGAGACACACACACACAGAGACAGCAGGCAGATTCCAATTTCAGTTAACGGTGGAAGATGTGGATGAGCTGACACATACCTGTAAAGAGACAGAAGGAATGATCAGGTGAGGCAGAGAATGAAGTGCATATCACTTGTAGAAAGAATCACTTAGAGATAGAAGCCTTAAGGATAGAAGCCCCTGCAATGTGCACCCCCCAGCAATGTGCTGACCCCTTAAGGATGCTCAAATATATACTGTTATAGGGGTGGGGTTGAAGTTCGTTAATTAATCATGAGTGACTATAAGAGTGCCTGGCAATCAAAGTGAACTTTTTGCTTCAAAAGTCAGAATAGCAAGAGGCCAAGACAAGATCAACACATAAAACTTAGGTAAGACAGTCCAGAAAAACAAATAATGTCATGGTTGTTCGCACAGGGCAACAGATAGAGAAGGCCACATACCAGAGACACACACACACAGAGACAGCAGGCAGATTCCAATTTCAGTTAACGGTGGAAGATGTGGATGAGCTGACACATACCAGAGACACACACACACAGAGACAGCAGGCAGATTCCAATTTCAGTTAACGGTGGAAGATGTGGATGAGCTGACACATACCTGTAAAGAGACAGAAGGAATGATCAGGTGAGGCAGAGAATGAAGTGCATATCACTTGTAGAAAGAATCACTTAGAGATAGAAGCCTTAAGGATAGAAGCCCCTGCAATGTGCACCCCCCAGCAATGTGCTGACCCCTTAAGGATGCTCAAATATATACTGTTATAGGGGTGGGGTTGAAGTTCGTTAATTAATCATGAGTGACTATAAGAGTGCCTGGCAATCAAAGTGAACTTTTTGCTTCAAAAGTCAGAATAGCAAGAGGCCAAGACAAGATCAACACATAAAACTTAGGTAAGACAGTCCAGAAAAACAAATAATGTCATGGTTGTTCGCACAGGGCAACAGATAGAGAAGGCCACATACCAGAGACACACACACACAGAGACAGCAGGCAGATTCCAATTTCAGTTAACGGTGGAAGATGTGGATGAGCTGACACATACCAGAGACACACACACACAGAGACAGCAGGCAGATTCCAATTTCAGTTAACGGTGGAAGATGTGGATGAGCTGACACATACCTGTAAAGAGACAGAAGGAATGATCAGGTGAGGCAGAGAATGAAGTGCATATCACTTGTAGAAAGAATCACTTAGAGATAGAAGCCTTAAGGATAGAAGCCCCTGCAATGTGCACCCCCCAGCAATGTGCTGACCCCTTAAGGATGCTCAAATATATACTGTTATAGGGGTGGGGTTGAAGTTCGTTAATTAATCATGAGTGACTATAAGAGTGCCTGGCAATCAAAGTGAACTTTTTGCTTCAAAAGTCAGAATAGCAAGAGGCCAAGACAAGATCAACACATAAAACTTAGGTAAGACAGTCCAGAAAAACAAATAATGTCATGGTTGTTCGCACAGGGCAACAGATAGAGAAGGCCACATACCAGAGACACACACACACAGAGACAGCAGGCAGATTCCAATTTCAGTTAACGGTGGAAGATGTGGATGAGCTGACACATACCAGAGACACACACACACAGAGACAGCAGGCAGATTCCAATTTCAGTTAACGGTGGAAGATGTGGATGAGCTGACACATACCTGTAAAGAGACAGAAGGAATGATCAGGTGAGGCAGAGAATGAAGTGCATATCACTTGTAGAAAGAATCACTTAGAGATAGAAGCCTTAAGGATAGAAGCCCCTGCAATGTGCACCCCCCAGCAATGTGCTGACCCCTTAAGGATGCTCAAATATATACTGTTATAGGGGTGGGGTTGAAGTTCGTTAATTAATCATGAGTGACTATAAGAGTGCCTGGCAATCAAAGTGAACTTTTTGCTTCAAAAGTCAGAATAGCAAGAGGCCAAGACAAGATCAACACATAAAACTTAGGTAAGACAGTCCAGAAAAACAAATAATGTCATGGTTGTTCGCACAGGGCAACAGATAGAGAAGGCCACATACCAGAGACACACACACACACAGAGACAGCAGGCAGATTCCAATTTCAGTTAACGGTGGAAGATGTGGATGAGCTGACACATACCAGAGACACACACACACAGAGACAGCAGGCAGATTCCAATTTCAGTTAACGGTGGAAGATGTGGATGAGCTGACACATACCTGTAAAGAGACAGAAGGAATGATCAGGTGAGGCAGAGAATGAAGTGCATATCACTTGTAGAAAGAATCACTTAGAGATAGAAGCCTTAAGGATAGAAGCCCCTGCAATGTGCACCCCCCAGCAATGTGCTGACCCCTTAAGGATGCTCAAATATATACTGTTATAGGGGTGGGGTTGAAGTTCGTTAATTAATCATGAGTGACTATAAGAGTGCCTGGCAATCAAAGTGAACTTTTTGCTTCAAAAGTCAGAATAGCAAGAGGCCAAGACAAGATCAACACATAAAACTTAGGTAAGACAGTCCAGAAAAACAAATAATGTCATGGTTGTTCGCACAGGGCAACAGATAGAGAAGGCCACATACCAGAGACACACACACACAGAGACAGCAGGCAGATTCCAATTTCAGTTAACGGTGGAAGATGTGGATGAGCTGACACATACCAGAGACACACACACACAGAGACAGCAGGCAGATTCCAATTTCAGTTAACGGTGGAAGATGTGGATGAGCTGACACATACCTGTAAAGAGACAGAAGGAATGATCAGGTGAGGCAGAGAATGAAGTGCATATCACTTGTAGAAAGAATCACTTAGAGATAGAAGCCTTAAGGATAGAAGCCCCTGCAATGTGCACCCCCCAGCAATGTGCTGACCCCTTAAGGATGCTCAAATATATACTGTTATAGGGGTGGGGTTGAAGTTCGTTAATTAATCATGAGTGACTATAAGAGTGCCTGGCAATCAAAGTGAACTTTTTGCTTCAAAAGTCAGAATAGCAAGAGGCCAAGACAAGATCAACACATAAAACTTAGGTAAGACAGTCCAGAAAAACAAATAATGTCATGGTTGTTCGCACAGGGCAACAGATAGAGAAGGCCACATACCAGAGACACACACACACAGAGACAGCAGGCAGATTCCAATTTCAGTTAACGGTGGAAGATGTGGATGAGCTGACACATACCAGAGACACACACACACAGAGACAGCAGGCAGATTCCAATTTCAGTTAACGGTGGAAGATGTGGATGAGCTGACACATACCTGTAAAGAGACAGAAGGAATGATCAGGTGAGGCAGAGAATGAAGTGCATATCACTTGTAGAAAGAATCACTTAGAGATAGAAGCCTTAAGGATAGAAGCCCCTGCAATGTGCACCCCCCAGCAATGTGCTGACCCCTTAAGGATGCTCAAATATATACTGTTATAGGGGTGGGGTTGAAGTTCGTTAATTAATCATGAGTGACTATAAGAGTGCCTGGCAATCAAAGTGAACTTTTTGCTTCAAAAGTCAGAATAGCAAGAGGCCAAGACAAGATCAACACATAAAACTTAGGTAAGACAGTCCAGAAAAACAAATAATGTCATGGTTGTTCGCACAGGGCAACAGATAGAGAAGGCCACATACCAGAGACACACACACACAGAGACAGCAGGCAGATTCCAATTTCAGTTAACGGTGGAAGATGTGGATGAGCTGACACATACCAGAGACACACACACACAGAGACAGCAGGCAGATTCCAATTTCAGTTAACGGTGGAAGATGTGGATGAGCTGACACATACCTGTAAAGAGACAGAAGGAATGATCAGGTGAGGCAGAGAATGAAGTGCATATCACTTGTAGAAAGAATCACTTAGAGATAGAAGCCTTAAGGATAGAAGCCCCTGCAATGTGCACCCCCCAGCAATGTGCTGACCCCTTAAGGATGCTCAAATATATACTGTTATAGGGGTGGGGTTGAAGTTCGTTAATTAATCATGAGTGACTATAAGAGTGCCTGGCAATCAAAGTGAACTTTTTGCTTCAAAAGTCAGAATAGCAAGAGGCCAAGACAAGATCAACACATAAAACTTAGGTAAGACAGTCCAGAAAAACAAATAATGTCATGGTTGTTCGCACAGGGCAACAGATAGAGAAGGCCACATACCAGAGACACACACACACACAGAGACAGCAGGCAGATTCCAATTTCAGTTAACGGTGGAAGATGTGGATGAGCTGACACATACCAGAGACACACACACACAGAGACAGCAGGCAGATTCCAATTTCAGTTAACGGTGGAAGATGTGGATGAGCTGACACATACCTGTAAAGAGACAGAAGGAATGATCAGGTGAGGCAGAGAATGAAGTGCATATCACTTGTAGAAAGAATCACTTAGAGATAGAAGCCTTAAGGATAGAAGCCCCTGCAATGTGCACCCCCCAGCAATGTGCTGACCCCTTAAGGATGCTCAAATATATACTGTTATAGGGGTGGGGTTGAAGTTCGTTAATTAATCATGAGTGACTATAAGAGTGCCTGGCAATCAAAGTGAACTTTTTGCTTCAAAAGTCAGAATAGCAAGAGGCCAAGACAAGATCAACACATAAAACTTAGGTAAGACAGTCCAGAAAAACAAATAATGTCATGGTTGTTCGCACAGGGCAACAGATAGAGAAGGCCACATACCAGAGACACACACACACAGAGACAGCAGGCAGATTCCAATTTCAGTTAACGGTGGAAGATGTGGATGAGCTGACACATACCTGTAAAGAGACAGAAGGAATGATCAGGTGAGGCAGAGAATGAAGTGCATATCACTTGTAGAAAGAATCACTTAGAGATAGAAGCCTTAAGGATAGAAGCCCCTGCAATGTGCACCCCCCAGCAATGTGCTGACCCCTTAAGGATGCTCAAATATATACTGTTATAGGGGTGGGGTTGAAGTTCGTTAATTAATCATGAGTGACTATAAGAGTGCCTGGCAATCAAAGTGAACTTTTTGCTTCAAAAGTCAGAATAGCAAGAGGCCAAGACAAGATCAACACATAAAACTTAGGTAAGACAGTCCAGAAAAACAAATAATGTCATGGTTGTTCGCACAGGGCAACAGATAGAGAAGGCCACATACCAGAGACACACACACACAGAGACAGCAGGCAGATTCCAATTTCAGTTAACGGTGGAAGATGTGGATGAGCTGACACATACCAGAGACACACACACACAGAGACAGCAGGCAGATTCCAATTTCAGTTAACGGTGGAAGATGTGGATGAGCTGACACATACCTGTAAAGAGACAGAAGGAATGATCAGGTGAGGCAGAGAATGAAGTGCATATCACTTGTAGAAAGAATCACTTAGAGATAGAAGCCTTAAGGATAGAAGCCCCTGCAATGTGCACCCCCAGCAATGTGCTGACCCCTTAAGGATGCTCAAATATATACTGTTATAGGGGTGGGGTTGAAGTTCGTTAATTAATCATGAGTGACTATAAGAGTGCCTGGCAATCAAAGTGAACTTTTTGCTTCAAAAGTCAGAATAGCAAGAGGCCAAGACAAGATCAACACATAAAACTTAGGTAAGACAGTCCAGAAAAACAAATAATGTCATGGTTGTTCGCACAGGGCAACAGATAGAGAAGGCCACATACCAGAGACACACACACACAGAGACAGCAGGCAGATTCCAATTTCAGTTAACGGTGGAAGATGTGGATGAGCTGACACATACCAGAGACACACACACAGAGACAGCAGGCAGATTCCAATTTCAGTTAACGGTGGAAGATGTGGATGAGCTGACACATACCAGAGACACACACACACAGAGACAGCAGGCAGATTCCAATTTCAGTTAACGGTGGAAGATGTGGATGAGCTGACACATACCAGAGACACACACACACAGAGACAGCAGGCAGATTCCAATTTCAGTTAACGGTGGAAGATGTGGATGAGCTGACACATACCAGAGACACACACACACAGAGACAGCAGGCAGATTCCAATTTCAGTTAACGGTGGAAGATGTGGATGAGCTGACACATACCAGAGACACACACACACAGAGACAGCAGGCAGATTCCAATTTCAGTTAACGGTGGAAGATGTGGATGAGCTGACACATACCAGAGACACACACACACAGAGACAGCAGGCAGATTCCAATTTCAGTTAACGGTGGAAGATGTGGATGAGCTGACACATACCAGAGACACACACACACAGAGACAGCAGGCAGATTCCAATTTCAGTTAACGGTGGAAGATGTGGATGAGCTGACACATACCAGAGACACACACACACAGAGACAGCAGGCAGATTCCAATTTCAGTTAACGGTGGAAGATGTGGATGAGCTGACACATACCAGAGACACACACACACAGAGACAGCAGGCAGATTCCAATTTCAGTTAACGGTGGAAGATGTGGATGAGCTGACACATACCAGAGACACACACACACAGAGACAGCAGGCAGATTCCAATTTCAGTTAACGGTGGAAGATGTGGATGAGCTGACACATACCAGAGACACACACACACAGAGACAGCAGGCAGATTCCAATTTCAGTTAACGGTGGAAGATGTGGATGAGCTGACACATACCAGAGACACACACACACAGAGACAGCAGGCAGATTCCAATTTCAGTTAACGGTGGAAGATGTGGATGAGCTGACACATACCAGAGACACACACACACAGAGACAGCAGGCAGATTCCAATTTCAGTTAACGGTGGAAGATGTGGATGAGCTGACACATACCAGAGACACACACACACAGAGACAGCAGGCAGATTCCAATTTCAGTTAACGGTGGAAGATGTGGATGAGCTGACACATACCAGAGACACACACACACAGAGACAGCAGGCAGATTCCAATTTCAGTTAACGGTGGAAGATGTGGATGAGCTGACACATACCTGTAAAGAGACAGAAGGAATGATCAGGTGAGGCAGAGAATGAAGTGCATATCACTTGTAGAAAGAATCACTTAGAGATAGAAGCCTTAAGGATAGAAGCCCCTGCAATGTGCACCCCCCAGCAATGTGCTGACCCCTTAAGGATGCTCAAATATATACTGTTATAGGGGTGGGGTTGAAGTTCGTTAATTAATCATGAGTGACTATAAGAGTGCCTGGCAATCAAAGTGAACTTTTTGCTTCAAAAGTCAGAATAGCAAGAGGCCAAGACAAGATCAACACATAAAACTTAGGTAAGACAGTCCAGAAAAACAAATAATGTCATGGTTGTTCGCACAGGGCAACAGATAGAGAAGGCCACATACCAGAGACACACACACACAGAGACTGCAGGCAGATTCCAATTTCAGTTAACGGTGGAAGATGTGGATGAGCTGACACATACCAGAGACACACACACACACAGAGACAGCAGGCAGATTCCAATTTCAGTTAACGGTGGAAGATGTGGATGAGCTGACACATACCAGAGACACACACACACAGAGACAGCAGGCAGATTCCAATTTCAGTTAACGGTGGAAGATGTGGATGAGCTGACACATACCAGAGACACACACACACAGAGACAGCAGGCAGATTCCAATTTCAGTTAACGGTGGAAGATGTGGATGAGCTGACACATACCAGAGACACACACACACAGAGACAGCAGGCAGATTCCAATTTCAGTTAACGGTGGAAGATGTGGATGAGCTGACACATACCAGAGACACACACACACAGAGACAGCAGGCAGATTCCAATTTCAGTTAACGGTGGAAGATGTGGATGAGCTGACACATACCAGAGACACACACACACAGAGACAGCAGGCAGATTCCAATTTCAGTTAACGGTGGAAGATGTGGATGAGCTGACACATACCAGAGACACACACACACAGAGACAGCAGGCAGATTCCAATTTCAGTTAACGGTGGAAGATGTGGATGAGCTGACACATACCAGAGACACACACACACAGAGACAGCAGGCAGATTCCAATTTCAGTTAACGGTGGAAGATGTGGATGAGCTGACACATACCAGAGACACACACACACAGAGACAGCAGGCAGATTCCAATTTCAGTTAACGGTGGAAGATGTGGATGAGCTGACACATACCAGAGACACACACACACAGAGACAGCAGGCAGATTCCAATTTCAGTTAACGGTGGAAGATGTGGATGAGCTGACACATACCAGAGACACACACACACAGAGACAGCAGGCAGATTCCAATTTCAGTTAACGGTGGAAGATGTGGATGAGCTGACACATACCAGAGACACACACACACAGAGACAGCAGGCAGATTCCAATTTCAGTTAACGGTGGAAGATGTGGATGAGCTGACACATACCTGTAAAGAGACAGAAGGAATGATCAGGTGAGGCAGAGAATGAAGTGCATATCACTTGTAGAAAGAATCACTTAGAGATAGAAGCCTTAAGGATAGAAGCCCCTGCAATGTGCACCCCCCAGCAAACATATATACACACACACACACACACACACACACACACATATATATATATATATATATATATATATATATATATATATATATATATATATATATATATATATATATATATATATATATATATATATATATATATATATATATATATACACACACACACACACACACACAGTATCTCACAAAAGTGAGTACACCCCTCATATTTTTGTAAATATTTCATTATATCTTTTCATGTGACAACGCTGAAGAAATTACACTTTGCTACAATGTAAAGTAGTGAATGTACAGCTTGTATAACAGTGTAAATTTGCTGTCCCCGCAAAATAACTCAACACACAGCCATTAATGTCTAAACCGCTGGCAACAAAAGTGAGTACACCCCTAAGTGAAAATGTCTAAATTGGGCCCAAAGTGTCAATATTTTGTGTGGCCACCGTTATTTTCCAGCACTGCCTTAACCCTCTTGGGCATGGAGTTCACCAGAGCTTCACAGGTTGCCACTGGAGTCCTCTTCCACTCCTCCATGACGACATCACGGAGCTGGTAGATGTTAGAGAACTTGCGCTCCTCCACCTTCTGTTTGAGGATGCCCCACAGATGCTCAATAGGGTTTAGGTCTGGAGACATGCTTGGCCAGTCCATCACCTTTACCCTCAGCTTCTTTAGCAAGGCAGTGGTTGTCTTGGAGGTGTATTTAGGGTCGTTATCATGTTGGAATACTGACCTGCAGCCCAGTCTCCGAAGGGAGGGGATCTTGCTCTGCTTTAGTATCTCACAGTACATGTTGGCATTCATAGTTTCCTCAATGAACTGTAGCTTCCCAGTGCCGGCAGCACTGATGCAGCCCCAGACCATGACACTCCCACCACCATGCTTGACTGTAGGCAAGACACACTTGTCTTTGTACTTCTCACCTGGTTGCCGCCACACACGCTTGACACCATCCGAACCAAATAAGTTTATCTTGGTCTCATCAGACCACAGAACATTGTTCCAGTAACCCATGTCCTTAGTCTGCTTGTCTTCAGCAAACTGTTTGCAGGCTTTCTTGTTCATCATCTTTAGAAGAGGCTTTCTTCTAGAACAGGGATATGCAATTAGTGGACCTCCAGCTGTTGCAGAACTACAAGTCCCATGAGGCATAACAAGACTCTGACAGCCACAGGCATGACACCCAGAGGCAGAGCATGATGGGACTTGTAGTTTTGCAGCAGCTGGAGGTCCGCTAATTGCATATCCCTGTTCTAGAACGACAACCATGCAGACCAATTTGATGCAGTGTGCAGAATATGGTCTGAGCACTGACAGGCTGACCCCCCCCCCCACCCTTAAACCACTGTATGGTCTTGGCCACCATGCTGCAGCTCAGCTTCAGGGTCTTGGCAATCTTCTTATAGCCTAGGCCATCTTTATGTAGAGCAACAATTATTTTTTTCAGATTTTCAGAGCGTTCTTTGCCATGAGGTGCCATGTTGAACTTCCGGTGATCAGTATGAGAGAGTGAAAGCGATAGCACCAAATTTAACACACCTGCTCCCCATTCAGGGCCGGACTGGGAATAAAAACCAGCCCTGGAAATAATTTCATACCAGCCCCAGGGATGTAGCGTGGGTTGTCAGCAACCAAGGTAAGGCAAGTAAATTTCACCCCTAACCGGCGGACATTTAGCGCTCCCTGAATCTCTTCCACTCATACTGTATTAAACCCCTTATGGTACATTTTAGGATGTACCACTCATTCTCTTTGTTCTCCTTTCTTTCCCCTTTATTTCTCTGTATCATAATTTCTTGTTTTTTTCCCCATCTGTCTCTCTCTATCCATCTTTCTTGTTCTCTCTCTTATTATGTCTCTCCCCTTTTCTTTGTTCCTCCCCCTCTTTTCCATGCATTCTCTCTTTTTTCCCTCTCTCATTTCCTTTCTTGCCCCCTTTCCTCTCCCTCTTTCCGGAAATTGGCTACATGCCCATTTATTGCATAAAATGCTATATATATATATATATATATATATATATATATATATATATATATATATATATATATATATATATATATATATATACACACACACACGATGTTCTGTATGTGTAAAAAACAAAATCATACTTGGGGGGCACACCCTAAAAATGCGTTTACATTCAAGATGGTGCTGATAAGACCAACAAACAGTACAAAAAATTACAGCGCACACATACAAAAATGACATTTAAATCCTGCAAGGCTATTTAAAAACACCTGAACATATTCAAAAAAATATGGGGATTTGGTCACACTATATGGCAGCCCACTCACTGCGTCAAAGTACCCCTTAATTAGTGGGTCCTACACTAATAAAAGAATGAAAGATTCTGCGTCTCAACCATTGGAGATACACTCCTCTTTATGGGAGAACTCCACCCCCCCCCCATTACCTCAAATTAGTGTCCACCAGTTCATAGGAGGAGTCCCTTCAGTTCTCCCATAAAAGAGGAGTGTATCTCCCATGGTTGAGATGCAGGACCTTTCGTTCTTTTACTAGTGTAGGACCCACTAATTAAGGGGTACTTTGACGCAGTAAGTGGGCTGCCATATAGTGTGACCAAATCCCCATATTTTTTGAATATGTTCAGGTGTTTTTAAATAGCCTTGCAGGATTTAAATGTCATTTTTGTATGTGTGTAAGACACACTACAATAGATGGTCAGAGATTGTGAACATGATACAAGAGATAGTCAAAGACTGCAGACATGATGCAGGAGATGGTCAGAGACTGCAGACACATTAGAGGAGATGGTCAGAGACTATGGACATGATAAAGGAGATGCTCAGAGACTGCAGACATGATACAGGAGATGATCAGAGACTGCAGACATGATACAGGAGATGGTCAGAGACTGCAGACATGATACAGGAGATGATCAGAGACTGCAGACATGATACAGGAGATGGTCAGAGACTGCAGACATGATACAGGAGATGGTCAGAGACTGCAGACATAGTACAGGAGATGATCAGAGACTGCAGACATAGTACAGGAGATGGTCAGAGACTGCAGACATGATACAGGAGATGGTCAGAGACTGCAGACATGATACAGGAGATGGTCAGAGACTGCAGACATGATACAGGAGATGGTCAGAGACTGCAGACATGATACAGGAGATGGTCTGAGACTGCAGGCGATACAGGAGATGGTCAGAGACTGCAGACATGATACAGGAGATGGTCAGAGACTGCAGACATGATACAGGAGATGGTCTGAGATTGCAGACACATTAGAGGAGATGGTCAGAGACTGCAGACTAAGGATGAGCTCCGGCGTGTTCGCACAGCCCACGGGCAGAGCCGGCCAGGAAGTTGGCACTGTGCTGTGCTAATCACAGGCAGTGAGACATTTCCCGATCTCTGCAGCCGCGCACTGTGATTAGTGCAGCGCCGACTTCCTGGCGGGCTCTGCACATGGGCTGTGCAAACACGCCGGAGCTCATCCTTACTGCAGACATGATACAGGAGATGATCAGAGACTGCAGACATGATACAGGAGATGGTCAGAGACTGCAGACATGATACAGGAGATGATCAGAGACTGCAGACATGATACAGGAGATGGTCAGAGACTGCAGACATGATACAGGAGATGGTCAGAGACCGCAGACATGATACAGGAGATGGTCAGAGACCGCAGACATAGTACAGGAGATGATCAGAGACTGCAGACATAGTACAGGAGATGGTCAGAGACTGCAGACATGATACAGGAGATGGTCAGAGACTGCAGACATGATACAGGAGATGGTCAGAGACTACAGACATGATACAGGAGATGGTCAGAGACTGCAGACATGATACAGGAGATGGTCTGAGACTGCAGACATGATACAGGAGATGGTCAGAGACTGCAGACATGATACAGGAGATGGTCTGAGATTGCAGACACAATAGAGGAGATGGTCAGAGACTGCAGACTAAGGATGAGCTCCGGCGTGTTCGCACAGCCCACGGGCAGAGCCGGCCAGGAAGTTGGCACTGTGCTGTGCTAATCACAGGCAGTGAGACATTTCCCGATCTCTGCAGCCGCGCACTGTGATTAGCACAGCGCCGACTTCCTGGCGGGCTCTGCACATGGGCTGTGCAAACACGCCAGAGCTCATCCTTACTGCAGACATGATACAGGAGGTGGGCAGGGAATGCTTGTATGGCTGAATTCAGTGTAAAAGCATATAGTAGGGGTGCGCCACTCTACTTAAACCAGTTCTTCAAGATCAAGTTAGTAATCCTCCTTTTAAAAAACAACTAAGTGCCAGAAGACAGCAACACATCCAATTTCCAAAATTCTAATTGTCTTACAGTGAACTGGTCAGGATTAGTGGAGAACTTTAAACAGTTAATGAGTCTGTGAAGCTTCTAGTCTGAATCAGCAGTAAATCATCCAAAAAACATCAAACTGTGCAGAATACACAGAGCTCTGCCTAAATAGCTGAGCTGAAATGGTTAACAGCCAGCCATGTGTGACCTGTCACTGGACACAGAATGCAGCTGGCTGCAGCATCTCCCAGAGATCTTATCAGTGTGCAGGTCAGGAAGCTAAAAAAAAAACAATGAGTACAGAGCCAGACAGGAGGGAGGGGAGGCTGATCATAACCTGCACACTGCCCAAAGGCATAGATTTCTGCATGACACCGGCCGGCCAGCATTATATATGACATTGCTCCCGACGATCTTGTTTCCATTCAGCCAGAGCTCTGTGTATGCAGGATTCGTTTGGCTGTGGTCATACCTTCCTCTATCTCCTCAGCTTCAGGTACTGTGTGTATCTCCCTCCCGACGGCCCCATTCATCCCCGATCCAGCACCTGGGCACATTTAAATGTGGCGGGCTGGAGAGGGGGGGTTACACTGCCTGCTGCACGATGGTTCCTTGCTCCTCCAGCCCTCGCTGCTACACATTTCCTCAGCCAGCCCCACCTCCTGTTCACAGCACAGCCGCTGCCGCTTCTCTCTCAGCTGTTCTTTTAAAAAAAAAAAAAAGTTACAGAGCTCCTAGCTGACAGCAGCCCCAGAGCAGGCAGCCTACCGGGATATTTCCCGCTATCCCGGTAGGCCAGTCCGGCCCTGTCCCCATTCACACCTGAGACCTTGTAACACTAACGTGTCACATGACACTGGGGAGGGAAAATGGCTAATTGGGCCCAATTTGGACATTTTCATTTAGGGGTGTACTCACTTTTGTTGCCAGCAGTTTAGACATTAATGGCTGTGTGTTGAGTTATTTTGAGGGGACAGCAAATTTACACTGGTATACAAGCTGTACACTCACTACTGTACATTGTAGCAAAGTGTCATTTCTTCAGTGTTGTCACATGAAAAGATATAATAAAATATTTACAAAAATGTGAGGGGTGTACTCACTTTTGTGAGATACTGTATATACAGTATATATCTTTCATAATACCAAAGGGCATTTTTTTCATTTGAGGATTACAGATCAGGGAAAGCCAGTGTCAGCAGCTGCCCTAAACCCACACCTCTAGCTGAGATTATATGGTCTAACCTCTGGCATTCAATCATGTGAGTGTCACAGGTAAGAAAGATTCATGGCTCAGTTACATGTAAGTGTTCTGCTTTGTTAAAGCAGAACTCCTGGCAAAAACTTATTTTCCATGTTCTCGTTGCTGATCTCCTACCTTCACCAACTATGTCAGCCATGTTCTTCTAAGATCTGTAGTTCCTCTGCAATATCCTGCTGAACTTGCTGAAAAAACGTTATTGCCTGGTGATTTTCTGGTAGTAAGACCGCTGGCTGCTATACCTCCAGTAACCTCGGCCACCGGTCTATCACGCCCCCTTGTAGTCCTCTGAAGCAAGCAGGGAGTTGTACTTCTGCCTGGCTCACTGTAGGGGGCGGAGGGGTCTCACAGCCAATGTCTGTACCGCCCATAGAGGTGGTGTCCTCCTTCTTTGCTCTCTCCTCCTCCTCTCTGCCAGCAACGCTAAAGAGAGCCCCCCCCCCCCCGCGCTGCCACCGCCCGCCCACCATCCCTGCATCTCTTTCCAGAGTGGAGATAATCGGGACAAAGCGCATCTCAGGCTGACAGGTCTGTATGTGAAAGCACCGCTCGTCGTACAGCCCCGCCTCTCTGCACATTGAAACAGTGCGCTTTGTGCTGTAGGGGCTGTAGGATGAGCGGTGCTTTCACATACAGACTTGTCAGCCTGAGATGTGCTCTGTCTCCCGGTTATCTGTAGCTATCCCCGCTCTGCACTGATGGGCACTGATAAGGCACTGGTGACTCCGCACTGATGGGCACTGATAAGGCACTGGTGACTCCGCACTGATGGGCACTGATAAGGCACTGGTAACACCGCACTGTTGGGCACTAATAAGGCACTGGTGTCACCGCCCTGATGGGCACTGATAAGGCACTGGTGACTCTGCACTGATGGGCACTGATAAGGCACTGGTGACATTTGTAAACTTACTTATTTACAAAATTTTATAACAGAAACAAAAGAAAAACTTTTTTTTTTTTCAAAATTGTATTTCTTTTTTTATTTGTTTAGCAAAAAATAAAAAATGCAGAGGTTATCAAATACCACCAAAAGAAATCTCTGTGGAAACAAAATGATAAAAATTCTGTTTGGGTACAGTGTAGCATGACCGAGCAATTGTCATTTAAACAGTGACAGCGCTGAAAGCTGAAAATTGTCTTGGGCAGGAAGGGGGTGTAAGTACCTGGTATTGAAGTAGTTAAAATGCTTTGTATTTATAAGGCTGTAACCTATCATACTGTGCTTTACTGGGCGGTATGGCTTGCTGACTGCAGAATGAGGGGTGTGATTTATGTTGAAGTGGGTGAGTTCACATGTACAAGCCTAGTGTACCCTCCCACATTCACTCCCATCCCAAGGATTCATTTGAAATGTAGGCTGATTACAGTTTAGATAGAGAAAAGGATGTTGCAATCACTGTTCTAACGCCTCCTTCTTGCCAGAATAGATGCTGCATTTTTTGAATCACAGAGCTGACTTCCTGAAAATTCAATCAGTCATATCTCTTAAACGGTAAGAAATTTCACAAATGTAATAACTGATTAGTGTTGTGTGTGTGTGTGTGTGTGTGTGTGGGGGTTGTACTAATGGGGGATCTTTTGAAAATCTCGGATTTCTGCTTTAAGGGAGATCTAAATAGCCTGGCTGTGTTTTTGGTATAGCCCAGCTATATGATTGTTAGATATGTGATTTTTATCAATCACATTTACATTTGTATCATTTTGGGTTTCATTGTAGCCCTGATGAAGAGGGAGTTTTTTCTGACCTCTTATAAATGTTGGGTGTTTTGTAGTATAAATTAACCACTTCCCGCACAGCCTATAGCAGAATGACGGCCAGGCAGTGGTTCAGTTATCCTCACTGGGTGTCATATGATGTCCAGCAGAATAGCATGCCGGCGCACGCCGGCCGGGGCATGCAGCGCGGCGATCAGTGGTGCTGTGTGTCACACTGCATCTCCGATCATAGTAAATAGCCTCTGAGGGAGGCTCCTTAACACGTGATCAGCTGTGACCAATCACAGCTGATCACAGCGTGAACCAGGAAGTGCCGGTAAATGGCTTTCCTCGGTTCACGCTGACAGAGGGGGGTCTGTGCTGATAATCAGCACATTAATTATCAGCACAGCCCCATCAGATGTGGCACAAACCATGCCAATCAGTGCCCATCAGCTGCCAGTCAGTACCCCATCAGAACCGCCTGTACTTGCCCACAACAGTGCCAATCAGTGCCCATCACATTGCCAATCATTGCTCATCAATAAAACCTGTCAGTTACCTATGTATAAAACATTTCATGTTCACAATTTGTATTCTCCTTTTGAGCCAAAGGGTAGAGCTTTAGGTTCCATTTCAAGTTTAAAGCTCCTGTTAAAAAAAAAGCCTAATGTTCATGGGGCTCAAAAGCTCAGACTGAAATGAATAAGAACTATAAACCAATAAATTTGCCTGACTATTCAAAACCAAATTAGTTACAGGTTACTGTGTGGGAATCACAACTAATTAATCAATGTGAGAGCTGTGTGTCAATCTCTATGCATAGAACCCGGGAAGCCCTAAAACACAACTTTTATTCATACCCAGCTAAAATAACATATGTTGGCAAAATGTAAAAATCATGAACCTGCAGGTGGATGCAGGGGATAAAAAAAATCTGGTAGGAGTATTCAACTTAGGTTTTCCATGAAGAGAGACATTCCATTACTTGTGTCCAAAAACTGGTCATACTAATGAGTGTCACCCATACCAGCCTATTGTTCCTGTTGTTTTGTGTTTGAGCACGTTTTATTTAAAATTACACTTTATTTACTCCTGACAAAGCCCTTTTATGGGTGAAATATGTTGAGTTTCGGGGTTGGGTGCTCACTTTTTGATGTGCTTTATATTATCAGGTGATGCAGGGTGCAGTCAAAATATAGTGTGGTGTGGGAGGCACTCATTAGCATGACCAGTTTTTGGGCATAAGTAAAGGAATATTTCTCTTCATGGAAAACCTAATTTGTATACTGCTACCAGATTTTTTTATCCCCTGAAACCACCTGCAAGTTCATGATTTTTACATTGTTGCCAACATATGTTATTTTAGCTGTGTATGAATAAAAGTTATGTTTTAGGGATTAGTGGGTTCTGTGCATAGAGCGATTGACACACAGCCCTTGCATTGATTTATCTGAAATGAAGAAGTCAGAAGAGTGGTTCATCTCTCATCAAGTACCTCTCTCCAGGGTTTCAGCGAGACAAGGGTAAACTTGAGGGAAGAAGCTAGTGGGAATACTTTGTTACAGGAATGTATTACATAATTCTTTGTAAAACAAAGACTGCATAAATTTAATAAAAACATATAATAAAAACAGTTATAAACATCAAAACTATCCAGTGGATAAAAGAAAGCACTGTGCATGTCAGTCAGGTGATGATTTATTCAAGGATCAGCTTAACCACTTGCCTACAGGGAGGGCACTTACACCCCCTTCCTGCCCAGGCCATTTTTCAGCTTTCAGCGCTGTCGCACTTTGAATGACAATTGAGCGGTCATGTTACACTGTACTCAGATACATTTTTTATCATTTTCTTCACACAAATAGAGCTTTCTTTTGGTGGTATTTAATCACTACTGTTTTTTTGTTTTTTACTATAAAAAAAAGACCAAAAATTTTGAAAAAAAAATTTTTTTTACTAAGGCCTCTTTCACACTGGGGCAGTGGGTGCGTCGGTGGTAAAGAGCCGCTATTTTTAATGGTGCCTTACCTTCAATTTTGTGGCGCTATTCGGCCGCTAGCGGGGCACTTTTACCTCCCTCTAGCGGCGAGAAAGGGTTAAAACCACCGCAAAGCGCTGCTGCAGCAGCGCTATGCCGGCGGTATAGCCTCACTCCCCTATTGATTTCAATGGGTAGGAGCGGTGTATACACCGCTCCTTCACCGCTCCAAAGATGCTGCTTGCAGGAGTTTTTTTAACGTCCTGCAAGCATACTGCTCCAGTGTGAAAGCACTCAGGCTTTCACATTGGAGAGACAGGAGCGGCTCTTTACAGGCGCTATGCAGGTGCTATTTTTAGTGCTGTAGCGTCTGTAAAGCGCCTCAGTGTGAAAGGGGTATAAGTTTCTGTCAGTAAATTTTGTAACTTAGTAATTTTTCTCCTTCACTGATGTGCGCTGATGAGGCGGCACTGGTGGGCACTGATAGGCTGAACTGGTGGGCATTGATGAGGTGGCACTTATGGGCACTAATGAGGCGGCACTTATGGGCACTGATTAGGTGGCACTGATGAGGAGGCACTAATATGCCGCACTTATGGGCACTGATATGTGGCACTGATGAGCACTGATAAGCGGCACTGATGGGCACTGTTAGGTGGCACTGATGGGCACTAATAGGCGGCACTGGTGGGCACTGATAGGCGGCACAGATAGGCGGTACTGATGGGCATTGATGGGCGACACTGATGGGCATTGATGGACAGCAGTAATGGGCATTGGGGGTCAGCACTGATAGGCGGCACTGATAGCCAGCACTGACTGGCATCGCTAATGGGCACTGATTGGTGGCACTTGTGGGCAGTGGTGGGCACTGATTGCTGGCACTGGTGAGCACTGATTGCTGGCACTGGTGGGCAATGGTGGGCACTGATTGGTGACAATGTTGGCGCTATATTGTAATCAGGGCACTGATGATCAGTGCCCTAATTAAATGCCTAGATGTCACTCTGTCAGTGTGATTACCGGCATCTCCGTATTATAGTATACTCCACGCTCAGGTTATTGCTGGGTTGCAGCCTCCCCTAATCAGTTCCCAAGGGAAAATTGCAAGGAACAAGAAACAGGAAATGGGGTGAGTGGCGCTACCCTGTAAGTAAACTATCTGTTGAAATTAAAAAGTGAATAAAATTTGTATAAATATAGCTGCTTATAAGGGAGATAAATCTCCCTAGAAGTGCAGACAGTGCGTGATCATAAAGTGTTCCAGTACATAAGTGGAGGCATAACAAACCAATCCTAATCCAAAAATGTGAAATCTAAACCAAAAAGTGACATAAACCATATGCATAAGAAAAATGTATCAGTGAAGCTGGTAATATAACTGATATTAATGTGAATCATAAAAGTCCCAAAAACATCAAAAATAACAAATTATGTCAGAAAAGATAATATTTGCAAAAAAGAAAAAAGGGAAAAATGAAAAAAACAAACAAAAACAAGACATCCCCATCAGTGCCGCCTCGTCAGTTAAGGAGAAAACAAAATTTTATAACAGAAAGAAAGAAATTTTTTTTTTTATTTAAATTTCGGTCTTTTTCAGTTTGTTTAGCAAAAAATAAAAACCCCAGAGGTGATCAAATACCACCAAAAGAAAGCTCTATGTGTTGAAAGAAAATGAAAGAAAGGCAATGATAAAAATTTAGTTTGGGTACAGCATGACTGCGCAACTGCCATTCAAAGTGCGACAGCGCTGAAAATTGTCCTGGACAAGAAGGGGGGAAAGTGCCCGGTATTTAAGTGGTTTATAAATTATATTAGACTCTTTTATCATTTAGTCTGGTGCTCTTTCCACTAGTGCATATTTTTTTTCTGGCAACCTTCTGGGAGGGTAGCCTTGATTGTTGTAAGCAGCCTTGACTCTGTGTGATCTATGTACATAACAGGAATTGTACCAAACTCAATTGCAGATTCCTAACTTTTTCTGTTCTACAGACATAGCCATTTGTTTTGCCAAGTCCTTTTCAGACTGATTCATGAATGGGAGGGTCAGCCTTTATTATAACCTGAGCAAATCTCAGTGTTCTGTTGAAAAAAGCTGCAGCATCTGCATCCCTTTAGAAGTAGCTATCTTACCAAAAATGAAATTCCTATTGCAAGGGATGTCTAAACTTTCACTATAGTACTGATGTCTGAGGAAATCAGCAAGCCAAACATACAAGCAGGAAATTACATATCTGGGGACATTCCATACACAAGCAATGTACAGAACACCTCCACGTTCCTATATTGCACTGCTTTTTTGAGCATTTTTAGGAAATGAAACCAACTTCAGATTGAAATAGAAAGGTTATTTTGAATAACATTAAAATACAAGTGGCAATTTTATATGTTTTTCTTTTTTTTCAAAATCAAACTACTTGACCTCCAAAACTTTTTACCCTCTTGATGATTGCGCATTTTTTGATATTCGGTACTGCGCTATTTTAACTGGCAAGTGCGTGGTCATACAACACTGTACGTAAAATTAAATTTATGTCAATTTTTTTTTACATAAATAAAGATTTTTTGGTAGTATTTGATCACCACTAGGTGTTTTATTATATAACAAAAAAAACAGACAAATGTGAAAAAAAAAAACAATATTTTTTATTTTTGCTATAAATCATATCCAATAAATAAATGTAAAAAATCTAATTTCTTCATAAATTTGAGCCAAGTCTTGTAAAAAAAATCCCAAAAAGTGTATATTAGTTTGCGTAGACGTTATAGCATCTATAAACAATGGTGTAAATAATATATATATATATATATATATATATATATATATATATATATATATATATATATATATATATATATATATATATATATATATATATATATATATATATATACTGAAATTTTTATTTATTTATTTTTTAATACTAGTAATGGCGGACAATCTGACACTAGCTGACACTACACTGACATCACGAGTGACACTAACACAGTGATCAGTGCTAATACTATACACTGTCACTATCCTTGTAGATCACTCCAAAAAAAATTGAAAGATTCAATATTCAACATATATCACATGCACATCTTGTTAGTGAGTATCATAAAGAAATGTGAATCACCCAGGTGCCACCATATAATGAGAGATCACCACTTACCAGAAGGAGTGAACTCTAGGTTATAAGAGTCATAAACGCACTATGATAGAAACTCCTTTAACCACTTCAGCCACGACAGGTTTAACCCCCTTAATGACCAGGCCATTTTTTGCGATACGGCACGGCATTACTTTACCTGACAATTGCACGGTCATGCAAAGCTGAACCCAAAAAAATGTCCTTTTTTCCCTCAAATAGAGCTTTTTTTTGGTGGTAATGATCACCTCTGCGTTTTTGTGGGTTTTTTTATGTTATAAACCAAAAAAGAGCAACAATTTTGAAAAAAAAACAATATTTTTTACTTTCTACTATAAAACATATCCAAAAAAATATGTAAAAAAATCTAATTTCTTCATCAATTTAGGTCAAAATGTTTTCTGCTGCAAATTTTTGGTAAAAAAAAAATCCCAATTAGCGTATATTGATTGGTTTGCGCAAAAGTTATCCCGTCTACAAACTATGGGATATTTGTATGGTATTTTTATTTTTATTTTTACTAGTAATGGCGGCAATCAGCAATTTTTAGTGGGATTGCGACATTATGGCAGACAAATCTGACTCTAATGCCGCGTACACACGTGCGGACTTTCCGGCATACTTGCTCCGGCGGACCAGAGTCCACCGAACAATCCGACCGTGTGTAGGCTCCGGAGGACTTTTCCCGCGGACTTTTTCCCAAAAGCTCGCCGGACCTAGATTTGAAACATGTTTTAACGTCGGACTCAGTTTCTGGTGGAAAGTCCGCTCGTCTGTGTGCTGGTCCGATGGAAAGCCCGCTCGTCTGTATGCTGGTCCAACGGACCAGATACGACGCAAGGGCAGGGTATTGCATTTCACGCTCGCTGCAATAGGAAAAACAAATTTTCCTATTGCGGCGTGCGCGGGTCATACCAAGCCCTTAGGTCTGGTATGGATTATAAAGGGAAGCCCCTACGCCGAAAAAACGGCGTGGGGTCCCCCCTAAAATCCATACCAGAGCCTGATCCGAGCGGTGATGTTGACCACGCCCCCTAAAACGTCACAGTCCCAGCATGCCCAGGGACTGTGACATCATAAGGGGGCAGGGTCTCCGCCTATATAAGTCACAACGGAGCCCTCAGAGAGCAGTCCAGCCGGAGAGAGCGTCGTGTCAACATCTGGAGAAGAGAAGAGGGAAGAAGACAAGAAGCCCAGAAGTCCAGACCTCCGCTGGCAAGAGAGCGGACTGAAGACAGCGGAGGAGCCGACCGAAGAACTGGAACAACGGGAGAAGAGGCCGGAGAGAGCGGAGAAGAACCAACCGGACGCCGGGAGGAGAGTAACCGGAGGGACCCCCGAAGCCGGAAGAAGACCCCCCCGGAGCTGTTTAATAAATTATTTTAAAAACCTGTGTAGTGTGTTTTATTATTGACACTTTTTCCCTAGGTGAATGGGTAGGGGTACCATGTACCCCATACTCATTCACATAGGGTGGGGGGCCGGGATCTGGGGGCCTTCTTATTATAGGGGGCTCCCAGATTGCGATAAGCCCCCCGCCTGCAGACCCCAACAACCAACGGCCAGGGTTGTCGGGAAGAGGCCCTTGTCCTCATCAACATGGGGACAAGGTGCTTTGGGGTGGGGGGCCCCGCAGGGCGCCCCCTACCCCAAAGCACCCACCCCCCAGGTTTGAGGGCATGCGGCCTGGTACGGTTCAGGAGGGGGGGGCGCTCGCTCGTCCCCACCCCCTTTCCTGACCGGCCGGGCTGCGTGCTCGGATCGGGGTCTGGTATGGATTTTAGGGGGGACCCCACGCCATTTTTTCGGCATAGGGGCTTCCCTTTATAATCCATACCAGACCTAAGGGCCTGGTATGACCCGCGACGGGGCTCGCAAGGTGTCAATCTCGCCGATAAAAGAGGCAAGATTGACTTCCTTTTCTAGTCCCGTCGCACCTGAGTCACGTTCAAAATGAACGGACTTGTCCATGTGTGGGCAAGTCCGTTCATTCTGAAAGTCCGCCGTAACTCCGGCGAAAGTCCGTCGGAAAGACGGGCGGACTTAGCCCGCCGGAAAGTCCGGTCGTGTGTGGGCAAGTCCGTCCCTTTTAAAGTCCGGCGCAACTGGCGGACAAAGTCCGTCGGAAAGTGTGTCGGACCAATTATGCCAGAAAGTCTGATCGTGTGTACGCGGCATAAGTGACACTTTTTGTTGACCAGTGACACTAATACAGTGATCAGTGCTAAAAAATGCACTGATCAATGTATAAATGACACTGGCAGGGAAGAAGTTAACAGGGGCAATCAAAGGGTTAAGTGTGCTCCTAGGGAATGCTTTCTAATTGTGTGGGGGATGGACTGACTCAAGGAAGAGAGAATCTGTGTTACTGATTAGCAGGAACACAAGATCTCTGTCTGACAGAATGACAGTCTGCCTTGTTTAAATAGGCAGACCACCGCTCTGGCTATTCAGTGAACGATCGTCGGGTCCCGTGTGCACCCGAGACCCAGAGAAGGAAACAATATACACGGGGGTGGGCCGGGGCTCCGCATCTGAATGAATACATGGAGCTTTGACTAGGCTTGGGTGCCCCCATAGCAAGCTGCTTGCTCTGGGGACACTCAACAGGAGGGGGGGCAGGAGCACCAAAAGAAGGACCTGAGAAGAGGAGGATCTGGGCTGCTCTGTGCAAAACCACTGCACAGAGCAGGTAAGTATAAGATATTTGTTATTTTTATAGAACAAAAAAAACTTGAGACTTTACAATCACTTTAACCACTTGCCGACCAGCCGGCTCAGTCGTACTGTGGCAGAATGGCTTGGCTGAGCGAAACAACGTTATGCAACGTCGCTTCGCCCTCTGGCCACTAAGGGGGCGTGCGCGCGCCCCCTGCTCTCCCACAGAGCCCATGCGAGTGCCCGGCGGGGCACACAGATAACTGTCATCTGTGTGTGTAAACACACAGTTTCTGCTTCTCTGAGGGGAGAAGTGACGGATCATCTGTTCATACAGAGTATGAACAGCGATCTATCTCTTCCCCTACACAGTCCCCTCCCCCCTACAGTTAGAACACACTCTAGGGAACACATTAACCCCTTGATCGCCCCCTAGTGTTAACCCCTTCCTTGCCAGTGACATTTTTACAGTAATCAATGCATTTTTATAGCACTGATCGCTGTAAAAATGCCAATGGTCCTAAAAATGTGTCAAAATTGTCTGACGTGTCCGCCATAATGTCGCAGTCCCGATAAAAATCGCAGATCGCTGCCATTACTAGTAAAAAAAAAATTAATAATAAAAATGCCATAAAACTATCCCCTATTTTGTAAATGCTATAACTTTTGCGCAAACCAATCAATATACTCTTATTGCAATTTTTTTTACCAAAAATATGTAGAAGAATACATATCAGCCTAAACTGAGGAAAAAAACTGTTTTTTTTTATATATTTTTGGGGGATATTTATTTTAGTAAAAAATATTTCGTTTTTTTCAAAATTGTCGCTCTTTTTTTGCTTATAGTGCAAAAAATAAAATCCGCAGAGGTGATCAAATACCACCAAAAGAAAGCTCTTTTTGTGGGAAAAAAGGATGTGAATTTTGTTTGGGCGCAACGTTGCTCGACCGCGCAATTGTCAATTAAAGCGACGCAGTGCCGAATCGCAAAAAGTGCTCTGGTCAGGAAGGGTGTAAAATCTTCCGGGGCTGAAGCGGTTAAAGTACAAAAAATAGTTTTATGTTAATTGATCACAAGGGACACATATTGTGTCATGAAAGAATGTGTTTGTGTTTCTGAGAAATTACTATGTAAACCTTTACATGAATGATATTCTGCTGTTTAACTAGTTCCATAAAGTGTGTATAGAGCCAATGTGTTTATAGTCCTAAAGATATCAGATTTACTTCTCTAAATGGAACCAGGAAGGTGTAGTACACCAAAAAATATTATTGCAAAACTTATTCCAAAGAAAAGGTAAGAAAAAGAAAGCTAAGTATAAAGATTTGTGTCCTAATCATGCAATAGGATCACAGAGCAAATATGGTTTTGCTTTTGGTTTATGGTTTATTACGTTCCATGTTATTTATATTGTATTAATAAAGTATAAATGGACACTATTTATTCCAATGAAATCAATGATGGGACAAAATTCCTCCCACTGACATCAACAATGGGGCAGTATTCCTTTCACTGAAAAAAAGTGATGAAATACTATTCTTCTCATGGACATCAATGATGGGGCTCTATTCCTCCTATTGATACCTAAGATAGAGCTCTAATCCTCCAGCTGACACCGACAATTGGAACATGTCCTTCCAATGACATCAACAATGGCCCATTATTCCTCTGATAGCCACAGACACAAGGTGATTTTTTACTCCCACTGACCCTAATGCATGGCTTTTTTTCAGGGGGAACTTGGTGGAACTCAGTTCCACCACCTCTGGCTCAGACCCTTTGGTGCCTGCTCACCACAATCACTTGTAAACACAGAAGTCTGGTTTCTGTGTTTACAAGTGACAGCTCTGCACTCTGTGTGTAACCCCCATGAACTCTGCACTCTGTATGTAATGCAATCCTTATATTTAATGCCCCTTTAAGACCCATCTACTGTTTGTGAAATATGACCACACCCACTATTTGATGTGATTTGGAGGGTGTGTGTGGGGGGAAGGATTTTGGGGGGTCGTGGTTGAGTTCCAGCACCTATTGTTTGAGAAATAAAGCCCTGCCCTAATGTATTGTTTACTCCCACTGACCACTAAACCTAAGCTTTTTTTACTCCCACTGACCACTGAATCTAAGGTATTGTTTAGTCTCATTGACCACTGAATCTAAGGTATTGTTTACTTCCACTGACCACTGAATCTAAGGTATTGTTTAGTCCCACTGACCACTGAACCTAAGGTATTGTTTAGTCCCATTGACCACTGAATCTAAGGTATTGTTTACTTCCACTGACCACTGAACCTAAGGTATTGTTTACTCCCACTGACCCCTGAACCTAAGGTATTGTTTAGTCCCATTGACCACTGAATCTAAGGTATTGTTTACTTCCACTGACCTCTGAACCTAAGGTATTGTTTACTCCTCCTGACCCCTGAACCTAAGGTATTGTTTAGTCCCACTGACCACTGAACCTAAGGTATTGTTTAGTCCCATTGACCACTGAACCTAAGGTATTGTTTAGTCCCACTGACCCCTAAACCTAAGGCATTATTTACTTCCACTGACCACTGAGCCTAAGACATTCACAAAATCTCACGCTGCTCAAAAGTGAGTCGGCTTTAACGGCATGATCTCCTCATGCAGGGTGCTCGCCCACTCGCATCTGTGGCAATCAAAGGAAAAGAAGTCCGGATGGCTGCACTCCGAAGCTGGGATCCAAAATGCCTTTATTAATATAGTTTTTGTTTAGTCTCACTGACCACTAAACCTAAGGTATTGTTTAGTTCCACTGACCACTGAACCTAAGGTATTATTTAGTTCCACTGACCACTGATGCTGGGGCATTTTCTTACTCCCACTACTCCTTAACTACTTGACTTCCAGAACTTTTTACCCCCTTCATGATCAGGCCATTTTTTGATATTCTGCGCTGCGCTACTTTAACTGGCAATTGCGCTAATACTATACACTGTCACTATCCTTGTAAATCACTCCAAAAAAAATTTGAAAGATTCCATATTCAACATATATCACATGCACATCTTGATAGTGAGTAATATGAGTATCATAAAGAAATGTGAATCACCCAGGTGCGTGTCCACCATATAATGAGAGATGGCTGCTTACCAGAAGGAGTGAACTCTAGGTTATAAGAGTCATAAACGCAATATGGTAGAAACTCCTTTAACCACTTCAGGCACGGCAGGTTTTACCCCCTTAATGACCAGGCCATTGTTTGCGATACGGCACGGCGTTACTTTAACTGACAATTGCGCAGGCGCGCAACGCTTTACCCAAACAAAATTTGATGTCCTCTTTTCCCCCAAATAGAGCTTTCTTTTGGTGGTATTTGATCACCTCTGCGGTTTTTATTTTTTTTACGTTATGAACAAAAAAAGAGCAACAATTTTGAAGAAAAAAAACTATATTTTTTACTTTCTCCTATAAAACATATCCAATAAAAATATGTAAAAATACTAATTTCTTCATCAATTTAGGCCAATATGTATTCTGCTGCATATTTTTGGTAAATAAAATCCCAATTAGCGTATATTGATTGGTTTGCGCAAAAGTTATCCCGTCTACAAACTATGGGATATTTGTATGGCATTTTTATTTTTATTTTTACTAGTAATGGCGACAATCAGCAATTTTTAGTGAGACTGCAACATTGCGGTGGACAAATCTGACTCTAAGTGACATTTTTTGTTGACCAGTGACACTAATTCAGTGATCAGTGCTAAAAAATGCACTGATCAATGTATAAATGATACTTGCAGGGAAGAGGTTAACAGGGGCAATCAAAGGGTTAAGTGTGCTCCTAAGGAATGTTTTCTAACTGTGTGGGCGATGAACTGCCTCGAGGAAGAGAGAATCTGTGTTACTGATTAGCAGGAACACAAGATCTCTCTCTTTCTGTCTGACAGAATGACAGTCTGCCTTGTTTACATAGGCAGACCACCACTCTGCCTCTCCAGCGAACGATCGTTGGGTCCCGCGCGTGCCCGAGACCCAGAAAAGGAAACAATATACATGGGGATGGGGTTCCGCGTATTAATGAACACATGAAGCTTTGACTTGGCTCGGGTGCCCCATGGCAAGCTGCTTGCTGTAGGGGCACTCAACAGGGGAGGGGGCTCAGGAGTACCGAAAGAGGGACCCGAGAAGAGGAGGATCTGGGCTGCTCTGTGCAAAACCACTGCACAGAGCAGGTAAGTATAAGATGTTTATTATTTTTATAGAAAAAAAAACCCCTGAGACTTTACAATCACTTTAAAGTACAAAAAATTGTTTTATGTAAAATGATCACAAGGGACACATATTGTGTCATGAAAGAATCTGTTTGTGTTTCTGAGACATAACTATGTAAACCTTTAGATGAATGATAATCGGCTGTTTAACTGGTTCTATGAAATGTGTATAGAGCCAATGTGTTTATAGTCTTAAAGATATCAGATTTACTTCTCTAAATGGAACCAGGAAGGTATAGTACACCAAAAAAGTATTATTTCAAAACTTATTTCAAAGAAAAGGTAAGAAAAAGAAAGTTAAGTATAAAGTTTTGTTTCCTAATCATGCAATAGGATCACAGAGCAAATGTGGTTTAAATATATTACGTTACATGGTATTTAAATTGTATTAATAAAGTATAAATGGACACTATTTCTTCCAATAAAACCAATGATGGGACAACATTTCTCCCACTGACATCAATAATGGGGCCCTTTCTTCCACTGAAATAAATGATAGGGCAATATTCCTTCCACTGACACAAACAATAGGGCATTATTTCTTCCACTGAAATCAATGCTGGGGCAATATTCCTCCCACTGATACCACCAATGGGGCAGTATTCCTTTCACTCCTATTGATACCTAAGATAGATCTCTAATCCTCCAACTGACACCTACAATTGGAACATGTCCTTCCAATGACACCAACAATGGGCCATTATTCCTCTGATAGCCACAGACACAAGGTGATTTTTTACTCCCACTGACCCCAATCTATTGTTTACTCCCACTGACCACTAAACCTAAGCTTTTTTTACTCCCACTGACCACTGAACCTAAGGTATTGTTTAGTCTCATTGACCATTGAATCTAAGGTATTGTTTACTTCCACTGACCACTGAATCTAAGGTATTGTTTAGTCCCACTGACCACTGAACCTAAGGTATTGTTTAGTCTCATTGACCACTGAATCTGAGGTATTGTTTACTTCCTCTGACCACTGAACCTAAGGTATTGTTTAGTCTCATTGACCACTGAATCTAAGGTATTGTTTACTTCCACTGACCACTGAACCTAAGGTATTGTTTACTCCCACTGACCCCTGAACCTAAGGTATTGTTTAATTCCACCGTCCACTAAACCTAAGGTATTGTTTAGTCCCACTGGCCACTAAACCTAAGGTATTGTTTAGTACCATTGACCCCTGAACCTAAGATATTGTTTACTCCCACTGACCACTGAACCTAAGGTATTGTTTAGTCCCACTGACCCCTGAACCTAAGGCATTGTTTACTTCCACTGACCACTAAATCTAAGTTTTTGTTTAGTCCCACTGACCCCTGAACCTAAGGTATTGTTTACTCCCACTGACTACTAAACCTAAGGTATTGTTTAGTGCCACTGGCCCCTGAACCTAGAGGTATTGTTTACTCCCACTGACCACTAAACCTAAGGTATTGTTTAGTCCCATTGACCCCTGAACCTAAGGTATTGTTTACTCCCACTGACCACTGAACCTAAGGCATTGTTTACTTCCACTGACCACTGAGCCTAAGTCATTGTTTACTTCCACTGACCACTGAACCTAAGGCATTGTTTACTTCCACTGACCACTGAGCCTAAGGCATTCACAAACTCTCACGCTGCTCAAAAGTGAGTAGGCTTCAACGGCATGATCTCCTCATGCAGGGTGCGCGCCCACTTGCAGGTGTATCAATCAATGGAAAAGAAGTCCGGATGGCTGCACTCCGAAGCTGGGATCCAAAATGCCTTTATTAATATAAAATCATGAAGAGTGCAACATGTACAAGCAGGGGAGGAATGTCTAACGTGTTTCAAACATAAACTGTGCTTTATCAAAGCCTGAGGCATTGTTTACTTCCACTGACCACTAAACCTAAGTTTTTGTTTAGTCCCACTGACCACTAAACCTAAGTTTTGTTTAGTCCCACTGACCACTGAACCTAAGGTATTGTTTAGTTCCACTGACCACTGATGCTGGGGCATTTTCTTACTCCCACTGCCCACAGTTTGCTCCCTTAAGGTCCAAAGGACAGTGAACTGGCCCTTTGTTTAGAAAATGTGAAGACATGTGAGGCATTCCAGGTGACTTTGTGGTAGGCTTTCATGTTTTTATTAACAACATCTGCTATGTAATTGTTTGTTTAAAGTATAATAAAGGTAAAGTATTTATGAATACGTTTTCAAAAAAGATCTTTAATGAGGTTGAAAAAAAAGCAAATAACACTTCATAAAATATTTGTTCAAACAGCGCAGCTGTGTAAGATCTAAAGCCCTGAAAAAAGATTTCCGGTGATGTTAAGTGGTAACATAGTAAAACACGTGTTGATCTTTTTAGCTGACCCTTTAGGCAGAATGATCTCTTTTTTTTTTTACATTTTTTATTTTAATACCAGTTTGAAGAGTCCTTTAATATGTGAAAGGTTAACATCATATTTCAGAAATTTAAATGTAAGAACACAGTGTTGTCCTGTAACTTTCTTCATTTTTATCCTGCAATGTAATATCTTAAAAATAAAAAAAGTCCACATGCGGCGCTAATAAAAAGCAACAGTCTTTGAAGTATTAAACGAGGAAAGGATGATAATCCCTTCACCAGTTTTCAGTGTGTATAGGGAAGCACACCACACCACGTGAGAATCAAATCTGCTTACCAGATATCAGCAAGTGATAGGCATTGACTAATAACTTCCCAAGGGATCACATCTGAACTCGTCAATCACCAGTAAGTAGATGGTTAAAATACACTGCAAAGCTTGCATCCATTCACTTGTCCCAGGCAGCAACAAAGCAGTAAACTTCCAGCAGTCAGTGGGTGTCTCACCCAATCAAGGGGATATCATCACCAAATGGAAATAAAGCAGCATATAGTGAAGCCTGTGTCACTTGTGAAAGGATTTATTGTAGCAACGTACATGTACAGTCAATAAGAACAATCATCATAAAACAAAACAGCCATGGCATTCAGCGTGCTTGTGTCTCATAGCCAGCCTGACATGTTTCATCCGAGTGGATATCATCAGAGGCATGGCTCTACCACACAAGCACAAGTGTGCCACCAGGTGACACGAATCACGGAGGAATCAACCCCCAGGATGACGCAAAAAAACGGAAATACTCTGAAGGAACGCATCACGTCCTGCACCTGCATTCCATTTGTTTGATCTAGTATTTGCTGCTCTCTGGTTGATTGCAATATATCACTATGGACATTTTTGAATTTGGGAATGCACGTTCTCTGGATCTTAAAGATATTTTTAGTAATTAAAAAATCTCATGGTCGCAGAATTAATTGGGATGTGGCATTCTTAGAAAAATATCTGGATGATAAAATGGTTCAGAGGAGCCTGAGGTTTGAGATCACCCGTCAGGAGGATGAACCAGACCTCCAAGGTTGGTACAAATATTTTAATGACGTCGGACTCAACCTCCTGCGAATTTTTAATCCCTAGGAAAAAACATAAATTGATTAAATTAGATGAGGACATATCAGATGTTAAAGATAAACTATCACCCTATAAAGAATTAGATGAATATACAAATAAATCTGATAATATAAAAAAGAGGATCTGGAACAGAAATTAAAAAAAAAAGAAAAAATACACTAGAGATTTGGATGACTATAAGAGTAATCAGGTATTCAAGTGGCAGGTCAGGAGGTCTGCTCTAGCCAATGGAGGGGTTGATCAGGGCCCTGGACCGGCCACTAATACTGGATCTACTGTAGAAGCACCTCAATCTAACATTAGGGGTCATAATAATAATGCTACCCCAGTTAGGGGATGGAAGAGGGTTGAGCTGAAAAAAACAAACCACCAGAACCACCCACAGGCCACTCGATGTCCTCCTCATGATAATAATTCAAGGAATGGTCGTGCTCAATATAATTATTCACAATGACCAAACGCTGATGAGGTATCCATTTATGATCAATATGAGCCTCTAGATAGAGACTATGGTGATTACAGGATGGGATAGCCCTGGTTATTACCCCCAGGGCGATTACCCCCCAGGGCGATCGCAACATCCTACTGAGGGTCCCCAACCACTATCTTCTTTTTTTCCAAAAGGCCCTCAAAAAAGCAAGAGGGGTGGAGAACTAAGAGAGGGACCAGAGGGGGGAGTAGGTACTGATCGAAAAAGGAGCAGAGTATAAAGGATGCTTGAATAATCAATCTTAGTGCTAAAATGCTTACTGACAATGAAAAATTTGTGTTAAATCATGGCTTAAAATCTGCCCCTGATAAACCTCTAAGTAAATTTGGAGCATTTATCGATGTCCATAAATATATGCAAAAGATTAATATCAAAAGATATTTTCTTTCACAGCCCCCAAGGTTGTTCGAGGACCATATAGGAGTTAGACAATTGGGGTTATCAAATGCCTCACTCTTCAACCCACCAGGACATGTACCTCCATCAATCTCAGTATTTAAAGATCTTGTGTTGAAAGACATTGAGAAACATAAAATTATGAAAGATAGAAATAATTTTAGATTTTGTGAAGGTTTGAAATCCTTGGAAAATAGGAAGGATATTATTATCTGTCCGACGGATAAAGGTGGCGGAATTGTGGTAAGGGATTAAACATGTGGAAGAAATGAATAAGATCCTTTCTGATAGAGACACTTATAAGCCACTCCATAATGACCCCACCTTTAAGTATAAAAAGGAACTGACCAAACTTATAGATGTAGGGTTTAAAGATAATCTACTCATTAAGAAAAAGAAGGTATATCTGGTTCCTTCAGCACCGAGGATTCCAGTTATATACTTTTCACCCAAAGTGCACAAAGACCCAGTTAAACCACTGGGAAGACCTATCATCAGTGGGCTGGACTCTGTCACTTCAAGGATATGCAAATTTATAGAAGGTTTTTTACAGCCATCGGTCTCACAGACTCCATCTTTTATTAAAGATTCCACACAAGTCATTCAAACATTGAAGGCCATGGAGTGGAAAGAGAGTTACATTATGGCTACTGACAATTTGGCTTCTCTCTACACCATAATATCACATAACGATGGGTTTGAGGCAGTAGATATGTATTTGAGGAGAGATGGCGGTTTACTCTCTCCCCAAAGAAAATTTGTGTTAAGCCTACTCAGGTTTGCCATGTTTTATAATTACTTCTAGTTCAAAGGATCCTTCTATCTTCAGAATAGAGGGGTCACAATGGGTGCTAAGTTTGCACCGAGCATGGCAAACCTGTTTATGGCTAAAGGGGAGGAGGACGCCGTCTATTCCCTTAGGAGACCAGAATTTTTCTGGGGCAGATATATAGACAATGACCTCCTCCTATGGGATTTTGATATGACGTCATTGGCTGTATTCATGGAACAGCTTAGCGATAATACATTGGGCATTTCTCTGCAATATGAGGCCAGCCAGACTAATATCCATTTTCTAAATTTAAACATTGAGATTAGAGAGAATACTTTTAACATTTCTACCTACTTCAAAAGTACTGATAGAAATGGGTATATAGGGCAGGGTAGTTTCCATCACCCCACATGGCTAGCTAAAATCAGTACCTAAGAGTCAGTTTATTCGCTTGAGGTGAAACTGTACTATGAAAAAGGATTTTTTCGAACAAGCTTCTTCCTTAAAAAAATAAATTAATTGATAAGGGCTACCTTCCTGGTGATTTTTATAAAGTTATTGGCGAGGTGGCTAACATGGATAGAGCTGTTATGCTGAAAGGTAGAGATAAAGTACGTGAGAATTATCATAATTTTCTATGGTCACCACATATTCTCACCAAAAATAATGATGATAAAAAAATGTAAACATTGGGCAGTTTTAAAAAATGATAGTGTTGGGCCCTGTCCTCCTAGATCGTCCACAAGTAGTATTTAGAGGAGTTCCTTCCCTTAAACTTAGAGTGCCACATAACATTCTAGATGCCCCCGATAGACTTATGCCCCATACACACGGTCGGACATTGATCGGACATTCCGACAACAAAATCCTAGGATTTTTTCCGACGGATGTTGGCTCAAACTTGTCTTGCATACACATGGTCACACAAAGTTGTCGGAAAATCTGATCGTTCTGAACGCAGTGACGTAAAACACATATGTCGGGACTCTAAACGGGGCAGTAGCCAATAGCTTTCATCTCTTTATTTATTCTGAGCATGCGTGGCACTTTCTCCGTCGGATTTGTGTACACACAATCGGAAATTCCGACAACGGATTTTGTTGTTGGAAAATTTTATAGCCTGCTCTCAAACTTTGTGTGTTGGAAATTCCTATGGAAAATGTGTGATGGAGCCCACACACGGTTGGAATTTCCGACAACAAGGTCCTATCACACATTTTCCGTCAGAAAATCCGACCGTGTGTACGGGGCATTACTTTTTTTCAGAAAACAAAAGGTTTCTATACATGTCGCAAATGTGCTGTCTGCCATCTTAATAGAAACAAAGATAGAAAAATTTGCTGATTTAAATCTAACGTTACATTGAAAGAGTATGACATTAATACATTCGTTACTTGCACGTCCCAAAATGTGGTTTACATGTTAACCTGTTCATGCGGTCTACAATATATGGGCCGCATGGTTAGGGTTATGAAGTTAGAATAAGAGAACATGTGGCTAACATCAAAAAGGGGTTTCCTAAACATGCTGTTTCCCGTCATTACTTATGCCACGTACACACGATCGGATTTTCCAACGGGAAATGTTGGATGTGAGCTTGTTGGCGGTAAATCCGACCGAGTGTATGCTCCATCGGACATTTGTTGGTGGACTTTCCGCCAACAAATGTTGGCTAGCAGGTAATCAAATTTTCCACCAACAAATGTTTGTTGTCAGACTTTCCGATCGTGTGTACACAAGTCCGTCGGACAAAAGTCCACGCATGCCCGGAACCAAGTACGAGCCGGAAGCGCTCGGTCTTGTAAAACTAGCGCTCATAATGGAGATCTCACGTACATCTTGTACGTCACTACGTTCGTAATTGTTATCCAACATTTGTGTGACCGTGTGTATGCAAGACAAGTTGGAGCCAACATCCTTTGAACAAAAATCCCTGATTTTGTTGTTGGAAAGTCTGATCGTGTGTACGGGGCATTAGAGTGTCACAACAAAATCCAGCTATTGATAGGTTTACCCCACATTGGCGTGGGAGTGTCGCTAAGAGAGAGATCTTGCGTATGGAAACCCGCTGGATTTAATTATTTTAAATGCTACACGCCATGTACAATGTGGATTAGGACATGAATAGCTTCATTAATAATAGTTGAGGTCTATTAATTATCCTTATTGAGTTGATTATACACCCTCAGCACAAGGGTGGCAATAGGTAGTGGTAGTAATAGCAATGACTAATATATTATGTTTTATATTTTGTTGGGTGATAGTTTACTAGGGGCGCTTAGTTTCTTAAAGAGTATAACTTTTTAGATATTATTTAATTATTATTACAGGTACTTATGTAGCGCTGTCAATTTAAGCAGCGCTTTACATTTGCATTGGTCCCTCGGGGAGCTTGCAGTCTGGGGTCCCTAACTTACATTCATGCATGCTGTGGTCAGTTTGGATGGGATCCAGTTGACCTGCCGACATGTCTTTGGAGTGTGGGGGGAGGCCAGAGTGCCTGGAGGAGGCCCATGGAGGCACGGGGAGAGCATGATGCTAGGCGAAGGTGCTAACCACTGCACCACTGTGCCGCCTATTTAATAAATGTTTTCACATTTTGATTGTGGTGTAATGCACCATATGGCTCATGTGATCCCTCAGTTAAGAGGTGTGTATCCTTAGCACATTTGTATATATATATATATATATATATATATATATATATATATATATATATATATATATATATATATATATATATATACATACATACATATACAGTAGGGACGGGAAGTATTCAGACCTCAGACCCCCTTAAATTTTTCACTCTTTGTTATATTGCAGCCATTTGCTAAAATCATTTAAGTTATTTTTTTTTCCTCATTAATGTACACACAGCACCCCATATTGACAGAAAAACACAGAATTGTTGACATTTTTGCAGATTTATTAAAAAAGAAAAACTGAAATATCACATGGTCCTAAGTATTCAGACCCTTTGCTCAGTATTTAGTAGAAGCACCCTTTTGATCTAATACAGCCATGAGTCTTTTTGGGAAAGATGCAACAAATTTTTCACACCTGGATTTGGGGATCCTCTGCTATTCCTCCTTGCAGATCCTCTCCAGTTTTGTCAGGTTGGATGGTAAACGTTGGTGGACAGCCATTTTTAGGTCTCTCCAGAGATGCTCAATTGGGTTTAAGTCAGGGCTCTGGCTGGGCCATTCAAGAACAGTCACAGAGTTGTTGTGAAGCAACTCCTTCGTTATTTTAGCTGTGTGCTTAGGGTCATTGTCTTGTTGGAAGGTAAACCTTCAGCCCAGTCTGAGGTCCTGAGCACTCTGGAGAAGGTTTTCGTCCAGGATATCCCTGGACTTGGCCGCATTCATCTTTCCCTCGATTGCAACCAGTCGTCCTGTCCCTGCAGCTGAAAAATACCCCCACTGCATGATGCTGCCACCACCATGCTTCACTGTTGGGACTGTATTGGACAGGTGATGAGCAGTGCCTGGTTTTCTCCACACATACCGCTTAGAATTAAGGCCAAAAAGTTCTATCTTGGTCTAATCAGACCAGAGAATCTTATTTCTCACCATCTTGGAGTCCTTCAGGTGTTTTTTAGCAAACTCCATGCAGGCTTTCATGTGTCTTGCACTGAGGAGAGGCTTCCGTTGGGCCACTCTGCCATAAAGCCCAGACTGGTGGAGGGCTGCAGTGATGGTTGACTTTCTACAACTTTTTCCCATCTCCTGACTGCATCTCTGGAGCTCAGCCACAGTGATCTTTGGGTTCTTCTTTACCTCTCTCACCAAGGCTCTTCTCCCCCGATAGCTCAGTTTGGCTGGACGGCCAGCTCTAGGAAGGGTTCTGGTCGTTCCAAATGTCTTCTATTTAAGGATTATGGAGGCCACTGTACTCTTAGGAACCTTAAGTGCAGCAGAAATGTTTTTGTAACCTTGGCCAGATCTGTGCCTTGCCATAATTCTGTCTCTGAGCTCTTCAGGCAGTTCCTTTGACCTCATGATTCTCATTTGCTCTGACATTCACTGTGAGCTTTAAGGTCAGATGTGTGGCTTTCCCAATCAAGTCCAATCAATATAATCAAACACAGCTGGAATCAAATGTAGGTGTAGAACCATCTCAAGGATGATCAGAAGAAATGGACAGCACCTGAGTTAAATATGTGAGTGTCACAGCAAAGGGTCTGAATACTTAGGACCATGTGACATTTCAGTTTTTCTTTTTTAATACATCTGCAAAAATGTCAACAGTTCTGTGTTCTTCTGTCAATATGGGGTGCTGTGTGTACAATAATGAGGAAAAAATGAACTTAAATGATTTTAGCAAATGGCTGCAATATAACAAAGAGTTAAAAATTTAAGGGGGTCTGAATACTTTCCGTCCCCACTGTATATATATATATATATATATATATATATATATATATATATGTGGCATTGCTTTACCAAATGCATTTTCCATGTATATGTATATATATATATATGCATTCAGTGTTTTATTGTATTAGTTTATTTCAATTTTATATATGTTTTTATACCATGCATGACTTATGTGATCCTCCTAAAAATTAGTTTTGTATCCTTTTTTTTTTTTTTTTAAATTCTTTTTATTGATTTTTCATTTAGTACAAAACAGTAATACAACAAACTGTATTCAAGGTGACCAATGTGGACACCCTCTAAGGCATGGCCAACAGGGCCTTCCTATTCTGGCTAACATAGTTCGGCTATCTATCTTATTTGTCTCCCATATCCCCCTTCCCTCCCACCTCCCTCCCCATCACCCCAACTTGAGTCACAGCTCATCATATCGGATTTTAGATATCATATTACTTTTAGTCAGTCATTACACAACTCTTGTACATCTACACATTGTATCTATATAGATTACACCGTATTACTTTATCCATTTGATTGAAATCTGCTGGCATTCACCATAGGTATACTGCAATAACTATGTAATTTATATGCTTGTTTATCGTATCCTTGCCACAAGAAAAAAAAAAGAAAAAAACACACAACACCATCTTCTTTCTTTCTATATGGTCAGGGGTCTCCTGTATATCACTACATCAGACTTTACTTAGCCACACTATCCCACTGTAACACTAGAGTTGTACCATGTGTGCCAGACTTTATCAAATTTTTTTAAGCAACCTCTTGCTTCATATGTGTGTTTGTAGTATGGTAGCATAGCATTAACCAAACCCTTCCAGAATTCCACTGTCGGAGCTCCGGGTTTTTTCCAGTGTAACAGGATGGCTTTTCTACCATAGAAAAATAAAATATTAAGCATGGTTCTCATAGCACGTGATGGCACCACCTCCTCCACCAGTCCGAGCAAACAAACTCTGGTTGTTGTCGGTGTGGGTATTGACAATAAGTCTGCTATGCAAGTTGTTATATCCGACCAAAATCGCTGAACCTGTGAACAGCTCCAAAAGACATGATCAGCATCTGCCGGAGACTGAGAGCACCTCCAACATTCAGCTGAGACATTCGGAAAAATCTTTGCTAGTCTATCTGGAGTATAATAGCTTCTGTGCAAAAATTTAAACTGGATCAAACGATCCCTTGCTGATACGAGGTGTTTAAATGGTTGTGTCCACATATCGTCCCAGTCCTCCCCCTGTATATCATGTATCTCAGCCTCCCATTTTTCCCGACATCTAGAAATCCCTTTTGGAGTGGATTTGAAAAATTCTTTATATGTTAGTGATAATGTCTTTACCATATCTTCATTGGATAGCATGGATTCGAGCGACGAGGGCATAGATTTCACCCTCATCTCCCGAAACTGCATCTGGAATGCATGCCTGAGCTGCAGAAACCTGAACAGATATGAATTTGGTAGGTCATGTCTGGATTTTAGTTGAGGGAATGTCTGTAATTCTCCGAAGTATGTAATGTCTCGTAATGTCTTTATACCCTTTATTGCCCATACCGTGGGGTCTTGGAAGTTGTAGAAGTGGGGCAGAGCTGGGTTCATCCATATAGGAGCCGATGGCGAGACTCCCCCAAAACTTGGACTTGCCAGCTTCACCGCCATCTCCCATGCCTTAATTGTCGCCTTCATTGTGGTCGTTAGCGGGAGGTCAGATCTAGTTCCCCTAAATAGGGCATATCTTAGACTTTCATAGGATCCCAGTCGCGCTGCTTCTAACACTGTGGCAGCATCCCCATCGTCCGCTATTAGCCATCTACGAGCAAAAACCATTTGCCCGGCTAAGTAATATTTCTGCCAGTCCGGCAGTGCTAGTCCCCCTTGATCTCCGGGCTCCTGTAACGTTTTAAGGCCTATTCTTGGGGGTTTGGGTGCCCAGAGGAAGGAAGATACTATACTGTCTATCTTTTTAAAATATGATTTAGGGATCCAGATTGGTGCATTTCTTAGGAAGTAGAGAATTACAGGGAGGAATTTCATTTTAAGCAAGGCTATTCTGCCTATTAGAGATAATGGCAGGTTTGTCCAGGCCTGAACCCTTTGCTTTAATAAAGATATCAGTGGCACCAGATTAAGGGGCATGTAATCCTGTATGTTGGAGGTAATTTCGACTCCTAAATATTTAAGGGAGGAGACCCACTGAAGTGGAAGACCTGAGTCTGCCACGTCACGGGCCGCCGGATCCAAAGGTAGTATAGAGGATTTATTCCAATTTACCCGTAGTCCAGAGAATCCTGCAAACTGATCTATGATTCCCAGTGCTATTCTAAGAGAGTCTCGTGGGTCGCTGAGGAATAGCAGCATATCGTCTGCATACAGCGCTACAGTTTCGGTAATTGTGCCTATTTTAATCGCTTTAATCTGCTCTGAAGATCTAAGAGCCACCGCCAAAGGCTCCAAGGCAAGCGAAAACAGGAATGGGGACAGGGGGCAGCCCTGTCGGGTCCCCCTCCCCACTGGGAAGAAGTCTGAAATGAAAGTACCCAATCTTATTGCTATTTTTGGGGATTTGTATAGTAAGGAGACCCATTTCCTGAAACGTGGACCGAATCCCATTACCTCTAATACCTTGAGCATGTACCTCCAGTCCACCGAGTCGAATGCTTTCTCAAAGTCTATAGAGACTACAACTCTGGTTGTTGAGAAATCTGACTGGATCTGAAGATGCGTAAATAGCCTCCTCAGGTTTGTGTCTGTTGATTTGCCCGGCATAAAGCCCGTCTGGTCAATATTGACAATGGATTGTATAATTGTGGCCAGCCTAGTTGCCAGTATTTTTGTTAAAATTTTTAGATCCATATTCAGTAAGGCTATTGGTCGGTATGACGCACATTCCAGAGGGTCTTTACCTGGTTTCAAAATGAGAACCATGTAGGCCTCTAACATGGATTCCGGCAGGGTTTCATGCTCATGGCAATATGTTAATAGTGTATTTAATCTGGGAGCTAAGGTCTCTACATTCATTTTATAAAAGTCTGCTGGTAGACCATCTGGTCCAGGGGCCTTGTGCGGAGGGAAGGCAAAAATCGCCTGTTGAATTTCCCTTACTGTAATTGTAGCCTCTAGAATTCTGGAGTCATCCTCTGACAGTTTAGGCATGGGTAAATCCGTCAGGAGGGAATCTAAGGCCGATTCATCATATGATGGGATAGGGGCATAGAGGGATGAAAAAAAATTAACAAATTCTTGCATGATTAGTTTGGGGTCCCGTATCATGTCTCCTCCCGTACTTTTAATTACCGGAATATTTATTATAGGGTGACAGTCAGCTACCAGTAACGCTAAGAGCTTCCCGTTTTTATCCCCTTCTGCAAACACAGTGTTCGCTCTTCTAGATATTTCAGATCGGGCCTGGCCCGTGATGTGTAATGATAAGGAACGTCGTGCCTCTAACAGGGACCTGTACGCTTCTCCTGATGGAGTTTTGGCATAGTCTTCTTCTCTATCTTTTACCAGATTTTGCAGGGTCTCATTGTCTTCATTGTCCTGTACTCTGGCAGTTTTTATGGCTGAAATGCATTCCCCTCTAGTTACTGCCTTGAAGGCATCCCATACTATCGGGGGCTCTGCCGTTTCCGGATTCAATGACCAATATGAGGTCATAGTCTCCCCTATCTGTGCCGCGACTTGGTCATGCTGCAGCCAACTAGGAGAAAGTCTCCATCCTCCCCCCTTTAGCCCGGATGAAAAAGATAAAGTGAGAGAGAGGGGGTTATGGTCTGTCAGGCCCCCTGCCAGATAATCTATGTCTGTCACAAATGGCAAGATACGGTCATTCCCGAAGGCCAAGTCAATCCTAGCTGCAGATCCGTGTGTCAAAGATACATGTGAGTAACACTTATCAAGGGGATGTTTCCATCTCCATAGTTCCTTAAAGCCTGTTACTGACACCCAGCCCGCTAGACCGACTGATCCTCCTCTACTTGGATTGGAGGAGTCTAACGCCGCCTCCAACACTGCATTAAAATCCCCCATTACCACTATTGGAAGGTGGGAGAATGGTGCCAACCTAGTAGTTAAGTCATATAGTATTTGTCCTTGGAAGGGAGGGGGTACATAAACATTTACCACCACTATTGTCTTAAAGCACATATCCATTACTACTGCCACATATCTTCCCCCCGGATCTGAGAGCACCTGATGGATCGTGCAAGGGATAGCCTTGCTGATTAGGATTGTCACTCCCCTCGCAAATGTGGAGTACGTGGAGTGCAAAGCTCTTTGAATCCACGGTCTGCGAAGGGATAGAACCCTGGATCCGTCCAGGTGTGTCTCCTGCAGGAGAACAATATGTGGCTGATGCTGCTTGATATATTGGAACACCGAGGCTCTCTTTACTTTGTGATTGAGACCTCGAACGTTCCAAGACATCATTTTGATTTTATTAGTCATACTTATGTATCTTGATAGTCATTGTTACCCTGGTATGCAGTGCTCTATATTTTTCCCATCTAGTGTTCCCCGGATCATTGACGGTGTATGAGTTATGAGTTATGAGTATCCTTAATATTTTAAGTTGAGCTGTGACTCTACCAAACAAAAAAACAGAACTCACCCCTGCTATTATGCTAAAAATAAAACTTTTTCGTCCAGCATATAGCTTTATCCCTGAACCAAAAAAAACCTGAACATGTGGTTTGAAATCCCACCGATGTGGTCGAAAGTCTGGCATTTCTGTTGTTGCTTTCGTATCCTCTTCTTGTTGCTCCATTACAGTTTACACTGGAGACTTGGCGAAGAAGGCAGCCTTTTTCAAGAGAGAGTAAAGTCATGGTGATAGAGACTGGGTTTCTTTCTTTAGGTAGGTAACCGGATCCTCTAAGTCCTGGCTTTTTCCACGTTTTATCCGGGAAAGATGAGATTACCATGTATCTAGATGTTATTTAAGGGCAAGCACTTGGTAAACTGCACTCCCATTGGGTTTAGCAAAGTACCTTGTTCAGGAGACCATGTTGTGCCAGTTTAGTGCAATGGTTGGTGTTAGTGTCTGAAATATCAAAGGGCCACGTGCGAACTGTAAAGAGTATTTATCTTTATAGGCATAGTTCCTCAGACCACTGATCGTTAGAACTCTTTGTCCATCCATTCGCAGGCATCTTCCGGGTTTTCGAAGAACTTAACTGTCCCCTTGTATTGGATTCTGAGCTTGCTGGGGTACAGCATACTGTATCTTATTTCTTTTTCCCGCAGGCGTCGGCGGACCTCGTTGAAGGATCTGCGTTTGTATTGCGTTGCAGCAGAAAAATCAGGAAAGAGCATGATTTTAGCATTTTCATACCTCAGGTCTTGCTGTTTTCTGGCCTGGGTCAAAATCATGTCGCGGTCACGATAATTCAGGAATCGCACCAGAAAAGGTCTTGGGAAAGCACCTGGGGGTCTGTTTCCAGTGGGCACTCTATGCGCTCTTTCTATCACATATGTGGGTGGGAGATCTTGTAGCGACAGCAGTTGTTTGAAAAAGAGCTCGGCGAAAGTTGTGGTTTTATCCCCTTCAGCCCCCTCTGGCAGCCCGACCACTCGGATATTATTCCTTCTTTGTCTGTCTTCTGCGTCGTCTGCTCTGCGCTGTAATGCCTGTACCTGCTCCCAAAGTTCTGTCATGCGGCCATCATGTACATGAGAAACATCCTCCACCTCTGACACTCTTGTTTCTACAGTGGTCAGCCTGCTGCGGATCTTGTCCAAGTCATGCCTTATGAGGGTGCATTCTGAGGACAGATGATCTATTCTCCCCATCAGCTCTGCTTTGCTCACGTTTATGGCTTCTAGGATAGGCCCTGTTATAGCCTCTGCATCCACAGCCATAACCGGATCCCCCTCCGGGTTACAAGCCGCTGATCCCTGTGCCTGTGCCATCTTACCCGCCGCTGTTTTGGCGCCTTGATCTTTCGGCGGTGAAGACAAGATGGCGGGGGCGGAGCCTCTTCCTGCTTCTCCTGCATAGCGGGCACTCCGGAGGTCCGTGTGAGCCTTGGCAGCCCTTTTAGACATGGATGAAGGCATCTCTGTACTCCGACGACCTTCCCCTACGTCGGGGTGCAGCTGAGGAGTGAAGGGAGATTCTCCAATGAGTCGGATAAGAGACAGGGTGACGGAGCTGTAGAGGAACGCGCTCTGCCTCGATCACATCCGGCCGGAAGTCTAGTTTTGTATCCTTAAGCTATTTGTATATTATGTAAGCGGCATGGCTATAGTAAGTGTATTTTTTGTGCATGCATATACCTAGCGCTGACATGATAACGTCTAGCAGCTAGAGGATCTGTTTCCCGTTGGTGCTTCTGTCCGGGGGATCCTCCTCTGTCTCTCGCATCTGGTGGTAGAGCCACGCCTCTGATGATATCCACTCGGATGAAACATGTCCGGCTGGCTATGAGACACAAGCACGCTGAATGCCGCGGCTGTTTTGTTTTATGATGGTCGTTCTTATTGACTGTACATGTACGTTGCTACAATAAATCCTTTCACAAGTGACACAGGCTTCACTATATGCTGCTTTATTTCCATTTGGTGATGATATCCCCTTGATTGGGTGAGACACCCACTGACTGCTGGAAGTTTACTGCTTTGTTGCTGCCTGGGACAAGTGAATGGATGCAAGCTTTGCAGTGTATTTTAACCATCTACTTACTGGTGATTGACGAGTTCAGATGTGATCCCTTGGGAAGTTATTAGTCAATGCCTATCACTTGCTGATATCTGGTAAGCAGATTTGATTCTCACCTGGTGTGGTGTGCTTCCCTGTACACACTAAAAACTGGTGAAGGGATTATCATTTTTTCCTCTTTTAATACTACAAAGACTGTTGCTTTTTATTAGCGCCGCATGTGGACTTTTTATATTTTTATATTTGCTTATCAACAAATTGTGTTGGCTGCTTTCCTCTTCCAATATTAATACCTTTTTCAGTAGCACAGATTCCTACCTGTTTTTAAATGTAATATCTTACATTGTGATGTTCGTAAGATGTCTTTAAAAGGTAACTGCACCTTTAGGCCCTGATCTCCCACACATGATATCGGTGTTCAGTTACTGTCTGTCAGATCTGGCTATGATTTTGGATAGCTAAATCTGTTTACAGATCAGACAGCCTACTGCAAAATGAAAACATGTGCCTGTGTATGGAAAGCCAAGGTCAACCATGACACTGCGGACAACCTGGGATTCTGGAACTTTCTGTTCCACAACAATTGAACAATGCTACACCTCTTCAGTGAGAGGCAGAAAATAATGTATAAAATGCTGCAGTGCATAGCTGACACCTTTTAAAATTCGTTTTTTGAAATGTCGCTACTCTGCGCAATCATATTCCTCCTGCTGTTGACCTAGACATTTCCAGGACATCTATTATATGTTATAGCTGAAGAGGGGAAGCAGAAGGGAGTGAAGGCCACATTTTTTTCTGCTGCCATAACCTTGCCATCCTAACCATTTGCTCAATTCGGCCTCATGGTGAGTATAAGCAAGAATACCTAATGGCTAAATAAAGAATAAATCATCCAGATTAAAGGGTGTGGCCTTCATACTGCAGATTGGCCTGACTGATTTACTTAAAACAGACCTCCACCCAAAAGAGGAAGCTCCGCTTGTTCGCCTCCCCCCCCCCCCCCCCCCGCTGCCACATTTGGCACCTTTCGGGGCAGGGGGGAAAGGGTAACTGGTTTTGATAGGTACCCCCTCCCACTTTCGACCTAATCTCGCTGCCTCAAGATCAGCCGGAAGTTGGCCCCCCTTCTCCTTCCCCCACCGCCAGGCCATTCACAAAGCCCAGCGCTCTTCGTTCATGTGCAGTAGGGGACCAGCTGTGAAGCCGCGGGGCTTCACTGCCGGTTTCCCTTAGTGAAGATGGCGGTGGCAGCACAGACAGCCGATTGAGAAATCAGCTGGGGTGAAGACACTGCTGGATTCCTGGACAGGTACAGTAAGTGTCCAAATATTAAAAGTCAGCAGCTACAGTATATGTAGCTCCGCTTTAATTAGATTTGTTTTGTTTATTCTATGAACAGTGTGATCAAGAAACAGGCAGTTAGAGGTAATTGTAAAAGAGTCCCCTGCCAAAAAGTAATTGCATGCATCTGATGCATGTGTATAAGACAACAGGGATAGGCCCTAGAAGGCAGATATATGTCTTCATTATTTGGGCTGTGGTTCCTTTAAGAGGGACGAAAAGAAACTCAGTTGGAGTACTTAGGGATTCTCACTTATGAAGAGTGAGCGGTGATTCGATAGAGAGGGAAAGCTGATAAGCAGGATTCAGAATTAATAAATTCGCCTTTGGGACCCTGACATCTGAGGTTCAGAGAGATTTTTGCATGGCAAAGAACCTCCAACCCTCACTACATATACTGTGGTCCTGATAGAGTTAACCCATCTGCAGCCAGCAGATGTCCATGAGTGGAACAGGACACAGTTGTGCGAGGACTGAGGACTGTGTGGGATACTGAGATGCTGCTGGGCCCACGTGTCTATTGAGGCTCCCAGTACAGGTGGGGACTCTAAATCCTGTTATGTGACAAGGTTTTGCTGGCAGTGAACCAAAGTTTTGATTTATACCTGAAGCTGATGGACTGTTTTGTTTTGTTTATGCTGGAAGCCACTTTGTTTTACCTGTTTTTGAAAATATAAGACATGATTGGCCAAAGGCAGGGTGCCTTTGGCCAATCATAGCTCAGGGGGACTAAGTCCACGCCCCACACTATATAAGGCTGCTTACAGAGCGGCCGTGTGTAGTGTTGTTGGCATGGACAGAGAGAGCTTGAGTTAGATTATGCAGGCAGGTTATTCAGTTAGTGGAAGTGTATTTGAGAAAGATATATGTCAGTCTAATATATATATTATGTAACCTGGGGGACAGGTAGCAGGTACAAAAGCATCCTGGGACAAGCAGGCTTTCAGGCACAGATACCAGAACAAGAGAAGTAGTGACAAACTGTGAAGTGTTTAATGGTGAAATTTACAAGTCTATAGAGGTGCTGTACAGTGTTCAAAAACAGACAGAACAAAATAGCCAAACAAAAACCTAGCCGTGTCTCGGCTCTAACGATACACTATGCAGGCCCTAACTACCAGGCTGAGCAAGCCTACCGCTTGTCAATTTCCACATAAACTGCTTAACAGCTTTTTACCAACCTTTTTGCTCTCACAGACCAGCGTTATCTGTGTTTCTCAGGCAGAGAGCAAAGGCTGTCTGCTCACTTGAGCTTAAATTAGCCTGGGGAAGAGGACCAAGACCCGAACTGGATCATGGATCAGAGATTCCTGAATGTATACAAGAGGAGCCTGAGAGACATATAAACCCTGAATAGGACTTTTCCTGGCTCTCCCTGGGACAATCTGCTACATATCCCCCCCCCCCGTTTCAACCTCAGGGTTGGAACACCTGTGGCCCAACAGGAGTGAACACGGGACAGGGCATCTATTTATCCCATCTCAACACCTGGCCTGTGTTTTACAGTGAAGGAGTAATACTGTAGAGTCAAAAACCACCGGTTCACCCGTCTATTAGTCTCCTTCTTTTGGGCCATCCATTTCAGGGGAGCTTGGTCAGTTATTAACTCAAGCTGGCGTCCTAACAAATAGTACCTGAGCGTGTCCATGGCCCACATTCCTTTTCAATGACTGCATACTTTTTCTCATGGTCATTGATCTTTCTTCTTAGGTACACCACAGGGTGTTCTTCCCCACTGTGTACCTGTGATAGTACTGCCCCGATACCAACATCAGACGCATCCGTCTGAACCAAAAAATCTTTGGAGAAATCAGGGGAGTACAGTACTGGCTGTGCACAAAGAGCCTTCTTCCGGACTTGGAAAGATTCCTCTGCTACTGAGGACCATTTCACCATTACAGAGTCTTTCCCTTTCGTAAGGGCTGTCAGTGGGGCAGCTATAGTTGCAAAATTTTGGATAAATCTTCTATAATACCCCGCAATGCCAAGAAAGGCCCTGACCTGCTTCTTGTTTGCAGGACGTGGCCACTCCTGGATGGCTTCTATTTTACTCACTTGAGGTTTTATGACACCACGACCAATAGTGTAGCCCAAATACTTGGCTTCCTCTAGATCAATGGCACATTTTTTTGGATTTGCCGTAAAACCTTCTTTGAGGAGGTTATCAGGGACAGCCTGGACACGGGGCAAGTGAGACTCCCAGTCAGTGCTATGTACCACTATGTCATCTAGATAGGCTGCTGCATATCGTAGGTGGGGTCTTAGGGTCCTGTCCATGGCCCTCTGAAATGTCGCGGGGGCATTTTGCAACCCAAAAGGCCTTTTTTTATATTGAAAGGAAATCTCCGGGGTCACAAATGCAGTCTTCTCTTTGGCGCTACCAGTCAGGGGTATTTGCCAATAACCTTTTGTCAAGACCAAAGTGGTCAGATAGCGAGCCTTGCCAAGTCAGTCTATAAGTTTGACCACTCTGGGCATTGGGTACGTGTCAAACTTTGTCATTGCATTAAGCTTCCTGAAGTCGTTACAGAACCTCCAAGTGCCATCCGGTTTTGGGACTAACACGATGGGGCTAGACCAGTCACTATTGGATTCCTCAATGACATCTAGCTCCAACATTCTTTTAACTTCATAGCTGATGTCCTTACTCCTCACTTCAGGAATTTGGTATGGTTTGAGCTTGACACAGACCCCAGGTTTATTAACAATATCATGCTGAACTGCTGAAGTCGTGCCAGGTAACTCTGAAAATGTCTCTCTATTCCTTATCAGGAACTCTCTAGCTTCCTGTTTTTGGGAATATGACAAGGTGTCTGGAATCATGACCTCAGGGATCAGAGGGGACTCAGTACCCTTAGGCGTTACCGGGAGGGACCTCGCAGTTAACGCCATTCTATCCTTCCAGGCCTTTAACAGGTTTATATGGTAAATCTGTTCGGGCTTCCTTTTTCCTGGTTGATATACCTTGTAATTGACCTCCCCAACTCTTTAAATTACTTCAAAGGGACCCATCCACTTAGCAAGGAACTTGCTCTCAACAGTGGGAACTAACACCAGGACCCTGTCATCAGGTGAGAAAACACGGAGTTGGGCCCCCCTGTTAGGCTGCTTGGGCCTGCAGTAAGTGTTCTTTTACCATCGGCATGATTGCTGCAATCCTCTCCTGCATTTGAGCGATATGCTCATTGACATTTTTATGGGGTTTCTGCTCCCCGTCCCAAGTTTCTTCGGCTATGTCTAAGAGTCCCCGAGGGTGTCTCCCATAAAGCAACTCAAATGGAGAGTACCCCATAGAGGACTGGGGAACCTCCCTGATGGCAAACATCAAGTATGGTATCAGGAAGTCCCAGTTTTTCCTATCCTTGTCAACAACTTTTTTAACATTTTTAATGTCTTATTGAAGTGTTCCACCAAGCCACCCGTTTTTAGGATGGTACACTGAGGTTCGCAACTGCGTCACCTTAAATAACTTGCACAGCTCCCTAGTTATTTGTGACATAAATGGGGTGCCCTGGTCTGTAAGGACTTCTTTAGGAATGCCAACACGACTGAACACCATAAACAGCTCTTTGGCAATGTTTTTAGCAGACGCGGTGCGTAAGGGAACTGCCTCGGGGTAACGGGTAGCACAATCCATGACTACAAGGATATGCTGATGACCCTGGGTAGACTTGGGGAGTGGACCCACAAGGTCCATGGCAATCCTCTCAAAGGGCACTTCAATAATGGGCAAGGGCACTAAAGGACTTCGGAAGTGGGGTAGTGGGGCTGACATCTGACACACAGGACATGATTGACAATAATTCTCAATATTTTTCTGTATCCCGGGCCAGTAAAACCTGCTCAACACCCTTTCAGTAGTTCTCCCAACCCCTAAATGGCCTCCTAGCAAGTGCCCATGGGCAAGTTCCAACACCACCCATGTGTATGGCTTAGGGACCACCAACTGTTCAACCACTTCATCATTCTTTTTACATACACGATACAGTAAATCCTCATTGCTGCTGAAATAAGGAAAACAGGGCCTGTCCCCTGGTTCGACAGGTACATCATTAATCACTATTACATTTTCTCAGGCCCTGGCAAGGGTAGGGTCTTTTCTCGAGCTCAGTACCAAAATTTTCCTTGTGCACATTAAGATCAGCAAACTCCAACGTAGGCTCAGATTCAGCAGATGGCTGTCCAGCTCTACTGGTTGTGGGGACTTCCTCAGGCTCCTCCAGCTCTCCTGCCATAACTGAGAAAGGAAAATCTGGGGAGCCCTGAGAGGGGTCCTCTGAACCCACATTGTCAGTAGTGGCCAGGAGTTCTGGCTCTGCCACTGAGTCAGCTACTGCGACCGGGTGGAGACGATCCCACAGTTTCCAAAACTTAGGGAAGTCCCTACCAACGATGGCCTCCTGCACCAAGTGGGGCACAAGTCCAACCAGATGGGTCACCGTACCTAAGCCAGTTTTAAACTGAACAGTGGCTATAGGATACTCCCGGGTATCCCCATGTACACAGATTACAGCAACTTTTTTAGCATGAAAATTTACAGTTTCAACCATCTCAGCTGTAACCAAAGCCACTAGACTTCAAGAGTCTAGCAAGGCCGTAATAGGCTTATTATTAACAGTCATTTGGCACATGTGTTTTCCCATATTTGGCGCTGCAGCACATGCAACAGTCGCAAACATAGACTGCCTTCTAATAGATAGATCACACTGCATTGGTTTATCTGTCAATGGACAGTTTGCTGCAACATCTCGCAGTTCTTGAAAACACCTGATGTTTCCCCAGTTTGCTTTGCTGACAGGCAGTGGCTTCCCTTGTTTGGGACGCCAAACTTCAGTCCTGGCACCAAAAATCCTCCCCCCTATTTCCTTGTCATGCTTACTATCCACTTCCCCTGGAACAGTCTTACCGGTTGCCTGGGGAGACAGTGGCTTTGGGTGGAAAGTCCCTGCGGCTGTAGAGGTGCTGACCAGGCTCTCTGCAGCAAAGTACCTTTCAACGAGTTCCACCAGATTGTCCACCGAGTTGGGGTCTCTTTGACTCACCCACTTCTGCAGGGGAATTGGTAGTGACCTCAGGAACCGGTGCATGACCACACGCTCCACTATTTGTGGCCCAGACAGAGACTTTGGCTGTAGCCATTTCCTCACCAGGTGCATTGAGTTGAACATCTGCGATCTTGGGGGGCCTCTCCTCTTGGAAGAACCAGCTGTGGACCCGCTATGCTCGAACTGCTAAGGTGACACCAAGTCGCGCCAGGATTTCCCGCTTTACTTTTTCATAGTCTCCCGCTTCTGCTGACTCCAAAGCATAGTAGGCCTTCTGTGATTCTCCAGAAAGTAAGGGGGCAACCAGTCCTGCCCACTGGGTTTTAGACCAACCTTCCCCCTCAGCGGTCCGTTCAAACGTTAGCAGAAAGGCCTCTGGATCATCATCTGCAGTCATCTTAGAAAGAAAGTGACCCACATGGATGGCTGAGGGCTTGTCTCCAATATCATCAACTTTAGCAGGTGACCACTGTGCTAGCGTCTCCACAACCTCAGTCAAGGTTTTCCTATCTGCTTTTGCATCAGTGGCTAGCTGTTCAAACAGCCTCTGCGATTGCTCCTGTACAGGACCAATCTGTTGGCACAGCGCCTTGGTTTGCTCCTGTGTGATAGCGTTGGCTTGCTGTTGTGCGGCGTTGGATAACACCAATTGTTTTAGGATTTCCTCCATGTTTAGTCACTCTAGGTACTGGCCGTTTAAGTAGTAACTTACTACAGCTGGTTGCAGCCTCCACCATATGTAACCTGGGGGACAGGTAGCAGGTACAAAAGCTTCCTGGGACAAGCAGGCTTTCAGGCACAGATACCAGAACAAGTGAAGTAGTGACAAACTGTGAAGTGTTTAATGGTGATATTTACAAGTCTATAGAGGTGCTGTACACAGGGGCGGCGCCGGGTGGGTGCTTGGGTGTGCTGAAGCTCCCCCAAAAAATCTTCAAGCACCCTCATAGCACCCCCAAAATTTCCACAGAGGTATTACAGTACAGTCACAGGATTTTAAACAAATTATTTGGTACCTGCTGTGAATCCTGTCTGCAAGAGGCTAGGGACTCTTTTGTAAAGTGGAGGGATACAGCCGAATAAGCCGCTAATGATCAGTTAGACCCGACAGGGGCTGGATGGTGAGGAGCCTGCATCAGTGGTGGATTGATCCAGTGCTGGTCTCCTGCATTTGCCGCAAAAAGAAGAATTTGGATAGAAGCAGCAGAGAGAGCCCAGCCCTGTGCAGTGCCCCAGGAATCCGGAGGAAGCAGATATTCTAAGGAGAGAGAGGAGGAGGAGGAGTGAGGGAGCAGAACAGAGCTGCTGCACTCAGTGCATTGCAGTCTGCAGGGCTTACTGAGCCTGCCAGTGTCAGAGGACAAGAGGGGTGTATGTGTCACATGGTGTGGTCCGAGGAGGAAGGCTTAGGAGGAGCGAGGCTGATCACTGCTGCAGGCATCATTCTGTTTTTAATGTAGCTGCTGAGTCTGGAAGGGAGGGGAAGGGCTTTCCAGTCCTCTGATCTATAGCAGCATGCTGCATTACACTAATTGAGGGGCCTGATCTGGACTGAGCAGTGGACACTCTGAGGGAAATCCTCTGATATCAGCCCTCTCATTGGGCTTGGAGACATGTACTGCAATCATTAGAATGCTGTAGACACTGTGTATGGGGTCACCGTTGTGCTGTGGGCACTGTGTATGGGGTCACTGTTGTGCTGTGGGCACTGTGTATGGGGTCACCCTCCTGCTGTGGGCACTGTGTATGGGGTCACCGTTGTGCTGTGGGCACTGTGTATGGGGTCACCCTCCTGTGGGCACTGTGTAAGGAGTCACTGTCGTGCTGTGGACACTTTGTATGGGGTCACTGTTGTGCTGTGGGCACTGTGTATGGGGTCAACTTTGTGCTGTGGGCACTGTGTATGGGGTCACCCCCCTGCTGTGGGCACTGTGTATGGGGTCACCCTCCTGTTGTGGGCACTGTGTATGGGGTCACCCTCCTGCTGTGGGCACTGGGTATGGAGTCACCCTCCTGCTGTGGGCACTGTGTATGGGGTCACCCTCCTGATGTGGGCACTGTGTATGGGGTCACCCTCCTGCTGTGGGCACTGTGTATGGGGTCACCCTCCTGCTGTGGGCACTGTGTATGGGGTCACTGTTGTGCTGTGGACACTGTGAATGGGGTCACCCTCCTGCTGTGGGCACTGTGTATGGGGTCAACCTCCTGCTGTGGGCACTGTGTATGGGGTTACCCTCCTGCTGTGGGCACTATGTATGGGGTCAACTTTGTTCTGTGGACACTGTGTATGGGGTCACCCTCCTTCTGTGGGCACTTTGTATGGGGTTGCCCTCCTGCTGTGGGCACTGTGTATGGGGTCACCGTTGTGCTGTGAACACTGTGTATGGGGTCACCCTTCTGCTGTGGGCACTGTGTATGGGGTCACCATTGTGCTGTGGGCACTGTGTATGGGGTCACTGTTGTGCTGTGGACACTGTGTATGGGGTCACCGTTGTGCTGTGGACACTGTGTATGGGGTCGCCGTTGTGTTGTGGACACTGTGTATGGGGTCACCCTCCTGTGAGCACTGTTTATGAGGTCACAGTTGTGCTGTGGGTACTGTGTATGGGGTCACCCTCCTGCTGTGGGCACTGTGTATGGGGTCACCCTCCTGCTGTGGGCACTGTGTATGGGGTCACCCTCCTGCTGTGGGTACTATGTATGGGGTCACCCTTGTGCTGTGGACACTGTGTATGGGGTCACCCTTGTGCTGTGGACACTGTGTATGGGGTCACCCTTGTGCTGTGGGCAATGTGTATGGGGTCATCGTTGTGCTCTGGGCCCTCTAAAAGGGGGCACTCTCCTGCTCTGGGCCCTCTAAAAGGGGGCACTCTCCCGCTCTGGGCCCTCTAAAAGGGGGCATTCTCCTGCTCTGGGCTCTCTGAAAGGGGGCACTCTCTCTCTCTCTATGGGGTCACTCTCTTTCTCTTTGCGCTCTAAGGGCTCACTCCTAATCTGGGCACTCTAAGGGGTCACTCCTGCTCTGCACTGTATGCTGTGTACTGCTCACTGACCTCCACTGTATGCTGCTCACTGTTGTGCTGGATGTTCTGGCTGGCCCTAACATGTACTAGGGGTTATCATTGCTGGCCCTTTTACATTGCTGGGGTTTATCAGCTCTGGTTCCATTTGGGCTTGTTTTACTCCCACAATCAATTATGTGTGCCCGAAGGTCCTATTGTATCTCTACAATGGGAGAGACAATGAAAAAACATACACTTTTTGACCACACCCACTTTTGACCACACCCACAAGAGGGCGACGCGTGCCGCATTAGCACCTTTAGCATTAGCATTATACTTTCAGCACCCACCCAGCACCCCCCAAAAAAAATGTCTGGAGCCGCCCCTGGCTGTACAGTGTTCAAAACAAAACAAACAGAACAAAATAGCCAAACAAAAACTTAGCCGTGTCTCGGCTCTAACTATACACTACGCAGGCCCTAACTACCAGGCTGAGCAAGCCTACCGCTTGTCAGTTTCCACATAAACTGCTTAACAGTTTTTACCAACCTTTTTGCTCTCACAGACCAGCGTTGTCTGTGTTTCTCAGGCAGAGAGCAAAGGCTGTCTGCTCAGGTGAGTTTAAATTAACCTGGGGAAGAGGACCAAGACCCGAACTGGATCATGGATCAGAGATTCCTGAATGTGTGCGAGAGGAGCCTGGGAGACGTATAAACCCAAACAGGACTTTTCCTGGCTCTCTCTGGGACGCTCTGCTACAATATATATAAATATATATATATATATATATATATATATATATATATATATATATATATATATATATATATACTCTGCATTTAGCATAGACTATGTATTCAGTGTTTACTCGATATTCAGTCAGTGCAGGCAGTGTATTAATATATATATATATATATATATATATATATATATATATATATATATATATATATATATACACAAAGTCTTGTGTATATATACTCTGCATCTAGTGTAGCCTATATCTACAGTGCATTCTGTGGTGTACTGTTTCTAATACACTTCAGGCGATGTACCCAGTATCTAATACAGTGCATTAGGTAATACATCATGTCTGAAAAGCCACCGAGGAGAGGCAGACGCTCACAGGCCACTAAAAGAGGGAAAGCAGTCAATGTGTCTACAGTCAACAGTGGTGGTCGTGGACATGGTGCATCCTCTGCAGGTGGCCTTGGGGCACACTTGTCCTTTTTTTCTGCTGCTGGCTATTTTATTGGCCCACAATATGCAGAAGAGTTGGTGGAGTGGATAACAAAGTCGTCCTCATCCTCTGTCACCCAGGCTCAGAGTAGTTTGCCTTCCACCGCAGCTGCCAAATCGGCCTATTCCACCAGCTCCTTGTCCACAGTCACTCCTTCCGTAGCCCCACCATCATGCATAGAGGAGTCCCCAGAATTATGTGACCACAGTGTCCGGTACATGCTGCTGGGGGATGCGCATTGATTTGAAGGCTCCAATGTTGGTTCCCAGGTTGGGGAAGGGAGTAATATGAGCCTAGAGAGAGGGGGTGCCCAAGAAGGAGTAACCTGAGCCTAGAGAGAAGGGGTGCCCAAGAAACTGGCAGTCGTGTTCCCCCAGCTGCTGCATACTGCCAAGTTTGCTCCAGTGACAAGGATGGAGGGGATGATGAGGTCACTGACTGTACTTGGGTGCCTGAGAGAAGAGATGAGGAGAAGGAGACAAAACTCCAATGAGGCAGCGTCACGGAACCTCCCACACTCCGCTTGAGTGCTTCCGTCATATACCACTTCCTCCCAGTCTGTATACAGATATCCCAACCTCTCTGAGCACAAACAAGGCGACACTTGCTTGTTGCTACCAAGAACTCACTTTATTTAGAATCAAAATTACAAGACTTTATATGCCGTTGGAACCTCCTCTAACAATACAACTGTAACTTAATTAACATGAACTAATTATCTAATCCTTTATACAGCCTAGGTGACTGAGACATGACCTTTCGCCCAGACTTGTGGTCACCGAGCTTCACACAGTTATATCAACACAATAGCAGTCGTCCCGTCTCCTACATTGTATAGAGGACAATGTCATTAGCTCATTCAATTAACATAAACACAGGTAGCTGGAATTGATGACACCAGCATCTCCTCACAGGATGTGTCCCAACAGAATGAATCAGTCTGATCAGCAGGGGGCTGCTGGAGGAATCCCCCCTCCCTCTTGAGGGACACAAATCTACAGTAAGGAATCCCCATACAATATATACATATATACACGACTGAGTCCGATTAGTACAGTTCAGCCTGGATTTCTCATTCACCTCACAAAGAGTATTGTTCCATTGAAAATCCAGGGCCCATAATCAAAAGGCAACAGGCTTGCATACAGTCCTCTCCAACAGCCTCTGTTCTGGCTAGGTCTGTCACATTTCTCCCCTTTTGGCAGGAGACTAACACAGGAGGAGACCCCAGACGGGTTGACTCCGAAGTTAGTCCATAGTTCCAGTCCTCTACTGCCTGTACCCACACAGTACCCCAAACAAATTATTCCAAACAGAGTATTACTCACCCAGCCATCCTCTGCCTCTCTCAGAGAACATATCCGCCGCTGGGGAGAGGCCCGGACTGGCCCTTCTCCCTGGAATCCTTTCTGCCGCTGGAGAGAAGACAGGGGGACTGGGCTCACTCCATCCTGCTGTTGGGGATCTGGGCCGACTGCCCAGCATCCCTGGGGTATACAGGTGGGGACTGAAGCCCCATCAACCGACACCAGATCAAGCTGCAGTTGTGAGGTGATGACCGCATTCTCTCCTTGGATCCTGATCTGCAGCTCATGATAGACTGCCACCTCCTCACCTTGGGCCTCCACAATTGCTGCAGGTGTGGGGCAGAGATCTTGGACCCTCTGTCCGGTTGCCAGCACTGCTGCTGGGGGTTTGCCAGGTGGTTCCTCCTCTACAGAAACGTCTATTAAATCCCCAGTCTCTGGAAGTGGTAAAAGTGTGGGACAGAGGTCTTGGACCCTCTGTTCAGTTACCAGATCTTCAGCTGGAGAAGTTTGTTTTAACTCCATAGATGCTGCTGGCAGAAAATCACATGTCCCTGTCAGTGTTGTGGGAGAAAGGCCGACTACCTCTTCTCTCAAGAAGGCCGAAGCCACTGTTGGTGCTGGGCAGAACACAGTGAACTTTGGCCCTGATAGCAGCTCTTCTGCTGGAGGCTCAACAGGTTGTTCTTCCTCAGCAGAAAAGTCTATCAAGTCCCATGTCTCTGCAACTGATGTCTGGGGATAGAGGTTCACCATCTCCTGTCCATGGAACCCAGAAGATGCTATCATTTCTGGGCAGAGGTTAGCAGAGCTCTGCCCTGTTGTCAGCACTTCAGGTTTGGGGACGGCAATCTCCGGATTTTCCACTGCCGATTCTCTGGCATGCTGCTGAACTTGTTCTAGCAGTTTCCTGTATGCCCTTTCCAGATGCTGTTCCTTCCTTAGCAAATGGTCCAGATCAGGTTTGAGCTCTGAGACCCCTGCAAGACCGAGCATAGACTCTCTATATTCTCTCAGGTCCTCAAGGTCAGGTTCCCCTTCATCGCCAAACATAAAAAGATCTGTAAGGTTCTCCCACAGCAATCCAGGGCCGCCAAAGTCATATCCCTCTGGAGAGCATTCTGTCATCTCCCCTAAATATCCCTCCTCTGCGTGCCATTGCAGAGCCCGATAACGATTGTCCAGCTCTATCTCCTGCTGGACCAACCTGTCCAACTCAGTCACCCATTGCTCCTGGGGCTGCTCTCCCAGGAATGCCATCCGCAATGCCCGTTGGTCACTGGCCCGTTGCTCTTGGGTTGGAAAGCACTTGCCCTGTTTTATACCAGCGAGACGGAGGGCTGCAATCCAGAGCTCCACCCGAATTTGCTGCCTAAGCTCCAGGTATTCATCCTCAGACACAGTCCTGGTGTATGTTGAAAGGATGATTCGCAGCAGCCCCGGGAATTCTGATGCCAGGTCCATATCTCCGCTGGGGTGACTGAAGTCTGCTATTCTGATCTTGGATCCAGTTGGAGGTTTAGATTTCCCAGACTGCAGGAAGCTTTCCCGCTGCTTGCCACCAATGTCCCACACTCCGCTTGAGTGCTTCCGTCATATACCACTTCCTCCCAGTCTGTATACAGATATCCCAACCTCTCTGAGCACAAACAAGGCGACACTTGCTTGTTGCTACCAAGAACTCACTTTATTTAGAATCAAAATTACAAGACTTTATATGCCGTTGGAACCTCCTCTAACAATACAACTGTAACTTAATTAACATGAGCTAATTATCTAATCCTTTATGCAGCCTAGGTGACTGAGACATGACCTTTCGCCCAGACTTGTGGTCACCGAGCTTCACACAGTTATATCAACACAATAACAGTCGTCCCGTCTCCTACATTGTATAGAGGACAATGTCATTAGCTCATTCAATTAACATAAACACAGGTAGCTGGAATTGATGACACCAGCATCTCCTCACAGGATGTGTCCCAACAGAATGAATCAGTCTTATCAGCAGGGGGCTGCTGGAGGAATCCCCCCTCCCTCTTGAGGGACACAAATCTACAGTAAGGAGTCCCCATACAATATATACATATATACATGACTGAGTCCGATTAGTACAGTTCAGCCTGGATTTCTCATTCACCTCACAAAGAGTATTGTTCCATTGAAAATCCAGGGCCCATAATCAAAAGGCAACAGGCTTGCATACAGTCCTCTCCAACAGCCTCTGTTCTGGCTAGGTCTGTCACAGGCAGGATGCCCTCTAGGGGGCAGCTTGAGGGCAGCCACCCCATTGCATCACACTGCAAAGCTCCGCAGGTGCAGGGCGCTGCTGACTCCCCACTGACTTTTAAGAGTTCCTTGGTGTGGGCCTTTTTTGACATGTGTGCAGCAGATTGCACTGTTGCTGTTTGCAACCAATGTCTGAAGCGGATCAAGCGTGGCCAGAACAGCAGCCCGCTTGGGCACCACATGCTTGACCAGACATATGACGGACCTGCCATGCAGTCCGTTGGCAACAGCACTTTAAAGACCCACTTCAAAGAAAAAGGCGGACTTCTCCTTGCTCCTCATCTGAGATCTCCAACCCTACTATACCTCCAGTCCTCTCAAAAACCTGCACTGAGAGGAATGAAGGTATAGCAATAGGTGCTCCAAGTGCTTGCAGTCAATCTGCTAGCAGTACACCACCACTTGATTTTAGCAGACAAATTTCCCTACCCCAGTTGCTGAACCGTAAAAAGAAATTTGGTCCCAGCCATCCACATGCTCAGCGTCTAAATGCTAGCTTGGCCAAATTGCTAGCACTGCAACTGCTGCCTTTTCAGCTGGTAGACTCTGCTCCCTTTCATGAATTTGTGGAATGTGCTGTACCTCAGTGGCAGGTTCCAAAAAGCCATTTTTTTTCATGGAAGGCCATTCCAGCTCTCTACCGGCATGTGGAAGGCAATGTTTTGACCTCATTGAACAGGCTGGCAGCAGTAAGGTTCATATTACCGCTGACTCATGGTCCAGCGGGCATGGGCAGGGACGTTACCTTTCCTTCACGGTACACTGGGTAACTCTGCTGGCAGCTGGGAAGGATACAGGACAGGGTTCAGTGTTGTTGGAGCTTGTTCCACCACATGCCTCCATAATGTTAGTGGTGATTCTGCCACAGCTCTCTCCTCCACCCCTCCTCTTCTTCTTCCTCTATGGCCTCTTCTGCAGATTTGTCCTCTGAACCAGCGATGCTCCATAATCGTTCAAGGGGCTATGCAAGCAGTCAGGCTAAAAGATGCCATGTGGTGCTTAAGTTGGTCTGCCTAGGGGACAGGAGCCACAGCTCTGCAGGGGCGGGCTCAGAGGTGGTTGACGCCACGCCAGCTTCAGCCAGGAATGGTTGTATGCAACAATGGCACCAACCTTCTCTCCGCCCTCCGACAGGGACACTTGACTCATGTTCCATGTTTGGCGCAAGTCCTAAAAATGGTGGCGCGGCAGTCCTTGAGCAGGTACCCAGGCTTACAGGATCTCCTGAGGCAGGCCAGAAAAGTCGGTGGTCATTTCCGCCTGTCATCCAATGCCAGTGCTCGGCTGGCTGACATTCAAAGGGAATGCAACCTGCCCACCAACCGCCTCATTTGTGACATACCCAACAGGTGGAACACAACGTTAGCAATGCTGTAGCAGCTGCACACACAGCAGAGGGCCATCAATGAGTACCTGTGTGAGTATGGCACCAGGACAGGGTCAGGGGAGCTTGGCTTCTTTTCGCCACGCCAGTGGCTACTGATCAAGAATGCATGCACTGTCCTGTCACCATTTGAGGAGTCCACAAGGATGGTGAGCAGCAACAATGCATGCATCAGTGACACTGTCCCTCTAGTCTTCCTGTTGGAGCACACGCTTCGTGGAATCATGGACAGCGCACTTGAGGCAGAACAGCGGGAGGAAGAGTAGGACTTCCTTTCCTCTCCAGGTCCTCTTTATCCAGATAGCATTCCTGCGGGCCTGCCAAACACACAGGAAGAAGAGGAGGAGGAGGATGTCAGCATGGATGTAGAGGATAATACTCAGCAGCAGTCTTCAAGGGATGGTTTTCAGTCCTTAGGAACCCAAGGAGTTGTACGTGGCTGGGAGGAGGTAGTTATGGATCATGTGATCCTTAGTGACCCAGAGGACTCAGAATCGAATGCCTCTGCAAACTTACGCTGCATGGCCTCCCTGATTCTGCAAATCCTGTGAAAGGACCCTAGGATTCGTGCTATCAAGGAGAGGAATCATTACTTACTGGCAATCCTTCCTGATCCACGTTACAAGGGTAAGGTTGCAGAACTCATCCTGTCTTTGCAGAGGGAGCAGAGGATGAAACATCTTCAGGAGACCTTGAAGAAAGGTTTGTGCAATGCATTTCCAGGACCTGGGAGGTTACAATTTCCTGGTGCTTTACATCGTGTTGCGGAGGCTTCGTTCAGTCAGAGGTAGAGCGGTGGAGAAGGTGGCCGGCTGAACGATGCCTTTAAACAATTTTTCTGTTGTCAGCGCCAAGGTCTGATCGGTTCAAGCAACCATCGCCAGTGTCTGCATTACATGGTGCAGGAATATCTAGGGGCAAGAGCAGACTTGGAGACCTTTCCAACAGAGAATCCACTGGGTTACTGGGTCTTGAGGATGGACCCCTGGCCAGAACTTGCTCAATATGCAATTGAGCTACTGGCCTGTCCTGCATCCAGCATGCTTCCTGAACGCACATTCAGTGCGGATGGAGGGTTTGTAACGGATCAAAGAGTGCGCCTGTCCACAGACTCCGTTGATAGGCTCACATTCATAAAAATGAATCAGTCTTGGATCAGCAGCTATCAAGCACCTGATGCTGATAAAACTGTTTGAATTTGCTATGGATGTGGGATCCCTTGAAGACTGCCTATGCTGACTATCCTATTCCTCCTCAATCTTGATGATGCTAGCTTCCAACAATATTTTTGGTTTAGGGCACCAACACCACCACCCAAGGCCCGATTTTTCTGCCCCTGTTTAACAGGGGCATGTAATTACAATTTTTGATCTAATATTTCACAGCAGGGCCCGTTCCTGCGCCCAACAAGAGTACCTGTAAGGGGTTACAGTGTTGTGGCATCACCACCTAAGGCCCAATTTTTCTGCCCCTGTTTAACAGGGGCATGTAATTATAATTTTTGAGCTAATATTTCACAGCAGAGCCCTTTCCTGCACCCAACAAGAGTATCTATGAGGGGTTACAGTGTTGTGGCACCACCATCACCACCACCCAAGGCCCAATTTTTCTGCCCCGTTAAACAGGGGCATGTAATAACAATTTTTGATCTAAATTTTTCACAGCAGGGTCTATTCCTGCGCCCAACAAGAGTATTTGTGAGGGGTTACAGTGTTGTGGCACCACCACCACCCGAGGCCCAATTTTTCTGCCCCTGTTTAACAGGGGCATGTAATTACAAATTTTGATACAATATTTCAACGCAGGGCTCGTTCCTGCACCCAACAAGAGTAACTGTGAGGGCTTACAGTGTTCTGGCGCCACCAAAGCCAAAGGTCCAATTTTCTGCAGAGTATATAGGGCAGGCCATAGAGTATTTAGGGCCTGGGGGACCCCCACACCATTTTTTAGAAATTTGGGTGTGGGGTTCCCCTTAATATCCATACTGGACTTGAAGGGCCTGGTATGGATTTTGGGGGGGACATCCACGATTTTTTTTTTTGTATTTTTATCTATATTGCCGGAATCTGACAATACATTAGAGCCGCGAGCAGTTTTATTTATTTATTAGTTATAAACATGGGGAAGATGCGCTACTTTACAGGCATACTAAGGACACCCCAGGTACGATATTTAAAGGAATATATAATTTTTATTGTTTCACTTTAAGCATTATTAAAATCACTGCTCCCGAAAAAAACTTTTAAAAACTTTTTTTGCCTTGATACATGTCCCCAAACTCGGGCAGGACCCGGGTCCCCAAACACTTTTCATGGCAATAACTTGCATATAAGCCTTTAAAATCAGCACTTTTGATTTTTCACGTCCGCATCCCATAGACTTTAATGGTGTCCGCACAAAGTTTTTGCCTGTTCGCATGTTCTGCTGCGAACCAAACTGGGGGGTGTTTGGCTCATTCCTAATTATAAGCTCAAGTGGATCATTTTATAACATTTACCTCTTCTGATAATTTTCAGTAATAATCATGAATTTAATAATAATAAAGATGATCAAAAAAAGCAGAAGAGAAGTGACATTGTTACTCAGGTAGCCAGTAGAAAATTGCCCACATACACTGATATTGATATCACTGGTATTGATGTAGACCCCACATATGCTATATTGTCAAAAGTGTTGGGACACCTGACTTTACATGCATATGAACTTTAATGGCATCCCAGTCTTGGTCTGTACTGTTCAATATTGAGTTGGTCCACCCTTTGCAGCTATAACAGCTGTAACTCTTCTGGGAAGGCTGTCTACAAGTTTCAGAAGTGTGTCTATGGGAATGTTTGACCATTCTTCCAGAAGCACATTTGTGAGGTCAGGCACTGATGTGGACGAGAAGGTGTTTTGCTTTATGTTTTCTGTTAAAAGAATCAAGAAAGCTTAGACTTCTGTAGTGTATCAATGTTTTACTAAACAGACAAACTGCACATACAACTGCACAAAACACAATTCATAGATTACAAAATATGCCTACAACATGCACAAGGCAATTATCCTTTCTAGAAAAATAAACATGTACAATATGTATGCATTAAGTAAACTAAACAGTTACTCAACTTCCATTGATGGAGTCATCTCATGGTTTCTTGCTCAGTCCAACTCCAAATTGTCTCCCAAGTACTTGAGCTTCCAACACACGTCTTGTCTCTTTCTCTTCCAAAACCAACTCCTTTGTCTGACCACATGCTTCTTTAAAAACCTAATCTCCTCCCTCCTACTTCCTGTTGTATCATATCCTGCAAAGAACTTCCTCTGAGACCAGTTCAACTGGTACATTTGCATATAAATATGGGGAGCCTTAGATTTTTAAAATACACGGTCTCAAAAATATAACTATGCTATACTGACTAACAAATACATACAATGTATGCTATAAAATCACTACAAATAGCCATGGCAACACATACCACTCCTTGACTTTATAGCATAATATAGGAAAAATTTAAAAATTCAACAGCTCTTAAAGCCTTTGTGCGGGGAAAGGCGAAATAAATCCCCCCCCCCCCGTATTGTAAATGGGACGAAAAAGTTCCCTTTCGACCCCTGTATCTTCTTGGCGATCTGACTTTTTTTTTTGTCCCTGGAAGGCTGCAACACTCTTTTGAGCAGGGTTTACAATGTTCTTGGCAGTCTGTGGAAAAGAAAGATCCAGATGATAAAAGTCTCTTGTCCTCCTCCTGGTCATAATGCTCAGATGAAAGTCCACTCCAATTCAGCCACCATCAGGAAATCATCCGCATCTTCCTCTGACTCTCTTCTGGCTAGCCTACTCCCATCTGGCCTTGTCATCTGCTCTGCTTGATGCTCATTACCTGAAAAGTGTAATGCCCCGATGGAAAATGTGCGATTGGAGCGTGTTGTCGGAAATTCCGACCGTGTGTGGGCTCCATCGGACATTTTCCATCAGATTTTCCGACACACAAAGTTTGAGAGCAGGCTATAAAATTTTCCAACAACAAAATCCGATTGCGTCAATTCCGACCGTGTGTGGACAATTCCGACGCACAAAGTGCCACGCATGCGCAGCAGAAATTCTGAGACGGAACAGCTCAGTCTGGTATAATTAGCGTTCGGAATGGATACAGCACTTTCGTCACACTGCAATGTTTTAAATTGTTTAATACAGAGCACTCTCTTCTTCTTTATAATGTGAGAAGAATGAAGTAGTTTTGCTGCTCATATTCACACAGACTTCTCACAAACTTCTTTCTTTATTAGTTATCGTGATTCCCTCAATATATTTTGATTTGTCACATCTGACCAAATTTCTTTTTTGTTGTTTTATTTTTGTTTTGTATTTTTTTCAAGGCTGATTATTTTTTTTATTTTTTTGGGGTTTTACTCCATAATATTTTTGTGTGTGTTTTGTGTGTCAAGTTACCAAAACACCATTATTATTATGTATTATTTAATCTCAAGGAGGTTGCTTGGTGTTGGTGTCCCTTGTTAATTTCACATTGTATTTTTTAAATGTACCTGCCTCCTCACAAACAAACTGTCCTTTTTGAAGGAAAACACACATAGGCGAGTATAATTGAAACAAAAATTCCTTTATTAAGGGCTCAGACGTCACCCCATCTGAACGCAATATCAAACACAGTTTGTAAATACTCATGTCTGATATTGCCTTCAAGTTCTACCAAAACTGAACTTTGTAAGTTCAAGATTTGTGTCTTTCTTGTTGGTTTTAAACATGCCTGTTTTATCATAAATGGACATTTCTACTTTTTCTAATGTGATCCCAAAAATTGTTATACAACAAACATGTTGGTTTGTTTTAAAAACCTTTTCTAAATGCACATGTGATTGTGCTGGTATTAAAAAGATTGTTAATCAAGAATGTGTGGATTATTGTCTCAACGCTACAACGCTTTTGTGGTGCTCTAATTGGTGTTTTCTGTGACAATGGGTGTTATTTCCTAAGGGCAAATCCACTTTGCACTACAAGTGCAGTTTCAGTGCAGTTTCAAGTGCACTTGTAGTGCAAAGTGTCTTGCCTTTAGTAAATAACACCCAACAGTGCTTTGTAAGGTTACACAATCACGCCATTTTCAGGACTCACCACATTTCTGTCAGGGTCAGCTAAAACAAACACAAGCAGTAAATGTCACCAAAGATTTGAGTAGTTTTTTTTATTATTTGAAAAAGGTTTTAGACATTGTCTGGCATATTGATAGCCCCCCTACCCACAAAGAATTCAAGGTACCTTAGCCGGACATCACAGGCACTCAGGGGGGGGCAATCCAGGACGGCCACTTTCAAGCGCCGTCAGGGTTGGTTCATTTGGAATTCCAGCCTCAGGCCCAACTGAGCCAGCATAGTTGGCAGAATGTTGCCGTAAAAAGTTGTGTAGAACACAGCACGCCAGGATTATATGATTCAGTTTGTACTCCACCATGTGTATGGGTGTAAGAAATAGGCGGAACCGGCTGGCCATGATTCCAAACGTGTTCTCCACCACTCTTCTGGCTCTGGCCAGCCCGTAATTAAAAACCCTCTGGTCCGGGGTGAGGGTCCTCATCGGGAATGGCCGCATAAGATGGTCCCCCAGCGCAAATGCTTCATCTGCAAAGAAGACGAATGGGAGTCCTTCCACATTGTCTTCTGGAGGTGGCAAGTCCAAGCTGCCATTCTGGAGACGCCTGTAGAACTCCGTCTGGGCGATGACTCCACCATCGGACATCCGGCCTTTCTTCCCCACGTCCACATACAGGAACTCATAAGTAGCCGACACCACCACCAACATCACAATACTATTGAACCCCTTATAATTATAATAGTATGACCCCGAGTTGGGTGGTGGGATGATGTGGACGTGTTTCCCATCAATTGCCCCTCCGCAGTTAGGAAAGTCCCACCGCTGGGCAAAGTGGGAGGCTACAGTCTGCCATTCCTGTGGCGTGGAAGGAAACTGTGGAGTCAAACCAAAAAAAAACAATTAATCATTTTGCACATAAACAGGGAAAGCAGATTAGACACAAACATTCTTGGCCAACATCAAGATAACATTTATTTGAGGGAGTTTTTAAAGACCAAAGTATAAGGTACACCTATCAGATTCCCCCTCCCCCCCTCTCATGGGCCATTTCTAACATTTTGGGGGGGAGCTCTTGGACAGGTAACCCTCTCCGCTTCATTGAGAGATGAATGCCTAAATAATGGGTATTACTTTGAACAACCCCTCCTTAGTTACACTATTGGCAGCCCACTGGACAGGTAAGAAGTGTCATAATACAAAGATATAAATACACACTGTACACATTTGAGCACATTTGGACATTCTGCTACTACCTATCAAGATAATAATAGGATACAAAAACTTTAAACAGTACCATTTGAAAGTATACAGGCAGGCCCTTGCAATACATGCTTTGGGGAATTCATCCATACATCTGACCACAAAAGAGATGGGTATAGTGTGTATGGGTTTGGCAAAGTCAGCAGATAGATGATTGAGGATAGATAGAGAATTGGTATCAGCTGACTTAGCAGTTGGAGGAAGGGAGGGTTAAAAATGATTTGGGGACACCCAAAAAAAAGCCTCTGGCACTCTGCCTGAATTTAAAGCACAAATCACATTTATAAACATTTTAGGGGGTATTTAGGGTAAAGCACTACTATTTAGCTGACAAAATACATTGTTAAGTGAAGGCAAATATGTATGAAGGAGAAAAAAATAATTACATAAAAATCCAGCATGCATGAGAACAAAGGGGACATTCACAGCATATTCCAATCATGGTAATTAGGGAATGAGGAAAGAAATACAATATATTATCAAACATTATATACAATAAAATGTGATGTTAAAGGATAAAAATCTTACCTTAATATACTCCTTCTGCAGGACCTGGATGATGGCAGAACAGGTCTCTGGGATAATGATCCCAAGAGCCTGGGGAGAAATGCCTGTTGAGAACTTGAGGTCCTGCAGGCTTCTCCCCGTCACCAAGTACCGCAGGGTGGTGGCGAGCCTCTGCTACGGAGTGATGGCTTGCCTCATGCAGATATCCTGCCTACTAATATAAGGGGTCAGCAAAGCCAACAAACGGTGAAATACGGGGACCGTCATCCGGAGAAAGTTCCTGAAATAATCAGGATTATTCTCACGGATCTCATGGAGCAAAGGCATGTGACAGAACTGGTCACGCTGGAGCAACCAATTCTTGGTCCATGAACTCCTCCCCACCCTGTTCATGGACTGGACTTGTGTCAAGGTAAGGACCCCAACACCAAGCCCCCACACAGCACGAACTCTATGAGGAGTACGTATACGCAACATGGCTAGAAAACGGTCGACTGCTCAGAACGAAGTAACAGAACGCACTGAAGAACAGCAAGGCCTGTGAAGAGCGACCAGAAAAACAGTAACGAACGAACAAGAACACAATGACAGAGTCACGAGTAGCTTGCTGCACGCACTGAAGAGCAGATACAAAGCCACAAGCACAAACTGAACAGCAGAAAACGATCTGAAAACCACGAGTCTGAAAAAGCGTGAATCGTCTCTCACCAAACTTTTACTAACACGAGATTAGCAAAAGGAGCCCAAAGGGTGCCGCGCTTGGTTCTGAACTGGCCTTTTCTAGTGTCGTCGTACGTGGTGTACGTCACCGCGTTCTTGGCGATCGGAAATTCCGACAACTTTGTGCGACCATGTGTACGCAAAACAAGTTTGAGCCAACACCCGGCGGAAAAAATCCATGGATTTTGTTGTCGGAATGTCCGATCAATGTCCGATCGTGTGTACGGGGCATAAGGGATAAAGGAGATTATGTGTTCCTTCCAACTGTGCCAAAAACATAGCTCACTGCTGCCATTTCTCTATCTCCCCAGTTGTAACTGCAAAACTTTAGTAGGGTGCCCACTGTTGCCTTGTAACACCTTCACGAAAAGACATTGATTTACAACTAAAAGAATAAACTTGCATGTCTCTCCGTGCTGTCCTGGGAACACAGGCCTGCTGTTGCCCAATCTGCACAGCATGGCACATTCTAGCAAAATGCCCCATTCTATGACAACAAAAACACTTAATGTGACTGAATCTACCATTCCCAACCACTTGCTCCCAATTCTTAAGCAATGCTGGTGTAGGAATCCCATCTATTTCCTCTCTAGGGACGTCCGCCTTAAGTAAATCAGTCCACATGTGTCTCCTGAAGACCATAGGCCTTGCCTTCTTGTTATCTGACTCAACTTGGCCATCTCTATTTGAGCTGATCAAATTTCCAGCTTCCCGCCTATGGGAAGTAAGAGGGGCACATGTCTGACTTTTGCTTACAGGTTTAGGGCCTTTGTCCTTTGTTAGGGCATAATCAGACTTGTTTATGAGGGCTGCACACCGTTCATTCAAATCTTCAGCTCTGCATGCCATGGTTTGAACACATTTTGAAGCCACTGCAGGTTTAACTTTGAGTGCCCTACATTCTAAATCATTTGCCTTGCTTGCAGTGTTTTCCAAACACACAAAAAAAAAGGGAAAAGGCGGGACTTTGAATGAAGCGCGTAGTCAATACTGAGGGGTCAAGAAATTGTATATTTATTATATAACATGATAAAAAAAATCATAAAAATTGGTACATTGGTCACAGTCATTCATCTATATACATGAGAAAACATGGTAGTGCATAGCGGTGAAGCGGGATTAGAATTAAACCAACCGTGAGACTTACCAATGCACAGTATTGATACATTGGTCACAGTATAATGCATCTATATACATGAAAAAATATGATAGTACATGACGGTGAAGTGGGATTAGAACTACACCAACTGTGAAACTTTACAATTGCACAATGGAGTTGAATACATAATCGGTATTACACATTTCATGTACAGAGGCTCTACACGTTTCGTGGAGTATTTGTATCCACTCTTCAGGAGCGACAATGTGTGTATCTGAAATGAAACATATACATATATAGGCCCCCACATGACAACACCCGGGGCGGACAGAACTCCAAAGGGTGGTAGTCCCTGGGGATTGTTGTGTATGTGACTGGAGAATAGGGATGAGCTGAACACCCCCCTGTTCGGTACGCACCAGAACATGCGATCAGGCAAAAAATTTGTTTGAACACGTGAACACCGTTAAAGTCTATGGGACATGAACATGAATAATCAAAAGTGCTAATTTTAAAGGCTTATATGCAAGTTATTGTCATAAAAAGTGTTTGGGGACCTGGGTCCTGCCCCAGGGGACATGGATCAATGCAAAAAAAAGTTTTAAAAACAGACGTTTTTTCGGGAGCAGTGATTTTAATAATGCTTAAAGTGAAACAGTAAAAGTGTTATATTCCTTTAAATTTCGTACCTGGGGGGTGTCTACAGTATGCCTGTAAAGGGGCGCATGTTTCCCGTGTTTAGAACAGTCTGACAGCAAAATGACATTTCAAAGGAAAAAAAGTCATTTAAAACTTCTTGCGGCTATTAATGAATTGCCGGTCCGACAATACGCATAAAAGTTCATTGATAAAAAAGGCATGGGAATTCCCCACAGGGGAACCCGGCCAAAATTTTTAAAAAAATTACGTGGAGGGCCCTCCTAAATTCCATACCAGGCCCTTCAGGTCTGGTATGGATATTAAGGGGAACCCCGGCCAAAATGTAAAAAAAAAATGGCGTGGGGTCCCCCTCAAAATCTATATCAGACCCTTCAGGTCTGGTATGGATTTTAAGGGGAACACCGTGCCAAAATGTAAAAAAAATGGCGTGGGGTCCCCCCAAAAATCCATACCAGACCCTTATCCGAGCACGCAACCTGGCAGGCCGCAGGAAAAGAGGAGGGACGAGAGAGCAGCACCCCCTTCCTGAACCGTACCAGGCCACATGCCCTCAACATTGGGAGGGTGCTTTGGGGTAGCCTCCCAAAACACCTTGTCCCCATGTTGATGGGGAAAAGGGCCTCACCGGTGGTTGTGGGGGTCTGCGGGCGGGGGACTTATCGGAATCTGGAAGCCCCCTTTAACAAGGGGACCCCCAGATCCCGGCCCTCCCCCCTGTGTGAAATGGTAACCTACCATTTCACAAAAAAAGTGTAAAAAATGTTAAAAATGACAAGAGACAGTTTTTGACAATTCCTTTATTTAAATGCTTCTTCTTTCTTCTATCTTCTATCATCTTTCTTCTATCTTCTATCTTCCTTCGATTTCTTCCTCCATCTTATTCTTCTTCTGGTTCTTCTGGTTCTTCCTCCAGTGTTCTCATCTGGCATTTTCCTCTGCGGCGTCTTCTTCCCTTCTTCTTCTCGGGCCGCTCCACATCCACCATGATGGGAGGCTCCCGCTGTGTGACGCTTCTCCTCTTCTGACGGTTCTTAAATAACGGAGGGCGGGGCCACCTGGTGACCCCGCCCCCTCTGACGCACGGGGACTTCCCTATGGCATTCCCCGTAACGTCAGAGGGGGGCGGGGTCACCCGTTACATAATGCCACAGTGAAGTCCCCGTGAAGTCCCCGTGCGCCAGAAGAACCAGAAGAAGAAGAAGATGGAGGAAGAAACCAAAGGAAGATAGAAGATAGAAGAAAGAAGAAGCATTTAAATAAAGGAATTGTCAAAAACTCTCTTGTCATTTTTAATATTTTTGACACTTTTTTGTGAAATGGTAGTTTACCACTTCACACAGGAGGGAGGGCCGGGATCTGGGGGTCCCCATGTTAAAGGGGGCTTCCAGATTCCGATACGCTCCCTGCCCGCAGACCCCCACAACCACCGGGCAAGAGTTGTGGGGATGAGACCCTTGTCCCCATCAACATGGGGACAAGGTGTTTTGGGGGGCTACCCCAAAGCACCCTCCCAATGTTGAGGGCATGTGGCCTGGTACGGTTCAGGAGTGGGGGGCGATCTCTCGTCCCCCCTCTTTTCCTGTGGCCTGCCAGGTTGCGTGCTTGGATAAGGGTCTGGTATGGATTTTTGGGGGGACCCCACGCCATTTTTTTAAAAATTTTGGCACGGGGTTCCCCTTAAAATTAATACCAGACCTGAAGGGTCTGGTATAGATTTTGAGGGGGACCCCACTTCAGCCCCAGAAGGATTTACCCCCTTCCTGACCAGAGCACTTTTTACAATTTGGTACTGCGTTGCTTTAACTGCTAATTGCACGGTCATGCAAAGCTGTACCCAAACGAAATTTGTGTCCTTTTGTTCCCACAAATAGAGCTTTCTTTTGATGGTATTTGATCACCTCTGCGGTTTTTATTTTTTGCGCTATAAATGGAAAAAGACCGAAAATTTTGAAAAAAAATGATATTTTCTACTTTTTGTTATAAAAAAATACAATCAACTCAATTTTAGTCATACATTTAGTCCAAATGTATTCAGCCACATGTCTTTGGTAAAAATAATGTCAATAAGCCTATATTTATTGGTTTGCGCAAAAGTTATAGCGTCTACAAACTAGGGTACATTTTCTGGAATTTACACAGCTTTTAGTTTATGACTGCCTATCTCATTTCTTGAGGTGCTAAAATGGCAGGGCAGTACAAACCCCCCCCCCCCCCAAATGACCCCATTTTGGAAAGTAGACACCCCAAGGAAATTGTTGAGAGGTATGTTGAGCCCATTGAATATTAATTTTTTTTGCCCCAAGTGATTGAATAATGACAAAAAAAAAAAAATTACAAAAAGTTGTCACTTAATGATATATTGCTCACACAGGCCATGGACATATGTGGAATTGCACCCCAAAATATATTTAGCTGCTTCTCCTGAGTATGGGGATACCACATGTGTGGGACTTTTTGGGAGCCTAGCCGCGTACGGGGCCCCGAAAACCAAGCACCGCCTTCAGGATTCCTAAGGGCGTAAATTTTTGATTTCACTCCTCGCTACCTATCACAGTTTTGAAGGCCATAAAATGCCAGGACAGTTCAAACCCCCCCCCCCCCCCAAATGACCCCATTTTGGAAAGTAGACACCCCAAGCTATTTGCTGAGAGGCATGTTGAGTCCATGGAATATTTTATATTTTGCCACAAGTTGTGGGAAAATTAAGTACGCCCTTAGAAACCCTGAAGGCGGTGCTTTGTTTTCGGGGCCCTGTACGCAGCTAGGCTCCCAAAAAGTCTCACACATGTGGTATCTCCATACTCAGGAGAAGCAACAGAATGTATTTTGGGGTGTAATTTCACATATTCCCATGGCATGTTTGAGCAATATATCATTTAGTGACAACTTTGTGCAAAAAAAAAAACTTGTCTTTTTCCCGCAACTTGTGTCACAATAATAAATATTCCATGGACACGACATGCTTCTCAGCAAATAGCTTGGGGTGTCTACTTTCCAAAATGGGGTCATTGGGGGGGGGGGTTGAACTGTCCTGGCATTTTATGCACAACATTTAGAAGCTGATGTCACACATCACCCACTCTTCTAACCACTTGAAGACAAAGCCCTTTCTGACACTATTTGTTTACATGAAAAAATTTTTTTTTTTGCAAGAAAATTACTTTGAACCCCCAAACATTATATATTTTTTTAAAGCAAAGGCCCTACAGATTAAAATGGTGGGTGTTTCATTTTTTTTTTCACACAGTATTTGCGCAGCGATTTTTCAAACACATTTTTTGGGGAAAAATCGCAGGTTTTTTAAAATTTGAATGCACTAAAACACACTATATTGCTCATATGTTTGATGGAATAAAAAGGATGATCTTAGGCCGAGCACATGGATACCAAACATGACATGCTTTAAAATTGCGCACAAACGTGCAGTGGCGACAAACTACATACATTTTTAAAAGCCTTTAAAGCATTTACAGGTTACCACTTTAGATTTACAGAGGAGGTCTACTACTAAAATTACTGCCCCCGATCTGACCTTTGCGTTGATACCTCACATGCATGGTGCAATTGCTGTTTACATTTGACGCCAGACCAACGCTTGCGTTCGCCTTTGCGCAAGAGCAGGGGGGGACAGGGGTGCTTTTTTTTTTTTATTTTATTTTTTTTTTTGCTTTTTTTTATCATTTTTATTGTTATGTCAGGGAATGTAAATATTCCCTATGATAGCAATAGGTAGTGACAGGTACTCTTTTTTGAAAAAAATGGGGTCTATTAGACCCTAGATCTCTCCTCTGCCCTCAAAGCATCTGACCACACCAAGATCAGTTTGACAAAATGCTTTCCCAATTTCCCAATGGCGCTGTTTACATCTAAGTCATGAAATGCTCGTAGCTTCCAGTTTCTTAGGCCATAGAGATGATTGGAGCCATTCTGGTCTCTGATCAGCTCTATGGTCAGCTGGCGGAATCACCGGCTGCATTCTCAGGTTCCCTGTTGGGACAGGAGAGCCAGAGAAAAACATGGAAGATGGTGGGAGGGGGGGACATGAAAGTCGACCGCTGGCTGAAAAGAATGATACCAAGATGATACCTAAACCTGCAGGCATCATTCTGGTATAACCACTCAAAGTCCAGCAACATACCAGTACGTTGCTGGTCCTTGTTGGGCATATATTGTAATCTTTTTTTTTCATGCAGCCTGTGGGCTGAATGAAAAAAAGAGATTGATTGGTGGGTATGCCCACCATTAGAATACCTCCCTTCATCCACCCACTTCTAATGATGGGCATACATGCACCATTTATATATGCCGAAGCATGGGGGCATCCTCCCCAAAAGTTAGGAGCAAATCGCTCCTCCGCCCCTGCTGCCCCCATGCTTTGGCATATATCACCTTCGCTGGAGTCACGGCTTTATATATCGTGGGAGCAAACGCTGTTGCTGTCAAGATTAATAAATCCGCGCTGCAGCTGAATGGCGTACCTGAAGACAAAAAAATGGTTAACAATAAAACACAATAAACAGTAAAGTATAAAAAATTGCATACCTGAAAAGCAAACATGATAAAACATAATAACAATAAAACATTGCAGAATAGAATACAGTAAAAAAGAGCAGAACAATAGAGAGAGAATAGAGAGAGAGAGAACAATAAAATGACAACTATTTTTGTTTTTTTTATTTTATATATTTTTTTTGTGTTTTTTTTTTTACACTTTTTTATGTAACTGTAACTTTTATAACTGTAACCGGTTCCAGGTTCGGGTCTCTTAAAATGCAATGGCATCTTGGGAGACCCTGTAAAAGTGTGCCTAGTCTGTGCAATGCTGTACCCTACGCTAATACTCAACTAGTGTATGGTAGCGTTCAAAACATTCACCAATGTAAAGACCAGGACTGTCAGGACAGGAGGGACAATAATAGCGGGTGTCATGCCTATATCCACGCTTGCTGCAGACACAACATCTTTTTTGGGGGGGTTCGTTGGGTAGGGGTACTCGGGAGGACATAAAGAAAATGCCTCTCATGCAGCCGACTGCATTTGGTTGTGGATGTGAATGGGGGAAGTACGGGTGCTGCAGAAGTGGTGGGTTCCCAATTAGGATTGGCGAATGCAGAAGGAAGGGCATTATGGGCACGACGGGCCTGTGTCTGTCTTCTTCTTGGTGGCAGCGGGACACTACTTGTGCTTGCCACCTCACCAGCTTGAACTGCACTTATGGGACTCGCCACGTCACCAAGTGTTACTGCAGTGCTGGTTTGACTACGACCGGGGTGTACTAGGCCACTGGTGCTTGCCAGTTCACCAAAACGCTACCAAAAAAACTGTTAGCGATCGCAGGGATCAGGCCTGACTCTGCGAACGCTGCAGTTATGTGTTTAGTGTTTTGTAAGTTACAGTGATTAATCGATACTGCACTTGAGTGGGCTGGGCTGGGCTGGGCGGAGGGGCAAAACGCAGGTGCTAGCAGGTATCTGGGCTGATCCCACTAACACTGCATTTTTGTTGGGAACCCTAAACTGCTGGGAACGCTAGCATAGATCTGATCGGATCAGATATTGATGCGTGGGTGTTAGCGCTACTGGCACTAACCTGACGCTGCCTGGTGCTGGTGCTTGCCAGTTCACCAAAACGCTACCAAAAAAACTGTTAGCGATCGCAGGGATTAGGCCTGGCGCTAACCTGACGCTGCCTGGGGCGACGCAGACCCTATCTGACCCTAAAACCTAAGTTATATCACCGCCGGGCGATCAGGGGACCCAGGTCCCCAAACACTTTTTATGACAATAACCTCCATATAAGCTTTTAAAATTAGCACTTTTGATTTCTCCCATAGACTTTTAAAGGGTGTTCTGCGGCTTTCGAATTTGCCAAGAACACCCCAAATTGTTCGCTGTTCGGAGAACTGGCGAACAGCCGATGTTCGAGTTGAGCATGAAGCTCATCCCTACTGGAGAAGTCTTGAGGGATTACTATAAAAAATGTAAGAATGAATGAGATGACGTGTGAGCCAAAAATGAAAGTGTACAAAAATAGAAACAGGGTATTAAATCTGTGTCAGTGATAGTGTCAGTAAAAGCAAAACCAGTTAAATGGAAGAGTAGAAAAAAAAATTGGTATGTGCTAACCAAGCCCAAAGGGAAAAAGTAAAATAAGAAACAATCAAAAAATATATATATGTGAGTGAGTGCATATAACTGAAAGCATTACCTAGTGCTGAGAGGTGTGGAGCAATGAAGTGAAGTGCTGTGTGCTGGCCATGTAGTGAGGGAAGACTAACCTGTGGGAAAGACCGAACCCGAGTGAGACCTATAAGGGCGCACATGCCAGGCACTCATGCCAGGCACGGTAGCGTGCAAGGTGAGGGGGAGGCGACGGTAGCCGAGAGACCAAGTTTCTCGGCGTTTGGCGCCAATACCACCTCCCGTAAGCCACAGGTGGAGGACACTGACGGCGTGACGACGCTCAGAAGGACGCCACACGCACGGTATATAGGGTGTGTAGGGCGTGACGTCGATGCACAGCGCGGCAGTGTCCCAACCCTCCCAAATAAATGGGGGGAGGGGAGGGGAGGTGTGCATCGCAGCTCCCGGATATGAAGTGAGCCGATGGCTCATGGATCCAGATCAGAGGGCACTAACTTTGCAGGTGTGGAGACAACTAAATGTTTGGTCAATTAAATAGAACAAGCAAAGACCAGCCTATGAAATGTGTAATTCCTTGAAGGAGTAGAAAGATAATGAGACAAATGATACAGACTAATTGAATTAGATGGCATGTTAAAACCAACTGCAATTGACCGGCGCCTCCCCCTCACCTTGCACTCTCCGGGTGTTGTCATGTGGGGGCCTCGCGCAACGGACACCGCCACAGCTCCCGGAAAAGATGCCCCTCGGGGAGCCTCCAGCTCTCACTGTTGCACTTTCACTGCATGGTAGTTGTGAGTATCCTTACAACTAGGGTTTACCCCTAATGCTGCATACACACGAGCAGACTTTCCAGCAGACTTGGTCCGGCGGACCGGACTCCGTCAGACAATTTGATCGTGTGTGGGCTCCAGCGGACTTTTTTTTCCCAAAAGTCCGACGGACCTAGAAATAAAACATGTTTCAAATCTTTCTGACGGACTCGAGTCCGGTCGAAAAATCCGCAAGTCTGTATGCTAGTCCGACGGACTAAAGCCGACGCTAGGGCAGCTGTTGGTTACTGGCTATCAACTTCCTTGTTTTAGTCCGGTCGTACTTCATCACGTATGAATCCATCAGACTTTGGTGTGATCGTGTGTGTCCAAGTCCGTTCGTTTGAAAGTCCGGCAGACCTACACTGCAAAGTCCGTCGGAAAGACTGTCGGACTTAGTCCGTCAAAAAGTCAGCTCGTGTGTACGCGCCATTAGTTATACTTCTTTACTCCCTTACAAAAGCATCGACCTTGAAACGTATATGTTTCATTTCAGATATCTGGATCCATAAGCTATCGGCTCGCTTCATATCCGAGAGCTGTGATGCACACCACGGGGTCCCCCCCCATTTATTCGGGAGGGTTGGGACACTGTGCATCAACGTCACGCTCTACACACCGTGTGTGTGGCGTCCTTCTGAGCTCCATCGCGACGTCAGTGTCCTCCACCTGTGGATTACGGGAGGTGGTATTGGCGCCAAACGCTGAGAGACTTGGTCTCTCGGCTACCGGCGCCTCCCCCTCACCTTGCACGCTAGTGTGGCGTTCGGGGTGCCTGACATGTGCCTCCTTATAGGTCTCACTCGGGGTCTGTCTTTCCCACAGGTCGATCTTCCCTCACTACATGGCCAGCACACAGCACTTCACTTCATTGCTCCACACCTCTCAGCACTAGGTAATGATTTCAGTTGTATGCACTCACTCATATATTTATATAGTTTGATTGTTTCCTATCTGACTCTTTCCCTTTGGGCTTGTTTAGCACATACCAATTTTTTTTTTCTACTCTTCAATTTAACTGGTTTTGCTTTCACTAACACTATCACTGACACAGGTTTAATAACCTGTTACTATTTTGTACACTTTCATTTTTGGCTCACACGTCATCTCATTCACTCTTACATATTTTATAGTAATCCATCAAGACTTCTCCAGTCACATACACAACCATCCCCAGGGACTAACACCCTTTAGAGTTCTGTCCGCCCCGGGTGTTGTCATGTGGGGGCCTCGCGCGCATCGGACACTGCCACAGCTCCCGGAAAAGATGCCCCTCGGGGAGCCTCCAGCTCTCACTGTTGCACTTTCGCTGCATGGTAGTTGTGAGTATCCTTACAACTAGGGTTTACCCCTAAGTTATACTTCTTTACTCCCTTACAAAAGCATTGACCTTGAAACGTATATGTTTCATTTCAGATACACACATTGTCGCTCCTGAAGAGTGGATACAAATACTCCACGAAAAGTGTAGAGCCTCTGTACATGCAATGTGTAATACCGATTATGTATTCAACTCTATTCACACGAATGCCTGTATATTATCATAACTACCAATTATTAATTGTGCAATTGTAAAGTTTCACAGTTGGTGTAGTTCTAATCGCACCGTCATGTACTATCATATTTTTTCATGTATATAGATGCATTATACTGTGACCAATAGAGTGTTTCATTTTTCCAAAGATGTGGTTTTCATATGACTTTGCTTACGGCCTGAGTCTCAGTGATGTAAAATATATATATGCCAAATTTCAAGAAGATTGGATAATATTTAGGGGTTGCACACATTGATCACTTTTATCAAACCAAAGTCTGTGGGCTTCACTTGATAAGAAGTCATATACAACAATGCTGGATGCAGAAAGTCCCGTTCAAGGCTTTCTGGAAGAACAAGGAGTGAAAATGGTTAACTACATCCAAAATGTCCTAAAAAACGTAAGTCATCCGAGAGAAGACTCCAAAGAGTTATTACAACTCTCACTCCTGTACCTAGGAGGTTGGTCTAAAAACGACTTCAGTTTCAGGATCCCAGGGGCACTGCATCAAGCAAGGTCGATGGCAAAGGCAATATATGCACTTAAAATTGTCCTCTTCACTGAATATTCCTCAACGACAATTGGAAGGAATGAAACAGGTTGCACATTTTGTCAGCCTCATATATGTTCGCTTTTGGCATGAGGCAATTGTAAGTTGATGGGCTCCAAAGAATGATTTGGATATGCTACAGCTTTTTGAGCACTTACCCAGATGCAGACAACAAAAAATGTGCTCTCACGGTTGCTAAGAGACACCTTTGGTATCTGTCAGAAACAAACATAGGATTGGCTTTTTTGGATGAACGTATTACTCAGGCTGTTAAGGAAAATATGACTAAAAACTTAGAAACCAAACCTGCAAAGAAAAAGGAGTGAAACGATTAGAGGGTAAAAACATGGTTTTTGAAAGAAAAGACCTGAGCCATTTCATTACTAATAAAACAAAGTTGTTCTTTGAATTGTTTGGGATCCACGACGTGACAGAATACTGCAGTGATTCTCTAAGAAGCCATGTGAACGCTCTTAAGGTTGTCAATGATACAGCAGAAAGAGGAATTGCTCTGATAAAAAAGTATAACGAATCGGTCAGGGATGAACAACAAAAACAATTCTTGTTGAGGGTAGTTGAGCATCACAGAAAAGTCGTCACCAAGCGAACAAAACAAGGGATTGCATCGTTCAAAGTTTATTAATATAACACATGTTTTGCCTATCGTATTACCTATTAATTTTAGTGTATAGTTTTAATAGTATTTTAAGTTTGTGATTTCTAGTTTTCCCAATAAAAGTAATTAACAGTGAAAAATCATATTTTTTGCTTACTTTTACAAAACAGATCAAAGTGTGCAACCTCTAAATATTATCCAATCTTCTTGAAATTTAGCATATATATCTTTTACATCACTCAAACTTGGGGCATAAGCAAAGTCTACAAACGTCTTACAGTTTATTTTTTTCCATTAGAAAATGAAACACCCTAGTGACCAATGTATAAGTCTCACAGTTGGTGTAGTTCTAATCCCGCTTCACCGCTCTGCACTATCATGTTTTCTCACGGATATAGATGAATTACTGTGACCAATGTACCAATTTCTATGAATTTTTTATCATGTTATATAAAAAAATATACAATTTCTTGACCCTCACTGTTGACTGCGTGCTTCATTCAAAGTCCCGCCTTTTTCCCTTTTTTATATTACAGGGATGGAGCCATGAGACCCTACCAGGTCTCTGCCTCACTCAAAGTCCCAACTTCTGCCCTTTTTGTGTCTTCCAAACACTTGGTTGCCACTGTAAGCTGCTCCTTCAGCAAGTCTATTTCTAACTCAGCCTTATTCCTCTTTTCATATTCAATAAGTAGAGCATTCAGGAAGTGCAAACCAAACACAGCACCTGCCTGTATCTCTCCCTTTCTCCCTTACTGAACCCAAAACTTTGGAGACAAAAATCTAAGGAAAGGTCTGACTATCTCTGGCCCAGGTAGGAAGGGTGCATGCCTTCTCCTCCTGGTCACCAGAAACCTTTGCATCCTTTCTCCTCCTAAACAGTGTTCTCAACATTTTTCTTTAGCACAAGCTACAAAATACACCACAGAAAACAGGTCTGCTTCAGTTGAGCTTTTAGTGCAAATCCTGGACAAGCCCCCAAATGTTTTGCTTTATGTTTTCTGTTAAAAGGTTCTTGCGGTAAAACCACCTCTCAAATGCGCTTCTGGAAGAATGGTCAAACATTCCCATAAACACACACCTAAACCTTATTGACAGCCTTCCAAGAAGAGTTAAAGCTGTTATAGCTGCAAAGGGTGGGCCAACGCAATATTGAACCCTACAGACGAAGACTGGGGTGCCATTAAAGTTCATGTGCGTGTAAAGACAAGTGTCCCAATACTTTTGGCATTGTGGTGTACATTGATAGTCAGTAGAAAGTGTCCCTTTAGAGCAGGGGTGCCCAACCTTTCGAGGAGCGAGGGCCACTTTATCGACTTGGTAACTGGTCGCAGGCCACAATGAGTGTAAAGGGGGGATGGCAGGTCTGTGTCCACTCTGTATATGTAAAGCAGACACAAATGCAACCCACTCTACCCTAAGGGCCCTCCGATCCGCCCAGACAGAAGGGGACAGGTCCCCTTCTGTTCTTTTTTAAGGAGATCGGATTGCAGATAGGCGGGTGTAAATGGACACGAGTCCTTTTACATCTGCCGCTCTATAGAGGTGAATGGAGATTCCGTTTGAGTCCACCTGAAAAACAGAGAGGCGGACCCGATCGGACTGATCATGTGAAAGGGGCCTAAGGCTGCTTTCACACTGATGCACAGCGGTTTACCTGCTCCTCAACTGACCTCAATCTTCACTTCTTCCTCAGGATTCCTGCAGCTGGCTGGCACTGCTGGCTGGTACTGCTGGTGGGTACTGCTGACAGGTGCTGGTACTGCTGGCTGGTACTGCTGGCTCGTACTGGTACTGCTGACTGGTACTGCTGGCTAGTACTGCTGGTGGGTACTGGTACTGGTTGAGAAACTTAACATTAATAAATCACCGGGACCAGATGGCTTGCACCCGAGGGTACTTAGGGAACTCAGTAAAGTAATTGCCAGACCATTGTTTCTAATTTTTACTGACAGTCTACTGACTGGAATGGTACCAGCTGATTGGAGAAAAGCCAATGTAGCAACAATATTTAAAAAGGGCCCAAAATACATCCCTGGGAATTACAGACCAGTTAGCCTAACATAGTATGTAAAATCTTGGAGGGGATGATAAGGGACTATATACAAGATTTTAGTAATGAGAACGGTATCATTAGCAGTAATCGGCATGGATTCATGAAAAAATCGTTCTTGCCAAATCAATCTACTAACCTTCTATGAGGAGGTGAGTTGCCAGCTAGATAAAGGAAGGCCCGTAGATGTGGTGTATCAGTACAAATACCGTGTAACATAAAAAGTTGCAACGACCACCATTTTATTCCCTAGGGTGTCTGCTAAACCAATACCTGTAATGTCTGGGGGTTATGAGTAATTTTTTAGCAAAAAAAAAAAATGATATTTACATGTAGGAGAGTGTCAGAATTGTCAGAATTGGCCTTGGTGGCAAGGAGTTATTTACCATAAGTAATATACAATAATTATTATATATTGTTATTAAGGTAATTTACTATATTTTCTAAATCTGTACTCAAGCAGGTGGCTTAACAGACAAATTACTGAAGTTTGAAGTTATAACTTCCAACCAGTAATTTCACAGTAAATAGATAAATAATAAATTTTATGTTATAACTTATAGCATATAAATATATGATTTAGCTGGAATATAACAGTACCTTTTCAGCAGATAGCAGATTCTCATTCTCCCTTTTAACTGTGTGAGAAAAACATGGGATTGTGGGCAAATCTTATACACATAAACACGTTTTTTCCTTGTAGTTAAGAGGGCTGGGCTGGAAGGGAGAATTTGTCTTTTAGACACATGCCCCTTCTATGACACTGCAGTGAGAGGCGTGTCTCCACTGCAGCATTTTTATTGGACAGCTGGGACCAATGGTACTTTACCATTGGTCCAAGACTTCAAGCTGTTCATTGAGTTCAGTGCCTCTGACAAGAAGTGAGAGGCACTGTGAGCTCAACCTCTCAGTCTGCTGCAGAGTGTGTCAGCTTGTATTTAACCACTTGCTTACTGGGCAACTAAACACCCCTCCTGCCCAGACCAATTTTCAGCTTTCAGTGCGGTCACACTTTAAATGACAATTGCGCGGTCATGCTACACTGTACCCAAATTAAATTTTTATCATTTTTTCACCACAAATAGACAAATAGAGCTTTCTTTTGGTATTTGATCATCTCTGGGGTTTTTATTTTTTGTTAAAAAAATGAAAAAAGACCGACAATTTTGAATAAAAATACAAAACAGTTTTATATTTTGTTATAAAAATGTGCAAACAGGTAATTTTTCTCCTTCATTGATGTACGCTGATAGGCTGCACTGATGGGCACCGATAGGCTGCATTGATAGGCACTGATAAGGTGGCACTGGTGGGCACTGATAGGTGGCACTGGTGGGCACTGATGAGGCATCACTAGTGGGCACTGATGAGGTGGCACTGGTGGGCACAGAGGTGGCACTGGTGGGCATTGAGAGGTGGCACTGATGAGTGGCACTGATGGGCGTTACTGTAGGGCATTGATAGGTGGCACTGAAGGGCACTAATAGGTGACACTGATAGCTGACACTGATAGCTGGCACTGATGGGCACTGATAGGTGGCAGTGATGGGCGGCAGTGATGGACAGTGATGGGCACTGGTAGGTGGCACTGATAGGCAGCACTGCTAGGTGGTACTGATGAGGCATTGATTGGCACCACTGGTGGGCATTGATAGGTGGCACTCGTGGGCATTGATAGTTGGCACTGATTGGTGGCACTAATATACACTGGTGGGCACTGATATGCACTGTGTGGGCACTGGCAGGTGGCACTGGCAGGCGGTACTGGTTGGCACAGATGTGCCTCTTCCTCTTTGGGGCCGATGTCCCTTACACAGGAGCTGTTAGCGTGAGGAGAAAAAAAAAATGATTACCGATCTTCTGTTTACATCACATGAAGTTTGGTGAGTGTTGATTCGCGCTTTTCATTTTGTGCTTTTTTATTTTGCGCTTTTCATTTTGTGAACGGCTGTTCGTCAACCAGCCATGTTGTGGGATTGGAGGAGAAAACCTGTTATTTATTATTATCAAAGAAAAAAGGGAATATTTTTGGGACTTTAAATGAGACGCAACGGGGAATATTGCGCCTCCATCCCTGGTTGCTTTTGCAAAAAAGAGGGGGGGAGGGCGGGACTTTAGATGAGGTGCATGGGGTAGAGCCAGACAAAACCATATACATATGTAAAAAATTGTATTCTTGATTAGACCAAAGATAGGGCATGGATCAATCCATATAAACGCATAATAGCACATTGGCATATAAAATATAAAAAAATATAAAAGTATCAACATACATATTGAGGATAGTCACCAACATGACACAGAAAGTAAAATATTATACATCACAGTCCCCCAAATGGAGTAGGCATAACATTATGTCAGGGTGGTAGAGCAATAAAAAACATTATTATTGACCTTGGAGTTATTGCTTTGACCCAAGTCTAGTCCAGGAACAGGAGGAGGAGGATTTCTTGGACCAAAAATCGGTTGCTTTATTAATCATGACTAATTATGTCATATGCCTTTGCTGTGGGAATTCCAGGAGAATAATCCGAATCATTTTCGGAATTATCTCCAGATGACGGACCCCTGCTTTCACCAACTCTTGGCATTGTTGACCCCCTATATTAAGAAGCAGGACACATGCATGAGGCTTTTATTTTATATTTTGGTTAAATAATGATTTGATTTGGTATATTTTCTATATTTTTGGATGCATAGAATGCACTTTTTGGTTAAAGCGGGATTCCGGCTTAAAAAAAAAAATTTAAAGTCAGCAGCTACAAACACTGTAGCTGCTGACTTTAAATAAGTACTAACCTGTCCTGGGTGCCCGCGATGTCGGCCACCCGAGGCCGACCCATTCCTCGGCTCTCGGGTCCCGGCACCGCCATCCTAGGTAAGGGAAACAGGCAGTGGAGCCTTGCGGCTTCACTGCCAGTTTCCTACTGCGCACGCGCAAGCGGCGCGGCGCTCTGTGAATGGCCCCGTGGTGTTCTGGGAACACACACAGTTCCCAGAAGACAACGGGGCCACCCCCCGAGGAGCAGAAGACGCCACGGAAAAGGAAGAGGCAGATTAGGAAGACTGCCTAGCAACAAGGGTTTAGGTAAGTTTAAAAAAAATGTTTTTTTTCTAATGTTTTTTTTAAATTTTTTTAGGATTTTTGGTGTATTTTTTTTTCAGGGTGGCCCTCCACTTTAAGTTCTATTGGCAGATAGCATGTCTAATTTTATTTGTTTTATTATTTTAATGCACAATAGAAAAATTGTGGAGAATAATACTTGGCTATGTGTTTTACTTCAAATGACAGTTTGGGAGTAGGCAGTTACATTTAAAAAAAATACAATGTAAAATTAACAAGGGACACCAACATAGTTGTACCTCTGATTTTAAAAACTACGGGATAATGGTGTTGTGGTAACTTGCCCCAAAAAAAACAAAAACAAAAAAAACAAGCGTAATAATATTATTCTTGATACCACTAGAAAATAAAAGCCTTTTAAAATACGTTTGGCAGAACTCCATCAGTATCACCAGCAAAGCAGCTTCATTGTTATCCCATTAAAGAAGAAGAGAATTGTGCTCTGCATTTTGACAGTTCATAATTTGCAGCGTCACGAATGTTAATTCTCCATTACGAACGCTAGTTTACAAGACCGACCGCTTCTGGCTCATCCTTGCTTCCGAGCATGCGTGTTTGTACTTCGGACTTTTGTCCGATGGACTTGTGTACACACGATCGGAAAATATGTCAACAGACATTTGTCTGCGGAAAATTTTAAAGCCTGCCATCCAACATTTGTCCGTGGAAAATCCGAAAACAATTGTCCGATGGAGTGTACAAACGGTCGGATTTTCCACCAATAGCCTGTCATCACACAAGTCCTGTTGGAAAATCCAATTGTGTGTACGAGGCTTAAGAGAGGAGAGGCTCCACTGATCCTGTACCGCTGGTCCTGCTTAATCATGTTGACCCTGTAACTATTCAGGCACCATTAGAAAATAGATTACTCTGTCCAAATAACCTATACCCAATGGCACCCCCTTATGGTGACACCCAGGAATTACTGCATTCCTCACCAGCCCCCTATCAAATCAGGGGGTCATTAGTGAAGCAGAATTCCACAGATGAGGTATATTTTGGAATCCACTGTAGATATAACTACACCCACTATGTATACATTTCAAATAGATGGAGTGCATTGTTGACCCAGCACAGCATACAAATGTTTTCATTGTAGTACTACAGGATTCAGCTTGCCCCGCTGATGTGTCTCCTGCCTCTATAGAACTAGAAGTCCCAGCACTCTAAATTCACTTTTCTATATAACTAGAAATTGAACATGACTCTTGCATTTCCACTACCTACTGTAGAACTACAAATTCCAGCATGCCAAAGTTCTATTTCTCTTGTCCCCATAGAACTACAAGTCCTAACAAACTATACTTTCATTTCCGTCTCAGTAGAACTAGAGGGGACACCTTTTTACTCCACAGAGTGTAAAGGACAATTTTTATTTAAAATATATAATTTTCTAAAACTGCAAAATGCATACAGCTCTATTCACTATTAGCATACATTGTTGTTTTTTTACATTCCAATTTATCTGAAGTCCATAATGAGCATACATTATGTATCACTTGTGTGCATTTGTGTTTGATTTCCTGAAAATGTTGTGTCATATCAAAATATTAACAAATGTCCCCATCTAGTGGACGGAATTGTGTAATGCTATGCAGTATGTAGTATTACTTTTTTCAATATTGTTGCTGTTCGCATTTCAAAGCTTAAAGTGTTATTAAACCCAAAAAAACAAACATTTATTATGTTGCAGAGTATCAATTATTAAATGTAATGGCTGTATTCATTTCCTTTTTTAGAATTTTGTTTTTCGTTTTTCATCTGGTGATCCAGGCAGCAAGTGTGTTTTTCACAGTGCGAACTCTCCAGCACAATGTATCAGTTTACATGGATGAGACAAACTTGACAGAGATGATTAAAATGATCAGCTTCTATTTATTCACGCAAAACTTTTATCCCAAAAGGAAAAAACTGTTTGCTGTAACTGATTATAAAGTGTGATCTGGAGTTTGGCTTCAATTTGTTATACTATCTAAAAGGCTCCTTTTACACTGGGTTTTAAAAAAAACGCTCATATAGAGGCATTTAGGAGCGTTTGGCATTTTTTTCTACCAGAAAGCACCTTTTAAAAAACAAACCAGAAGGGGTTTTTCTGCCTCTATGCACTAAGCTTAAAATATGCCTCTAAACATCCTAATGTGCATGGACACATATGATAACATTGCGCTTGTTCTACAGGCAAAACACAAAACTTCTGTAAAGCAGCATTTTTTAAGCCAGTGTGCATGGACTCTGAATCTACATTTAACACTGCCCCCCCCACCCCCCGCCGACTGTCAACACTGCTGCCTGCTGTGCCTCCTTTTCCCATTCCTCCAGAGTTGTTTCTCACTAATACAGGAGGTATGTTACTGGCCAGATCACTAAGTGAAAACAGAGGAAAAAAGCCAAAAAAAAGAAAACGGATGGAGCCCCCACATCTGTTGATAAGTAACGTGCAATATAATTTTTGGTTTTGGGTTTAATACCGCTTTAAAGCTGATCTCTCTGTTCATTGTTACTATTTTTTTTTTACAAGCGCAATTTTTTGACTTAAAAAATAAACAACAGTAAAGTTAGCCCAATTTTTTTATATTGTGAAAGATATTGTTATGCTGAGTAAATTGATACCCAACATGTCACGCTTCAAAATTGCGCCCGCTCGTGGAATGGCGACAAACTTTTACCTTTAAAAATCTCCATAGGCGATGTTTAAAAATGTCTACAGGTTACCAGTTTTGAGTTAGAGGAGGTCTAGTGCTAGAATTATTGATCTCGCACTAACGATCACAGCGATACCTTACATGTGTGGTTTGAACACCGTTTTCATATGGGGGCACGACTTATGTATGCGTTCGCTTCTGAGTGCGAGCTCGGCTGGACGGGGCACTTTTTTTCCTATTACAAGGGATGTAAACATCCCTTGTAATAGAAGAAAGGAAATATATATATACAGTGCCTCGTAAATATGAGATCTGGGGTCAAAAAGACCTCAGATCTCATATTTACACTAAAATGCAATAAAAAAATAATAATAATTGTTTTCCTCTTTAAGACTGGAGGGCAAAAGTGAAGTTTGATGTTGCTTTCGCCCTCCAATGTTATGGAGCCAAGCAGGGACCATCTTTCCCTCACTCGGCATCCAGCCTGTGAGGGGAGAGGACCCGATCATTTCCACCGCTACTGATGGCTCCTGTAAGCGGCGGAGACGGCCTAAGCGCAGCGGGAGGGGCCCTCTCGCACCCCCGATAAAAGTGATCTAGCGGCGAATCTGCCACAGAGACCACTTTTATCTGAAAGAGGACTGTCCATCCGCTCTTGAAGAGGATACCGGGGTTATGGCAGCTAGCTTCTATGGTATTCCTCTTCAAACAGCCGACGTACAATGACGGCGGGCAGTCCTTAACCACTTCAATACAGGGCACTTAGACACCTTCCTGCCCAGACCAATTTTCAGCTTTCAGCGCTGTTGCAGTTTGAATGAAAATTGCGCGGTCATGCTATACTGTACCCAAACTGAATTTTTATCATTTTGTTCCCACAAATAGAGCTTTCTTTTGGTGGCATTTGATTATCTCTGCGGTTTTTATTTTTTGCTAAACAAATAAAAAAAGACCAAAAATTTTGAAAAAAATAAAAGTTTTGCTTTTGTTTCTGTTAAAAAAATTTGTAAATAAGTAAGTTTTCTCTTTCACTGATGGGCACTGATAAGGCGGCACTGACAGGCACTGATACGGCGGCACCGATGAGGTGGCACCAATGAGCGGGCACTAATGGGCACTGACGATAGGCACTGATATGTAGCACTGATGGGCACCGGTAGGCGGCACTGATGGGTGGCACTGATATGCAGCACTGATGGGCATTGATAGGTGGCACTGATGGGCACTGATAGGCGACACTGATGGGTACTGAAAGGCGGCACTGCTGGGCACTGATAGGAAGCACTGATATAAGGCACTGATATAAGGCACTGATAGGCATCCCTGGTGGCACTGGCAGTGGTAGGCATTGGAGTGGGCACTGATTGACAGCTGCCTGGGCACAGATTGGCAGCTGCCTGGGCACATAGTGGTATTTCCCTGGGGTCTAGGGGCATACCTGGTGGTCCAGTCTGAATGGCTTCCCTGGTGGTCCTGGGTGGATTCCCTGGTGGTCCTGGGCGGGATCCGAGGGGGGCTGTGCTGATAAACAATCAGCACAGACCCCCCCTGTCAGGAGAGCAGCCGATCAGCTCTCCTCTACTCGCGTCTGTCAGACGCGAGTGAGGAAAAGCCGATTACCGGCTCTTCCTATTTACATCGTGGTCAACCGTGATTGGACACGGCTGATCACGTGGTAAAGAGTCTCCGTCAGAGACTCTTAACCTAGATAGGTGTTGTGGGGTGTCAGACTGACACACCGCAACAACGATCGCCGCGATGCGCGCCCACGGGGGCGCGCAGCGGCTCGATATTCCTGATCACGTCATATGACGTCCGGTCAGGAATATGAAACCACTTTGCCTCCGTCATTTTGTAATAGGGCGGGCAGCAAGTGGTTAAGTAGTTAACATCAGCATTGTGATAGCAATACAAGTAGTAGTTTGATATTGACAATCCAATATAAGTTTACTTGAAAATTCTCTTTTGTTGTGAGTGTTGCATATCCACTGACCATCTTTCCACAACTTCCTGGATTCCCTGCATGCTTTGCAGCTTCTCCTCTGCTGTCTACTTTCACTTTCTAAGGACTACATATCCCATGGTACCTTGCTGTCAAAGCAGTGATTTCTGTACTGACTCCTGAAACTCCTCCTCTCAGCACCTCTGTACTTCAGAAGACTCTGTGAATTCTGTGATACAGCAGTAAACTACTTACAGTAAGGTGACCAGATTTTAAACTGAAATCTGGGGACATATTTTTTTTTATTGGCAAATGGTAAACTATTTTAGAAATTTGCGCCCTCTAACCCACAGACTTTTAGCACTCCCTGAGTCTCTTCCACTAGTACAGTAATATTGGCCAACCCGATTCCTACACTGACCACTACACTAACCTACCTGATTCCTACACTGACCTACCTGACTACTGCACTAACCTACCTGATTCCTACACTGACCTACTTGACTACTATACTAACCTACCTGATTCCTACACTGACCTACCTGACTACTGTACTAACCTACCTGATTCCTACACTGACCTACCTGACCACTACACTAACCTACCTGATTCCTACACTGACCTACCTGACCACTGACCTACCTGATTATTATACTGACCACCACACTGACCTACCTGAGTCCTACATTGACCTACCTGATCACTACACTAACCCACCTGATTCCTACACAGACCACTACACTAACTTACTTGATTCCTACACTGACCTTCCTGACTACTACACTGACCCACCTGATTCCTATACTGACCACTACACTACCTGATTCCTACACTGACCTACCTGATTTTTATGCTGACCACTACACTGACCTACCTGATCCCTACACTGGCCACTACACTGACCTACCTGATCCCTACACTAACCTACCTGACCATTACACTGAATACTACACTGACTTACCTGATCCCCACACTGACCTACCTGACCACTACACTTACCTACCTGATTCCTACACTGACCTACCTGATTCCTATGGAAAGAAGAAAGAAATGTCTGCACATGCAGAACTTCTGATTACCTTTTATTTTGTTTCACAAAGATAACACCAAAGACACCAAACTGTGGTCACGTAGACGCGTTTCACACATACATCTTGTGCTTAATCATTACCAATAATTACCATTACCAATGATTACCAATAAAAGGCAATCGGAAGTTCTGGATGTGCAGCCATTTCTTTCTTCTTTCCAAGTTTCCCACGGAGGCGGGCCGGGGCTAGCACTCTGCAAGATACTCCAAACAGCGGTTCTTTTTCTTGTATACCTGATTCCTATACTGACCACCACTACACTACCTGATTCCTGCACTGTCTACTACACTGACCTACCTGATTCCTACACTGACCTACCTGATGTTTATGCTGACCACTGCACTGACCTACCCGATCCCTACACTGGCCACTACACTGACCTACCTGATCATTACACTGACCTACCTGATTCCTACACTGACCTACCTGATCCCTACACTGACCTACCTGACCACTACACTGACCTATGTGATTCCTATACTGACCTACCTGATCCATACACTGACCACTACACTCACCCACCTGATTCTTCCTACTTCCTGCACTACTCACACCCCCCCACACATGTACAGTGTAGAGGGGGGGTGATTTTGCTCACCTCTCCATGGCCTCCATCATCATCCATCGGAGCAGGGCTGTCCCCAGCACCAGGTACTGTTCTGGAGTCCCGCCACGCAGCCGCTCCTCAGTATCCCCTGCCGAGAGCTCCTCCAACAGCTGCTGTACACTCTGCACCGCCCCTCCCCCTTTGCTGTTCTCACACACAAGGGCCCGGGAGTCGGGACATGCCTCATCGGAGGTGTAGAGGGCCGGGGGAGGCATGCTGCACATGGCCGCAACACAGCACACTTGGGGGGCACAGTAATAATTTTGCGCCCCCCCTAAATGTTGAGCCCAGGATGAGAGTACCAGCTGGTACTGGTATGGGGTATATGGGGGGGGGAGGATTTGTACTGAGAGGCGGATTTGGGGCTAAGATAATTTGTGTAAGAAGGAGGGGTCTGGGGGGATTTATGCTGGAAGGGAGGATATGGGTGATTTGTGCTGGGATGGGGAAATGGAGGGAAGGGTTTTTGTTGAGAAGGGGGAATTGTGCTGGGAGGAGAGAGATAAAGGGAGGGGTTTGTATAGAGGGGGGGTTTGTGTTGGAAGGGGTATATGGGAGGTGAGGATGGGGGAACGCAGTATGCCATATTCACCCTGGGCACTGGATGACCTTGTCCTGGCATCATGCCATTGTATTTTTTTTTTGAAACCTCTAAGTATCTGATTCCTGCAGCATTGTTATGTGGTCACATGATCTTTACTGTTCTTTGGCATCTGCAGTGAAAGATCCTTGGGAGGGATATGCTGATGTATGCTCTCTACAATAGGAGTAGGTGTCTGGCCAGCCTTGATTGGTGCTGTGCCAGTCACATGACTAATGCTGGCCATAGAACGATTCAGCAAGAATCGGCTGAGATTTGAACCGTGTATGGGCAGGCTGAATGTACCAAGTTGATCGATCATTGCTAGCCCTGCTATAGCCGCTAGCACTAATCACTGTCCTCTAACAGTGGGCCCCCCCTCCCCCCTCAGGGAGACCACAATGTCACGGCAGGAGGGATTCCCCTGTCAGTGCTGTCTGTGTTGATGGGGGAATTGTGCAAATTTATTTCCTGCAACCGGTAAAAGAAATGTGCACCGTCTATGGCCTTACTAAAAAAAGAGCAGTTTCAGAAGAACAGTTCAAATTAGATCATAAATATCAAATATCTGTTTTACAGCTCCCTATACATTGAACATCAAATTTTATATTTAACCACTTGCCTACCAGGCACGAACACCCCCTTCCTGCCCAAGCCATTTTTCAGCTTTCAGCACTGTCGCACTTTGAATGACAATTGCACGGTCATACTACACTGTACCGAAACAATTTTTTTTATCATTTTCTTCACACAAATAGAGCTTTCTTTTGCTTGTATGTAATCACTGCTGGTTTTTTTTATTTTTTACAAAAAAAAAAAGACCAAAAATTTGGAAAAAAAAATAGTTTTTTTAACTTTTTTTCTGTCAGTAAATTTTGTAACTAAGTAATTTTTCACCTTCACTGATGTGCGCTGATGAGGCGGCACTAATGGGCACTGATAGGCTGAACTGGTGGGCATTGATGAGGTGGCACTTATGGGCACTGATGAGGCGGCACTTATGGGCACTGATGAGGTGGCACTGATGAGGAGGCATTAATATGCCACACTTATGGGCACTGATAGGTGGCACTGATATGTGGCATTGATGAGCACTGATAGGCGGCACTGATGGGCACTGTTAGGTGGCACTGATGGGCACTAATAGGTGGCACTGGTGGGCACTGATAGGCAGCAGTGGCGGGCACTGAGAGGCGGCACTGGTGGGCACGGATAGGCGGCATGGATAGGCGGTACAGATGGGCACTGATGGGCATTGATGGGTGGCACTGATGGGCGACACTGATGGGCAATGATGGACAGCAGTGATGGGCAATGATGGGCAGCACTGATAGGCAGCACTAAGTGCCAGCACTGACTGGCATGGCTAATGGGCACTGATTTGTGGCACTTGTGGGCAGTGTGGGCACTGATTTCTGCTACTGGTGGGCTCTGATTACTGGCATTGGTGGGCACTGTATGCTGGCATTGGTGGGCATGGTTTTTTCTTTATTTGTGGCACTTTATTTATATCTTGTAATCAGGGCACTGATGATCAGTGCCCTGATTACTTCCCTAGCTGTCCCCCTGTGAGGAGATGCCTCTGTCAGTGTGAGGCGAGGAGAGCCGATTACTGGCATCTCCGTGTTTACATGTGACTGGCTGTGATTGGACACAGACGATCACATGGTTAAAGAGCCGCGGAAGCGGCTCTTTACACAGATCGGTGTCGCACCGTGTCCTAGCAACATCATCTTTCACATTATACAAAAAAAGGGCTAACTTTACTGTTTCGTTTTTTTTTAATTCATGAAAATGTCCCTTTTCCCAAAAAGTTGCGTTTAAAACACCGCTGCACAAATACCGTGTGACATAAAATATTACAACAATCGCCATTTTATTCTCTAGATTCTCTGCTAAAAAAATATATATAATGTTTGGGGGCTCTAAGTAATTTTCTAGCAAAAAATATGGATTTTAACTTGTAAACACCAAATGTCAGAAATAGGCTTATGCCGCGTACACACGACCGGACTTTACGGCATACTTTGCCTGGCGGACTTTTTGACGGACTTTACGACGGACTTTCCAAATGAACGGACTTGCCTAGACACGATCAACCAAAGTTCGACGAATTCGTACGTGATGACGTATGACCGGACTAAAACAAGGAAGTTCATAGTCAGTAGCCAATAGCTGCCCTAGCCTCGGTTTTTGTCAGTCGGACTAGCATACAGACAAGCGGACTTTTCGACCGGACTCGAGTCTGCCGGATAGATTTGAAACATGTTTCAAATCTAAGTCTGTCAAACTTTTGATAAAACAAAGTCCGCTGGAGCCCACACACGATCGAATTGTCCGACGAAATCCAGTACGCTGGACCAAGTATGAAGTAAAGTCCGATCGTGTGTACGCGGCATTAGTCATGAAAGGGATAAGGGGTTCATTTATATTGTGAAACAGTGAAAGTAATAACATATACAATAAATACACCCAGAAGTAGGATATATGTGCATTTTAACTAGGGATCAGACATGAAGGGTGGAAGGGAGATATAAATCTTTTATATAAATCTTTTATATTAAAGCAGTACTAAAAGCTTAGACTTTTTTCATAATATGATCATTTTAAATATAATGCACAATACTGGTAAAAGTTTACTTTAAATGTAATTGTAATGCCTTCTATTACCTCCAGTCTATCAGCCTCCACCCTTATTGGGTTCAGATGCTGATCTTCCCTGCACAGAGTCTTTAAAGTGACCTTCTTTTTTAAACAACAAACATGTTATAATTACCTGCTCCATGCAATGGTTTGCACAGAGCAGCCCTGATTCCCCTTTTCTGGGGTCCTCCTGGCTTCAGAGTGCCCCAATAGCAAGCTGCAAATTATAGTATAGAGTGCCCCCTATAGCAAGGTAAAAAAAAAAAACTTCTGCCTTTAGAGCCACTCACTTCCTGCCCAGGACTACATGTCCCATGAGGCAGTTCTCATGCACTTACTGACATGTATGGACGGTGTACTGAGCTGTATGTGTGCTGCACTGTATTTCCTGATATGTAAACAAATAATCCATTCTGTATGCAGGACAACTAATCGGCTGGCCGATTAATCGGTTATGAAAATAGTTGTCAGCTATTTTCATAATTGATTAGTTGTCAATTAATTGATTAGTTGTTTCAGCCATAGACTGGACCCAGCATGTGACTACACTGAAGAAATGACACTTTGCTACAATGTAAAGTAGTGAATGTACAGCTTGTATAACAGTGTAAATTTGCTGTACCCTCAAAATAACTCAACAAAAGTGAGTACACCCCTAAGTGTCAATATTTTGTGTGGCCACCATTATTTTCCAGCACTGCCTTAACCCGCTTGGGCATGGCGTTCACCAGAGCTTCACAGGTTGCCACTGGAGTCCTCTTCCACTCCCCCATGACGACATCACGGAGCTGGTGGATTTTAGAGACCTTGCGCTTTTCCACTTTCCGTTTGAGGATGCCCAACAGATGCTCAATAGGATTTAGGTCTGGAGATATGCTTGGCCAGGCAATCACCTTTACCCTCAGCTTCTTTAGAAAGGCAATGGTGGTCTCGGAGGTGAGTTTGGGGTCGTTATCATGTTGGAATACTGCCCTGCGGCCCAGTCTCCGAATGGAGGGGATCATGCTCTGCTTCAATATGTCACAGTACATGTTGGCATTCATGGTTCCCTCAATGAACTGTAGCTTTCCAGTGCCGGCAGCACTCATGCAGCCCAAGACCATGACACTCCCACCACCATGCTTGACTGTGGGCAAGACACACTTGTCTTTGTACTCCTCACCTGGTTGCTGCCTCACACGCTTATCACCATCTGAACCAAATAAGTTTATCTTGGTCTCATCAGACCACAGGACATGGTTCCAGTAATCCATGTCCTTAGTCTGCTTGTATTTAGCAAATTGTTTGCGGACTTTCTTTTGGGACCACAGCCATGCAGACCAATTTGATGCAGCGTGTGGCGTATGGTCTGAGCACTGACAGGCTGACCCCCCACCCCTTCAACCTCTGCAGCAATGCTGGCAGCACTCATACGTCTATTTCCCAAAGACAACCTTTTGATATGATGCTGAGCACGTGCACTCAACTTCTTTGGTCGACCATGGCGAGGCCTGTTCTGAGTGGAACTTGTCCTGTTAAACCGCTGTATGGTCTTGGCCACCGTGCTGCAGCTCAGTTTCAGGGTCTTGGCAATCTTCTTATAGCCTAGGTCATCTTTACGTAGAACAGACAGTATAGGGCGCAACAATAGTGCAATATAATTAAATGTGAACCTGTTGATTCTATCATATATTAAAGTGCTCATGTGCAAATGCAATAAATATCCTATATTTAACAGTAAAGTGAATATAGTGCAATTAATCAAATGTCCTCAAATAATTATGAAAGAAACACACACAAACTTCTTATTATATCCAATCACCACATGATAATAAAGTGCACATTCTTTCTTATTCGTGCTTCACCCGAAGTGGTATATCAAAGCTGGAACGCATGCCGAGACGCTATTCAAAGTACCCACAGAACACAAGGTACCGCTCGGTCTCTGCTTCTCCTCCTCAGCTGTAGCCCAGTTTGGTTTTTGTCCTGTACCTTGTACATTTGTTTGGCTGGATAGTTTTAATTTGGAATAAGATGTTTTTACACTATCCAAGTTTTTGTGGCTTTCATGGGGGGCCACTCTTTGCATATTTGGTTGATGCATTGATCCACCGAGGCTCAGGTATAAGAAGTTATATATAACACACTCCTGCTGACTGGTGATTGGAGTCTTTCTGCCAGCTATCTGGAAAAGTTACCTTTGATGATACATATTTTTCCATGCCTGAGGGTCACTCTGTGGCCACTACTGTCTGGTGAGCGCTTTGATATACCACTTCGGGTGAAGCACGAATAAGAAAGCATGTGCACTTTATTATCATGTGGTGACTGGATCTAATAAGAAGATTGTGTGTTTCTTTCATAATTATTTGAGGACATTTGATTTATTGCACTATATTCACTTTACTGTTAAATATAGGATATTTATTGCATTTGCACGTGAGCACTTTAATATATGATAGAATCAACAGGTTCACATTTAATTATATTGCATTAATAATGCGCCCTATAATGTATGTTCAATTGTTTATTAGTAATTTACTAATTTAGGAGCAGCATCAGGTTGGTAGAGTGCACGTTTATTTTTGGCGCTGTGCCCATTATTAATTATTCACCTCATCTTTATCAAGAGCAACAATTCTTTTTTTCAGATCTCAGAGAGTTCTTTGCCATGAGGTGCCATGTTAAACTTTCAGTGACCAGTATGAGAGAGTGAGAGCGATAACACCTAATTTAACACACCTGCTCCCCATTCACACCTGAGATCTTGTAACACTAACGAGTCACATGACACTGGGGAGGGAAAATGGCTAATTGGGCCCAATTTGGACATTTTCACTTAGGGGTGTACTCAGGGCTTTTTTTCTCGGAGAATAGGTGCAGGAACTCCCCCCATCTGAGTCACCGCTTGTCTCTGCCCCCTACCCACCTCTGACCACCTTCCCTTGATTCCACCCCCTACCCACCTACCAGTACTGCCCCTTTTAAAGAATACAGAACCAAGTATCATTTTGTGGTGCTAAATCATTTGTATGGAACATGGTAATGATAAAAAGAAAAGCAGTAAAATAAATCCCCTGCAGCCAGCAACAATAGAATCCCAGCAATAGATCCCCACACAACAACAGACTCCCCCAGCAACAATGGACTCCACCCCAACAACAATAGATTCCCTGCAGCAACAGTGAACCACCCACAACAAAATATCACACCCAGTAACAAAATATCCACCCAAGCAACATTAGACCCCCCCCCCAGCAGCAACAGCAGATCTCCCAGCAGCCAGAAACACAAGACCCCCCAGCAACAATAGATTCCCCATCAGCAACAATAGACCCTCACACAAAATCAGATCCCCACCAGTGACAATAGATCCCCAGTAGACAACATCAATAGACCATCCAGCACACCCCACACCCCATGCTATTACATACATTAAGTGCTGGAGGTTTCGGAACTGCGTTCCCCCGCGTTCCCTCTGAAAAAAAGCCCTGGGTGTACTCACTTTTGTTTCCAGCGGTTTAGACATTAATGGCTGTGTGTTGAGGTTTTTTGAGAGGACAGCAAATTTACACTGTTATACAAGCTGTACACTCACTACCTTACATTGTAGCAAAGTGCCATTTCTTCAGTGTTGTCACAAGAAAAGATAGAATAAAATATTTACAAAAATGTAAGGAGTATACTCACTTTTGTGAGATACTGTATATGTATATATATATATATATATATATATATATATATATATATATATATATATATATATATATTAGAAGGCCAGTATGGTGGCCTGAATTTATGGGAGGAGTCCAGGGGGTATTTAAGCTGACCACTCGCCCTTGCTCTTTGTCGGTTCCAGTGTGCGATTCGTTAGGTCACCAGGCCGCCGACTCTTCAGCTCATTTGCATGAGTCTGTTGTTCCGAATACAGTACGTTGCGGTTGCTTATTCGTGGTTTGTCCATCGAGTCTTGCTCGCTGCTACAGGTAGGATTTGTAACCCCCTTTGTTATATTGTGTTCAACTAGCTTTTCTCATCGTTAGGTCCCCTATTCCCTTTTGTTCGGTTTCTGCCACGGAGCTTAATCGAATCGTTCATAGGTCTCCGGCGCTCTGTAGTTACAGGCCAACTCACCATAGTCCAATTCATACCTAGTCGCTTCAAGAGCACTACGGTTCGCATTGGATACATTCCGCACCGATTCATACTGCTCACCCTCATACCCTACAAACGATCTGTTGTTATGTCATCTTACTCACCGGTTCATATCACTTTCTTGCCATAATCTTCACTCCTAACCGAACGGCTTGCATCACGAGTATCCCGCACACCAATTTGTAACGGTCCCTATCATAAACCTACCATTCGTTACGTATGCCATTTCACAGTTCTTTCCTACACATACAAATTCTGTTATCCTTTTCTTTTCGCCTATCAGTAGGCTACATTTTTTTTGCAATCGCTGCAAATGCAAAACATACATCTCAGCATATACCCATTGCATTCACTACTAATATGCATCTCCTCATAAACTCCTTGCAATCACTGCAAGTACACATCTCAGCATAACTCTTTGCTATCGGTTATCCAGCCAGTCATCTCCTGGCCCGCCTGTTCGCCTCACACTCTTCTGAGTTTTCTAAATTTTCACTCTACATAGTTCTGCACAACAGAACACTGTCAGCTCCTCTCTACGCCTATCATTCCTTTTCTAGTACTTCTCCCCTTTTTTCTCCTCTCTGAGTTTTCTCTTTACCACTCCGCTCTCTATCCTAAAGGCTATGACTCTTCTTAACATGAGCAACTCCGCCTTTTGTCTTCTAGCCAAAGCCATGTCACAGGCCACCACACCTGCCCCTCTGTCACCCTCCGCGGGCTCAGAGCGCGGCAGCGTAAAGTCCCTCAGGGGATGGACCATCCCCAAACTCATCTCTGAGCTGAGACGCAGGGATATTCCCTTTCCTGCTATGACCAGGAAGGCAGAGCTTTTCAGGCTTCTCTTCCCACCTCCAGCTGCAGCTGGGCCCAGCACCCAGCAGGCATCCTTGCAATCAATCTCCGGAGGCCATTTCCCAGCTGCATTCTTTGGTCACCTCCTTAACCGCAACAGTTTCTGACATCCAGACCAGAGTCACACTTTTGGAAGTGTGCCCCCCCATGGCCCTCCCTGATCCGGTCTTGGTTCTGGTGACAGCTTCTCCTTCTACAAGTACACCAGGCCCTACACCTACCTTCCTCCCCGCTCATCTTGTCCAGGCCAGCATCAGGAAGGATATGTTGGAGGGCAAGGATATCAATTTAGCATCCCTGCTCATCTCAGCCCACGACTTAGCTGACAACAAATCTTACACCTGGGGGGAAGTCTCAGTGGTTGTCAAGTCGAAAGACCCCAGGCTCAGTCGTAAGCTGTCTGCCACTGAGTTCACCCTGGCCTTCGGGATGTTCAGGGATGTCTTTTGTTCAGCCTCCCCCAGCAGGAGGGAGGAGCTGGATTTATACCTCCATGCACTCTTAGATCTTGCTTACAAATATGGTGGCTTTTCCTTTTATGACTACCATCGGTCGTTTTCAGCCAAAGCAGCGGCAAGACCCAGTTCCAGATTGGCACCGACTGGAGCGTCACAGACACAGAACTTTTTTGTCGCCACTTTGCTGGTCTTCGTTCTCTACTCTGTGCGATTTGCCAATCTTCCGCCCACACAGCAAATTGGTGCCCTGAGGCAGCCACAAGATGCCCCTTCAATTTTCCTTCCACCTCCGGCTTCAGCCAGGGCCCGTCAGGCCCACCACAACAGCAGCAGGTAGACAAGTTGGGATGACCAGTATTCTCAATGGGGGCACGGTCATATGCAACAACTTCAACCAAGGCGGGTCTTTCTTCAGCCAGTGCCGCCTACTACACATCTGCACTTCATGCCACAAGGCACACCCAAAGACCACTTGTCATCTAAAGCAGCTCAATAAATCCTGACTAAGTCGGGAGGATGTCATGTGGGTGGGTTTTACCTCTCCACACACCCCACCCCTTCACTAGCCATATTCCTGCTACACGGCTTCACGGCAGGATTCCACACTGGCCTCATCACCTTACCCCTCTCCACTCACGAGTGCAAGAACCTGCAGTCAGCAGCTACTGATGCTCAGGCCATAGATGCCCTGCTACAGACGGAATTAGATAAGGGGTTCATCATCGGCCCCTTCTCACAGTCATCTTTCCAGATTTGGAGAGTCAGCCCTATTGGGCTTGTCAAGGGAAAGTTCACAAATAAATAAACTACGCTTAGTTTATGACTTGTCTGTGCCTCATTTCTCACATGTCCCAAGTCTGAATTCCCTGATCCCTTCCCAGGAATTTTCCCTCAAATACGCCTCAGTAGACCTGGCCATCCAGGCCATCATTAAGATAGGCACCAGTGCCTGGCTATCAAAAGCGGATATCATTATTCAAGCTCCTGCCTATCGAGCCATCCCTCTGGTGGTGCCACGGCATGAAGTGAAGATATTCCTACTATTTTGCCACCAAGCTGACCTTTGGCTCTAAAAGCAGCCCGTGGCTGTTTGACGTTTTCGCCCAGTCCCTCACGTGGATCCTCTCACACCAGGCCCGGTGTCACAGGGTTATCCATTATCTTGACGACTTTCTGCTCATTGGACGGCCAGACATACCCCCGGTAGATCTAGACAAGCTAAGATTGGTCTTCAATAGGGATGAGCCGAACACCCCCCTGTTCGGTTCGCACCAGAACATGCGAACAGGAAAAAAGTTCATTCGAACGCGCAAACACCGTTAAAGTCTATGGGACACGAACATGAATAATCAAACGTGCTAATTTTAAAGGCTTATATGCAAGTTATTGTCATAAAAAGTGTTTGGGGACCTGGGTCCTGCCCCAGGGGACATAGATCAATGCAAAAAAAGTTTTAAAAATGGCCGTTTTTTCAGGAGCAGTGATTTTAATAATGCTTAAAGTCTAACAATAAAAGTGTAATATCCCTTTAAATTTTGTAGCTGGGGGGTGTCTATAATATGCCTGTAAAGGGGCACATGTTTCCCTTGTTTAGAACAGTCTGACAGCAAAATTACATTTCGAAGGAAAAAACCCATATAAAACTACTCGCGGCTATTGCATTGCCGACAATACACATAGAAGTTCATTGATAAAAACGGCATGGGAATTCCCCACAGGGGAACCCCGAACCAAAATTTAAAAAAAAAATGACGTGGGGGGTCCCCCTAAATTCCATACCAGGCCCTTCAGGTCTGGTATGGATATTAAGGGGAACCCCGGCCAAAATTAAAAAAAAAACTGACGTGGGGTTCCCCCTAAATTCCATAACCAGACCCTTCAGGTCTGGTATGGATTTTAAGGGGAACCCCGCGCCAAAAAAAAAAAAAAAAAACGACGTGGGGTCCTCCCAAAAATCCACACCAGACCATTATCCGAGCACGCAACCTGGCAGGCCGCAGGAAAAGAGGGGGGGACGAGAGTGCGGCCCCCCTCCTGAACCGTACCAGGCCACATGCCCTCAACATTGGGAGGGTGCTTTGGGGTAGCCCCCCAAAACACCTTGTCCCCATGTTGATGAGGACAAGGGCCTTATCCCCACAACCCTGGCCGGTGGTTGTGGGGGTCTGCGGGCGGGGGGCTTATCGGAATCTGGAAGCCCCCTTTAACAAGGGGACCCCCAGATACCGACCCCCCCCTGTGTGAAATGGTAAGGGGGTGCTTACCCCTAACATTTCACTAAAAAACTGCCAAAAATGTTAAAAATGACAAGAGACAGTTTTTGACAATTCCTTTATTTAAATGCTTCTTCTTTCTTCTATCTTCCTTCATCTTCTTCTTCTGGTTCTTCTGGCTCTTCTGGTTCTTCCTCCGGCGTTCTCGTCCAGCATCTCCTCCGCGGCGTCTTCTATCTTCTTCTCCTTGGGCCGCTCCGCACCAATGGCATGGGGGGAGGCTCCCGCTCTTCTCTTCGTTTTCTTCTCTTCTTCCTTCTTCTCTTCTTCTCTTCTTCCTTTTCTTCTCCGGGCCGCTCCGCATCCATGCTGGCATGGAGGGAGGCTCCCGCTGTGTGACGGCGTCTCCTCGTCTGACGGTTCTTAAATATGGGGGGGCGGGGCCACCCGGTGACCCCGCCCCCTGTGACGCACGTTGACTTAACGGGACTTCCCTGTGACGTCACGGGGAATGCCACAGGGAAGTCCCGTCATGTCCCGTGCGTCATAGGGGGGCGGGGTCACCGGGTGGCCCTGCCCCCGTTATTTAAGAACCGTCAGACAAGGAGACGCCGTCACACAGCGGGAGCCTCCCTCCATGCCAGCATGGGTGCGGAGCGGCCCGGAGAAGAAAATGAAGAAGAGAAGAAGAGAAGAAGGAAGAAGAGAAGAAAACGAAGAGAAGAGCGGGAGCCTCCCCCCATGCCATGGGTGCGGAGCGGCCCGAGGAGAAGAAGATAGAAGACGCCGCGGAGGAGATGCTGGACGAGAACGCCGGAGGAAGAACCAGAAGAACCAGAAGATGAAGAAGATGAAGGAAGATAGAAGAAAGAAGAAGCATTTAAATAAAGGAATTGTCAAAAACTGTCTCTTGTCATTTTTAACATTTTTGACAGTTTTTTAGTGAAATGGTAGGGGTAAGTACCCCCTTACCATTTAACACAGGGGGGGCAGGATCTGGGGGTCCCCTTGTTAAAGGGGGCTTCCAGATTCCGATAAGCCCCCCGCCCGCAGACCCCCACAACCACCGGCCAGGGTTGTGGGGATGAGGCCCTTGTCCTCATCAACATGGGGACAAGGTGTTTTGGGGGGCTACCCCAAAGCACCCTCCCAATGTTGAGAGCATGTGGCCTGGTACGGTTCAGGAGGGGGGGGGCCGCACTCTCGTCCCCCCCTCTTTTCCTGAGGCCTGCCAGGTTGCATGCTCGGATAAGGGTCTGGTATGGATTTTTGGGGGGACCTCACGCCGTTTTTTTTTGTTTTTTTTTGGCTTGAAGGGTCTGGTATGGAATTTAGGGGGAACCCCACGTCATTTTTTTTTTAAATTTTGGCCGGGGTTCCCCTTAATATCCATACCAGACCTGAAGGGCCTGGTATGGAATTTAGGGGGACTCCCACGTCATTTTTTTTTTTAAATTTTGGTTCGGGGTTCCCCTGTGGGGAATTCCCATGCCGTTTTTATCAATGAACTTCTATGTGTATTGTAGGCAATGCAATAGCCACCAGTAGGTTTAAATGGGTTTTTTCCTTCAAAATGTCATTTTGCTGTCAGACTGTTCTAAACACGGGAAACATGCGCCCCTTTACAGGCATACTATAGACACACCCCAGCTACGAAATTTAAAGGAATATTACACTTTTATTGTTTGACTTTAAGCATTATTAAAATCACTGCTCCTGAAAAAACGTACGTTTTTAAAACTTTTTTTTGCATTGATCCATGTCCCCTGGGGCAGGACCCGGGTCCCCAAACACTTTTTATGACAATAACTTGCATATAAGCCTTTAAAATTAGCACTTTTGATTTCTCCCATAGACTTTTAAAGGGTGTTCCGCGGCATTCGAATTTGCCGTGAACACCCCAAATTGTTCGCTGTTCGGCAAACTTGCGAACAGCCAATGTTCGAGTCGAACATGAGTTCGACTCGAACTCGAAGCTCATCCCTAGTCTTCAACAATCTCAATGTGCCTATAGCTGAACACAAAGTGGAAGGCCCGGCACATTCCATCACTTTCTTAGGCATCATCCTGGATACGCAGGCTGTACAGGCTAGCCTGCCTTCTGACAAGTTAGCCCGTGTTAGGTTGGTTATTCACGATTTTACCCGGTCACAGGGGTGTACTAAAAGACAGCTGTTGTCCTTGATAGGGATGCTTAATTTCGCTGTGAGGATTATTCCTTCATCTCACGGCTCTTGGGGGGTGATTTACTAAGAAGAAGCACTGCACCAGTTCATACATTAATTGGTGCGCCGGAAAAGTCATTAATCAAACGTGCGAACCGGTGCACATTGAAGCGCAAATAGCGATAATAAATACCCGCATATGTAAACTGCAACTGTCGCTACGGTAACTGCGGTTTTCTCATTGATAATAGCGCACGCCCAATACAATTGGTTAATTTCATCTCATTGGATGTGTCTTTGTCAGGCAATTAGTAGGTGTTCCCAGTTAATTAACCCTTTTGATGCTAATCTCATTCCTATCACTTCTAATATATCTTTATAAAAGAAAAAATAAGTGCGCTACCCAGGATAATGCAAAAATAATTAAATAAATAAACAAACTTTATAAGTTGAATAAATTTGAATTGATAGATATTAATATACAGTCCATCTAAGAACTAATTTATGTCCTTATGTCTCTTAACACTTTACCATATGTTATGAGCGGCTCTGCCGGAGTAGTGGACAGAAAGGAATATTCCTGATTGCCGCCCTAGAGGTTTAAACTGCCTGACGTGGAGGGAATCCTGTGTCAACTTCGGATCAGCTGTTCCTGACAGAGGAGATAACCAATTTGAGCTCATACAATCTCTGTAATAGCGGTCCAGCACTTCTGGGAAGCAGCCCCCCTTTTCTTTATCTTTGCTTGGCTTATGAAGATATAGTGAAGACATAGTGAAGATGATACCTTTTTAACTGGGGAATTGCTCCTCCGATTAAGGACATCAATTAGTTCTTAGATGGACTGTATATTAATATCTATCAATTCATATTTATTCAACTTATAAAGTTTGTTTATTTATTTAATTATTTTTGCATTATCCTGGGTAGCGCACTTATTTTTTCTTTTATACTGTCTGTTTAAACCTTATGTTCAAGGTTTTTTAGGTTGCAGCACCCGTGGTCACATTTTTATTTTTTCACATTCATTTAATTAATTTTTCACATTTATCAATCATTATTTTCACATTGTTTGATTTATATTGGGGGTAGTGTGGAGTGTCTACGTTACATTGTTTCTAATATATCTTTGAAATGTGTTTTTTTTTCTTTTGTTACTCAAATCTTTCAATACATTACAAAGAACAGAGAAGTGTTTCTAAACCCAATAAATTAATATTTTAAGATCTTGATCTTTAAAGGTGACCATACACTGCAATCAGTTAGATCTTAAATAAATTTGATTTAGTGCAAGAGCCTGTTTGATTTCCTATAATTTGAATTAATCAGATTGCATAGTGCATGACCATCTTAAGTGCCAAATTTGGAATTTAGATGTGCCATGACCCACTTGTATTTTCCAAACGATATTTCTTGGGCATTATACAAGGCACATGAAAAACTACCTTTTTTCAAGACATGCTAGAGTGATCAGGAATCTTCAATCTACGGCTCTCCAGCTGTTGGGAAACTACACATCACATAAGGCATTGTAAAACTCTGACATTCACAGACATGACTATGCATGATGGGAATTGTAGTTCCTGAACAACTGGAGGGGCGTAGTTTGAAGACCCCTGTGCTAGACCATTATTATGCCTCCAGAATTGGGAGTGTGGCATCTACCCAACTTCCCTCTGGTGGTGGACACAAGAACCTACATCTATAGAAATACCTATATATATATATATATATATATATATATATATATAGATAGATAGATAGATAGATAGATAGATAGATAGATAGATAGATATAGATATATCTATATACACACACTGAAGCAGGAAGCAATATACATTGGCCCAGAATTGAATCTGTACACAGGAAGTAGGTGTGTGTTTTGAGGCCAAATCATTTAGACATACACACATGACCCACACAAACACCACCCCATGTAAAAATAAATAAAAAATTATCTTAATTTGCAAATAAGGATCATCTCTTCCTCAGAGAACAGTGAGCGGGGCAAGGTGGTGGGAAGAAATTAGCAGCAGTACAAGCAACTTCCTGGAGGGGCGTGATGTCATTCCTGTGTGCTGGCCACCGCTTCCTGGGAACCAGATGTGTGCCACGGGGACATACCTCCATGCACAAAGCAGTTGCGCATCTCACATACACAGCGGTCGTGCATCTTGATGCATTTGGCGCATCTATCTGCAGGAATCCAATTTTTATGGAAATTAATAGTAAAGCAGATGCAGATTTCCAGGACTGGACTAACAAATGTTTATAGTAAAAGGCAACTGGTGTTTTCTATTAAACAAGGTCTAAATGGGCCATTGACATGTATCACAGTTGAACTTAGAAATGTGTCTGCAAAGTTAAGCTTAATGAAATCCTTTCTTATTTTTGCTTGGGGATAGAGTGCAGAGGGATTAGAAGTCTTGTCAGTTTTTGGGGATGTCTGCACCCCTGATAGGGTGAAGACACCTCCCAAATTTTGCCAGTTTCTCCTTCAAATTTATTCACTTCCTGTCATATAGCCAAACAGGAAGTGAGGGTAAAACCCTACCAATGTCTTTCCTTGGGGACACACAGGTCAATCTAAATAGTTTTCCCATTAGGTAAATTGCACTCTAGCATTTTGCCCTGTACAGCCCAAATTATTAGGTATCTTGGACTTTGGAGATTATTTACTAAAGGCAAATCCACTTTGCACTACAAGTGCACTTGGAAGTGCAGTTGCTGGAGATCTGAGGGGGACATGCAAGGAAAATGAAAAAAACAGCATCTTTGTTTCTACATGATTGGATGATAAAATCACCAGCGCTTCCCCTCAGATTTACCGCGAGTACACTTGTATTGCAGAGTGGATTTGCCTTTACTAAACCCCAAAATACCTAATCATTTAAGGTGTACACAACAAAGTACTAGAGTGCAATTTGCCTAATGGGGACGCTAGTTAGATTGACCTGTGTGTCCCCAAGGAAAGACATTGGTAGGGTTTTACCCTCACTTCCTGTTTGGCTATATGACAGGAAGTGAAGCCAAATTTTCAGAAAAGGGACACAAATCTCAACCTAAAAAAGGCAAGCAGGGGTTCTAACACTCACTTGGTTTCCCTCAAATGCCCACAATTAGAATAGGATTGTCTTGAGCTAGATTTTAGCTCAGTGCTCTAAATCAGAGGTTCTCAACCCTGTGAGGCCATGTTTGCATGTTTTCCTTCGTCTTGCACAGGTGCTTTAAATCAGAGTCAATGGATTGGTATTTTGGACCGCTATTTTAGCTAAGATAAATTCCCAAAACATGTCCTGTCGGGGGTACTTGAGGACTGAGGCTGAGAACCACTGCGCTAAAATGGAAAATTGAATACTTACCTCTCTGTAATTTTCCTTTCCTGGTGCCAATCTATGGCAGTATACACACAATCCATGCATATGCTACCATGAAGGCACCAGGAAAGTAGCTTTTAGACAAATCACACCTTTTTTTGTTTTGCCGTGCCAATCAGCCTAAAGTGTAAGTAAACCCTCCTTTCATTTTCAGCTGCCATCTGTTTAATCTTCAACTGCCATGGTGCTGCACATGTGATCTGTTATGACACCAGTCATTGGATAGTTTGACAGTTTGGTGGAAAGCACATCCAATGTGCAGTTAGCATGCCGGGAATGTAACTGTGTTTTGAAAAAGCATGTATCTGCAAAACAAATTATTAACAAAACACATAAAACATAAAAATTTGCTACAAATTTTATTGGTCAACAAAACAGGACATATGTATGTTAATTTGAGACACTAACAGGTTTTGAGGTCTGACCATTTTGCAAAGGAAATGAACGGGAGTTAAAAGGACTGCGCCCACAAACGGACAGTCTCTTAAGGTTTTAAACATTTATTAGTCACAACATCTTGAAACTAACAACCTACAAACAACAAACATCGACAACATCAAAAATATTTCAGTGAAACACACACACATGCACTGTTGTATGCTCTGAAAAAGTATGTGGTTTGGATTGGTAAATGCAGCTCACAGCCTTTTGAGAATGGAGTTGAGTGTGGAGTTCCCCTTTAAAAGCAAAAGTTAGCCCAGGGTTTCTCAACTCCAGTCCTCAGCCTTTCCATTATTTTGTACAGGTGATTTGATCTATTTCACTGCCTTAGTAATTACCACAGCTGTTTCATGAGAGGGAAATCCTGAAAACATGACCTGTTGGGGCGCCCTGAGGACTGGAGTTGAGAAACACTGAGTTAGCCCATGGAGGTCCAAGGGATTAGAGGGGGGAGACAAGAGCACTGGATAATGGAGTGTGAAGTTCCCCTTTAAAAGCAAAAGTTAGCCCATGGAAATCCAAGGGATTAGAGGGTGGAGACAAGAGCATTGGAGAATGGAGTGTGGAGTTCCCCTTTAAAAGTGAAAAGGTTAAATGTCCTTTTAGGAGGAGCTAGAGGAGCGAGAGTCTTTTTACCTAATTTTAACAAGGTGTATGTTACATGTTGGCAACGTAACATGCTCACGTGACCTGTGTGCAAATCTCCTTAAAAAAAAAAAAACATAGAGGTGAACCAGCGTAAAAAAAAAAATGTGTGGCCATTTTAGTTTTTTGTTTTGTTATTTGCACACACAGATTTATTACATAACAAATTGATGTTATATATGCATTATAGAGTGATACATAGTATCTGTTTAGAAGGAGGATTTAAGGTTGGTTTACACTTCAGCTTCCAACAGGGGAACCCCACTGACAGCTGAATGAGTCATCGGTTGTTAAGGACGCGGCGGCCCCGCTCCTTAACAACTGATAATTGCTGTTTTTTATTTATTCACTTACAGAGAAGTTCCACTCAAAAGTGGAACTTCCGCTTATCCATCTCCTCGGCCTCCACCACTGGACCAATTAGAAAGAGCAGCGCCCTCTGCACATGTGCAGTAGGAACACGGCTGTGAAGCTGAAAGGCTTCACTGCCGGGTTCCCTTACCAGGAATGGCGGCCGCACCCAACAGCTGATCCGAAGATCGGCTGGGGTGCCGACATCGCGGGGTTCCTGGACAGGTAAGTGTCCATATATTAAAAGTCAGCAGCTGCAGTATTTGTAGTTGCTGACTTTTCATTTTTCATGGGGGGGCTGGACCTCCTCTTTACGCTGTCAGTTTGGGAATCCTACTGACAACTGAAAGAACCGAGCCTGAAAGTATCAGTTTCCGGTAGCGGAGCATTTGCACGAGTACCGACGATACCAGGATCGCATAGGTTGAACTTGTCACCACATGTAAGTTATTCAAAAAGTCTTTTTGTTGTTTTTCTTTTCCATCGTGCGCTTATTACCTAGACTATTATACTCTTTTTACATTTTTTAAACATGCTCAGCATCCGCTCCTGATGAGTTGGATATAATTCCACAAAACGCGGCAGGCTTTTACAGGATGCAGCTCCCACATTCATTTATGGTTGTAACCACATCATGTCAGAAGTTTCAGTCCAATATATGGTTAATTTGTTTCATTTTATTACGTTTCATGTACTTATTTCTATATGACATGATGCAACATGTCCTATGTCTTTGGCACAAGTTATGTACCTTTTTGTCTATAATGGAGTCGGTAAACTTGATGTGTTCTATGTATATATATTTTATGACATGAATTTATGCAATAAATGCATTTATACCTTTTTACTCTTTTGTTGAAACTTCCCTCATTTAAAGTTCCAAACTCCCTTTTTTCTAGTATCTGTTTAGAAGGATTTAAGGTTGGTTTAAAAGTGCAGCACATTGATTGAATTGTAATTACTTTGCACAGAGTATGTGAGTGTGAGAAGTGTCTGCATTTAATAATATCAGGCAACAAAGTATTGATTAGCTATAGGTTGCCTGGAAAAGGTGTTCGATTGTTTTGTGAAGTGTAAATGAAGTCCTGGCAATAGGAGCTGTCAAAAAAAAGCAGCCTGACTAATTTTCTCAACAGCATTGCTCAGCCGCTGATATGGAAAGATTATTATTATTTATATAGCGCCAACAGTTTACACAGCGCTTTACAACTTGAGGGTAGACAGTATAAATACAATCACTTTAATACAGTAGAAATCAGAGGGCTCTGCTCCTTAGAGCTTACAATCTAAGAGGGAAGGTCAAGAGATACAAAAGGTAATAACTGTGGGGGATGTGCTGATGGAGAAAATAAATGTACAGTTGTTAGGTGGGGGCCAGGCTTCTCTGAAGAGATGAGTTTTTGGGGATCGTCTGAAAGTGGACAAAGTAGGAGAAAGTCGGACAGATTGGGGTAGAGCCTTCCAGAAGATGGGAGAGGCTCTGGAGAAGTCCTGAAGGCGAGCATTGGGTGAGGTGACAAGGGAGTTAGAGGGCAGGAGATTTTGGGAGGAGCGAATAGAACGATTAGGTTGGTATTTTGAAACTAGGTTAGTGATGTATCTGGGGGCCAGGTTGTGGATGGCTTTGTGAGTTATTGTTAGTATCTTGAATTTAATTTGTTAGTTGAGTGGCAGCCAATGGAGGGATTGGGAGAGGGGTATAGCAGACGCTGAGCGGTTTGTAAGGTGGATGAGCCTGTAAGATGGATGAGCAGCGTTCATGATGAACTGAAGATAAAAGAAACATTGTTTCTTTTTGTATCTTTCTGTTTATTCATCTTCAGATCAAAGGGATTAACTTTGATCTGTAAATGAAGTCAGTTTAAAGCAACCTGTCAAGTGAAAAAAAAAAAACCTTATTAACCCTTAATTTACTTTAGTCAGCCTTAATTAACTCCTCATTCTCCAATTAATTTTTATTTTCCTGCTGATTTTTTTTTTTGTTCACTGTTATTTTATAAACTATTAATAATTAAAACTTTTTTTGGTTTGCTTTGTTCGTTAATATTTTTACACCTTTAATATAAATTTACAAGTTTCACATGGAGAAAAATGCAACATTTAAAAAAAATAAATGTATTTATTTGTAAATAACTTTTTAATGCTTTGTACAATTGCTGACAGCTGAAGTGTAAACAAAACAGTTGTGGTAGGTATCAATAATTGGTATCGGCAAGTACTACAAAAAAGTATTGGTACTCGTACTCATTGTAAAAAAAAATGGTATTGGTGCATCCGTAGTCCAAATGAAAAAGGGCTATTCCAACTATGTTATGCAGAAAGAAGCATGGTATACATGTGCCTTGGGTTAAGTGAGATAATGATTGAGCAAAACTGTTTTTCTTTGCTGATTCCGTTGATAAAAAATTGGTACACGTTTGCCCGAAGGATCAAAGGCTAAATATAGACAAAAATGGTTTTAATTTTAAATAGGATAAGGAAAGTTTAAAATTTATTTTCAAGTTAGGGGGCGTGGCTGGTCGCGGAGCGAGATGGCTGCCTGATACCTCAGCTCTGATCAGCTGTGGGAAAAACAGCAACCTGCAGCACTCTATACCAGCGATTCTCTGTCACACTGGAGGGGAGACGACTTGAGTGGCACCCGGAGTGTATGTCCAGAAGGAGGAATAATAGCCTGCACAAGCCGCGCCGCCTCACTGATTACTTCAGTAAAGCAGACATGCAGAACAGCAAAGATGGTGCAGAAATGATGCCCCGTGCCTCCTCCCCAGACACTAGAGACTCACGGGAACATGTCACCATACCAGAAGAGATGGATAGCATAGCTCCGAGCAAGTATTCCTCTCAGCCTTCTCCCGCTGATCGAGGTAAGAAAGCCCCCCTGCTTAAAAAGCAACACTGGGATCCCCCAGCAGCTATAGGCCCTGAAGTAGCTTGCTTTGACTCCCTAGCTACTCTGCCTGCCTCTGACCGGCCTGCATCTGAGCACACCCTCAAACTTATGCTGCTATCACTGCAAAAAGATATGCGCAACGAGCTGAGGTCCTCTATCTCCATGCTACACTCTAGAATTCATCATGTAGAAGACTGCACTGATGATCTAGAAAAGCAAATCACTGAACACACTGCAGCCTATAATGAAATGGTGGATGCCCATGATCAACACACTGAGGAGATACCCTATCTGCAAGCCAAAGTTGCAGATTTGGAGGACCAGTCGAGGAGGAATAACATTAAATTCCATGTACCAGAAACTGTTAAACCTCCCGATCTGATCCCCTACATCCAACAGCTCATTCCTCAACTGCGTCAAGCCAACATGGACTGGGCACATCGCATTGCTAAACCCAACCACCTCCCTGCATCTATACCACGTGACATATTGGCACGCATCCAATTCTTTCAGGTGAAAGAAAAGATCATGGTGGCTGCCAGATCCACTTCTCCACTACCTGATCCTTACTCTTCTGTGTCACTATACACAGATATCTCCACTGCTATGGTGCAAAAAAGAAGGGAATTTTCCCAGGTAACAGCAATTCTCAGAAATCACAACATCCCGTATAAATAGGGCTTCCCAACTAAACTGGTAGTCATGTTCCAGAATCAAAACACCAACATCTTCACACACAAAGATGGAATCAAACGAGTGCTTAACTGGGGCCTGATTACCTCAGGCCCTAATACCTCTTACACCTACCTGTGTGCGACAACAGAAAGCGTAATCCCTGTACTTCCCCTCCCCCACTAAATACCAGCCAAGATGTCTATCACTTTCACATCCATCAACGCAAAAAGATTAAATTCCCCTTACAAGCGAAATTTACTATGGAAGGAAGCATTAGCCCAAACCTCTGACATACTGTGTGTACAGGAAACTCATTTTCTCTCCAGCAAGCCCCCCTCCTGTATTCACAAACAATATCCACACTGCTACTTCGCCCACTCCACAAAGAAAAAGGCTGGGGTTATGCTCGCTATACGCTCCTCGGTTTAGAGATCCCAAGGGCAGATTCATAATCCCAAATGTCGCTGTCAACAATCATACAATGACTATTGCTAACATTTACTCTCCCAATACCAATCAAACGCTTTTGAAAAACCATTATGAAGAAATTGGAGCCTTTTAAACAAGGCCCCTTGATCATATGTGGTGATTTCAACCAAATTGCAGACCCCTTACTAGACACCTCAAACCCTGCCTGTAAGCGCTCTACTTCTCTTTCCTCCCTGATCCACTCGGAGGACTTACATGACCCCTGGAGATGCCTCCATGATACAGAAAGGGATTACACTTTCTTCTCACACACAAACCGCATATTCCCAGATAGATCTCTTTTTGACTGACAAACATACTTTACAGCTGGTCCAAGAAACCAAAATTGGACTTATTACATGGTCTGACCATGCACCAATCTCAATGAAGCTGTATCGAGCACTCACAACCAAAAATAGCACCATCTGGAGGCTCAATGCCTCTATTATTACAAGTCCACAATAAAAAAACAGATCTTATCTGAACTGCAACCTTATTTTACAACCAATGTTGGGTCTATAGACAACCCCACTATGCTATGGAATGCTCACAAGGCCTACATCAGAGGCCTCCTGATTAAGTTGGGGGCCCACAAGAAAAAACAATACAATGCCTCTGCCTAACTCTGAACTACACACAGCTAGACAAGCTCTCAGTGACCATCTCCATACAAACTTTGACTACCACCTTAAATGCCTCCGCCTGCAATCCTATTCACAAGACAATAAGCCTGGAGCATATCTGGCCAGACAGCTTAAACGCAAACTCACACACACTAAAATCCCTTAACTCACTGACCACGTCGGTACACGACTCACCAACCCTAAAGACATTGCCGATCAATTCAGCTCCTTCTACTCCAAATCATACAATCTGACCAACTCCAATTCCGCCCCACCACCCTCCTCTGCTGACATAGATCGAGAGAACTGGGGTAATTCCTTAGGCCTCCCCTTCCCAGGCAAGACACACGCATCCTGGAATCTCACCACCCACTGCCTGTAGGTGGGCGCTCTGCTCTGGGTAGTGGAGGGTCTGTTTAGAAAGCATGCTCCATTTTGCATGTGCTGCTTTAACCCCTGATTGGATAGGCTGGAGTTAGCAGGCATGCTGATGCTAGCAGGATTTACCTAGACATGTTGCTCAGCGCGGACTGCGCTGAAGTAACTAGAGACTGATAGCAGATACATTGTCCAGTGGTTGCCTATGGCAACAATAAAGGCAATAGCCAATGCCTTCCTGTAAAGAACTGACTTGATATAGTCCTGCCCACAGGCACCCCCAGGCTGCCTTCTATCACCCGGGGTAACCATGATACCCCGGGTAAGTATACATGTCAGTAAGTGCATGAGAACTTGTGAATGTGTGAGGAGCAATGCCTCATGGGACATGTAGTCCTGGGCAGGAAGTGAGTGGTTCTAAAGTTTTTTTTTTGTTTTTTTTTACCTTGCTATAGGGGACACTCTATACTATACTTTGCAGCTTGCTATTGGGGCATTCTGAAGCCAGGAGGACCCCAGAGAAGGAAATGATCATATCCGTGAAAAAAGTCTCAGCTTTTAGTACTGCTGTAATATTAAAGATTTATATCTCCCTTCCACCCTTCATGTCTGACCCCTAGTTAAAATGCGCATATATCCTACTTTTGGGTGTATTTATAATATATATGATATAAGTAATATATATTATTACTTTCACTGTTTCACGGTATAAATGAACCCCTTATAAAAGGGATTATCTGTTCTTTTTGTGCTATAAAGGGCTAATTTTATTTTCTTTTAACCCCATTATGACAGGTGATACAAAAAAAACATGCTGCTGCTACTAAACGTCTTAGGTATGGTTCACATCTATGCGTTTTTTGGTGCTTTTTGCAGAAACGCACTACAGTTCACTTTACATGGTTTCCTATGGGACACTTTCCATATTATCCGATTAATCGAAACAAAATTTGGCCAACTAATCGATTATGAAATCAATCGTTAGTTGCAGCCCTAGGCGACGGCCAGCAGGTTAATCGTGAAGGTGGATCTCAATGGGACCTCCAAAATGTAACGGTGCCTCCATGGGGTCATTACGTGTATTAGTTCCACAAGTCACCCTGCTTGGCCAGGCATTCATTTCAGACACACTTTGCCAGTCAATGAACAGTCCTTGGGCTTGTTTTTTTGTTATTTTATTTACGGGATTAAACTTGGATGGGGAAAAGGGACATGGGATGCCCAAATAATGAATCTTGCTTGTTTGAACAAAGATAGTTGAATCTATAATGACAGTCTCTAGAGCTCCACACTCCTCCAGCACACTACTTGAGATCACTTTGCTTTCTCTACTGTACAATCCTAGATTCCTGTCACCATTAGCACATGATTAGGCCTCACTCTGAAAAAGTTCCAACAGTTCAATAATGGCCATTTGCTGGCAGGGGTCTGCAGTCCCCTATAGTGTTGCAACCAAATAGCGATGAAAAAGGACATTTGTGCTAACCAGGGCTTTTTTTCTCAGAAAATAGGTGCAGGAACTCACCCTTCCAGCCCAAAACCCCGCCCACAACCACGCCCAAACCCCACCCCAAACCATGCCCAAACTCCACCCCCAGACACACCTTCCTTAGAGGAGAGAAGTACAGTGGCGTCAAATAACTGTAATAAGTGAGGCCTTAGAACTGTGTATCACACATGGTTCAGGAATGTGTAACACACAAAGTACAGGACTCAGGACTTTATAACACACAGGGCTCAGAAGTGTGTATTGTGCAATTGTGATCGGTGAATATCACACAGGGTGCAGAAAAAAAAAACAGCAAACAGGATAGTACTTACATTCAATGCGAAGCGTCCCTTGTTCTCAGAAATATGAAGCATATAGCCCTGTGTACAGAGTGCAGGGGTCAGGAATATGTAACATAGAGCTCAGTACACAGAGAACAGTTGTAAAGCTATGTAATATGCAGTCCAGCATACAGAGTGCAGGGTTTAGGGGTACCATCCAGAGGCCTTTAACCACTTGTCTACAGGGCACTTAAACCCCCCTCCTGCCCAGATCAATTTTCAGCTTTCAGCGCTGTTGCACTTTGAATGACAATTACGCGGTCATACAACACTGTACCCAAATGAACTTTTTATAAATTTTTTCCTACAAATAGAGCTTTCTTTTGGTGGTATTTAATCACAGCTAAGATTTTTATTTTTTGCTAAACAAATAAAAAAATATGGAAAATTTTGAAAAAAAAAATCATGTTTCATAGTTTGTTATAAAATTTTGCAAACAGGTAATTTTTCTTCTACATTGACATGCACTGATGAGGCGGCATTGGAGGGCACTGATAGGCTTCACTGATGGGCTGCACTGATGGGCACGGATAGGCACAGTTAAGGCGGCACTGATAAGGCGGCACTGATGGGCACAGATAAGGCGGCACTGAAAGCCACTGATAAGATGGCACTGATGGGCCCTGATGGGTGGCACTGATGGGCACTGGTAGGTGACACTGATGGGCACTGATAGGTGGCACTGATGTGCAGCACAGTTGTTGAGGCACTGATTGTGGGCACTGATAGGTGGCACTGTGGGCACTTATAGGTGGCACTGATGGGTGGCATTGTGGGCACTGATGGGTGGCACTGTGGGCACTGGTAGGTGGCACTGTTGCCTACTGCTAGGTGGCACTGGCAGGGGGCACAGGTGGGCACTGAGGGTCTGCAGCAGCTCGCTGTGATCGGGACTGATGTCCCTCTCACAGCCGCCGGTGATCAGCTTTTTTTTCCTCCTCGAGCTGTCCGCTGACCCGGTGGATGAGAACTCCATCTCTGCACTCTGTGCAGGGACGGACCTGTCAGAGAGTCTGCTCTCCCCTATGGGGGGGATCGGATGATTACAGACCGCCTGTCCGTTTTCATCCGATCCGATCCGCCAGATGGATGGAAAATAGGGGGTTTCCATCCGTCTGAATTTTGCAGATCGGGGTGGATCGGATGTCAGCGGACATGTCACCGCTGACATCCATCGCTCCATAGAGATGTATGGAGCGACCGTTCAGATCCGCCTAAAAAACTGACAGGCGGATCTGAACGGTCGGCACATGTGAAAGGGGCCTAAAGCTTTTCCCAATCCACAGCTCTCACCTTTGCCAACCACCTCTGCACCCCCAGCTTTCCCTACAGCTCTCACCTCTACACAACCTCCCCCACCCTCCACAGCTCTCATTTTACACAACCTGCCCTCTGCAGCTCTTACCTCTGTGCAAAGCTCCCTTCCCAGTTCTCCTCTGTGGACAAATTTCCACCCCCCCTCCTTACTGCACAGTCACCCCCCCCTTCTTTTGCAATTATCCTCTCACTGTGAACTCAGTCTCTGGAGGGCACTCCCCCCCACCCTTGTTTTTCATTCAGAACTCCCTCACCTCTTCCACTGATGATCCAGTGCTCCAGTCCATGTGTTATGCCTCAGACGATTGAGAACTGTAGCTGGGGTGGAGTTTCAGGGCTTCTCTGCTCCGTGCTACAGTGTGAAAAGAGGCAGGGACAGAAGCTGCTGCTTGAATCAACACAGGCAGCTGTATGTTACCATGCTGGGACTGAAGATCTCAAAAGGCAGCAGCCCTGTGTGCGCAGCGCTAGTGTGAGATAGGTCAGAGCAGAGAGGGCTGCCTGTCAGATGTGCCGGAACTGTGTTCCGCCGTGTTCCGGCTGAAAAAAAAGCCCTGGTGCTAACTGAAACTTGGTGGACTATTGATCCCAGAAAGTCCGGTGCAAATCCTGCCAACTTGAATTCCGCAACACCGCAGTCTCTCCCTCTAGCTTCACATCCAATCCTGGCATGTTCCCACCGGAGCTTCTCACTGCGCTTCTCACTCACCGACCCTGGAATGGATCCCCCCTGAATGACTTGCCCAGCAGGGTTCCCCACTGTCCTCCTCCCGTTCAGGACACCTCTCAATGACCGTGTAGAGAGACACTTCCTCCCAGCTCCCAAGCTCTAGACCCAAGGTCACCCCCCCTCCAGAAAGGTGGTTCCCTCAAGGGCCACGACAGTCTTACACTCCATCACTCAGTTCTTCCACCCGACAACTCCTCCCACAACAGGCTGACTATGAGTATATATAGGGGGCCTGCCCCCTGACAATTCTATTTGGGGATTGGTCAGGGATCCCAGATATACTCTATGCCACTCCCATCCTCTGACCTGCCTCTTTTCCAGAACCCTCTGAAAACAGAGGAGGCTCCAGAGAGATGAAGTACATGTCAGTCACCTGCTGCTACAATAAACCACTCCCCAGCCCCCAGATCAAAAACAAACAGGGCTAGGCCTGCCTAAATTTACCTGCACTGGCTGTACCAAAAACACACTACTCGAGCAACCTACCTACCTAAGGTAGAGGGTGCTACACAAATAAATATCTAAAAAGTGTGGCGTGCATTTGTATTCAGCCCCCTTTACTCTGATACCCCTAACTAAAATCTACTGGAACCAATTGCCTTCAGAAGTCATCTAATTAGTAAATAGAGTCCACCTGTGTGTAATTTAATCTTAGTATAAATACAGCTGTTCTGTGAAGCTCTCATTTGTTAGAGAACCTTAGTGAACAAACAGCATCATGAAGACCAAGGAACACACCAGACAGGTCAGGGATAAAGTTGTGGAGAAGTTTAAAGCAGGGATAGGTTAAAAAAAAATATCTCAAGTTTTGAACATCTCACAGAGCACTGTTCAATCCATAATCCGAAAATGGAAAGAGTATGGCACAACTGCAAACCTACTAAGACATGGCCGTCCACATAAACTGACAGGCCGGGCAAGGAGAGCATGAATCAGAGAAGTAGCCAAGAGGCCCATGGTAACTCTGGAGGAGCTGCAGAGATCCACAGCTCAGGTGGGAGAATCTGTCCACAGGACAACTATTAGTCATGCACTCCACAAATCTGGCCTTTATCATGATTGTAAGGGTTTGTTTTTTTATTTAAAATAACAAACATATCATAATTACCTCCATTGTGCAGCTCGTTTTGCACAGAGTGGCCCTGAACGTGCTCTTCTGGGGTCCCCCGGCGGCTCTCGCAGCTCCTCCCTGCATCAGATAACCCCCTAGAGGAAGCGCTTCCCCGCGGGGGTTACCTTGCGGGCACGCTCCCGAGTCCAGCATTTGCGTCCACAGACACAGATGCCGGACTTGGCCCCATCCCCCGGCACACGCATCATGGGATTTGATTGACAGCAGCAGGAGCCAATGACTGCGCTGCTATCAATCTAGCCAATCAGGACATGAGACACCGGCTAGAGCTGGTGTGCTTGTCCCTGGCGCTAGAAAAAGAGGGTTCAAGTAAGTAAAATGGGGCACTGGGGGTGCTGCTGCACTGCAAGAGGTTTTTCACCTCAATGCATAGAATGCATTGAGGTGAAAAGCCACGAAGGTTTACAACCCCTTTATGGAAGAGTAACAAGAAGAAAGCCATTGTTGAAAGAAAGCCATAAGAAGTCCTGTTTGCAGCCTGCGGGAAGCCATGTGGGGGACACAGAAAACATCTGGAAGAAGGTGCTCTCCGCAGATGAGACCAAATTTGAACTTTTTGGCCTAAAAGCAAAACGCTATGTGTGGCAGAAAAGTAACACCTCACATCACCCTGAACACACCATCAACACCGTGAAACATGGTGGTGGCAGAATCATGTTGCGGGGATGCAGGGACAGGGAAGCTGGTCAGAGTTAATGGGAAGATGGATGGAGCCAAATATAGGGCAATCTTAGAAGAAAATCTGTTAGAGTCTGCAAAAGACTTGAGACTGGGGCAGAGGTGCACCTTCCAGCAGGACAAAGACCCTAAACATACAGCCAGAGCTACGATAAAATGGTTTAGATCAAAGCATATTCATGTGTAAGAATGGCCCAGTCAAAGTCCAGTCCTAAATCCAATTGAGAATCTGTGACAAGACTTGAAAATTGCTTTTTCACAGACGCTCTCCATCCAATCTGACAGAGCTTGAGCTATTTTGCAAAACAGAATGGGCAAAAATGTCACTCTCTAGATATGCAAAGCTGGTAGAGACATCCCCAAAAAGACTTGCAGCTATAATTGCAGCGAAAGGTGGTTTTACAAAGTATTGACTCAGGGGGAACTGAATGCAAATGCACGCCACGCTTTTCAGATATTTACTTGTAAAAAAATGTTGAAAACAATTTATCATTTTCCTTTCACTTTACAATTATGTGCCACTTTGTGTTGGTCTATCACAAAAAAAAAACAAAAGACAATAAATACATCCCCACATGCCAAGGTTCTAGGTGTAGTCCTAGACTCTGAACTCTCCTTCAAGCAACATATCCAATCAGTGTCCAAATCCTGCCGCCTCAACCTCTGCAACATCTCCAAAATACGCCCTTGTCTAACCAATGACACAACAAAGCTCTTAATTCACTCGCTGGTCATCTCTTGCCTCGACTACTGCAACTCCCTTCTTGGCTTACCTCTACATAGTCTATCACCTCTTCAACCCATCATGAATGCCGCTGCCAGACTCATCCACCTTACCAATCGCTCTGTGTCTGCCACTCCTCTCTGTCAATCCCTCCACTGGCTTCCACTCGGCCAAAGAATTAAATTCAAAATTCTAACAACTACGTACAAAGCCATCCACAATTTCGCCACCAGCTACATCACTAGCTTAGTCTCTAAATACCAACCTACTTGTTCTCTTCTTCCTCTCAAGACCTCCTGCTCTCTAGCTCCCTCATCACCTCCTCCCATGCTCGCCTCCAGGACTTTTCCAAAGCCTCTCCAATCCCATGGAATGCCCTACCCCAATCTGTCCGCTTATCTCCTACTCTATTAGCTTTTAGACGATCCCTGAAAACCCTTCTCTTCAGAGAAGCCTATCTTACCCACACTTAACAACTGTATTTTCATTTTTTCCATCAGCTCATCCCCCACAGTTATTACCTTTTGTTTCCACTTGACCTCCCTTCTAGATTGTAAGCTCTAATGAGCAGGGCCCTCTGATCGCTCCTGTATTGATTTGTATTGTAAGTGTACTCTCTGCCCTCATGTTGTAAAATGCTGCAAAAACTGTTGGCGCTATATAAATCCTGTATAATAATAATAATAATTTACATTCTTGGTTGTAACATGACAAATTGGAAAACTTCTAAGGGTATGAATAATTTTTCATGGCACTGTGTGTGTGTGTGTGTGTGTGTGTGTGTGTGTGTGTATATATATATATTGTGACAGTAGGAGATGCTGTCACTGTAAAATTGGTAGTAATTGGTAGTTTGGGGGACACAGGGTGTGCACATTTGCTTGGTGCAAGACTGCAGCTCATAGATGTGGACTGGAGAAAACTTCTTTCGTAGCTTTCTCCAGGTTTTGGTATTCCATCATGGGGCTCTGTAGTTTGGAGATTCCATAGTGTCTTGGGTGGGACGGGATCTCTAACCCTGTGCCCAGATTTTATAGATGATCAGCAGTTTGTGTGCTCAGCCCTTATAATGAGGGTATGGGAAGACCTCATGGCTCCCAGTTGGAGACTGCTCCACCTCAAGAGAGATAGGAGTTAGAGGGGCTGCAGGAAGTAGCCAGAACATGTGTGACTGCAAGAGGCAATGAAATGGCCTGAGGACTAAGGCCAGAGCGGAACTGTGGGCGCTAAAGTGAAGCCGTCCACATTGAAGAATGCTGTGTGACCAGGATAAAGAGCAGAAGTACTGCTAAAGAGAGCCAGGTTGGCTAGCATTTTCTGTTGTGTGTATTTGCTGGTGAAGAACCCCTGCGTGGGAAACCTTTGTGTTACAGGCTTTCATTTGCCTTTTTAATAAAAATGGGCTACCATGCCCTAAAATATAGTTCCTGACTGGCTTGAATCACTGAAAAAAGCATCTACCACGAGAGCTAATGGTCTCCCATGTTACAAGAGATATATATATATATATATATATATATATATATATATATATATATATATATCTCATAGTAGAGTAGACTCTAGATCTGGAGATGCTCGCCAAAACACAACTCCTTTCTTATACACTAAATACAAACTAAGCACTGCAAAAGTTAAGTGGCCTGCATTTCAGAAGCTATTTACTTTTTATAATATATATATATATATAGATATATATATCTATATATATATCTATATATATATATATAGATATATATATTATAAAAAGTAAATAGCTTCTGAAATGCAGGCCACTTAACTTTTGCAGTGCTTAGTTTGTATTTAGTGTATAAGAAAGGAGTTGTGTTTTGGCGAGCATCTCCAGATCTAGAGTCTACTCTACTATGAGACTTGCCTAATTGCCTAAAACCCAACTTCACTCTAACGTTAAGAAAAAAAGTTAGCATTAAATTAGTATTTTAATTTCATATGTTTTCATGTAGCCCCCCCGAAACACGTTAGTATCCTTTTTATGCTTGGAATAAAACTTTATTTTCGATTCATTAATTTTGGTGTGGTGCTTGAATTCCCAGATTCAAATATAGCAATGAAAACCTGACAGGTATTCTAATCAATCTCCAATCTATCTAAAACGAAACAAAATATTTTACCCGAGTTGTACTTTAAAAGAAAAGTATGGGGCATATGGAAAAAAAAACCTTATACACACCTAGGTGGATTCAGCATCGATCCAATGCAGCATCTATCCCCAGTCGCCTTTGTATTGAGAACCGAGCGAACAAACACCACTGATCGCTCAGTTCTCCCCTTCACTCTGAGCAGAAAGCCATGACTGTCAGTGGGCTGGGGAGGAAGCAGCTTGCTCAGTCCCTCAGCGGCACAGCATCGGGATCTTTCTACATCAGCCAAAAGTGGCCTAAAGTGGGTCACAGGTGTGCAGAACGAATTTCACTCCTTTGTGATCCATAGGAGAAGTAGGGCCAAAAAAGCTTTGGCCCTACTTCTACTTTAACTCTACCCAAAAAAGTTTTGGCTGGAGTTATCCCTTAAGGGTGACTGCACTTTCATCTCACAACTTTGTATGTACCCAAAAAAAGCATTTAGGGCACTTCCACACTGGTTCGCTTGAAAACTGCAAGTAAAAGGCCTGTTGTGTTGATGGAGCGCTTTTGTTGAGCTTTTGTAGCATTTGCTGTTTTTAAAGGACACGTGACTCAGAAACTACAGCAAAAACACTTAGCAGGGGCATTTTTGGGGTGTTTTTGAGGCATTTTTAATTTCAATAGTTTTTATTGTTTTGAAGGTAATAAACAGTATAAATTGTAGACAATACAGAATGTACACAATATATATTGTAAACAGTACAGTTCGTATACAGTTTCGTGTATTTAGGTATTCTTCGACAACACAATTTCGCCTTATACACCTTAACTATTGTTGTTTATCGTTAATATGCTGGTATAAACTTCATACTAAATATCTATTTCGAGAATAAGCCAAGAAAAGGACTAGTGTTCCGTCTATATACGATTAGGTTGTACTAGTAGTAACCATGTTAAAGTAACATAAATAATAATAATTAAATAAAATATAAACAGAAAATATGCAGCTTTGTTTTCTTCATATGAGTGGGTTTTAAGTAATCAGGACGAAGATAAGTTTACCTTTGGTGGTTCTTAGCGTACCATTTTATCCATCTGGACCATTTGGATTGTGATTTCAAATATTGACCCTGGGTTGCTGCAAACATACATTCGTAAGTAGCGTGAGTGTTGGTCAGCTCAATAATTTCACTGAAGGTGGGAGTTTTGGTATCCTTCCAATGCCTGAGGATTGTTAACCTAGTGCTAAGCAGTATATGAATTATTATAGTTCTAGTAGCTACTGGTATTTTTTCTATGCCTAATGAAAGGACAGCCAGGTCTGCTTTCGGGGTAACTGTAATCCCAGCTATTGTTGATAGTAATATGAATACTTTTTGCCATAATGTGTGTATACCTGGGCACTCCCAAATAATATGATGTAGTGTTCCTACTTGTCCGCAGTTCCTCCAGCACAGAGGCGAGGATTGTTGAGCAAATTTAGAAATTCGGTATGGTGTTAGATACCAATTTAATGTTATTTTATGAGTTATCTCCCACAGGTTAACGCATTTAGTGGCTGCAAATGTGTTTTTGAGGCATTTTTGATGCAGTTCCCATTCATTTCAATGGGGAGGAGCTATTTTGGTGCTTTTTTAGCTCCCCAAACATGCTCCAAAGATGCTGCAAGGGTGCTTCCATGTTGGTTCATTTCAAAACTGCTAGTAAAACATCTATGCGTTAATGGAGCGTTTTTACAGCGCTTTTGCAGCGTTTGCGGTGCAGTTTTTAAAGGACATGTGACCCAAGAACTGCACCAAAAATGCTTAGTAAGGACAGATTTTGAGGTGTTTTCGAGGCGCTTTTGATGCGATTTCCATTCATTTCAATGGGGAGGAGTGTTTTTTTGTGCCCTTTTTTTTTTTTTTAGCTCCCCAAACATGCTCCAAAGATGCTGCAACCAGGATTTGTTTCACCACAACAAAAGCGTACCACCCCAGTGTGAAAACATTCATTGATTTTAAAGGGAACCATTTTTCTTGAGTTTTTCAGGTTTTTCAGGCGCTTTTTTTTTTTTAATGCAAAAATCACTTGAAAAACTCCTCGGTGTGAAAGGGCCCTTACCCTTTAAGTATATCTGTTTTGGATGATAGGGTGATTACAGGTAAGAACCCAAAGTTTAAAAATAAAAGGATTAAAGAAAGACTTTACGTTTCTCTGTAGTTTTTTTAATACGGTGCCTCTGCTTCTTGATCATGGAAACATAAAGCACGTCATTTAATATAAGCCCGCAGAGCAATAACTCAGTACAAATCTTCTAGAATAATGTGAAATATTATATAGCCACTCGCTCAATCAGACACATCAAACAGCACCGTATGGACTGTGACTACAAATGTATTATTCAGTACGGTGTGTTGATTATGGAATTACATCTCCTCTCCTGTCACAAGAAAAATGTATGAAATGTAAAATCAAAAGCATCTTGGTTTATATTAGGCTTCTGCCGTTCTAAAGACAATTTGGCATTAGAAGAAATAAGGGAATTCCCACAGGTGCCGACATGCAGAATTCCTCTTAATGTGGGACGTTTGCCTTTGAAGGAAAGCTGTTTCTTTAACACTGTAAGGCAGTCATAATAAATGCTCCAACAATATTGTTCTGCATTATGTACTATGGGTACTTTTCCAGTGACAGGGAAGATCCAGGTAGATCATTTCACAATAGTGATGGCAAAGAATGCTGGTTGGTCCAGTGAGAAGGAATGTGCTCTGATTTATGCAGCAGATGTTGTTCTTGGCTGTGCCGCTGTTTGACAAAGGGGGATGGGCAACTATAATTGCCTCCATCCAATGCCTTAACTCGTTCAGGGCTGCAAATGTAGTACAAAATATATTTTTCATGTGTGGATTCATAATTATACTGTTAAAAGAATTACCAGTACTCTTAAAAACATTGTTATTACCTTTAATCCTCTGGGCACCACATGAAATGTCAAATTAGGCTGACCTAAAGGTGTTCCTACATTGTCTGCTAACATAGGAAGCATGATTAAAAGTATGATAACAAATAAAAGATTAAAGCGGAACTTCAGTCATTTTTTCATCTTCCCATCTATTAAATCTTCTGTCCTCGTTGTTTTAACTTTGGATAGTAAAACATTTTTTTTTTCTGCCAGTAAATACCTTATACAGCCCACTTCCTGTTTCTTGTCTGGTAAAAAGCCTAGGCTTATGACATCATTCACAACTTTTTCTCTCACGAATGTGAGAGTTTGCCAGGAAGGAAGGGGAGTGAGTCATAAGAGGGCCAATGAGCTGGAGGTGTGCCTCTGTGTGTCTGTGCAAATGCAGGAAGTTAACAGGCAGCAGCTTCAGCTGCCCACAGTTAAAATGGTTGCAGCCACCCGGGGGCATGCGGACCCCGTCCAAAATATTTAAATGTTTTACTTTTTTTTTTTTTTATATGCTGTAAATGTTTTTTTTTTTAGTCATCCAAACGGGTTGCTCCTTTGTACTTATCGTGCTTCTGCATTATTGTACATTACCTATAAGTTCTGCCATATATTTGGAATGTCTGATACAAAGCTTAACTAAATTATATGTATTAATAATTGCATTTTCTATTACGTTATGTACCATCCTGTATATTATGTATTTGACATAATGAACAAACAAATTAAAACTTTTTATTCTGATTTAAAAAAAAAAATGGTTGCAGCCAGACTCAGTGGATGAAGATTTCTGCAGCATATTTGGCAAGTACAGAATCACAGTATATATAAAATAATATGCAAAGTGGTTGGAGGGAAGCTACAGAATGGCAAATAGTTTTTTATTACAAATTATGTGAGCAGACTGCCGTTCCTCTTTAAGTCTCACCTATCTAATAATCTAAAAGTGTCCAATGACATAGCTGCAGGTAGGCCTAAGCCCTTCAGATGCCTTAGGGGCTAGCCAGAAATGTATTAGAACTCAACACCCAGCACCAGTTTACGCAGCGCTTTACATATATTTGAATTCAAATCAGTCTCTGCCCTCAAGGAGCTTACAATCTAATGTCCCTATCTCACATACATATGTATATACACTATATTAAGTATTGGGACACTTGCCTTTACAAGCACATGAACTTTAATGGCATCCCAGTCTTAGTCCGTAGGGTTCAATATTGAGTTCGCCCACCCTTTGCTGCTATAACAGTTTCAACTCTTCTGGGAAGGCTGTCCGCAAGGTTTAGGAGTGAGTCTATGTATGAGAATGTTTGACCATTCTTCCAGATACACACTTGTATGGTTAGGCATTGATCTGAACAAGAAGGCCTGGCTTGCAGTCTCCGCTCTAATTCATCCCAAAAGGTGTTCTATCAGGTTGAGGCCAGAACTATGTGTAGGCCAGTCAAGTTCCTCCACCCCAAACTCGCTCATCCTTGTCTTTATAGACCTTGCTTTGTGCACTGGTCCAAATCATTTAGTGGAGGGGGATTATGGTGTGGGGTTGTTTTTCAAGGGTTGGACTTGGCCCCTTAGTTCCAGTGAAAGAAACTCTTAAAGTAGAAGTCCACCCTAACGCTAAAATCCCTGCATCTACAGACATCAACGACCTAACATTAACCTATCTAGCCCTGTAAAGAAGAAATCAGTATACATACCTTTTTTCCCACGCTGAGCTGTCAGCCGCGGCTTTGCTGTGGAGGCAGGTGCAGAGGACACGTCCAACAATGGAAGTCCCATAGTAATGCCCCGTACACACGGTCGGATTTTCCGATGGAAAATGTCCGATCGGAGCGTGTTGTCGGACATTCCGACCGTGTGTGGGCTCCATCGGACATTTTCCATCGGATTTTCCGACACATAAAGTTTGAGAGCAGGCTATAAAATTTTCCGACAACAAAATCCGATCGCGTCAATTCCGACCGTGTGTGGCCAGTTCCGACGCACAAAGTGGCACGCATGCTCAGAAGAAATTCCGAGACGGAACAGCTCGGTCTGGTAAAATTCGCAATGGATACAGCACTTTCGTCATGTTGCAATGGAAAAAATGGTTTAATACAGCGCACTCTCTTCTTCTTTATAATGTGAGAAGAATGAAGTAGTTTTGCTGCTCATATTCACACAGACTTCTCACAAACTTCTTTCTTTATTATTTATCGGGATTCCCTCAATATATTTTGATTTGTCACATCTCATCAATTTTTTTTTGTTTGTTTTTATTTGTAAAAAATTTTTTTTCAAGGCTGTTTTTTTTTTTTACTTTTTTTTGCTTTTTATTCCAGAATATTTGTGTATGTGTTTTGTGTGTCAAGTTACCACAACACCATTATTATCTTGTATTATTTAATATCAATGAGATTGTTTGGTGTTGGTGTCTCTTGTTAATTTCACATTGTATTTTGAAATGTACCTGCCTCCTCACCAACAAAATGTTTTTTTTTTTAAGGAAAACACACATAGGCGAGTATAATTGAACCAAAAATTCCTTTATTAAGGGCTCACAACCAAACAAAGAGGGAGGCAACACTGGAGAAACAGCTGAAATTGGCGAAGCCTTTGGCCCCCAGGGCACACATCAATTATTTTACTGCAAAATTAGTGGCCTGAGAAGTCCATATGTAAGGAAGTGCAGTCTGGTCCAGAAGTCACAGAGATCCGGAAAGCAGCAGATGACATCTGTGTCCCCAGGCTGTGGTCATACAAGAGACTGCATCTTTTGTCAGACCAGACTGAACCCAGGTCATCACTCTCTGGTCTTCCTTCCACGCTTCCTTCCACGCTGTGGCTCTGGTGGTGGAGTTGTGGCAGGAGGAGGAGGAAGAGGAGGATGGTCCAACTCAATCACGTCGGTCTTGGGTGTGATTTCGCCACTCACCCCCTTAGTTAGGACTTTATAAATAAGTTTTTCACACATGAGGCATTGACCCTCCTGCATGCCCTTCAGTTTGGTGGCAGCCATGCAGGCAAAGGCCTCTTCAGGAGTGGGTAAGGCTCTGAGGGACGCAGAAGCCTCCTGAATGAGCTTGAGTGCTAAATCCTGCACGTGACTCCCCTTCCTGGGTCTTTTGTATGGAAGGCGGAGGGGAGGGACCTGCGATTTGGTCAGGCTCTGACTGGTCCTAGGCTTCTCCTGGCTGCCACTTAGCCCCACCTCCTCCTGGCTGCCACTAACCCCCGCCTCCTCCTGGCTGCCACATTCCATAGCCTCCTCCTGTGTGGCACATTCCACAGACTCATCCTGGCTGAGGTCTTCCTGTGTATAAAAAAGGGACATAGTTTGAGTTTTTGATTCATCAATCACACGATTTTCACCTCATGACTGTTGCAAATTGAATGTTAACAAATATAACAGACTATAATTCTGAGCCCAGCATTTTTCATTCTTGTCCCAATTTTTTGTGTCCACTACTGTCTATTGATATGTAAAACACTTTATGATATCAGCAATTAGTGATCAATAATAACATCTAGTAAAGATCATTTATTTATTGACCAGAAATCTGTAGAACAATGCTATACCTGACTCCATCTAGGCTCCTCCACTCCGCCTATAAAACACCATTGTTTTGTCCATATGCATTTGACCACATTTTTTAGGGCCTACTTGTATGAAAATAATTTGGTTGTGTAGATGGGTTTGTTACTAGAATGAAATGCAAACTCGATTCTGTGTAAGGAGAGGACACTCAGCAGCAGTTTTCACATCTGGACGCTGGAGCTCTAGTGTGGGACACAAGAACACCCTTTTTATTAGGGGGCCCACACAGGTGCTCCAGTGTATACTATAGGGGTGTCTCCATCTGTGAAGCTTGGACAAAACAGGTAAAGTATTGAAGCTTGACAAAGGACAATAAAAATTCTACATCTTGGAACTCTGCCAAAATAGACAATTGTACCCCACTTCCAAGCAATGTTTCATATTTATAGTTCTGCCATCAAATATCTGTGTGCTAAGTATACCATTTTTTTTTACATAGGGGAGAAAAGACTCGGAGGACACCCCTCATCCGAGGAGACCAGAGACCCCCCACCTCTGGAAGAAGGGGAAATCCCTCAAAGACAAGAAGAGCAGGAGGAGGAAGACGTGGTGGAAATTGTCACCACAACAGGTGAGTGTCTGCGACCACAGGCTCAGGTAAGAGATGGATGCCGGCATATTTATAATACATGTTTTTTTTTTTGTTTCTATCTTTTATGGTGATCGTGATGTTGTGGATCCAGGGCATTTCACCTCGGAAAGTGCACAGATCCTGATTGGGTAGATCATGGGGTGTAATAGGGACTTGGAAAACATCAAAAAAACATCAAAGATGTTATTCAAAAAAATAATAACATCACTGATGTTTTGGGGAAAGTTTAAAACCCCTCCAAATCCCTTTCTTTTATGGTGTGCTACAATTTGTAAATTTTTTGTCTAATTGGAGAAAAGCCAAATTTTGAGGAGGGGACCGCTACAAACGGGGAGATCTCATGTCATGATTGGAGAAGATACATCTTTATGAACCCCTTGTGATCCCTTTACGCTGCCAAGGTCTTCCCACCATTGCCATTATGCAATAAAAGCTGGTTTGACCCACACAGTATACACTGTTTTGGGTTCAAACCCTCCGGTAAGCCTCCAATTTTACCAACTTTACCGTTAGAGTGATTTGCACGTGTGTAAAGACACTGTGGTGTGACGTTCTAGAGCTGATTCATTTATACATCATCCAATCTGGGACTCGAATTTATCTGGTGTTTAGCATCCATTTAGAGACTATAAGATCCCTTGTTGGTGAAGGTGGTTCACATATCACTCATAAGCATTATTCCATTTATTTCTCATTTACGGACTTTGACTGTATTTTGATTCATACATATTGTGAGAACTCCAACTGTGTCCCAGTTCAGCGATTTGAAGGATACTGTCTCCATACCCTATCAGTGTGTAGGTGTTTTATTCTTCTTTTGTTTGTCTTTAGTGCTACACGTTTTGTTTTCCATTTGATATATGTGCAATTTTCTAGTGCTGTGTTAGCGGCTTATTACTATTAAGGAGTAAGCGCATATTTGCCACTTGGGTGTGCAAATTTTGAGGATGCACATAGTGTGTCAACATGTGCTATCTGCCATCACGGGAGATCAATGGACTCGTTTTGGGGGTGCAACCCCTTCCTCAATAATGAAGTAGCTGTGAGGAAGGGGTTGCTCCCCCAAAACACGTCCCTTGATCCCCCATGATGGCAACTAGCACATGTTGACATTCAGCTATTTGTGTGCATCTTCAAAATTTGGCTTTTCCGGGGGTGACTTCACCCCATCTGAACGCAATATCAAACACAGTTTCTAAATACTCATGTCTGATATTGCCTTCAAGTTCTACCAAATGTGAACTTTGTAAGTTCAAGATTTGTGTCTTTCTTGTGGGTTTTAAACATGCCTGTTTTATCTTAAATGGACATTTCTACTTTTTCTAATGTGACCCCAAAAATTGTTATACAACAAACATGTTGGTTTGTTTTAAAAACCTTTTCTAAATGCACATGTTATTGTGCTGGTATTAAAAAGATTGTTAATCAAGAATGTGTGGATTATTGTCTCAATGCTACAACACTTTTGGGGTGCTCTAATTGGTGTTTTCTGTGACAATGGGTGTTATTTCCTAAGGGCAAATCCACTTTGCACTCCAAGTGCAGTTTCAAGTGCACTTGGAGTGCAAAGTGTCTTTGCCTTTAGTAAATAACACCCAGCAATGCTTTGTAATGTTACACAATCATGCCATTTTCAGGACTCAACACATTTCTGTCAGGGTCAGCTAAAACAAACACAAGCAGTAAATGTCACCAAAGATTTGCTGAATGTTTTTTTTTTATTTGATAAAGGTTTTACACATTATCTGGCATATTGATAGCCCCCCTACCTGCAAAGAATTCCAGGTATCTTAGCCGGACATCACGGGCACTCAGGAAGGGCAAGCCAGGACGGCCACTTTCAAGCGCCGTCAGGGTTGGTTCATTTTGAATTCCGGACTCAGGCCCAACTGAGCTAGCATAGTTGGGAGAATGTTTCTGTAAAAAGTTGTGTAGAACACAGCACGCCAGGATAATATGATTCTGTTTATACTCCGCCATATGTGTGGGTGTAAGAAATAGGCGGAACCGGCTGGCCATGATTCCAAACGTGTTCTCCACCACTCTTCTGGCTCTGGCCAGCCAGTAATTAAAAACCCTCTGGTCCGGGATGAGGGTCCTCATCGGGAATGGCCGCATAAGATGGTCCCCCAGCGCAAAGGCTTCATCCGCAATGAAGACGAATGGGAGTCCTTCCACATTGTCTTCTGGAGGTGGCAAGTCCAAGCTGCCATTCTGGAGACGCCTGTAGAACTCCGTCTGGGTGATGACTCCACCATCGGACATCCGGCCATTCTTCCCCACGTCCACATACAGGAACTCATAAGTAGCTGACACCACCGCCAACATCACAATACTATTGAACCCCTTATAATTATAATAATACGACCCCGAGTTGGGTGGTGGGATGATGTGGATGTGTTTCCCATCAATTGCCCCTCCACAGTTAGGAAAGTCCCACCGCTGGGCAAAGTGGGAGGCCACAGTCTGCCATTCCTGTGGCGTGGAAGGAAACTGTGGAGGAAAACAAAAAAGAATTAGTCTTTTTGCACATAAACATGGAAAGCAGATTAGACACAAACATTCTTGTCCAACATGAAGATAACATTTATTTATGGGAATTTTTAAAGGCCAAAGTATAAGGTACACCTATCATATTCCCCCTCCCCCCCTCTCATGGGCCATTTCTAACATTATAGGGGGGGGGGAGCTCTTGGACAGGTAACCCTCTCCACTTCATTGAGAGATGAATGCCTAAATAATGGGTATTATTTTGAACAGCCCCTCCTTAGTTACACTATTGGCAGCCCACTGGACAGGTCATAATACAAAGATATAAATACACACTGTACACATTTGAGCACATTTGGACATTCTGCTATTACCTATCAAGATAATAATAGTATACAAAAACTTTAAACAGTACCATTTGAAAGTATACAGGCAGGCCCTTGCTTTGGGGAATTCATCCATAAATCTGACCACAAAAGAGATGGGTATAGTGTGTATGGGTTTGGCAAAGTCAGCAGATAGATGATTGAGGATAGATAGAGAATTGGTATCAGCTGACTTAGCAGTTGGGGGAGGGAGGGTTCCAAATGATTTGGGGACCCCCAAAAAAAAGCCTCTGGCACTCTGCCAATTCACATTTCAACACATTTTAGGGGGTGTTTGGGGTAAAGCACTACTATGGAGCTGATAAAATACATTTTTAAGTGACTACATGAGGTGAATATAGGACCAGGAGACCATGCTGGGGAGGTAAGTGAAGGCAAATATGTATGAAGGACAACAAAAATAATTTTAAAAAATCCAGCATGCATGAGGACAAAGGGGACATTCACAGCATATTCCAATCAAGGTAATTAGGGAATGAGGAAAGAAATGCAATATATTATCAAACATTAAATACAATAAAATGATATTAAAGGATAAATCTTACCTTAATATACTCCTTCTGCAGGACCTGTATGATGGCAGAACAGGTCTCTGGGATAATGATACCCAGAGCCTGGGGGGAGATGCCTGTCGAGAACTTCAAGTCCTGCAGGCTTCTCCCCGTCACCAAGTACCGCAGGGTGGCGACGAGCCTCTGCTCCGGAGTGATGGCTTGCCTCATGCAGGTATCCTGCCTGCTGATATAGGGGGTCAGCAAAGCCAACAAACGGTGAAAAACGGGGTCCGTCATCCGGAGAAAGTTCCTGAAATCATCAGGATTATTCTCACAGATCTCACGGAGCAAAGGCATATGACAGAACTGGTCACGCTGAAGCAACCAATTCTTGGTCCATGAACTCCTCCCCACCCTGTTCATGGACTGGATTTGTGTCAAGGTCAGGACCCCAACACCAAGCCCCCGCACAGCACGAACTCTACGAGGAGTACGTATATGCAACATGGCTAGAAAACGGTCGGCTGCTCAGAATGAAGTAACAGAACGCACTGAAGAACAGCAAGGCCTGTGAAGAGCGACCTGAAAAACAGTAATGAACGAACAAGAACACAATGACTAAGTCACGCGTAGCTTGCTTGCATGCACTGAAGAGCAGATACAAACCCACAAGCACAAACTGAACAGCAGAAAACGATCTGAAAACCACGAGTCTGAAAAAGCGCGAATCATCTCTCTCCAATCTTTTACTAACACGAGATTAGCAAAAGGAGCCCAAAGGGTGCCGCGCTTGGTTATGAACTGGCCTTTTCTAGTCTTGTCATACGTGGTGTACGTCGCCGCGTTCTTGGAAATTCCGACAACTTTGTGCGACCGTGTGTACGCAAAACAAGTTTGAGCCAACATCCTTCGGAAAAAATCCTAGGATTTTGTTGTCGGAAAGGCCAATCAATGTCCGACTGTGTGTACGGGGCATAAGTCTATGGGTGACTGGAGATCGGATCAGCTTCAAAAAACGCATGTATACTGATTTCTTCTTTACAGGAATATTGTTAGATTGTGGATGTCTATAGGTGCAGGGATTTTAGTGTTAAGCTGGACTTACACTTTAAGGCATCAGCATACCAAGACGTTTTGGACAATTTCATGCTCCTAACTTTGTGGGAACAGTTTGAGGATGGCCCCTTCCTGTTCCAACATGATGGTGGATGAGCGAGTTTGGGGTGGAGGAACTTGACTGGCCAGCACAGAGTCCTGAACTCAACCTGATAGAACACCTTTTGGGATGAATTAGAGCGGAGACTGTGAGCCAGGCCTTCTCGTCCACGTCAGTGCCTGACCTCACAAATGTACTTCTGGAAGAATGGTCAAACATTCCCATAGGCACACTCCTAAACCTTGTGGACAGCCTCCCCAGAAGAGTTTAAGCTGTTATAGCAGCAAAGGGTGGGCCAACTCAATATTGAACAATATGGACTCATGGGGCGTACACATGGTCGGACTTTTCAGCTACAAAAGTCCGACGGATGCCGACAGATGCCGACGGACCGAATCCGGCGGACAATCCGATAGTGTGTGGGCTTCCCTGGACTTTCAGTGGACTTTTCACAGACAGCAACTTCCGTAAAAACTTCCTTCACAGATCTACAACTCCCAGTAATCGCATCAAAGGTGGGACTTTCCAATAAGTGCTCATCATATACCCAGGAAGAGAAATGAAGGACCCATAGTGAAGCCCGTAATAATAGTAAAACAATTTATTGTAGTAACTTACAGTTAGAAGTAAAAGTTTGCATGCATCAAAAAGGACAATCGGCTCCAGCATTCAGCATGCTGGTGTCAACCTGCCTAGGCTTATGTTTGATGTCAACGAACTTTTGCTGGCCGCTTGCTTACACGTTTTTTGGATTAGCGCTAATTTTTCCTTTATGATTTATCATATAGATGTTACCAAACCCATTAAACATCAGCTACCCTAACTGTCTGCAGCCCAAATTGGGTCGGACAGCTGGGCCTTTGTGTGTAGCCAAATGTCTGTAGAGAGAGGACCAGACTAATATTTTCCATCAGTTCAAGAGCCAACTCATTTTGTAAGTCCCAAAGGGCCTCCTTTATCAGGGCTAAAACTTTTACATAATTTTCAAGTTAGATAAAATCTATACTCAAAAGAATTTAAGTGACATAATCATATTTTTTTCTAAAATTAAATCATAACAGTACAATTGTGCAGTTGTTCATAATTCTGAATAAAAGAAACCAAATCACTAAAATCTCATATATGATTTAACATCTAAATATCATTCTCAATATTTTAAATCTGCAGCTTCCATTAATAAATATCCGGTAATCCTTTTTTCGGCATTTTCTGTTATAATATGACAACTTTTGTACCTGTTTCAATATACTTTTGCATTGTCCCTCTATCACATTCTCTTCCAATAGAGTCTACAATTGAATAGTTCCCAGTTATTCCTCATTGGTGGGGACTGTCCCTCATTTCAAATTAAATCCCTCTTTCTCTCTTTCATTCTCAGTTGTCCCTCTTTTTGGTATGGTGTATACACTTTTACTTAAAAAAATTACTTTTTCTCTGCTGAAAGTGTTATATTACACTATACCTTTCACCCAAACTCCAAATTATTGCATTTGATATTATTAAAAGATAGTAGAAAGTAAAGGTAGTAGAGAAAAAAAAACACTTGCTAGTTTAACCAATCATTTTTTGTGCATGAAGCAAACAGATAAATCCAAGATGTTGACACCAAAGCATTAAGGTAGTTCTGAGAACAAGATTCCGTCAATACAGGAGAATCACCAAGTTCCTTATCATCCACTTGATAACAAGTAAGCTTCTCCAATGCAGCCTTCTTCCGATTGGGAAAATCTTTCAACTAAAAGAAAAAACAACAAGGGGGCAATAGCGTAGAAAAGAACAAAACCCAAGTGACAAGGAGGTCCAGATGTAGATATGTATCACCGACACCTAGGCACTACGCACATGTACATTGCATGTACGTCTGAGTGGTGCCTGAGTCTCAGTGATACATATCTACAAGCATGTACAGTAAGTCTGAGTGGTGCCTCGATCTCAGTGATACATATCTACAAGCATGTATATTTGAGTGGAGCCTAGGTCTCAGTGATACCTACCTACAAGCATGTACGTTTGAGTGATAAGGTCTTGGTGATGCCATCTACATCTGGACCTCCTTGTCACTTGGGTTTTGTGCTATTCTACGCTTTTAACCTTGTGACTGTTTGAGTATGTTTTTGGCTTATATTCATCTTTAGTAAACGTCCCATCAGGTAATGCACTAGGCCTTTGCGCCCCTTGGTTGTTAGTTTTTATTTTTTCAGTCTTTTTTTGTGTAATAATTGTTTGTAGTCTACTTAATTGGGGGATTAGCAGGTGTATGTTTTTTGTCTACATGCTTGGTTCTTAAAGGAGTCATGTCAGATATTCGGGAGGTATGCAATCAGCCGTTTTGGCACATGTTACGCAGGTATAGTCTGCTGTTGCCGCTATCAGGAAATCTTCCCCAAAACAATGATTTGCTGGAGCAAGTGTACATTGACTGGATCTGGCTGCAAATAGGCTGCGGGGATCAGAAATGCTGATATTTATTCATTACATGTATTTATATATTGCTGACAATTTTGTAGTGCTTTAAATCTATATTGTACATACACATCAGTCCCTGCCCTAATGGAGCTTACAATCTAAGGTCCCTCATGTTCATACATACATACACTAGGGCCAATACGCTATAAATAAAAAAATGAAAAAAAAAAAATTGAAAACTGTATTCTTTTTACAGAGGAACTAAACTCTGGAAGTAGTGCCCAGTAAAAGCACTGCTTTTTTTGGTTATTGCCCATTGTCTTCCTGAAGTTGATGTTACCCCAATTACTGACGTACCATCTCTTGTTCTTCACTGTGTCTCTGTGTAGAGGCAGACATCTTGGTTAGAGGTAGGGTTTTGCTGCCTCATGTCAGAGCCTCCAGTAACGAGAACAGCAATCAGAGACAGCAGAGCTCACACTGCAGATATATAGCTATGGGCCAGTAAGCAAATGAGAACCTAGGCACCCTCACATATTAGAAAGTGATAAAAGGACAAAAACCAGGTCAGTTTGAATAAAACAACATCACTTTATTCCAATATCCACTTACATATAAAAAGCTTGCAGACTGCATGTAGAGATACTGTGGTATCATGCGTGGTAATACAAGACGGTAGACAGGGTAGACTGGAGGGCTGCTGGGAATGTCCGGACCTGCTGTAGATGACAACTGGGGCTAACAGCATAAGCAAACTCCAAGACTCCCACAGCCGAGTAACTGAAGGTAAACGGCCAGAGACATAAATATATAAAAACCTTGTAAGCTGCTACATAGATCTAATGGAGCTGCCAGCACTAACCACACTTCCTGAACATGTGCAAGAAACAAAAGTAAAATCAGAATAAGTGCAGCGCTAAATAAAACTATGAATATCCCTGGAAGGATATAAAGTGCATGCATGTAAACAATACTATGTAAGTGCAATATACAAGTTTTCCCAAGTGCCCTTGAATAAATCAAACAATATACTTAATAATAAAGTGCAGTGTGCAAATTTTCCATGTAATGTCCATATATAAATCAAACAATATTAGAAATATTGTGCCATTCCATTATATATTATATAAATATATTGATATCTTCTCAATCATCCACCGATAAGTGCATTGTTCATATTCCTTGTGCTCCCTCCTCCGGTTGTGCCCTCACTTTATAGGCTTTTAAAAAAGCCTTTAAAAATACCAAATCCTCTGAAATGCTCCTTATGATATTCCTTCTCCTTAGAAGCTGCCCGTGAACTCCAATCACATAGATCACTTCAGGTATCAAGCCTCCTTACTGCTGCCCGTGAACTCCAATCACAGCAACACATTCAAAGCAATCAGATCTCCTCTGCTGCCATTTCCAGCAATGTCAAGTAAAGAGGAGACATTGCTGGAAGTGGTAGCAGAGGAGATCTGATTGCTTTGCATGTGTCGCTGTGATTGGAGTTCAAAACCTGAAGTGATCGATGTGATTGGAGTTCATGGAGAGCTTATAAGGAGAAGGAAAAAATTAAATATTCCTTTAAATATCGTGCCTGGGGGGAGTCCTTAGTATGCCTGTAAAGTAGCGCATATTTCCCGTGTTTAGAACAATACCACAATGACATTTCTAATGGAAAAAATGTCATTTAAAACTGCTTGCAGCTGTAATGTATTGTCAGTTCCTGGCAATATAGATAAAAATCATTGAAAAAAATGGCATTTTGCATTGATACATGTCCCCTGGGGCAGGACACCGGTCCCCAAACACTTTTTATGGCAATACCTTGCATATAAGCGTTTAAAATTAACATTTTTGGTTTTTCATGTTAGTGTCTCATAGACTTTAACGGCGTTCCCCGGCTTTCGAATTTGTCGTGAACGCCGCATATTGTTCGTTGTTCGGCTTATGTTCAACTCGAACATCGGGCTCATTCCATATGAGGAGGGATCGATATATTTATATAATATATAATGAACTGGCACAATATTTCTAATATTGTTTTATTTATATAAGGACATTACTTTTTATTTTTTTATTAACTATATTGTTTGATTTATTCACGAACACTTTGGAAAATTTGCATACTGTATAGTATTGTTTACATACATGCACTTTATATCCCTCCAGGAAAATCCTTATGCTGCATACACACGACCGGTTTTTCCGTCAGAATAAACTTTGACGGTTTTTCTGACGGAGTTCCAACGGAGTTCCACTTAAACGGACTTGCGTACACACGATCACACCAAAGTCTGATCGTTTAGAACGTGGTGACGTACAACACATATGACGGGACTAGAAAAAGGAAGTTAAATAGCCAGTAGCCAATAGCTGCCCTTGCGTCGTTTTTGGTTCGTCGGAATAACATACAGATGAACGGTTTTCCCAAAAGAAATTGATTCCGTCGGAAAGATTTAAGATTTGTTCTATTTCTAGGTCCGTCAGAATTTTCTAAAGAAAAAGTCAGATGAAGCGCACACACGATCGGAATATCCGATGATATTATTCCATCGGACCTTTAGTTAACAAACAGTTTTGCTGAAGACAAGCAGGCTAAGGACCTGGATTACTGGAACCATGTCCTGTGGTCTGATGAGACCAAGATAAACTTATTTGGTTCAGATGGTGTCAAGAGTGTGTGGCGGCAACCAGGTGAGGAGTACAAAGACAAGTGTGTTTTGCCTACAGTCAAGCATGGTGGTGGGAGTGTCATGGTCTGGGGCTGCATGAGTGCTGCCGCCAATGGGGAGCTACAGTTCATTGAGGGAACCATGAATGCCAACATGTACTGTGAAATATTGAAGCAGAGCATGATCCCCTCCCTTCGGAGACTGGGCTTCAGGGCAGTATTCCAACATGATAACGACCCCAAACACAGCTCCAAGGCGACTACTGCCTTGCTAAAGAAGCTGCGGGTAAAGGTAATGAACTGGCCAAGCATGTCTCCAGACCTAAACACTATTGAGCATCTGTGGGCAGAGGCGGCTCTCTAATTAGGCGAAATAGGCGGTGGCCTCAGGCCTCGCAGTCATAGGGGCCTCGCACAGCTGGCTAGTTTACCTAATTAGAGAGCCGCCCCTTCCAGCAGCAGAGATATCCACCATCACACAGTCCTGTATCCCCTCACTTTGCTACAGGGAGAGATACAGGCTGCGAATGAGACGTGTGATCGGAGCTCCGGATCACAGACAGGGAGGGAGAGCCGCTCAGTAGAGCTCTGACAGATCTCCCCCCTCCCCCTGCTGCCCGCACAGCCAGACAGAAGAGGAGAGCGAGCTTCTGCCCCTCCTCCTCCCGCCCTCTCCTCCTGTGTCTGCCCCGCGGCAGTGTTCTCTGTTCTGCCTCAGAGAAGGGGATGTGTGGGCGGGAAGATTCATGCTGAAGCCCAGCAAAGAGAAAAGGACAAGGGGAGTCTGATCCATCCATCCATCCATCCAGTCCCTCCTGCCTCCCAGTGAGTACAGTGATGTAGGGGATGCTCTTCCTTCCCTTCCGTCTCCACCCCCTTCTCTTTCTTTCTTTCCTTCCATCTATCTGTCTATCTATCTATCTATCTATCTATCTATCTATCTATCTATCTATCTATCTATCTATCTATCTATCTATCTATCTTTCTTTCCATCATCTATCTATATTTCTTTCTTTTCTTTCTTTCTTTCTTTCTTTCTTTCTTTCTTTCTTTCTTTCTTTCTTTCTTTCTTTCCTTCCTTCCTTCCTTCCTTCCTTCCTTCCTTCCTTCCTTCCTTCCTTCCTTCTATCTATCTTTCCATCATCTATCTATATTTCTTTCTTTCTTTCTTTCTTTCTTTCTTTCTTTCTTTCTTTCTTTCTTTCTTTCTTTCTTTCTTTCTTTCTATCTATCTATCTATCTATCTATCTATCTATCTATCTATCTATCTATCTATCTATCTATCTTTCTTTCTCTTTCTCTTTTTTTCTCCTTCCTTCCTTCCTTCCTTCCTTCCTTCCTTCCTTCCTTCCTTCCTTCCTTCCTTCCTTCCTTCCTTCCTTCCTTCCTTCCTTCCTTCATCACCCATCCCCCTTTTATTTCTCTCTTTGTGACAGCCTACCAGAATAGGTAGGATCTGTGTGAGCAGCTTCCCTGTGCAGCTCTGCTTGAGGAAAATATATCTTTATTATGCCCACTCACCTACCCCCTGTACTGTCTACTCCCCTATACTGTACCCTCCTAATACAGTTCATTTTCATCCCTTGAATTTTTTTTCCCATTATGGGAGTGAGTGGGGCCTCATGTCTAAGTTTTGCCTAAGGCCTCACAAAGTCTAGAGCCGCCTCTGTCTGTGGGGCATCCTCAAACGGAAGGTGGTGGAGTGCAAATGTCTCTAATATCCACCAGCTCCGTGACGTTGTCATTGATGAATGGAAGACGACTCCAGTGGCAACCTGTGAAGCTCTGGTGAACTCCATGCCCAAGAGGGTAAAGGCAGTGCTGGAAAATAATGGTGGCCACACAAAATATTGACATGTTGGGCCCAATTTGGACATTTTCACTTAGGGGTGTACTCACTTTTGTTGCCAGCGGTTTAGACATCAATGGCTGTGTGTTGAGTTATTTTGAGGGGACAGCCAATGTACACTGTTATACAAGCTGTACACTCACTACTTTACGTTGTAGCAAAGTGTCATTTGTTCAGTGTTGAAAAGATATAATAAAATATTTACAAAAATGTGAGGAGTGTACTCACTTTTGTGAGATACTGTAGATCTCATCTAATGTCAGTGAGCGCTGACTCACTCACGTTCATTTGGTGAGTTGTTTACCTACTAGAAAGTGCTCCACTAATTTTCAGGAGGAAAACACATTTTCAGGATACTACATAGGCAAAAATCAACATTTCTAGATGTTTCTTATGGCATAGCAAATCTACACTTTTTGAGTTCAGATCCGCTTGAATCAGCTGACATCCGCGCTATAGCCGAATGACGGCTACAGAGCGGACCTGAATTCCCGGGAGGCCATCATATGACGGCCTCCCCTGTGCACGCGTCCTACAGGGCGCGCGTGGAGCGCGGTGTGATCACTGAGTCACTGAGACTCGGGTGATCACCGATCCGAGTAAGGGGCCGGTCTCGGCCCCTTATCATGTGATCAGCTGTCAGCCAATGACAGCTGATCACATGATCAGAACAAAAGCTCTGTGATCGTTCTTTTTTTCCGGTCACCGGCTCATTAGCAAGGGGAAGAGGCAATTCTGCCTCAATTCTGCCACTAGTACCCCCTGCCAGTGCCACCTGACATTGCCACCTGACAGTGCCCACAGTGCCCACCAGTGCCACCTATCAATGCCCATGAGTGCCACCTATCAATGCCTACAAGTGCCACCTATCAATGCCCACAAGTGCCATCTATCAATACCCACCAGTGTGCCAATCAGTGCCACCTAGCAGTGCTGCCTATCAGTGTACCAGATCAGTGCCCATTATTGCCACCCATCAGTGCCCATCACTGCCACCCATCAGTGCCCATCACTGCCACCTGTCGGTGCCCATCAGTGCCGCCTCATCAGCGTATATCAATGAAGGAAAAAAATTACCTTTTTTTAAAATTTTATAACAAAATATAAAATTTTTTTTTTTTTTTTTTAATTCAGTCTTTTTACAATTTTTTTTAACAAAAAATTAAAACCACAAAGGTGATCAAATACCACCAAAAGAAAGCTCTATTTGTGGGAAAAAAATTATAAAAATTTAATTTGGGTACAGTGTTGTATGACCGCGTAATTGTCATTCAAAGTGTGTCAGCGCTGAAAGCTGAAAATTGGTCTGGATAGGAGGGGGGTTTAAGTGCCCAGTAAGCAAGTGGTTAAATGAAAAACATGGTAATTGTTTATGGCACACAATACTTTAGCAATCTAAATGTCATCCAGTTAGAGTTTACATGTGCTTTAATAATATACTAGCAGTAACACAATAAACCTGGTGTAGGGTCGGTGTTCACATAGCCAGCTTCAAAGTTGGTATAATAATAATGGAAAAATTGCAGGATAACTCACTGATTGGCAGATGATCAAACATCAGGCTTGTGTTTAGCATTCTCATCACTATATATCAATAGGCTGTGCTGTTTACTGCTGTAAGTTTCCTGTGAGTCACCCAGGTTGTAAAAGATTCAGATTTTCCACAATTTCTGAAGAGTATCCTCAGGATAGCATTGTATCTCTCTGACCCCTTTCACACTGTAGGCGTTTTTCAGGTGCTTTAGCGCTAAAAATAGCACTCGTAAAGCGCCTGAAAAAAGCCTCATCTGCAATCCCAGTGTGAAAGCCCAAGTGCTTTCACACTGGGGCGCTTCGCTGGCAGGATGTAAAAAAAAGTCCTGCAAGCAGCTTCTTTGAGGCGCTTTAGGAGTGGTGTATACACCACTCCTAATGCGTCCCTGCTCTCCACTCATGTCTTCTAGCCCTCTCCGGTTCTTCTCCCTCTGTCCACTGTCTTATGCCTCTGCTGGGTCTTCTCCGCTATCTTCTCGCTCTTTTGCTGGGTCTTCTCCGCTGTCTTCTCCCTCTGTTCTTCTTCTGATGTTGACTCAATGCTCTCTCCCACTCTAATGCTGGGTGCACGGTGTGCCACTACTTTATTGGCATGGGACGGGGTCACCGGAGACCCGCCCCTTATGACATCACCGCCCAGGACATTATGAGGCATAATGTCACCACCCGGGGCATGATGGGCGGTGATAAGCCCCCCGCCCGCAGACCCCGACAACCAACGGCCAGGGTTGTCAGGAAGACGCCCTTGTCCTCATCAACATGGGGGCAAGGTGCTTTGGAGGTGGGGGGGTGCAGAGCCCCCCCTGCCCCAAAGCACCCACCCATGTTGAGGGCATGCAGCCTGGTACGGTTCAGGAGGGGGGTGCTCGTTCGTCCCCACCCCCTTTCCTGACCTGTCGGGCTGTGTGCTCGGATAAGGGTCTGGTATGGATTTTGGGGGGACCCCCACGCCATTTTTTATGGTGTAAGTGTTCCCCTTAAAATCCATGCCAGACCGAGGGGCCTTGTATACTCCTGGAGGGGGAACCCATGCCGTTTTTTTTTACATTGTGCATGGAGTTCCCCCTAAAGATTCATACCAGACAGTGCCTGGTATTGTCCGGGATTAAAGTCGGATCCCTGTTCATTGAAGTTGGACTTCAAGTCACAGGGCAAAGTAGGATCCAAAGTCGTATGACTGTTTTGTCGAAATCGCGGCAAAATCGCGCAACTTTAAGGTCGCACAAGTGTGAAAGAGGCTCTGTTAACACCTAGGCGTTTTGTTTTCAGGCAGAAAGTTGCGTGATTTTTGCAGTGATTTTTGCCGCAATTTTGTACAGGTCAAAAGGTCACTAATGTAAAAAGCAGAAAACACCTGTAATCTGCCAAAACAGCTCCTGTACTTTTTTGAGCTTCAGGTGTTTTGCTTCAGATGACAAAACGCTCAGATGTGAACAGGGGCCATTGAAATGAATGGGATTTGTCTTGTTGGGCGTTTTTAGAGCTGAGGCTTACAGCAGAGAAACACCAAAAAACACCTAGGTGTGAACAGAGCCTAAGGAACATACACCATGATTGTCGTTGTAATAGTTGCAGTGGTTGGCTGGAAATTCTATTGCAGATCTTCTGTTGTACCTTAGAGACATAAAATGGTGAGCCACAGACGTACAGATGTCTTCCTGAGAACGACGGACAAATAGACATCTGTTGGTCTACTGAGGATAAATCATTATTTAATGAAGTATTGGAAATTTTCTTTTTTTTTGTTTACAAACTTATTATTAGAATTGCTTATGGATATTTGAAGCAACATTGATAGAGCATACATACGAAAAGTATTCAATTAGTTTACATTGAAAATGTGTATTCTTGTATATAGATGGTAATCTTATATATTATATGTCTAAGCGACGCTTCAAATAACTATTATCATGAAATAATAGAAAGAGAAAGAAAGAAAATAATAGAAAAATGTAAAAAAACAACATTAGGATACTATCATATAGCGGTATCTGTATGAATTCTATGCATTAATTAATGTTTTGTAGATAAACCAAGTATCCCATTTCAGGTTAAAGGCTTTCTTTGTATTATTAATTGTGTGGAAAATATTCTTTATGATCTTGATGTAATTTGCTTTCGCTATTATTTGTGGAAAAGGCGTAGAACAGAACTTCCAATGGTATGCAATTGTCCAGTGTGTGGCAACACAAATCCAGTGGATCAATTGTAACAGAGGTGGATGTACATCTGGGATACCTTGAAATAGTAAACAGTTAAGATGAGTGAGTATAATGTTTTTTCCTGCAAGTTTATTGGGAAAGGGTAACTACTTCCTTCCACGTGGGAGCTAATTGTTAACAATCCCAAAATACGTGGATGAAATTCCCAGGGGTTTGACATCCCCTGAAGCAGTTTGGGAATATCTCTGGATAGATTATGTTTAGATGAGAGGGTGTGTAATACCATCTGGTGAAGCATTTCACCGCTGTCTCTCTAAGTCAGAGATTTAGTACATGCACGTAGATTGAACCACATAGTAGACCATTCTGGAATGGTCAATTGCATGTTTATTTCAGATTCCCATTTGAGCATATATGGTGATTTATCGGAGGGGGTGGAGATGTTGAGGTCATTATAAAGAAGTACTAGAAGTACTAGAAATTTTCAAGGTCGGTCCATATGCTGCTGCAGGGGTTAAAAATGTTTGGTACTATAATATATAAATAATCTCCATGCTATAGAGAAACTAGATTAAAATTCCACATAAGTGTATCTCAAAATGTATCCATGTGTCTCAAGAAATAATAAAAATAAATGAATGAATTTAATTATTTTCACTGCTGATAAATGGCCAAATGTCATATAAAAGAAAAAAAGATTGCCTCCAATGGTATAGTAACCATGCCAGGGTCCCCCTGTGACAAAGTCTGAAGTGCCAAAAAGCATTGGGCGTGGCTACACAGTGACCGAATGAGACGTCAGGGCGGGAACAAGCGGCATCCGTAGGTGGTGAGACATTGCAGTCTATCACTGAGCATGATGGAATCCTGACATCAATTTGTAATAAGTGCACAAATTGCCTTTAACCACTTCAGCCCCGAAAGGATTTGCCCCCTCCTGACCAGGCCATTTTTTGCGTTACGGCACTGCGTTGCTTTAACTGACAATTGCGCAGTCGTGCACGTTGTGCCCAAACAAAATGTATGTCCTTTTTTCCCCACAAATAGAGCTTTCTTTTGGTGGTAATTAATCACCTCTGCGGTTTTTATTTTTTGCGCTATAAACAAAAAAAGAGCGACAATTTTGAAAAAAAAACAATATTTTTGCTATAATAAATATCCCAACATTTTTTTTTTAAATCTGATTTTTTCCTCATTTTAGGTCAATATGTATTCTTCTACATATTTTTGGTAAAAAACAAAAGGCAATAAGCATATTTTGATTGGTTTGCGCAAAAGTTATAGCATCTACAAAATAGGGGATAGATTTATGTCATTATTATTATTATTTTTTTTTTTTTACTAGTAATGGCGGTGACCTGCGTTTTTTATCAGGACTGCGACATTGCGGCGGACAGATCGTTCATTTTTGACACTATTTTGGGACCATTGACATTTATACAGCGATCAGAGCTAAAAATAGCCACTGATTACTGTATAAATGACACTGGCAGGGAAGGGGTTAACACTAGGGGGCGATCAAGGGGTTAACTGTGTTCCCTAGGTGTGTTCTAACTGTAGGGGGTATGGAACTGACTAGGGGAGGAGACCGATCGGTGTTTATACTTAGTATGAACACTCCTTTCCCCTGAGAGAGCCGGGATTTGTGTGTTTACACACACAGATCCCGGTCCTCGCTCTGTCATGAGCGATCGCGGGTGCCCATATGCTCCGGGGACACGCGACATGTGCGTGCATGCACCTGCTGTGACGTCTTAAAGGCGCGACATACAGCTACAGCGTTTTGCGCAGCCGTGCCAACCTGCCGCAGTACAACTGCGGCAGTTGGTCGGCTAGTGGTTAATGTGTGAGTGTTTTCTTGTTTTTTTTTTTAAATAAATTGTTTGGCATGGTTACTGTACCATTGGAGGCAATTTTCTTTCTTTTATATGACATTTGGCCATTTATCAACCCTGCGGAGGCCCACAGTGACATATGAGGAGAGAGCTGGTGTATTGAAATATAGAGCACGTCATGCCAACCATGAGAGTGGGAGGCATCAGAGTCTGGTGAGTTCTTTTCTATTGGGAGAGGGATCACCTGTGCACGCAAGGAGGTGTTTTTTGGAAGACATCCCAACCAGGGAAGATTGAAATCACCGTTGGTTATTGTTAGCGGCACTTGGTGGATTTTATTAGCACAAATAACACTCAGTGGACATTTGTTCTGATGGACAAGATTTGATTACTTTCACTGAGATTATTTATATATCACAGGGCTACTGTTATGCCCTGTACACACGATTGGACATTCCGACAACAAAATCCATGGATTTTTTCCTACGGATAATGGCTCAAACATGTCTTGCATACACACAGTCACACAAATCTTGTCGGAAATTCCGAACGTCCAGAACGCAGTGACGTACAACACGTATGACGGCACTAGAAAAGGGAAGTTCAATAGCCAGTGCACCACCCTTTGGGCTCCTTCTGCTAATCTCGTGTTAGTAGAAGTTTGGTGAGAGATGATTTGCGCTTTTCAGACTCCTGCTTTTCCAATCTGCTCTTCAGCTTGTGCTTGTGGGTTCGTATCTGGTTTTCAGTGCATGTAGTCAGTTCGCATTTGTTTTTCAGTGCGTGTTTTATAGTACGTATTTGATTTTGCAGTGTGTTCTTGTCCTCTTGTTTCTGATTTTCAGCTCGCTCTTCTCAGGCCTTTCTGTTTTTCAGTGCGTTCTGTTAGTTCGTTCTGACCAGCCAACCGCTTTGAAGCCATCTTGCGGGTACGTACTCATCGTAGAGTTCATGCTGTGCAGGGGCTTGGTGTTGGGGTTCTTAGTACTTTGATCAAAGTCCAGTCCATGAACAGGGTGGGGAGGAGTTCATGGACCAAGAAATGGTTGCTCCAGCGTGACCAATTCTCGCACATGCCTTTGTTGCGGGAAATCCAGGAGAATAATCCTGATGATTTCAGAAATTATCTCCAGATGACGGACCCCATTTTTCACCGTCTGTTGGCTTTGCTGTCCCCTTATATTACGAAGCAGGATACCTGCATGCAGCAAGCCATCACTCCCGAACAGAGGCTAGTCGCCACGTTGTGGTACTTGGCGACAGGGAGAAGTCTGCAGGACATCAAGTTCTCGACAGGCATCTCCCCCCAGGCTCTGGGGATCATTATTCCAGAGACCTGTTCTGCCATCATTCAGGTCCTGCAGAAGGACTATATTAGGGTAAGTTTTCTCCTTTAACATCACATTCTATGTATTTCATGTTTGCTAATGGATTGGATTTCTTTCATCATTCCCCAATTACCATGATTGTAATATGCTGTGAATGTCCCGTTTGTCCTCATGCATGCTGGAATTTTTTAAACTTCCTTTTTTGTCCTTCGTGCATATTTGTCTTCACTAACCTCCCCAGCATGCTATCCTGGGCCCATACACACCTAGCCTAGTCACTTAACAATGGATTTTGTCAGCTCCGTTGTAGTGCTTTACCCTAAACACCCCCTAAAATGTGTCCAAATGTTATTTGTGTCCTTAAATTCATTCAGAGTGCCTGAGGCTTTTTTTGGGTGTCCCAAACTCATTTGGAACCCTCCCTCCCCCCAACTGCTAAGTCAACCGATACCAATTCTCTATCTGCTGACTTTGCCCAACCCATATACACTATACCTACCTCTTTTGTGGTCATATTTATGGATGAATTCACCAAAGCATGCAGTCCAAGGGCCTGCCTGAATACTTTCAAATGGTACTGTTTAAAGTTTTGTTCTCTTATTATCTTGACAGGTAATTGCAGAATGTAAAAATGTGCTTCAATTGGGACAGTGTGTATTCATATTTTTTTATTATGACACTTCTTACCTGTCCAGTGGGCTGCCAATAGTGTAAGTAAGGAGGGGCTGGCCAAAGTTAAACTCATTATTTATGCATTCAGCTCTCATAGAAGTGGAGAGGGTTACCTGTCCAATACATCCCCCCCCCTATAATTTTTACAATGGGCCATCAGAGAGGGTGAGGAATCTGATAAGTGGACCTTATATTTTTGTCTTTAAATACTCCTTCAAATAAATGTTATACTGATGTTGGTCAAGAATGTTTGTGTTTAATCTGCTTGCAATGTTTATGTGCAAAATTACTAATTTTTTTTTCTTGTTTGACTCCACAGTTTCCCTCAACGCCACAGGAATGGCAGACTGTGGCATCCCAGTTTGCCCAGCGGTGGGACTTTCCCAACTGCGCAGGGGCAATAGATGGGAAACACGTCCATGTCGTACAACCCCCCAACTCGGGGTCATACTATTATAATTACAAGGGGTTTAATAGTATAGTGTTGTTGGCGGTGGTGTTGGCGACTTACGAGTTTCTGTATGTGGACGTTGGGAAAAATGGCCGGATGTCGGATGGTGGAGTCATCGTACAGACGGCTCCAGAATGGCAGCTTGGGCTTGCCACCTCCGGAAGATAATGTGGCGGGACTTCCGTTTGTCTTTGTCACGGATTAAGCTTTTGCGCTGGGCGACCATCTTCTGCGGCCATTCCTGATGAGGACCCTCACCCTGGACCAGAGGGTTTTCAATTACCGACTGGCCAGAGCCAGAAGAGTGATTGAAAATGCCTTTGGAATAGTGGCCAGCTGGTTCCGCCTATTTCTGACAGCGATCCATATGGTGGAATATAAACTGAATCATATTGTCCTTGCCTGTTGCATTCTCCACAATTTCCTATGTTCCAAATCCAACTACCTTGACCACACTTGAACCTGGCCGTCCTGGCTTGCCCCCCCAAAGCGCCCGCGAAGTTAGATAGAAGTATCTCGAGTACTTTGTGGGTAGGGGGGCCATTGATATGCCAGACAATGTGTGAAACTTTTCTCAAATACAGGGAAAAGGAGGGAAATCCTGTTTTAAGGCCCCCCTCGTGACAGGGGCGGTTTCAAGGCCTCCCTCTTGCTGTAACCAGTGAGTAGGTTCATTATAGGTCAACTAGGTCAGATGTAAAACTGGAATATTCTAGTTTTAGGGTTCTGGGTTTTATTGGTTAAAAAAGATCACATGACCCATGGAAGCTTCTGGAACCCTATGGGTACCCTATAAAAAGGGCTTCCTCACAGGGTTGGTGGCCAGTCACCCGAGGGAGAAATATCCAGTGGACCTTGGGGCTATAATACTGAGCTATAATACATTAGCCCGCTGGATTTTTTCCTGTCAGTGACATGAAGACCCTTTTGAGGCAAATTTTGGAACGCGCGGAATCTGAGAAGGGGGAAGATTGGCTGTGGCAGTACTTAGCCTTACCTTCGGATCAAGTGGTGAATGTGGCCTCTTGTCGGTGGTCGATCTTGGGTGAGACCGCGGAGCTGATAGATGTAGCCGCCATCCAAGGTGACTGTCTTGGACAGGGGTAGTCTAACGAACCTTTTGTGCACTGCTGGGAATTCAGCTTGTTTTCTACTCTGCGTATCACCCGCAGTCTAATTGGACCACAGAACGAGTCAATCGGTCCTTGGAGAAATTCCTATGTTGCTATATTTCATACCATCACGACAACTGGTCAGACCTATTACCATGGGCAGAGTTTGCTCACAACAGTGCCTTGAATTCTGCTTCCCAATTGTCTCAGTTTATGGCGAATTATGGTTTACAACCTTCCATGTTGCCTGACTCGTTTGTTCCGTAGAGTATTCCTGCGCTAGAGGAGCATCTCTGTGGTCTTCCTTCTACTTGGGCACAAGTCCAGGAGGCTTTGCGTCATGCTAATGATAGGTACAGACTCCATGCTGACCGCAGACGCCTGCCTGCGCCTTCCTACCAGGTTGGGGACAGGGTCTGGCTGTCTTTTTGCAACCTCCAACTTCGTGTTCCCAAAAAGAACTTTGGAGGGCAGGATTTCAGACCCCTTTGATTCCCCGCCCTTTAAAGATTTTCAATTATCCCCTCTGGGGCTGGTACCTTAAAAAGTACCTCATTCTTACCATTTAATCCATCATTTATCTTTTCCTCTGGGTTCTTCTTTAAATGATCAAATTTATAATGATCTTTCTTCCGGTAATTATACCTCGCTTCATGCAAAAAATTGGGTGACAATGCTTTATTAGCTAAGGCTGATGTAAAAGCAGCTTTTCGGTTGCTCCCTATACATCCCAGCTGTTTTAATTCCTTGAGTTTTCATTTTGTCGGTAGGTTTTACTTTGACAGATGTCTTCCAATGGGGTGCTCCCTTTCTTGTTTTTATTTCGAAATGTTCCGTACTTTTTTAGAATGGGTTGTTTCGGTCAAGTCGGGTTCACCTTTTTTTAATACATTACCGTGATGATTTTCTCTTCATGGGGGCCGCGAATTCTGCGCAATGTATTTCTTTGTTAAAAATTTTCTGTGAAACTTTTGCTGAATTCGGGGTTCCATTGGCAGGGGAAAAAACATGCATTGAATTTTTAGGTATCACAATCGATACTGTTGAAAAAGGGTTTAGGCTCCCTTTAGAAAAAATTTAAAAAATTACAGAGCTGCTGTTGTCATTAATCACAAAAAAGAAAATATTGTTAAAAGACAAGCAGTCATTATTAGGGCATTTAGTTTCTGACTGTATTAAACGATCTCTAGCTTCTTCTTCGTGGGTTGGTTATGAATCTTCGTGGATTTTATTGTTGCAATTTTTGAACTCTAATAACATGGACATGTTTTCGTATACATGTAGTTTTGTTATTTTTAGAGTCTCTAATGAGTAAACATTATTCCTGGTCTTATATATACAAGATACTGTCTGGAATTTCCTTTTTTCATTTTTTTTTTTTCCTTGTCAAAAGAAGTTTATTGAGTATACAATGTTATAAAGATACATAAAGTAAGTTTACAAGGATCTATAAAGTAAGCTCATTATTTTACAGTAGGGTTTATATAGGTAAATATCATGAAATTTCAAATATTAAACATTGGGTTCACGTAAACCTAAATTAAAGATATATATCATTTCCTTAGTTACTTTTGTAGGTATTTGAATGATTTATACCTACTATACATATTGTTTACAAGTAGAGTGTATATAGGTCAAATAAATTCTGATAATGAGCTTTAATCGTAAGGTGGAGAAAAGGAAAGAGAAAGAAGAAAAAGGGTTGAAAGGTAGAGGTATGGTCCACAAGGTTGTCCCGCTCGTCAGTTTATTATTCTTTTTAGTTCTCTTTGAAGCCTTAGAATGGGTGTCTCTGTAAGTCATTTAATCTGTTACCATGGCAACAGGACAGAGTCATTGAAGTTTGACAGGAACTGTTGTTTTATCCAAGGATGCCAAAGTTTTTCAAATTTTGGAATTTGATTTTGATCGATGGCTACCATCTTAGCATGGGACATTGTATTATTCATTCTGTGAATTGTTTCTGCTAGTACCAATGTAGGAGATTTCCATGCCTTGGCCACTGTTTGTTTTGCAGCCGTTATTAGTTGGATCATAAGTTTGAATTGAGAGAGTGTTAACCATTCCGGTTTTAGATTAAGTAAAGTTAAATATGGATCAGGTTGTATTATTTTTTTAAATATTTTAGATGCAATCACGAAGACTTCCTTCCAGAAGGTTTGGATTACTGGGCACGTCCACCATATGTGTAAATATGTGCCTATTTCTGGGCATCCTCGAAAACAAAGAGTTGAGGTGTTAGGTGAATATTTTGCCACTCTAGCGGGTACAAGGTACCAGCGAGTTAGGACTTTATAATTTGTCTCCAGTGCTAAGATGTTGGGTGAAGATGACTTAGATGTGAGCCATATGTTAGACCAGTCCGTGTCTTCTAAAGTTCGTCCCAGGTCCTCCTCCCACCTCTGAACGTAAGAGGGTCTATTAAGATTTGCTAGTCCATATAATTGATTATAAAGTGATGAAATTGTACCTTTAGCAAATGGATCTTTTGTACAGATTGATTCAAAAATGGATAATTGGGATAATGGTGTATCCCCCTTTAGGAATGGTGTATAGAAATTTTTGATTTGGAGATATCTAAATATCTCAGAGTTTGGTAGATCATATTTTTCTCTAAGCGATGGGAATGAAAGGAATGATTTAGATGCTATGAAGTCATTTAGTGTCTGAATGCCTGATGTTGTCCAAGCTTTAAAAGAATTTGGGTAGATCCATGCCGGATAAAAGGCCGGATTTCTGATAAAAGAAAGGAGAGGATTGTGTGGAGATTGTAACTGATATTTGGTTTTTAGTTTATCCCAGAGAGATAAGAAGTGTTTAGTTATGGGATTATGAATTTTAAAGCGGTCTTTAGGATCAAGCCATAATAAATTTGATATTAATAGAGGGTCATTTTCTGAAGCCTCTATAAATACCCATAATGGGATTTCCTGTTTTGCATGGTATTTGGACAGACTGGCCAAATGTGCTGCTCTGTAGTAGTTAGTAAAATTAGGGTATCCCAGGCCTCCTTTATTTTTGGGAAGATGTAGTGTGTGTATAGGTATACGTGGTTTAGAAGAGCCCCATATAAACGAAGTTGCTCTTTTTTGTACTATTCTCAAAAAATAGGAAGGAATTGGAATAGGGAGGACTCTGAATAGATAAAGCAATTTGGGTAGAATAGTCATTTTGATTGCATTAATCTTCCCTATCCAGGATAAAGGAAGTTGCGACCATTGTTTTATTAGATTTGTGATCTGTCTTAATACAGGAGGATAATTGGTTGAGAATAAGTCAGAATGAGATGCTGTTAAATGAATTCCAAGATATGGGATTGATTTTTCTGCCCATGTGAATGGGAGTGCAACCCTAGCCGGGATCAATCCCATGTTTGTGAGTGAAATATTAAGCACTAGGCATTTCTTAGGATTAATCATAAGGCCGGATAGGGCTGCAAATCCATCAAGAGCTGGTATTAAGTTAGGACCAGAGACCTGTGGTGATGATAGAAAAAGTAATATATCGTCTGCAAATATACATAATTTGTGTGTAATACCTCCTACTTCAATGCCAGTTATAGTTTGGTTTGTTCTGATGTATTGGGCCATGGGTTCGAGTATAAGGGCAAATAATTAGGGAGATAATGGGCAACCCTGTCGGGTACCTCTTTCGATATTAAAGGCTTCAGATTTGTATCCAGCATATTTTATATAGGCTTTGGGTTTATTATTTAATGCTTTGATCCATGTTAAAAAGTGGGGTCCAAAACCCCATTTTTGTAATGAATATTGCATATATTGCCAGGATACTGTGTCAAATGCCCTCTTAATATCGAGAGATAGAAAACATAAAGGGATTTTCCGTTTTTTAGCAATATGTGCCAATAACACTGCCCTGCGTATATTATCGCCTGCCTGTCTATTTGGCATGAAGCCTACTTGATCTCTATGTATTAATTTTCCTATAATGCTATTGAGGCGTTTTGCTATTATTTTTGCTAATAATTTAATATCGAGGTTTAACAGAGAGATAGGCCGATAATTCACACAGGAAGTATCATCAGAAAGGGGTTTTGGGATCATACAAACAATTGCCATTAGTGTTTCTTGCTGAAAAGAATGTCCATCTAGAAGTTTGTTAAAAGTTTCAGTGAGATTGGGAGAGAGTATTTCTGAGAATGTTTTATAGTATAAAGCCGAGTAGCCGTCTGGGCCTGGTCTTTTGTTAAGTTTTAGGTCTTTTATGGCGTTAGCAACTTCATCTATAGTTATAGGCTCATCCAAACTGCTTTTTTGATTCTGAGATAACTCAGGTAAGGTTATTTTTGAGAAGAAGGATTCAGCTTCTGTAGGATTAAATTCATTGTTTGTCTTGTATAAAGTTGCGAGATGTGAGTGAAATTTATGGACTATTTTAACTGGATTACAAGTGTAAACATTTTTTGATAATTTCAAACGTATTGGTTTGAAAGATTTGTTAGTTGAATTTAATGCCCGAGCCAAATATGTACCTGGTTTGTTTGTATTCATGTAGAAATTGTGTTTGGAGCGTTTGAGGGATTTATCAACTGACTCAGTGAGAAATAGATCGTATTCCAATCTAGATTTTTCCAGATGAGATTTTGTACTCTGAGATGGATTATCTTGAAATGATATGTAGGCTGCATTAAAATTGAGTTCTAGTTTTTTTGCTAGATTTTGCGTTCCCGTTTAAATAGTGCCATTTGTCTTTGTATTGTACCACGCAAGACAGGCTTATGAGCTTCCCACAGTGTTATTGGGGAGATGTCTGTTGTATTATTAATTGATATGTATTCCTTTAAAGCTTGTTCAATGGCCATCTGATGTAGTGGGTGTTTGAGCATTATGTCCGGTAAGTACCACATTGGGTCATGCGCTTTTGGTATGGCTGAGGCTATAGTAGTGTATACTGCATTATGGTCAGACCACGGAATTGGAATTATATCTGATGCAATAATTTCTGGTATCATTCCTATTGTTAGAAAAATATGATCTATTCTGGTGAAGGTTTGATGAGGGTGTGAGAAATAAGTGAATTTCTTTTTCATTGGGTTACTTTCTCTCCATGAATCTACCAGATTGTATTTGGAAAGAAGTTGAGAAAAAGGTAATCTAGAGGTTATTTTGGATGGTGTAAAAGGTGATTTATCTAGAAATGGGAGGAGCACCTGGTTTGAATCCCCACACATTATCACTGTTCCTATTTTGTGTGTATTAATCACTTGTAATATATGTGAGAGGAATGGTGTAGGTTGTTTGTTAGGAGCGTAGTAGGAAATCACCGTGATTGCTGTATCCATTATATAACCCATGAGTATCAGGTATCTACCTTCTGGGTCTTTAATTTCTGATGATAAGGTGAATGGTGTGGATCAGTGAAATGCAATTAGAGTTCCCCTTTGCTTGGTACAGGCAGAAGCCGTGTAAATTTGTTGATAAAAAGGAGAAATATATTTTGGAGTAGAATCTTTGGTGAAGTGTGTTTCTTGGAGGCATACTATGTGAGCCTTCTTGTTATGGAAAGTACGGAAGGCTTTGGTCCTTTTTTGAGGGACATTTAATCCCTGAACATTCAGGGAAAGTATATTCAGTGGTGCCATGGCAATAGATCAAATAGTTTTGACTTACTTTTTGTTATGCAGAGCTGACTGCACAGATCAACCTATGTGGACTGAAGAGATGAATAGATAGAAAAGAAACCAGTGAATTCTGGAGTAAAGAGTAAACAAAAAACATATGAGATTAGATGATACATTGTATAAATTATTTTTTGCAAGTAATCACAATTTACCCGTGAAAGAGAATAAATATCTCTCTCAGGGGAATAAGTGCCTTCGTCACACTCCCACATAATATGGTTGGGAGAATGAGGAGGGCTAATGGGGGTACACGGATCTTCCGCTTACAGGAGAGAAGTGCTATGTCAAAAGACATCAAAATGATGTTTCATTAATTGGAGTGCAGAATATAGTTTTTGTTGAAATTATTTATTCCAGGGTGGTTGTATATGGTTAGTCTTGCCCTAGGCTAAATAATTCAGTTAGAAAGGTACTGTTAATAACTTTGGTATTGATGAAGATAGTTTGAATTATTTTGGGATTTTAACCCTTTTAGAGTAAACAATTACATATTTTATTCATATGTAACTGTTTAGATATGTTAACTCATAAAATTGAGGTTGTATTGCTTCAGATTAGAATAAACAAAAACATAATTCTAGGAACTAGTTAGGTAATAATATATTTGTTTTAAGAAAAGAAAGAAAAAGCTTCCATTACTTCTGGATTATTGAACATATTTGTCCTAAAAAGTAATAAATCTATTGTTATTACCTGATAATATATAACTGAACAAGAATTTCCTTATTTCACTTATATATTCTAAGGCTATATGAATCAGAAGTAATAAGAAATATAACTGGAATGTAACATGATCCCACACAGTGTGTGACTATCAGAATGCAGTTACATTCAGTTATAAATATAGGTTTTTTATAGAGAACCATCTCTTAGTATAATAAATGAAGAGATATCAAGAATTAGGATGTCAGTCCATTGAATCTTCTTGGTCCATGGATGATGTGGCATAACGGCCTCTTTTGTGAGAATGATGATTTCCATTTTGTTCTGAAATTTTCTGGGTGCTGCCTGAAGGTGAAGATGACGCCATTCTTCTGCGTGTGGGAGTGTTGCTGCTTGTGGGTTCTGTCAGATTTAATTTTAAAAGGGTTTGTTGTAGTTCATCTGCTGATCTGCTTCTGTAAATTGTACCTTGGTAGTTAAATCTGACTGAAAAGGGGAAGCCCCATTGATACATAATGTTGTGGCGTTGCAGTTCCATTAGTTGGGGTTTCATGGATCGTCTTTTAGTAATAGTAAGTTGGGATAGGTCAGCAAAAATTTGATAATTGTGTCCTTGAAAATTAAGTTCCTTTTTTTCTCTTGCAGCAATTAGTATTTGTTCTTTCGTTCTGTAATAATGAAATTTTGTGATTATATCACGTGGGGGTCCATCTTTCTTTTTGGCTGTGAGGGCTCTGTGTACTCTGTCCAGTTCTAAACGTTCAATAGGGATATCTGGCTTTAGTTCTTGTAATAGAGCAGTAATAGTAGATTGCAGGTCTGTCACAGTTTCAGGTATTCCCCTTATGCGCAAGTTTGAACGTCTGGCTCTATTTTCGTAATCTTCAAGCTTAGTTTGAAGTATTAAATTCTCTTTTTTTAATTGTTCCAATTCTGTTATATTTTCTTGGGTTGTAATTTCAATTTCATCCATTTTTATTTCTAAGGCTGCGGTGCGGTTTCCCAGCTCTCTTATTTCTTTGGTTAGGCTTTTTGTTATTTGGTCTGAGGTTTGTTTTAAAGCCTTATGAAGCATCTTTTCAAATTGTAATAATATTACTGGGGATACTGAGGAGGCTTGTGGAGAAGTTTGTGAGAGGATTTGTGCCCTGATGCTGTATCTTGTGAGGTGACTGGAGCTGCTTCAGCTGCAGTGAGTGCCTGTGAGCTCTTTGTGAGGTGATTTTTATTTCTGCCACGGTTTCCTCCCAGTACCTTATTTCCTGCCCAAACTTTCACAGTTTGTTCCCTGGGGCAAAAAGGTTCAAATGGATACCTTTTGAGCCTGCAGGCTCCGCTTTGTCCTTCTCTTCTCTCCTCAGCGGTGTGGAGCTCTAACAATGCATGTCTGCTCTGCTAGGCTCCGCCTCCTGCCCCCTCGGAATTTCCTTTTTTCAAAAAAATAAACAATCTGACGTCTTGTCTAAGTTTCTTTACAAATCGTCAAGCATTGAAAGGATACAAGAAGGGTCGTTTTTCCCCTGACAAAAGGAGTCTTATTACCCCTGATGTTCTTACTTCTTTATGCAGGAGGATTAGTTCAATTTGCTTTTCTATTTATGAGGCTATACTTTTTAATGCTGTATTCACTTAAGCTTTTTTTCGCAGCATTGCGCATTTCGGAAATAATTTCTATCAATAAAAAGAACCCTACGAGGTTACTGCAACGACATGTGGTTATGGAAGAAGGAAAACTAAAACTGTTTATTCGTTCCAGCAAAACTGATCAATTGGGCAAAGGTACCTGGCTTATTTCATCTTCATGCCCTGGTTCGCCGATTTGCCTGGTAATGTGTATGCAGACTTATTTAGCTACTCGCCCTGATGTGGGGAGTCTTTTATTTATACATGCAAACGGATCACCTTTGACAAAATTCTAATTTAATAAGGTTTTATTTAAATGTTGCCAGTCTTTGCAGTTAAATGATAATATTAAAATTTCATCACATTCTTTCAGAATTGGAGCTGCTATGGAAGCTGCTAGAATTGGTCTTGATTGCAAGGATATTAAAACATTGGGCAGATGGTAATCTGATTCCTATAAATTATATGTTCCGCCTTAACGTTTTATTTGATTATTTTTATAGGTCGCCCGAGAGTGGTCTTCCTGATTGAACACTCGTTCATTTATTGGGTGCACAAGAGAGCTGCATCTCGTTCATACTCTACTAATCTTGGATTGGATTCTTCGTTTCAAGTTTATTGGTCTGGGAGATGGGGTATGTTATGGGAGGAATTTGGTAGGATTCTGTTAGTTATCCTTTTAATACATTTGGGAGGCAATGATGTTGGTCAACAGAAAACTCTGGATTTAATTTTGAATATCCAGCATGCTATTCATCAAATTAAACTATCTTTTCCTGATTTAGTGGTGGGTTTTTTTTCCGGAAATTATACTACGGTTGCAGTGGATTGAATCTTTGATGTTAAAACCATTAGAAAGAGTACGTAAGAGAATTAATAAAGCCATGGAAAAGTTCATGTGCCCAGTTTATGGATTTTCTTTTAGACATGTTGACCTAGAGGGTGGGCTTCCGGGCCTATACCGGGATGATGGGGTTCATTTGTCAGAAATTGGCCTGGACATACTAAATTTAGATTTCCAAACTAGTATAGAATTGGCTGCAGACTTTTGGGGTGGTGTGACAGGTGGGGTGTCTTAAAATGTCACCCACCTGTCGGTTGGGGAAAGTTGTTGATAAAAAATTGAAATATAAAATTTAAGTATTGGAAATTTATTTCAGCTTGAGTCAGAGTGGCTGAGCTGGGTGTGTTTTAGAAAAGGTGTTATATGTATTAATGCTGATATACATTTTCTAAAGTTATATGGTATTAAAAATAAAACAATGATAAATAGCCGCGGCCAAAATTATATTCCAAAAAAAAATAATGCTAATGTTTAAAAAACAAAAAACAAATTATATATATATGAATAAAAGATCTTAATTAATTTTTGGCGTGGTGTTTATTTATTATGTCCATGTCGTACTGTCTACGATCCCATACAGAGAAAAGGAGGAAAAGCCTGTTTTAGGGCCCCCTTTTCCTTATGGGATCGTGACAGGGGCAGTTTCAAGGCCTCCCTCTTGCTGTAACCAGTGAGTGGGTTCATTATAGGTCAACTAGGTCAGAGGTAAAACTGGAATATTCTAGTTTTAGGGTTCTCGGTTTTATTGGTTAAAAAGATCAACCCTATGGGTACCCTATAAAAAGGGCTTCCTCACAGGGTTCGTGGTCAGTCGCCTGAGGGAGAAACAACCAGCGGAGCTTCCCACCCAATCCCTCCCTTTTTTCGTCGCGGCTTTATATATTGATCAAATATAAATGGTATCCAGCTGGAGTCTGAGTGGCTGAGCTGGGGAAAGTTGTTGATAAAAAATTGAAATATAAAATTTAATTATTTGAAGTTTATTTCAGCTTGAGTCAGAGTGGCTGAGCTGGGTGTGTTTTAGAAAAGGTGTTATATGTATTAATGCTGATATACATTTTCTTAAGTTATATGGTATTAAAAATAAAACAATGATAAATAGCCGCGGCCAAAATTATATTCCAAAAAAAAAATGCTACGATCCCATAAATATTTTTGGTATAAACTGAACTCATATTTCATTTGATTTACTGCTTGTGTTTCTTTTAGCTGTCTCCTTGGTTCTCCAATGGCCATTTTCTTCAATAGTGCAAACGTAATTTATTTGATACATAAGATGACAATCTCTTCTTCTGGGAAATATTATGTTGTGGGTCTGCCACACACACACACCTTGTTTTTGTTGTTAATGTATGTAATGCATTAATGATAAAAATCTTCATCATTTTCAGCACCATGCATGAATTTTGGGGAGTCATGAAAATGGCCTGATTGTGGCAAATTATAAAGCACTGTGGGAGTTATTTACTAAAGGAAAATCCACTTTGCACTCCAAGTGACCAGCTAGGGGTCACCTCTTCAGGACTCAACCCATGGGATTTTTCCTTGATAGTAATTTTCCTAGAGGGGCTCTGTGAATAGTAGTGGCACACCTTAACATTTACATACATTTAAAGTAATATATTTACCTTTCTAATATTTCAATATATTTAGAGCAGAAAAGAGGGACAAAGGAATGATAGTCCTAAAAAGGGACAGTTGGTGGTAAAACATTTAGGTCAACACCAGTATATCTTATCTGGTATCTGATCTAAAAGTTTAAAGAAATTACTTGTCACTTAAAAGGTTAACAGTGAATCTTTAGCACTTTAGTCATCATAGAAAAAAAACATGTTTAAGAGCTTTGATTTCCTGCTGGTTTTGTGGGAAAATTGCATCTTTAATCAGTTTGCTGCCAGTCATACCGGTTTAAACATGTACATCAAACACTTGAGGCAACTACTGCAACAGTTCACAAATTCACATAAAGGTTAAATTACAAGACTATCAAACTGTCTCCAGATCTCCTGTAATTATGAAAAAATTTTCATGGCTGTATTTTGTAAGTAATAATAGCCAGAAAATAAGCAGTGGCTCCAAAGTCTCTGAGTAAGGTGAGGGAATTTCAAGCTGAATAAGTTGTTTTTTTTATGTTACCAGGGATGAGCTTCAAGTGTCGTAGGGACCACAAATTTGGGGGGTATGTTGCCTAATTGCTACCCCACCACTGGTAAAAATTGGGACTCCTATGACCTATGGTTCCAGAGATATGGGGCTCCTTGTACATCCTGTCAGAAACGAAATACACAGCGGCCACTTTAAATACAAGGTGACACACTCTGTTTGCAGCAGACTGAGAGGATGAGCTCACAGTGCTTCTCACTTCTTGTCAGAGGCACTGAGCTCAATAAACAGCTTGGAGTCTTGGACCAATGGTAAAGTACCATTGGTCCCAGCTGTCCAAAAAAATGCTACAGTGGAGGCACGTCTCTCACTGCAGTGTCATAGAAGGGGCATGTGTTTAAAAGACAAATTCTCCCTTCCAGCCCAGCCCTCTTAAAGGGGTTGTAAAGGTAAAAGTTTTTTCACCTTAATGCATTCTATGCATTAAATAGGAGTTCCCACTAAAAAAAAAAAAAATTAAAAGTCAGCAGCTACAAATACTGCAGCTGCTGACTTTTAATAATCGGACACTTACCTGTCCCAGGGTCCAGCAATGCGGGGGATCGGAAGCCCCGCTCGTCTCCCCCTCCGTTCGGCAGCGCTGGCATTGCAACTGTGGGTGCTCGGCTTTACAGCCAGGCACCCACTGCGCATGTGCGAGCGGACCTGCGTGCCGTGATTGGCTGCGCAATCATATGGGACCTGTCACATGTCCCATATGATTGACAAGAGGGAGGGGGCAGAGCTGAGCCCTTCCTGCGCCGAGGGGAAGTGATGTCACCAGCCCAGGCACTGAAAGAGGCAGACTACGAGGGACCCCCTGGCAACAGGCATTTAGAGGTGAGTAAAAAAAATAACATTTTTCCAAATGTTTTTTTTTTTTTTAGGCACATTTATGCATTTTTTTTTGGGTGGAACATCAGTTTAAGGTGAAAAAATGTCCAGCAATACCGCCTCCCCCCAGCCCCCTCGTTTTACTTACCCGACCCCTCGAAAGTCCTGCGCTCGCTCCCAACATCCTCTTCGCCGCTCAGCCTGGCCGTTGATTAGTTACAGTGGATGGATTGAAAGCAGCGCAGCCATAGGCTCGCACTGCTATCAATCACATCCAATGACGTGGTGCGCCGGGGGGGGCGGGCTGAGTGATACAGTGAGCGGCTATGGCCGCCGGCTGTATCACGGGAGCGCGCCTGCAAGCACTCAACACCATGCGAGGGAGCTTGCATGGAAGTGTTGAGTCCTTGCGGGGGGGAACCGAGACAGCCAGCGAGGGACCCCAGAAGACCAGGTTCGGGGCCACTCTGTGCAAAACGAGCTGCACAGTGGAGGTAAGTATAACATGTTTGTTATTTAAAAAAAAAAAAAAAAAATATATATATATATATATATATATATATATATATATATATATCTATCTTTAGTGATCCTTAAACTACAAGAAAAAAAACATGTGTTTATGGGTATAAGATTTACCCACAATCCCATGTTTTTCTCACACAGTTAAGAGGGAGAATGATAATCTGCTGCCTGCTGAAAAGGTACTGTTATATTCAAGCTAAATCATATATTTATATGCTATATGTTATAACATAATAATTTATTATTAATCTATTTACTGTGAAATTACTGGTTGGAAGTTATAACTTCAAACTTCAGTAATTTGTCCTTTAAGCCACCTGCTTGAGTACAGATTTTGAAAATAAAGTAAATTACCTTAAAAACAATATATAATAATTATTTGTATATTACTTATGGTAGTTACCCCTTGCCACCCAGGGGTGCCTTGCCAGGCAGATTCTGACACTTCTCTCCTACGTGCTAGAAAATTACTCAGAACCCCCAAACACACACACATATATATATATATATATATATATATATATATATATATATCGCGGAGGGAGCTATATTGTTTTAGCAGACACCCTATGGAATAAAATGGTGGTCGTTTCAACTTTTTATGTCACACAGTATTTGCGTAGCAATTTTTTTAAACGCTTTTTTTTGGGGGAAAAAATGTTTCGTGAATAAAAAAAAAAAACACTAACTTTAGCCTGATTTTTTTGTATAATGTGAAAAGATGATGTTACGCCGAGTAAATAGATACCTAACATGTCACACTTACGGACCGCCCGCCATCATTATACGGCGGCTTTTTGAAGTGGATAAATCGTTGTTATAGCAGCAACTAGCTCGGTAGCCACTTCTTCAGCGCGCGGTCGGCTTTCAGATAAAAGTGGTCTCAGTGGCAGATTCGCCGCAAGATCAGTTTTATTGGTGGTGGGAGAGGGCCCCCTCTCTCTCCGTGCTCTGGTGCCCTCTGCCACTTACCAGAGCCGCTGGAAGCGGCGGAGGCAATCGGGTCCTTTCACCTGCTTTACATGGAGCTGAGTGAGGGGAAGATGGCCCCCACCTGGCTCCATACGATTGCAGGGTGGAAGCAACACCAAAACGTCACTTCCACCCATAGCTTTTAAAAGGACATTTTTATTTTTTTAAACTACATTTTTATTTATTCTTTTTATTACATTTTAGTGTAAATATGAGATCTGAGGTCTTTTTGACCCCAGATCTCATATTTAAGAGGTCATGTCATGTTTTTTTTCTATTACAAGTGGTGTTTACATTCCTTGTAATAGGAATAAAAGTGACACTTTTTTTTTTTAAAGAACAGTGTAAAAATAAATAATAAAAAGTAAAATAAACAAGAAATTTTTTTTTTTAACGCTCCCCATTCCGACAAGCTCGCCTGAAGAAGCGAACGCATATGTGAGTAGCGCCTGCATATGAAAACGGTGTTCAAACCATACATGTGAGGTATCAGCACGATCGTTAGAGCGAGAGCAATAATTCTAGCTCTAGACCTCCTCTGTAACTCAAAACATGCAACCTTTTGAATTTTTTAAACGTTGCCTATGGAGATTTTTAAGGGTAAAAGTTTGTTGCCATTCCACGAGCGGGCGCAATTTTGAAGCATGACATGTTGGGTATCAATTTCCTTGGCGTAACATCATCTTTCACAATATAAAAAATTGGGCTAACTTTACTGTTGTCTTATTTTTTAATTTTAAAAAAAGTGTATTTTTCCAAAAAAAAGTGCGCTTGTAAGACTGCTGTGCAAATACGGTGTGACAGAAAGTATTGCAACAACCGCCATTTTATTTTCTAGGTTGTTAGAAAAAAAATATGTAATGATTGGGGGTTCTAAGTAATTTTCTAGCAAAAAAAAGATTTTAACTTGTAAACAAGTTTGAAAAATAGGCCAGGTCCTTAAGTGGTTAAAATTGCGCACACTTGTGGAATGGCGCCAAACTTCAGTACTTATAAATCTCCATAGGAGACGTTTTACAATTTTTTACAGGTTACATGCTTAGAGTTACAAAGGAGGTTTAGTTCTAGAATTGCACAATGTACAGAGAAGCTGTGTCTGTACTGGCAAGGCTGCCTCCACAAATATCAACTGCCTGCAAGATTAAACTCCTTTTTGAAGAGACAGGTAGGCTTTGAACAATTGTGCTATGCCCCTGATTTACTTCAGCAGCATGATAGCTATAACCTAGCTTGTCTTGTGGAAATTAAAGCTCTGCTTATATTCCTCATTTGTGCCTGTGTTGTGTGTGCACTGATGATTACATTTTTAAGCCTCTGGGGGTCAGTAAGTATAAATCCCAAATGGGTTATACCCCTGTTGGCACAACAAATCTGTGTTCAGTTCCAGGATTGTAGGTTCACCTGTAAAGCAAGCACCTAAAAGTACCTTTATGTAATGTCACATTGTACAGTACATGTACAATTTCCTTGAAATCCCCCAAATCCTTTGGACCTCTAGTATTAAAATAGCGAGTTCTGTTCCTTTACACTACTGCATCTGGCCTCCTTTACCTTATTGTTGGTTTGCCACTTTGACTGGACATCTTCACTGACCAAAACTGAGGTGCAGGAACAGTTTTGGCCTCACCCAAGAGGCATTGTGTCAGGGAAATGGCCGTAGGAGAGCTGTAATAGGTGCCAACAAGCATATTATGTGACAGATGTGGCCACTTGCTGACCTATAAAATGTGCCTCTGTGCATATTCCCTTGGATTTCCTGTTGTGACCCGCCTTGCTCCTAACCTGTCTGATCTCCTCTACTGGCTTTGACCCCCTGGCTTGCTTCACCGACCCTGCTGCTGTTTGACCACCTGTGTATGACCTCTGCTTGTATTATGGACTTTGCTACTACTAGTTATTTCTTGCCTGTCTTCCTGTGAATGACCTCGGCTAGTTCCTGTTACCTGCCTGCTCCTTCTGATTGATCCACCGTGTTTGACCCTTGGCCTGGCTTTCACTACCATCACCTGTGTGCACTGCTGCCAAGTACTGCTGAGGTTTCCTGAGAGACATCTGCCTAGCTGTGTATCCTGCCTCTTCCAGTATACATCAAGCGGCCACCGGTCCGGCTCTGCAGTACCCACCTGGCAACCTGTGCTTCTTTGGGCACTGCACCTCCTGTACCACCTTCAGGGGTGTACTGGACTTAGTTGCAAGGGGAGCCTTCTCAGCACTTTGGCCTCCGACCAGGTATGTGACACGTTAATGTTTGCATAGCTGAACTCTCTGGGTTTCAGAGTTTCCATCCCCAATGATACACTTTAAAGCCCAACTCTGAGTTATTTCACCCCTTTACCAGAACCACCAGTTCCTATATTACACCAATTACCGACATACATTTCTGTTTCATATGTGTCTTCTGGCTAGTCACATGACAAGTGGGCCCTTTTCTTTGCTGATATTGTGAGTGCACTGTTATAGGAACTACACAGGGGATGTAACATGACTGGTGGCTGAGGTAAAAGTGGGCATAGCAGCCACCGGCCATACTATATTGAATAAAGGTGGCTGTTGGGATTACTCACTGTGTGGATAACTGTGTAAAAGTTCAGCTTTAAATAACATGCAACCTGTGTCCCCCGTTTGCTATAAGTTAAAGTATATCTAAACCCTTATGTTGAAAAGTATGTTTTTAATTACCTTGAGTTATGTCTCTTCATGCATTTAATTTTTTGATTCCAGGATCATAGTTAATAATGAAAATATAATAAACCCAGCCACCATGTTACAAGCGCTGATACATCCAACACTTTTAATATCTCCATCCAGACTGCCTACCAAAGCCATGAGTTTCTGTGCAGACCAAAGCAGCTCATGATTCTCAAAAGTGTTAGAGCTGCTAGATGTAGATGCAGGATGTAGTCTTTTAGTCGGTGGCAGAAGCAAGCATACAGAATGGCAACATTACTGTTGCTTACACGGTATAGGCAGGCAGCATAGCCATCCTTACCTAAGAAGTCCCAGTTGCTGAGTTGTCTTATAATGTAATTTCATGACAAAATGCAGGCCTGGAATAAAAAATGAATATAATGGGAGACATAACCCAAGGTATACAACAACATATATTGTATTTTTTTCAACGTAATCGTTTAGATATACTTTAGATATACTTTAAACTTGTTCATGAATATATAGCACCCTCCGGTTAGGTAGGTGCTAGAGTGAGGATTTTTCTGATAGACTATGAAAATTTAGGCAGGCCTAGCTGGTTGCTAGGCCTGTTTGTTTTCACTCTGGGCTGGGAGTGGCTCGGGGCAGGGCTGAGTGACTCACAAGTAGCATCATTGTCACCTCCCTCTTCTTTCTAGATAGTGCTAGAAAGAGAGGAGGAGAGGTGAGGTGAGGTGGAGCTGCCTGGGGTATTTTGAGGAGCCTTGACCAATCCCCAAGTTGGATTGGTAGGGGGCAGGCCTTGAGGAGTGAAGGAAAAGAGGTCTTAAGCAAGAGTTGTGCTGGAGAGAAGACTGGAGTGTATGTATACAGAAGTGTATATATAGTAGTCACAAGCAAGTTACACTGAATCTTCTGGACATCTCATAATTTCCCTTTCCCATCCAAGATCAATCCCCTCAAATAAAAAAAACCAAACAAAGCTTATGGACCGTTCTATGTCTCTGAGTGCATGAGAGATGGATGCCGGGTTGGGCAGGGTGACAGATGAACCACAACATTCAGCATCCCCTATGTGGGCATGGCTCCAAATATATTAATAAAATGTATTATGATAAAGGAAAAATCACATCAGGAACAAAATGAATGGCTTCCACTGCCTTCACCCTAAAATTATGCTTAACTAATTCAGACAAAACAACTTTTTTTCTTGTTCACAATATAAGCATTTTTAAACTTTTTAAACTTGCAAGTGATTTTCAGCAAATGGAAATATATCTTGGATTTTATGTAACCTGTTTGGTAAATTGATTGCACATGAACATTTAGTAAAATGTACAATACAAAGCAGATGGGTGTCTATAATACAAGATAAAATATCCGCCATACACACTACAAAGCATGAGCTATTTTTTCCATTTAAGTTTACACTTCACACTTATCTTCCATTTCCACATGTGTCCTCCCCTTTAGGCCTCACTGCAATGTCAGAGGATAATTCACAGTTTGATCTGTTTCATATGTGGCCACATTTCTAAACCATCAGTTAAAGCAGTACTCCAGGCAAATAACAAAAATAAAGACATTTATTTATGCAATTTTTTCACTAAGAGATAATTAAAAGCATTTTAGGCAATGTTACAATATATAACTAGAAATCCTTTTTTTTTTTTTTTAAAAAGGAAATGTGTAGTGGTTTTGTATATTTTTATACTTGTTATGTCAGACTTAAAAATACATTTACATTTTTTTTAGCCAGATGAACATGAAATACTGTGTATTAATATTTTGCATTGTCAAATGCAGCCAGTGTGTGGCTGCATTTGACTGCTCCTTTGCATATTTTCATGCTCTCCCTAGCTTCTTTGATGAAAAAAGAATGTTTTTTACAGGGTTCAATGAAGCAAAATGAAATGTACCAACAAGAATGAATGAGTCAAAGCAGTGACTCTTCAACTCTCACCATGCCTTCCTACCTATTCATATGGCTTTAAAGTTTTAGTCTGAGAGTCTGGAAGAAAGCTCTTTTACTCTTCTATGTTTTTAGAAATCCCATATTGTTCTCTGTCTTGGGTATTACACGTTTATTTTATCTATTATTTCTATAAATAAAAAAGGTGATACAAAACATCTTTTAATAGCTGTGGGGGATGATCTGATAAAGTGAGAAAATAAATGTACAGTTGATAGTTGGGAGCAGGATAGGCTTCTCTGAAGAGAAGGGTTTTCAGGAATTGCCTAAAAGTGGATAGAGTAAAAGATAGCTGGACAGATTGGGGTAGGGAGTTCCAGAGGATGGGAGAGGCTCTGGAAAAGACCTGGAAACGAGCATGGGAGGAGGTGAAAAGGGAACTAGAGAGCACGAGATCCTGGGAGGAACGAAGGGAACGAGTAAGTTGGTATTTTGAGTCTAGGTTAGTGATGTAGCTGGGGGCCTAGTTGTGGATGGCTTTGTAAGTTGTTGTTAGAATTTAATTGGGTGAGCGGAAGCCAGTGGAGAGATTGACAGAGAGGGGTAGCAGACACTGAACGGTTGGTAAGGTGGATGAGCCCGGTAGCAGCATTCATGATGGACTGAAGGGGGGATAGCCTATGTAAAGGTAATCCCATGAGGAGGGAGTTGTAGTAGTCAAGGTGAGAGATGACCAGGGAGTAAACTAGAAGCTTTGTGGTGTCATTGGTTAGGAAGGGGCGTATTGTGGAGATGTTTCAGAGGTTGAGGCAGCAAGATTTGGACAGTGATAGGACGTGGGGTCCTATTTCTTTGAACTTACCATAATCTTGTGCACACCATAATGAACAGTGGTGACTGGTTGCACCAAAATAAGATGTGTACATTCTTAGTGTTTTTAGTTGCTCAGGGTGTGGCTGGGGCCATGTTAGTTCTGTGAAATGTTCAATATACAGTCTGGATGCACCAATAAATCGCCTGGTTTAATAAAGGATTGAGAATATTCACTCAAAAAAATTGTGTATATTCACTTTTATTATACAAAGTATGAAAATTATCTGCACTTGATTGGGTATTCAAAGTAGACAAGAATTTGCTTTTCATGATTCATGATTCGATAATTGAAGTGACTATACCTCCAATTTTTTAAAGGAAGATTCTCGACTCATCATGATGATGATTCGATAATTGAAGTGAATATACCTGCAATTTTTTAAAGGAAGATTCTCGACTCATCATGATGATGATTCGATAATTGAAGTGAATATACCTGCAATTTTTTTAAAGAAGATTCTCAACTAAATTTTGTAAATCAGAATCTATAAAAAATAAATTACATGGCTATTAAGTAGTGAATATAAATTAATTAATTTTGGAGAATAAGGATATTGTTTAGTGCCACTTTAATACTTCAAAGTGCTGTTCTTACTATAAACAAAGAAACTCATAAAGCATTTCAAGCAGGATTAAAAATTGAATCAGACAGAATGCATGAAATAGGGTACATTCTCCCAGTCTTCACAAACAGCTACAGCTAAACACAACACATAAAAAACTGTTCAAAAGACATATGGCAGATGTGGAAAATCACACACTCAGGGCAAGACCATCCTTCAAAAGGCCAGATGTGGCACAAATGAAAAAAAAAAAACTGCTATTCTAGATGTTGATGCAAAATCTAATGTCAGTTGAGGCAAACTGTTAATTAAAATGGTTACCCAAGGTGGTAATGAAACCACTTTTGCAAATGCTACTTAATTATATTTAAAGGCATATGCCACCATTTACAAAATAAATAAATGCAACCACGTTTATAAATTAAAATGTGTGCATTTATTACATTTTTGCATCAAAGCCTTCAGAGCATTGCAACCACAATAAGTGCATCACAGGTACAATGCAAAGGCTCTTATTAACTGTTCCCTCAGCTCCAGGTTCATGCGGAGGTAGAGACCTTTGGATATGGGGCTGGAGTAAGTAAACCATAGACTTCAAGTGCAGTGACATCACCACACTTGTGCTCAGTTGAGATCCACACAAACGTGTAGTCTTTCCATGCCCTGTGAATAGATCCCTGTATCTTATGATGATGCAGCCTTGCTGGCACTGCCCACACAGACACAAATTCAAAACAAAACAGGTATGTTCAGGGAGAATACAGTATTAATGGGGTATATGGCGCAATAAATGTTTGTGTGTACATAAATATCTAAGATGAACAGCAAAAAGTTCATGGAGTCCACTTGGAGCCTTCAGGGTAACTTTTTGCTGATCTCAATGCACCAGATACAGCACCACTGAAGAGACTGAAGTATCTTTAGGCAAACCGATAAGAAGAACAGCAGTGCACAATCTGAGTGTAGTATTTTAACAGATCTATTGTGCTGAAAAGACAAACGACAACTCACATTGTGACAGTTAAAATCAGGCTCATCACATAGTAAGGGAGCTTGAGAAAGAGGCTTGGGCGGCCTTGAAATGCATAGCTCTGCCCCCCAACATCCAGATGACATAATTTATGGTCTGCTCTGCATCCCACAAGAAGCTCTCCGCCATCTTGTTGTTTTCCACTTCCTCATCTAAGCTGTCATCCAGCCTGATGTCCAGACTTTTCAGGCTGCAAGTTGTAGGAATAGGCTCCCCATCCGAGATGCATTAGCTGACCGCTCACAGATCACATACAAAAAATGCCATCACTTCTTCCCATTTGAGTTACTAATTTACAAATATTTCTCAGCACTATTAATGTTGCACTTAGTTTGATGTGCCCCAATGTGTGCTCTTGGTCCTGCAAGTGTATCCATCCACCCAGTACTCCTATTGGTCCGAGGTTCTCTGTTGTTGTGAGACTGATCATCGGAAGCCATTACTATGTGATGAGCCTGATTTTAACTGTCACAATGTAAGTTGCCATTTGTCTTTTCACCACAATAAATCTGTTAAAATACTACACTGTGCCCTGCTGTTCTCCTTATATAATCAGGGAGAAGAACTCCAAGATTCAGGTAAGTGGGGTGTAGTTTCAGGGTGCGGGGGGCTTGCAAATGTGACCATGTTTCATGTTACACCCTACAATGAATGTAATATAAAACATAGTCAGAAAGGTGGATTATGCTTTTTAAGTAAAACTGCAGCAGGGAAACTATAAAAGCACATAAAATCAAAGTGAATGTGATACTTCTGAATGTGTTTCAACAGAAAAACGTTTTGGAGCCACTTATTTCTACAAAACGCAAGGTTTATTGATATGGCGGTAAGCAACCAGTTATAAAAGCTATTCATACTTTTCATATGGAGAATAGTTTATGTCATGATGATTACATTATGAGTTAACATACAGCATATATGGATATAATATGCAAGTCATGACTTTATATATATGGTATAAACAAAATATATTTATTATTAAGTATTGTTTATAGCATCTACTAGTTCACAGAGGTTTTTTAGTATATATATATGTAAGGGTATGGATACGGAGAATATTAAATATTAGATTTAATGGCTCAATTGATGCTTGTAGAAAATTTGGTGGAACAAGGTATAAAAATCAATAATAAAAATAAAAAAAAGGCACATGCACTTTCACTAGTACCTCCAAATACAACAGGCAAAATGTAAAGTTAATATGGTTATTATCAAAGCTAATTCAACTCAGGGTTTAAAACCTGTGTATACTAAGATAAATTGGTATTATCTGTCATAGCAGTAACTTTTCATGTGCAATTATTGTGTACAAGGATGCCTTTCATGTTTAAGACAATTTCCTGGAGAATATAAAATCTAGTTCGATAAAACAATTAGCCCAACAGTGCAAACTACTCACAGCACTTACGCAGGCCATAGACGGTTCGAATTCCAATTCAGCAGTGACAGACGAGATTCTAGCAATGTTTGGGCAGGCTGAATGTACCGAAATCAATCAACTTGGATATAACCAGCATGCCGGATTTTTAGGATGCGATTATTGGCAGCGGCTATAGCTGATAGCAATAATCATTGTGTTCTCCTGGCTGGAACTGCTCCCTGTGCCCCCTTGCTGGGAGAACATAACAGCTCCACTGGAGGGAGTCCCCCATCAACACTGACTGTGTTGATGGAGGAATCCAGTGATTTTCTTTCCTGCAAGAAAATCGCATCATCTATGGCCAGCTTAAAAGTAAGACTTGATCTCCATAGTATGTAAAAACTAGGTGTGAGTGTTAAAGCTGGTAAAACCCACAGAATGGATAACCTCAACCAGTCAATAGTTGAAAAACCATATACAAGTAAGCTGTGGATTTGCCTGGACCCAAAAGGTGTATGTACAGAGGAAAACATGTTTTTAGTTTTTGGTGGAACGTGGAACCCCTACCAGGTTTTTATTACTGAATATGCCCACTATATTTTTCCTGGTGTCCATTTTTACTGAGACAGATAGTGATGGGAAATTCAAAAATTTTACAGTCGTCACTAAAACGAAAGGTAAAGAGCAATCTTTCAAAGCAAACACCTGTTTTGGTGACAACTGCCTAAGGGGGATATTGCCTTTAATTTGTAGGGATTTCCTCTCACTTCCTGTTGTATCTCTAGGAAAAGAACCCTAATGCCGTGTACACACGACCGGACTTTTCAGCATCAAAGATCCGACGGAATGAATCAGTTGGACAATTCGATCGTGTGTGGGCTTCATCAGACCTTCATCGGACCTTTTCTGTTGAAAAATCTGACAGACTTTAGAAATAGAACATGTTTCAAATCTTTCCGACGGACTGGAGTCCTATCGAAAAAAAGTTTGTCTGTATGCTAGTCCGACAGACCGAAAAGGGACATAAGGGCATTTATTGGCTACTGGCTATGAACTTCCTTATTCTAGTCTGGTCGTACATCATCACGTTCGAAACAATCAGACTTTGGTGGGATCGTGTGTAGGCAAGTCCATTTCGTTGGTACTCCGTCGGTACTCCATCGGAACTCTGTCGAAAAGTCCTTCGGAGTTCAGGCGGACGAGAAGTCCGCTCGTGTGTACACGGCATAACAGGATACAGACAGTAAAAAATAACTTGACAGGGGTTTTAATTATTTCCTATTCTAACCAAAATTGTAAAAAATTTAATATACAAGGGGTCTTCAAAAAAGTTTAGGGACTTTTTTTGTATTCAATAGAGTTAAAAAAGTGCAGAAACATTTTGAAGAACCCTGGTACATACCCTTAAAGATTGCAAAACAGAAGCACCCAAAATGCCTTCACCGTCAAAACCAGCAAGCTGAACTGCAGATAAAACTAGATCAACATAGTTCCATCCTTACAGCATTTAAAACAAAATAAAGAAAGTGCTAGGGTGCCTGCTTACCATTTTGCATTTGATAAGTATAGAAAGTGTTCCATAGGAAAGCAGGTGAAGCATATGCAAGACTCAAAGGGGTAGTCTGCTATGTGAATAATCTTTTAGAATTTTGGCAGCACTACTGAGGAACATGATTCAATTTGAAAGTTATGATAAAAAGTTCCAGGAAAAAATAAGTGAAACTCAAGGCAGAAAAATGCATACTATGAGCTAGAAAAGTCAAGTATTTTGGCCACGTTTTGTCATCAAAAGGCCTAAAACCGGTCCAGATAAAATTGCAGCAACCTCTCACATTAGACCATCTGAAAATCGTTCAGAGCTGGAAAGAGTTTTAGGAACAGCCAGCTACCTGGCAAAATTCACTTCACATCTTGCTGATGTTTTATTGCCTCTAAGGGGACTATTAAAGAAACACTCTGCCCTGCAATGGAAATCTCAACAGATTAATACATTTGACAAAATGAAACAACTCATTGCTAATTCTGGAACATTAGCCCACTATGACATATCAGTAAGAAGTGACTTTTTTGATCAGGCCTCCAAAAATAGTCTTGATGCTATATTTCTGCAAGACAGGAAATCACTCATTTAATAGTCCTGCAAGACAGGAAACCGTATATTATCATATATCAATGACACAGACAGAGATCAGCTGTACCCAATCGGAACACTTCAAATTGATGTATGCAACTGAATTTTGAACAAATCCCCCGTACACACGGTCGGACTTTGTTCGGACATTCCGACAACAAAATCCTAGGATTTTTTCCGACGGATGTTGGCTCAAACTTGTCTTGCATACACACGGTCACACAAAGTTGTCAGAAAATCCGATCGTTCTAAACGCGGTGACATAAAACACGTACGTCGGGACTATAAACGGGGCAGTAGCCAATAGCTTTCATCTCTTTATTTATTCTGAGCATGCGTGGCACTTTGTCCATTGCATTTGTGTACACACGATCGGAATTTCCGACAACGGATTTTGTTGTCGGAAAATTTTATATCCTGCTCTCAAACTTTGTGTGTCGGAAAATCCGATGGAAAATGTGTGATGGAGCCTACACACGGTCAGAATTTCCGACAACAAGGTCCTATCACACATTTTCCGTCGGAAAATCCGACCGTGTGTACGGGGCATTACTCTTTCTATCAGTACAGATATGAAAATGCGAATCAGATGACAAGCCCTTTGGAAATAATCATGAAAAAGTATCTGCATCTGCACCAATTAGGTTACAAAAGATGAAGCCACACCTTTGAAAATATGATACTGTAGTGACTTACAAGTCAGCATGATTCCAGTTTGTAATACCTCAAGCAAGCTGCCACTCAAAGTAAAGACCGGTACACACTACTATTTTTTTTTTCATTCAACCCAGTGGGCTGAACAGAAACAAAACTGACAGCTCAGAAGGAGCTGCTGTACTATGTGATGTTAGTACAGCAATCTTCCCTGCTGTGCTATTGTGTTCTGACGGGGGACACTATGGTCAGTGCTGATCGGAATCTGATAGGCAGGCCTTTTTCAGTCATGCCCTTTTGAACAGCCAGCTTCTGTCAGACTGTCTGTAGTACGCTTGGGCTGAATGTTGACCAGTTTCTATTGAACTGGCTTATGCTGCCCGACATTCAGGTCATGTGTACTTGGCTTTAGGGCTCTACTGGTGAAGCATTTAATTATGTCCATTTTTCCCATTTTAGATGAGATAATAACATGAATTAAAAAAATACATAAATTATCTCCTCCAGCTGCTCGTCCTGAACTTACATGAAGAATTGGTATGATTTGACCTGCAAATGTGAAATTCTGTTTTGTTCCCAAATTTATGAGAGAATTGACAAAACAAATGCACCAAGGCCATGTTGGAAGTAAGAATTAAAAAAAAGAGAGGCTGATATTCACAATTATGCAAAAGTTTTAGGCAGGTGTAAAAAAAGCTGTAAATTAGGAATACTTTTAGAAATAGTTGTGTTAATAGTTTATTTTTATCAATGAACAAAATGAAAAGTAAATGAACAGAAGAGAAATCTAAAAACAATTAATATTTGGCGTGACTATCCTTCAAACCAGCATCGATTCTTCTAGGTATTGTTGCACACAGTTTTTGAAGGAACTCGGGAGGTAGGTTGTTCCAAACATTTTGGAGGCCTAAACACAGATCTTCTGTGGTTGTAGGCTACCTCAAATCCTTCTGTCTCTTCATGTAATCCCAGACACACTCGATGATGTTGAGATCAGGGCTCTGTGGGGGCCAAATCATCACTTCAGGACTCCTTGTTCTCTTAATGACATTGGCTGTATGTTTGGGGTCGTTATCCTGTTGCAGAATAAATTTGAGGCCAATCACATATCTCCTGATGGTATGGCATGATGGATAAGTATCTGTATGTAGCATTGAGAACACCATTGATCCTGACCAAATCTCCAACTCTATTTGCAGAAATGAAGCCCCAAACTTACAAAGAACCTCCACCATGCTTCACTAATGCCTATGGACACTCATATCGCTCTCCAGTCCTTCAGCGAACAAACTGCCTCCTGATACAGCCATTTCCAATTTTGACTGATCAGCCTGAAGCACCTGCTGTCATTTTTCTGCACCCCAGTTCCTATGTCTTTTATCATAGTTGAGTTTCTTAGTTTTGTTTCCTAGTCAGAAACATGCCTTTTTGGCCACAATTCTTCCGTGAATGAAAGGTGTGGAGTGGGGAAAAACTGTCCCCACCCCCACACCTATGGGGCCATGGCAGACAGTTTAAATAAATTGAAAAAAAAATGTACTTACCTACTATTGGTGAATTGAGTTTTCATCGGCTGGAGCACGAGCTGTCATCTATAAAAGAAAAAGAAATATGTCACATCAGAGCAGTCGGCAAGAGAAGAAGAAGGAGAAGACACATCAGAAGACACATCTGAAGATGAAGTCCTTACTGCGGCAGCTGATAGAGAGGGCAGCAGCAAACGATGGCAAAGAAGGGATGCGGCAATGCTTGGCACTGCCAGTGGCTTCTTCATCGAATAGTCCCATTCTCCCTGAGCCACCTCTTTCAGCAGGGTGGGATCATCCCCCTGCCTTTATGATGACGGAGTTCTTTTCAGCCTTCCCAGTGGGCTCATGCGCAGAGCAGCCTAATGAGAGAATTAAGAGACCTATAAAATGGCTGAGCCAGTTTGAATCCTGTTCCCTGCATGGGGATGAGGCACAGAGAAGGCAGCCTAAAATAGTAAAAAAAAAGGTAAAATGACTGTAAAATCTGTTCCTAACCATTAGCCTATAAGTTGACAATGAAGGGGTTTCTGTTGTGCCAATGCAGATATTTGCCAGCACACCATGGATCGACAAAATAGTGTGCAACGTTTCGGAGCCACGCAGGGCCCCTTCGTCAGGCATCTGTTGTGACAACTCCCCTGGGTTTCAAATCTGCTGAGATGGTCATTATGGTTGCTGGTGGGAGACAAGCTGATAATTCTTCTATTCATACTTTACCTGCAACCTCCACTGTGGACACCCCTTTGGTGACACCATCTATTCAAACAGCAACTACTGCAGGTGAGTCTTCTGATATGTCATGATTAAAAGATTTTGCTGTTTCTTTTTCTACTTTTTTTTATCACAATTTGATAAGATTGACTGTCCTAGGAATATTGGTCATATTGATATTGCTGTTGTGGATGTGGTTCCACCTCAAATTCCTTCTTCTGGAGTACCGGATTCTTGCTTTAAAGAAGCACTTTCTTGTGAGCTTTCGCCTGGGTTTTCATCTTCCTGGTACGGTGAAAGTCAAAATAAGGAGGGGAGAATACGTTGATATTCTGTCTCATCTCCCCTCTTTAAAAGAAAGTAGAATGGATAAAGTTGAAGATGACAGGCGAAAAAATGCGCCTCGCAGTTTTAATAACTTATTTTGCATTTATGCCAGTGTGATGGAGAAGCGTTGCCTGTATCTGTGCAGTGGCATGTTCCAACATATTTAGATTATTCTCGAGGCATATAAGAACTTCCCTGGGCTGTCTTGGTTTTTTTTTATAATGAGTCATTTCGCCAGAAAATGGCTGTGCATGGCTCCTTGAAATGGGAAATGAAGAACGTTGGTTTGTGGCTTAATTTGCTTCTGCCACAAAAATAGTTTCCTAGACAACCTCAAGTTTCCATGGGGTCCTTCAAATGTGGTTTCTGTTTCAGTTTAAATGAGGGGCAGTGCAAGTGGCCCCAGACTTGCAAGTATAAACATGAATGCTCTCATTGCTCGGAGGCACATCCTGCTTCACTGTGCTTTAAGAAGATGAATTCTTCTGCTACTTAAACATCCAAAGATATTTTTTCCAAAAGCAACCACTCTGGTGAGAGTGGTAAACATGCTTCCTTAGCTTCGTCGGTACCCAAATCGACAGATAGTGGTCCTCTTGTATGAGGGTTTTTCTTTTGGTTTCCAATCGCTTTCATTCTTTGGTTCGAGCTGTGTTGTAGTGTCGAATTTGCCTTCTGTTAAAATAAAGCCCACTATTGTTCTCAACAAAATTTTAAAAGAAATAGCAGAAGGTAGGATCTCTGGCCCTTTTCCGTCACCTGCGTTTGAGAATTTTCGAATATCCCCGCTGGGAGGGATTCCAAAAAAGGAACCCAATACATACCTATCAGTTGATTCATCACCTATCCTTTCCAGATAGATTATCATTAAATGATGAGATAGACCGTGACTTGTGTTCTTATGCATCATTTGATGATGCGTTATTGAAGATTAGACGTGTGGGTCCTTCAGCCCTGTTAGCTAAGACCGATATTAAGTCGGCCTTTCGCTTATTGCCTATCCATCCGGCAGCTTTTAACTCCCTGGGTTTCTATTTTCAGGATGTCTATTATTTCAATAAATGCCTTCCAATGGGTTGTTCCCTGTCGTGTAGATATTTTGAATTATTTTCCACCTTTATTGAATGAGTTCTTGTAACAATGTAACTTGTAACACTATCTGGATGACTTCCTGTTTATTGGTGAAGCTGTTTCGGTTGATTGTTTATATCTTTTTTATGAATTTCAGGTGGTTCGCCGTTCATTTGGAGTACCTATAGCTCCTGAAAAATCGGTTTATCCCACTACATGTTTAGAATTTTTGGGTGTCTCAGTTGACATGGTCAAAATGGAATTTCATGTATCCTCTGACAAAGTTAAAAAAAAAGTGTTTTTTACTGGCTTTCGTTTTATCAAAAAAAGAAAGTACAATTGAAGACCATTCAGTCTTTATTGGGCCTTCTAGTATTCGCTGCTAGGGTTATGCCCATGAGACGGGTATTTTCAAAACGTCTCTACCATTCAATATTAGATGTTTCTTCCCCGTATCATTTTGTTTGCATAACATCAGATGTTCGTGAGGATTTAGTTGTTTGGCATAGTTTTCTGCCTTCTTATAATGGGTGTTTGTTATGGCAAGCTCTGTTTTGTGAAGTCAAGGCTCTCAATCTGTTTACAGATGCCTCCGGTAGCTGTGATTATGGGGCTTTTTAGATGGGACATTGGTCCGCTGGGCATTGGCATCCTAGAATTAGGTTTTACAAATAATTAAGTGCTTTTGGAAATATTTCCTGTTCTTGTTGCCTTGGAACTTTGGGGTTCACAATTTTGTGATCACTGGATTTTGCTTCATTTAGATAATATAGGAGTAGTGTTTGCGATAAATTGTTTAGCATCTAAATCATTGCCGGTATTAGCTATTCTTAGACAGTTCGTTTTTAAATATCTAAATTTGAACATTTGGCTTAAAGTGAAATATGTTCTGAGCGCTACTAATTTAATTGCTGATGCTTTGTCACGTCTACAGATGGAGCGATTTTGAGCGTTGATGCCAGAATTCGGTTGGCCTGCTGTGCCCCAAGCACTCGTGGGAGCTGATATGATACCTGCGATGACAGCAATCAATAGTCCCTTAGCTTCTTCCACGTGGGCGGGTTATCGAGCAGCGTGGTCTTTATGGAGCTCCTTTTTAACTTTTCATAATTTTCCAACTCATACATTTTCCGAACATGTTGTTTTATTGTTCTTGAATTCCTTATTGTCTTCTGGTGACTCCTATTCTCATGTGGTAAAAACATTGGCTGGGGTGTCATTTTTCTTGTGATTACTTTGGAAACCTTTGTGCATTCGTTTTTTCTCTGTAAAATCGGCTCTTAAAGGTTACTGCAAGCACCATGCCATTTTGAGTCGGTTTATTTTTCTACTTATGAAACTTTAGTTTTCAAAACCGCTTTCAGTTTTTGTTTTTTTGGAGCCTTTAGAATATCAGAATTTCTCCCCCATTCAGTGAAAGAAGTTTCAGGTTTATGTCTTTCAGATATTCAATTGCTTCCTGATTTTCTTCACAAATTTTTGCGTAAAAGCAAAACCGATCAGATGGGTCGTGGACAATGGATTACCATTCGTCCTATCTGTCAGTCTCCTATTTGCGCCTTTTCACTGGTTCATCAATTTTTGTCCATAAGGCCTAAATTGAATACTCTTCTATTTATTCATCACAATGGTTCTCCATTGACTATATATCAATTTAATGCTGTTTTAAAAATGTTTTTGTTTTTTTTTTCTTTTCTTTACCATCTTCCCATCTCCTCTCTTTCCTTTTGCATATGGAAGCAGCTAAGTTAGGATTTTCTCCCCAGGGTATTATGAATATTGGTAGGTGGAAATCTAGTTGTTATAGTTCTTATGTAAGACCTAATTCTTCTTTCTAATTTCAGAATCATTCAATATATGGATTATTGGTCATTCATACATATTTTTGGCCCATCACAGAGCTGCACTTAGGAGCTATGGTCTTTTGCTTGGACTTCCATCGTCGTTTTAATGTTTGTTGGTATGGTAGGAGGGGGATGAAATTGAGCCATTTACGTTTCACTTTATCCTTGTTACATGGGTCTTGGCCATCCCCTAATATTATTATTTTTCATTTGGCTGGAAATGATTTGGGATTTCGAAGAATTTTGAACATTATGTCTCAAATTTAGTTATATTTATTATGTCTTCATACTGTTTTGCCTGAATGCATTTTAGTTTTTTCTGAGGTAGTTCCTCAGTTACTATGGCTATTTTCTGAATTTAGACATATGGAAAAAACTTGAAAAAGGGTATATAGATCTGTAGTGAAATGAATGCCCTTTGTAAATGGCTTATCCTTTAGGCTTGAAAATTTGGAAGGAGGCTTGCCGGGTTTCTATAGACCTGACAAGGTTCACTTGACTGATATAGCAGTAGACATTTTTAACTTGGAATTGCGAACATGTATGGAGTTGGCCGTGGCCAGGTTGAGGTGCTGGACTTATTGTGGATGAGTCCAGCTTGTGGGATTTTAAGTATATATGGTTTAACTCGAGCTTATATAACTATAAATATATCTCTACTCTGATCTAGTATAGAACTGCTGCAAACCAAATCTTGGAAGGGATAAAATAAAACAAAAATCACTAATGGTGCACTGTTCCTTTAAATTAGTGAAATCATGTAATAATATACAAAAATAGCAAGCAATGTGGGTGAATTGATTGATGCAATCACTCCTATAGCAAGCGTTGAAACAAATAGAAAGAAGGTACAATAAGAAAATGCATTGTTCACAAAATTCCCAATGTGCCAAAAATTTCTATTAAACTCAAGTCCATAAACAAGTCCACACACTTGATAGAAAATATATATGACAAATAAATGTGTAAATATATTATTCCACTCCATGTCTACCAGTGCTCTAAGGAAATTAACAAAGTGCTCCATTCACAATAAAAGAGGATGGCCTCTTACCAGATCCGATGGATCCCTATTACAGTGATCAAAGGAGCTTGTGCAGGAATAATAAAATCTATGCAAGTTTCAAACAGCATGTCTTGATGTGCTTGTGGGGATGAACTCCATGTATTCAAGGATCATGTATGGAAAGGGAGAAACCTCATAGTGTAAATAAGCCAACTTTTTATTAAAAAAATATATAAGTTACACTTACATTGAGGTTAAAAAATTCAAGCATGAACTGTTTCCCTTGCGGCGGTATCACCCTGCCAGCTAGCTCAGATAGCGTTACATGTACTCTCTGATCTGATGCGTTTCCACACAACTGTTCTCTACTGGAAAACTTCTCTCCTAAAACTCACAAACAATCTGCAGCTAAATCCAATAGACACAATTCTGTACTCCTACTTCTGGACCTCTCTGCTGCATGTGACACAGTGGACCACCCCCTCCTCCTCAAAAAACTCCACGCCTTTGGTCTCCGTCACTGTACTCTTTGCTGATTCTCATCCTACTTATCCAACCGCACCTTTATCATTACGTATAATTCTACTTCCTCCTCTCCTCTCCCATTCTCTGTCAGGGTCCCTCAAGGTTCTGTTCTTGGACCTCTCTTATTCTCCAACTACACCTCCTCCCCAGGGTCAGGTAACAGCCTCCCATGGCTGCCTATACCATCTCTACGCTGACAACACCCAAATTTGTCTCTCTACCTCTCAGCCCAATCCTTTGGTCTCCTCATGTATCACTAATTTACTAACGGACATATCAGCCTGGATGTCACACCACTTCCTCAAACTCAATCTAAAACCAAGATCATAATTTTTCCTCCCCCATGTGCCTCTTCCCCTGATTTCTCTGGGAAGAGTGATAGTGCTATCAACCCGTCCCCACATGCCAAGGTTATAGGTATAATCCTGGACTCTGAACTATCCTTTCGGCCCCACGTCGAATTACTGTCCAGATTTTGCCACCTCAACCTCCGCAACATCTCCCAAATACGCCCCTTCCTAACCAAGGACACCACAAAGCTCCTAGTTCACTCCCTGGTCATCTCCCGCCTTGACTATTGCAACTCCCTCCTCAAGGGACTACCTTTACATAGGCTATCCCCCCTTAAGTCCATAATGAATTCTGCTGCCAGGCTCATCCTCCTTACCAACTATTCATTGTCTGCTTCTCCTCTCTGTCAATCCTTCCATTGGATTCAGCTAACCCAACAAATTAAATTCAAAATACTAACAACAACTTACAAAACTATCCACAACTGTGCCCCCAACTACATCACTAACCCAGTCTCAAAATACCAACCTACTCGTTCTCTTAATTTCTCCTAAAATCTTCTGCTTTCTACCTCCATCATCTCCTTCTCCTATGTTCGCCTTCAGGACTTTTCCCGAGCCATTCCTATCCTATGGAACTCCCTACCCCATTCTATTCGACTATCCCCTACTCGGCTTCCTTTTAGACGATCCCTGAAAACCCCCCTCTACAGAGAAGCTTATTCTGCCCCTACCTGACAACTGTACTTTTATTTTCTTCATCAGATCATCCCCACAGTTATTACCTTTTGTATCACTTGACCCTTCCTCCTAGATAGTAAGCTCTAATGCCGCGTACACACGGTCGGACTTTTCGTCTACAAAAGTCCGACAGCCTGTCCGACAGACTTCCGGCGGACTTTCGGCGGACTTGCAGCAGACTTTCTAACGAACGGACTTGCCTACACACGACCACACAAAAGTCCGACGGATTCGTACGTGATGACGTACACCGGACTAAAATAAGGAAGTTCATAGCCAGTAGCCAATAGCTGCCCTAGCATGGGTTTTTGTCCGTCGGACTAGCACACAGACGAGCGGATTTCGGGGTCCGTCGTAGTTACGACGTAAAGATTTGAAGCATGTTTCAAATCTAAAGTCCGTCGGATTTGAGGCTGAAAAAGTCTGCTGAAAGTCCGGAGAAGCCCACACACGATCGGATTACCAGCCAGCTTTAGTCCGTCGGCGTCCGTTGGACTTTTGTAGACGAAAAGTCCGACCGTGTGTACGCGGCATAACAAGCAGGGCCTTCTGATTACTCCTGTATTGAATTGTATTGTAACTGTACTGTCTGCCCTCATGTTGTAAATCACTGGGCAAACTGTTGGCGCTATATAAATCCAGTATAGTAATAATAATGACCAGCTTGGGGAGTCAAATTGGATCAGTGCCAAGAGCACTGCTACAGAGTGAAGTTTTAGAAAATGGGCCTATGCACAGGTTAGGTCCATCGAGATTTTGTTAACTCTCACTTTAAGAAAGACAAACAGCAAAGTACAGCTCAGAGACTTTCCAACTAATTAGCACAAAGGTTTTTTTTCTGATTTGTATTTAACAAAATAAAGTTCTTCACAACAGATTCTTAACATTGACAAGAATTTTACACATTATAATTGCTTTGCAAAATTCTCAAAGGTATAGTTTGGTGTGGGTGAGTTTATCTGTTGACTAAAAATGTTGGCACCAAATGGTATTCTTAGTTTCCATCTCAAAAAGCTGGTAAGTATGTGAAGCGTCCCTCTGAACTTCTAAGAATCAGCCTGTTTGTGGAGAAGGAATGTCCTGAGTGATGCGAAAATTTGTCTCCTGGTTTCCTCTGATCAACACTACTCTTGTTAGTGCTATGGAATGGTATGTCTATATTCTAAAAACCATGCCGATACAGGGACTGCAAATGATAAGTAAGGTGCCTACAGCATGAGAATGTCATTATTCTGTTATGAGTGAATACGTTTTTCCATCCCAGGCGCAGCTGTTATTGTGCACTTTATAGTCGTTGGACTGATTTATAAGCATGGACACTTTTTTGCATCTGAATTGAGGTTTATTGGAATGCCATGGCTACACGTGTTTCTTTTTACAAGTATTGGAATCTAGTGGAAGTTTTAAACACCAGGACTCATTTTAGGTCTTATGAAAGCTGAATTTCTGAACTGAAACCAAACTTTTTATGAAAGCTTTCCTATAAATCCTGACTTTAATGGTCTTACACGCGCTTTGTACAATTTTTTTTTGCAGTTCTCTATATGACCTTTGAGCTAAATAATACATGATAATCATAGCTTCTCTCCAACAACTTTTCTGTATTCCTTTTTTATTCTCTAAATGGTTTCCAGTATTTCTGTTGCTCCCAGCTACGTTGTGTGTTACAAAAGAACATGATGTCTCTCGATAACTATTTCCATAGTACAAATGTCAGAACCTCTCTTCTTAGCCTTCAGTGATTGGTTGTCTTACTGAGTTAATTGCTGAAACAGCCTATAATATACAGCAATGTTTTGTCTAAGAGTACATTTTTTGTGACTGTGTTTATAATATTAAGACTTTTTGTAATAAAGGTAACTTAAAAGATTGACTTACTTTAAAAATATTATAATACATTTTTTTACAACTCAAATTAGGTTTATGGGTTTTTAGAGTAATCTCTGGATGGAAAGCAAGAAAGGACCTCTTTTGTTAACAAGTCTACACACCCTGCAACCTTTAATCTTTTACTTTTAGACTCATATCTACAAAAGGGGTAAACATGACTTCTCCTAACTGTGCTAATGTTGTTATGGGTGAGTAGGACAGAGCTGAAGTTTACAAAATGTTGTTTTTTAGAGTGATATATATATCTATCTATATATAGATGAATATATAGATATATATATACTGTATATGTATATATATATATATATATATATATATATATATATATTATATATATATATATATACAGTTGTGCTCATAAGTTTACATACCCTGGCAGAATTTAAATGACCCTGATCAAAAGTTTACATACCCTGGTGATTTTGGCCTGATAACACGCACACAAGTTGACACAAAGGGGATTGAATGGCTATTAAAGGTAACAATCCTCCCTTGTGATCTGTTTGCTTGTAATTAGTGTGTGTGTATAAAAGGTCAATGCGTTTCTGGACTCCTGACAGACCCTTGCATCTTTCATTCAGTGCTGCACTGACGTTTATGGATTCCGAGTCATGGGGAAAGCAAAAGAATTGTCAAAGGATCTGCGGGAGAAGGCAGTTGAACTGTATAAAACAGGAAAGGGATATAAAAAGACATGTAAAAGTGTGAACAAGATATGGTGAAAAATACTCCTGCGCTTGTGAGATCGTTTGCTGTAAAACAAAGGTAGTATTGTAGTCAGAGATAGGACTGGGGGAGATGATGGAGCGTGTCCCGCTGCCTTAGCTGACCAGGGGTGGTCTGCAAAGGACTGTTTAGTGGGAAGTGGATGGAAGGCGCGTGATCAGACGATTACATCAAGAAATGTATGGTTTATTTATGTAAAAGAATACAGACATATAGTCATATAGATATAAAATCATACAAATACTACATAATATTATAAAAAAAAGGAAAAACAGGTAACAAAATAAGTACTAGGAAGTTAAAATTGGGGTGTGCCCATATTGAGGCAGGTATTTAAGAAATGCTGACGCGTTTCGAGGAAAACCTCTTCATCAGAGCCAGGAGAACTGGAGCACAGTCTGTATGGGCCGGTAGGCCGACATGTGTACATGGGGAGAGGTGGTGTGGCTAGTAGGAGGATGTGTCCTGTGATGGACAATTGATTATTCCAAGTTCCATACCCAGGTGTTCTAGATGGGGTATAAATAAGAACCTTGTGTTTGCTGGGCTTTGGCTCCTGATGGTGGAGTTCGGCCATTTTCCAGTTTATTGGCCCATTTGTTTTTATTGTTGTGGGATGAAGGATAGTAGGCTGCTGTCGCCTGGTGGTATCTCTGGGTCGGGAGTTGCCCCTCTTTCCTTTTCCCTTAAATATTATTGGTGGGATGTTTCTGTGGTTGGGAGTTTCTGTGCGATCTCTGTCTTGTGGTGTTGCCCTTATTTGTTTTTTTGTGGCGTGGAGGGCCCATAGGGCATATGTCATTACGAGGGAGTGATTTTGACTTGTTTGTGAGAGGGCCAGCGCCATCGGTTGGTCTTTTCCATTCAAATTCACGCCCATACAGATAGTCTAATCTGTCCCTCTCAAATTTGCCTGACTTCTTACTGATGAGATTGGTTTCAAAAGTGACCATGTGGTCATTTATCTTTTTATCCCAATCGTTGAAAGACGTGAGATCAGTGAAGGGGGCCAAATCATCCTGGACATTTTTCAAGTCATTGCGGATTTTAAGTAGGTTTCTCTCCCTTTGAGTGATGATTGATGAGAGTAATTTTTTATTTAGTTCTCTCATTTGGATTGCCCATGCATCCTTAAGATCATCGTCTAGCCATATGCAAGTCTTAGTTAGTCTTAGGCCTCTTGGCACACGGTTTGTTTTGATATAATTTTCTAATAGTAGAATGTCCCACCATTGTATCATCTCTTTCTGCAGAATGTTTCTCAATTTGGAAAAAAGTGCTATCATGAGTTCTTCCCTTGTGGGAGTGATTTCTGGTGTAGTGGAAATTTCTGTTGGTTTGTGGCATGTTTCATGTGCTTCAATGCTATTGGAGAAACCTCTTGCCAGAGAGGTCCGTCTCAGTTCTCTTTGTTCAATAGATAAGACCATGCTGGTCTAGTAGTAGAATATTTTGTGACCTGTTGTGTTGTAGGGTCTGCTGACCTTGGTAGTGTTCAGAGAATGAACTTGGACAAAAGGCACGTCTCACTCGAGCTGCGGGAGACCCCTGGAGGCTAATGCAAAAGTGTGAACAAGATATGGTGAAAAATACTCCTGCGCTTGTGAGATCGTTTGCTGTAAAACAAAGGTAGTATTGTAGTCAGAGATATGACTGGGGGAGATGATGGAGCGTGTCCCGCTGCCTTAGCTGACCAGGGGTGGTCTGCAAAGGACTGTTTAGTAGGAAGTGGATGGAAGGCGCGTGATCAGACGCTTACATCAAGAAATGTATGGTTTATTTATGTAAAAGAATACAGACATATAGTCATATAGATATAAAATCATACAAATACTACATAATATTATAAAAAAAAGGAAAAACAGGTAACAAAATAAGTACTAGGAAGTTAAAATTTGGGTGTGCCCATATTGAGGCAGGTATTTAAGAAATGCTGACGCGTTTCGAGGAAAACCTCTTCATCAGAGCCAGGAGAACTGGAGCACAGTCTGTATGGGCCGGTAGGCCGACATGTGTACATGGGGAGAGGTGGTGTGGCTAGTAGGAGGATGTGTCCTGTGATGCACAATTGATTATTCCAAGTTCCATACCCAGGTGTTCTGGATGGGGTATAAATAAGAACAATATATACCGTACACTACAGACTGGAGACGTAAGATAAGTTTACATTGTAAAATGCATTCATAAAATGATAAAAAGTATATAATATAAATATAAATATATTAGAAATAAAAATTACCATATCAGTACAAAGAATTAATGATAGGTAGTGGGATTTTGAAGCACAGAACATGAGATTGTAGTCTAAATACATACAAATGAAAAAATCTACGCATACATAAGTGTACACACACATACTCGTGTACACATACATGCATATACATACACGTGCATAATACAAACGCATGTAAATGCATTAAAAAAAAAAAATCATATATGCATATGGGGGGGGGGGAGGGGGGGCGATGGTAAATTAAGTAAAAAATGCACTGAGACACATTGAGAGATATTGTCTCTCCGCATGGTAAAACCGGTTGTGCTTTTGTCCAAAGGACATGCGCATGCGTGTAAAAACTCTGCCAGCACGTAAAACGCTGTGCTGCAACAGATATGTGGAGGTATGCCCCTGTTCACGGAAAGCACAAATGGGGGCACAAAGATGGCCATGTGGTTTGTGCAAAAACAGAAATGTGTTCATTCAAATGGAAATCCACAAAAATATATACAAAAATGCATATATCAAATGTACATAAAAATCTAAAACGCATATGCATATATATATATAGATAAAGAAACAATATGCACAAAATAAATATATGTATATATCCACATAAATCTGTACATATATATATATATATATATATATATATATATATATATATATATATATATATACATACACTTATGCACACATATACATGTCCACATGCATACACACACATGTGGAGACCACCCCTACACAGCATGTATTGTGCCTATGTAGAACCAGTGTCATGGCGGTAGGGTGGGAATGTGTAGTTTGTGCAACGCAATAGCGGAAAGTGGCGGGAGTGGATACGTTAGGGGGATAATCTGGTGTTGGTGACCAAATATTGGAGGTGGCAGACAGGTGGGCTGATGACAGAACGCACCTACCTATGGATGAAATTAGAATGTAAATAGATTGTATTTTCTTTTTGCGGTCCTGTTAGGCTGTCAGATGTGCCTGTAGTGAAACATAAGTTGAGCAGGGAAAGTAAGCAAGCTCTTATGGACACTGCTGGGTTTAACAGGATAAGGAAGTTACAAAGACCATTGTGGCTAACCTGTCTCAGGAGAAGTGTGTAGACACAGCTGTAAACTGTAGAGATCCTTTGGAGTGGAGAGCCGTGTGATCCTGGCAGCAGAAGGGGGGGGGGGGGAGGTGTCCTTGAGGCAGCTGATGGCTGGATAGAAAGCGTCTTGCTGCCTAGGGATAGGAAAGGTTTTGTGATGAGGTTGTGCTGGGGGTTTAAAAGACTCTGGGGGGCGGGTCCGAGGGCATGAATGAAAAGGCTATTATTGAATCCAATTAAGCCATATAAAGTAATGTGATATGAAAAGTGTGACTATGATTTGAATAATGAACCGGAGGTATTTCGTGCAGAACATGTACATATTTATATATACACACATACACATACACACATATATATATATATATATAAATATATATATATATATATATATATACATATATACACATATACACATATACACATATACACATACACGTACACAGACAGGTTTATATGGGTTGTATAACAGCAGAGGTGGATAATATGAGGAGAAATGGTGTACATGAAACTGCGGGGACAGGAGAGGGTATACAGGGTTTACCGTATGGTGGAATGATGGTGATGATATGAAGGGGATCACAGGTAATAAGGGGGGGGGGCTGGGGATGGCTAGGATAGAGGGGGGGCAAAGCATGATGGTGATATTCTGTATCTAGATGGCACCGTGGATATCTAGATCTTCATTCATTCCATCGGGAACCAATTACCCAAGAGTGAAAATCCAGAATGATTCTTGTTTACAGAGTCTTCTGAATCTCCATATAAAAAGACATCCAAGGAACTGAGAATGTCAATCAGCAGTGCTCAAACTTTAATCAAGTGGAAAATGAGGGGTTCTGTTGAAACCAAACCACGGTCAGGTAGACCAACTAAAATTTCAGCCACAACCTCCAGGAAAATTGTTCGTGATGCAAAGAAAAACCCACAAATAACTTCTGGTGAAACACAGGACACTCTGAAAACATGTGGTGTGGCTGTTTCAAGATGCACAATAATTAGGCACTTGAAGAAAGATGGGCTGCATGGTCGAGTCGCCAGAAGAAAGCCATTACTACACAAATGCCACAAAGTATCCAGCTTATAATATGCCAAACAGCACAGAGACGAGCCTCAAACCTTCTGGCATAAAGTCATTTGGTCTATACAAGTAACAGGCAAAGAGAACTAGAAACAATAGATATCCCCCAATGCGTTAAAGTGCTGTATGGGCATAAGTGATATATGCATAGTAGGGATTATATCCCAAAAAGTCCATAGTCTTATTAATGGTAAAAGAGTCCACAGACCATATGGTGTAATGGTGAAGATGGAAGGTATTCCACACTCAGGGCTGCCATCAAGGGGGAACAGAAACCATGTTCCAACTGTTCTGAGAAAACACAAAGAAAGAGGCGCCTCTGGGTGTAGATTTTGGACAAGGTTTAATGTAGATAGATAAACAGGCAACTCACATTTGAGTGGTTAAAAAGAGCATGGTCCCAAATTAGGGGTTATCATCAGATCTGTCAATCCGTTTCTGCTAGGGGAGAGCTTCTCGGCTCGCTGCACACACCGCTGGATGGTAGCTGCCCCCCCAAAAAAAATCACTACTTATATTATACTATACTATACTATACTATACTATACTATACTATACTATACTATACTATATTATACTATACTATACTGCATCTGGCACGTGTTGCCACTCTCACACATGCAATCTCGCATTCTTATGACCATTTTTTTAAAACCTTATCACCCCTTCCTCATCCCATTCATTTAATTTCATATTATTAATTAATAACATTATTAATTCATCCCATGTATTTAATTTAATTTTATTTCATTTTATTTCACAACACCACATCTAGACCACATTATCTAGTTATCTATCCCATCCTTTTCCCAATCCCATCCATTGATCGTTATGTATAGCATTATACATGATCATCGGTATTTAGTTATTTTTCTATGACCATCCTATTGCGCAAATCACTTAGTCCCTATATACATATCATAGTTACATAGTTACATAGTTACATAGTAGGTGAGGTTGAAAAAAGACACAAGTCCATCAAGTCCAACCTATGTGTGTGATTATGTATCAGTATTACATTGTATATCCCTGTATGTTGCGGTCATTCAGGTGATTATCTAATAGTTTCTTGAAGCTATCAATGCTCCCCGCTGAGACCACCGCCTGTGGAAGGGAATTCCACATCCTTGCCGCTCTTACAGTAAAAAACCCTCTACGTAGTTTAAGGTTAAACCTCTTTTCTTCTAATTGTAATGAGTGGCCACGAGTCTTATTAAACTCTCTTCTGCGAAAAAGTTTTATCCCTATTGTGGGGTCACCAGTACAGTATTTGTAAATTGAAATCATATCCCCTCTCAAGCGTCTCTTCTCCAGAGAGAATAAGTTCAGTGCTCGCAACCTTTCCTCATAACTAAGATCCTCTAGACCCTTTATTAGCTTTGTTGCCCTTCTTTGTACTCGCTCCATTTCCAGTACATCCTTCCTGAGGACTGGTGCCCAGAACTGGATAGCATACTCCAGGTGCAGCCGGACCAGAGCCTTGTAGTGTGGGAGAATTATCTCTGGCGTTGATCCCCCTTTTAATGCATGCCAATATTCTGTTTGCTTTGTTAGCAGCAGCTTGGCATTGCATCACCTACTAGGACCCCCAGGTCCTTTTGCATCCTAGATTCCCCCAGAGGTTTTCCCCCCAGTGCATTCCTTCATATTCATATTTTTGCCACCCAAATGCATTATTTTACATTTTTCTACATTGAACCTCATTTGCCATGTAGTCGCCCACCCCATTAATTTGTTCAGGTCTTTTTGCAAGGTTTCCATATCCTGCGGAGAAGTTATTGCCCTGCTTAGCTTAGTATCATCTGCAAATACAGAGATTGAACTGTTTATCCCATCCTCCAGGTCGTTTATGAACAAATTAAATAGGATTGGTCCCAGCACAGAACCCTGGGGAACCCCACTACCCACCCCTGACCATTCTGAGTACTCCCCATTTATCACCACCCTCTGAACTCGCCCTTGTAGCCAGTTTTCAATCCATGTACTCACCCTATGGTCCATGCCAACGGACCTTATTTTGTACAGTAAACGTTTATGGGGAACTGTGTCAAATGCTTTTGCAAAATCCAGATACACCACCTCTACGGGCCTTCCTTTATCTAGATGGCAACTCACCTCCTCATAGAAGGTTAATAGATTGGTTTGGCAAGAACGATTCTTCATGAATCCATGCTGATTACTGCTAATGATACCGTTCTTATTACTAAAATCTTGTATATAGTCCCTTATCATCCCCTCCAAGAGTTTACATACTATTGATGTTAGGCTAACTGGTCTGTAATTCCCAGGGATGTATTTTGGGCCCTTTTTAAATATTGGTGCTACATTGGCTTTTCTCCAATCAGCTGGTACCATTCCAGTCAGTAGACTATCTGTAAAAATTAGGAACAACGGTCTGGTAATCACTCGACTGAGTTCCTTAAGTACCCTCGGATGCAAGCCATCTGGTCCCGGTGATTTATTAATGTTAAGTTTCTCAAGTCTAATTTTAATTCTGTCCTCTGTTAACCATGGAGGTGCTTCCTGTGTTGTGTCATGAGAATAAACACTGCAGTTTTGGTTACTGAAGCCCCCCGATTCACTCGTGAAGACTGAGGAGAAGAATAAATTCAATACCTTCGCCATCTCCCCATCCTTTGTAACCAGATGTCCTTCCTCATTCTTTATGGGGCCAATATGGTCTGTCCTCCCTTTTTTACTGTTTACATACTTAAAGAATTTCTTGGGATTTTTTTTGCTCTCCTCCGCTATGTGTCTTTCATGTTCTATCTTAGCCGTCCTAATTGCACCCTTACATTTCTTGTTGCATTCTTTATAAAGTCTGAATGCTGAGGATGATCCCTCAACCCTGTATTTTTTGAAGGCCTTCTCCTTTGCTTTTATATGCATTTTTACATTGGAGTTAAGCCATCCAGGATTATTCTTCGCTCTTGTAAATTAATTACCCAATGGGATACATTGGCTAATGCCCTTATTTAATATGCTCTTAAAGCAAACCCATCTCTCCTCCGTATTCTTTGTTCCTAATATTTTATCCCAATTTATGCCTTTTAGCAAGGTTTGTAGTTTAGGGAAGTTGGCTCTTTTGAAATTCAGTGTCTTTGTATTCCCTTTATGTTTCCTATTTGTGTGATTTATACTGAAACTAATTGACCTGTGATCGCTGTTACCTAAATTGCCCCGTATTTCCACATCCGTGATCAGGTCTGTATTGTTGGTAATTAGTAGATCCAGTAATGTTTTATTTCTAGTTGGTGCGTCTACCATCTGACCCATAAAATTGTCCTGCAAGACATTAAGGAACTGGCGAGCCTTAAAAGAATGCGCGGTTCCCTCCACCCAGTTTATGTCTGGATAATCAACGCAGGTCCTACCCATCCTTCCTATAGGTTTGTCTTCCCGTCCCTAATGTTATTCTTGCTGTTTTTTATAATTTCTTATAATGTTTTCTATAATTTTTAGAATTCCTTTGCCATGTATGTTTTAATGTTTATTGTTGCCATGTATGTTTATTTATTTCACATCATCATACATACCTGATTGCTTATCTATATTTAGTAATTGCTAATGCCGTTTTTTATTGTTTAAATCACGGATCAAGCCATGGAATTTAAACTAAATTTAAATGCCCCTATCCACCATTACTATTATAGCGTGTCTTCGCATGGTGCCTGAATCGCCACTTGTGTACCATCTAGATGCGCCAACCAATCACTGTGTGCTTCTTGCTGTGGCCACTCCCCCCCTTAACTTGTTATAATGTTAGCCTCTGATTCCCATCTTCTAGCTTGATGAAGGAGCGCAGCTGCCACATCATTCGCAGCCTCGCATACCAGTGACGTCATCCGCTCCCGCCCGGAACCATCTGCGCCTCAAGCCTCGTTCTGAGGGAATCTCCACTGTGGCTGGCTGGCTACCATCCAGCGATGTGTGCAGCGAGCTGAGAAGTGCCCCCCCCTAGCAGAAATGGATTGACAGATCTGATGATACCCCCTATGTTGGGACCATGCTCTTTTTAACCACTCAAATATGAGTTGCCTGTTTATCTATCTACATTAAACCTTGTCCAAAATCTACATCCAGAGGCACCTCTTTCTTTGTGTTCACAAAGTTATTTGGAGTGATGAGACCAAAATTGAGCTTTTTGGCCACAACCATAAACGCTTAATTTTCGAGAGGAGTCAACAAGGCCTATGATGAAAGGTACACAATTCCTACTGTGAAACATGGAGGTAGATCGCTGTTTTGGGGATGTGTATGCTACCAAGGCACAGGAAATTTGGTCAAAATTGATGGCAAGATGAATGCAGTATATTATCAAAAAATACTGGAGGAACATTTGCATTCATCAGCCAGGAAGCTCCGCATGGGACGTACTTGGACATTCCAACATGACAATGATCCAAAACACAAGGCCAAGTCGACCTGTCATTGGCTACAGCAGAATAAAGTGAAGGTTCTGGAGTGGCCATCTCAGTCTCCTGACCTCAATATCATGCAGTTCATGCAAGACAGCCCAAGAATTTACAGGAACTGGAGGCTTTTTTACCAAGAGGAATGGGCAGCTTTACCATCTGAGACGATAAAGAGCCTCATCCACAAATACCACTAAAGACTTCAAGCTGTCATTGATGTTAAAGGTAGCAATACATGGTATTAAGAACTGTGGTATGTAAACTTTTGATCAGGGTCATTTGGGTAGTTTCTGTTATCATTATGATTAAAAAAGAGTAAACACAGTTGATTGATAATAAATGGCTTCAGCCAAACGCTAACCAAGAGTGAAAGAAAAGTTTTTGTGTTATCATTCATATTCTCTGAAAAATGGCCAAGAAATCATAAATTCTGCCAGGGTATGTAAACTTATGAGCACAACTGTATATATATTACTGTGCAAAAGTTTAAGGCAGGTGTGAAAAAATGCTGTAAATTAAGAATGTTTTATTTTTTATTTTTATCAATTTACAACATGGAAAGCAAATGAAGAGAAGAGAAATCCTTTCAATTGTTTTTATTGAGTTTTACATAAAGAAAAAGGAAACATTGGTACACTCTGTTGTACATTATAACATACAACAGATAACGAAGGGTCATTCATGAGTACAGTGGCAAAGCATGACTTCACAATTGCCTTTAGACATTGTATGCAGTTTCATTGCTGGTGTTATGGCAATGTTACCACCCACCACCTTCAGACACCCCATATGGGAGCAAACTGTGTCATATGGCGGAGGGCAGCACAGCCAACCTTTAATAATCTTTCAGTACGCTTACATTGAGTACCTCAAGAGAAAGTATAACATGAATACACACCCAAAGGGGCGAATAGGTCAACTTATTGTGTAAGGCACTTAGGAGTTCTGAGTTGTACTCCTACAACTGAGGAGTACATATGAACTATAACGCAAAAAAAAGAGAAATCCAAATCAACTCAATATTTGGTGTGACCACCCTCATCAATTCTTCAATTCTTCAAGGTACACTTGCACACAGTTTTTGAGGGAACTCGGCAGTGACTTGATTAAATTGATGATAGGCAACTCCTATCCTCATATTGATTAGTGGTTCCAAATTTATAATAACTACTGCAGTAGGGAACAGACACAAAAGATACGCTCAGCATCTTTCCAAATAACTGTTCTGCTTTATTATGACGCAATTGAAGGTTTTTATGCACATGATTACGTAGGTATCACATTAATATTACAATTGTACCTTTATGGTAACAAGGGACGTTACATAGGCAGGCTAATTCTAATCAGGACTCGAAAGAATGTAAACATGTACTGAAAACATGATGTACAGACATGATGATGTTAAGATCAGGGCTCTGTAGGGGCCAAACCATGACTTCCATGACTCCTTGTTCTTCTTTACACTGAAGATAGTTCTTAATGACATTGGCTGTATGTTTGGGTATGTTGTCCTGCTGCAGAATAAATTGTGGGCCAGTAATTCGCCTTCCTGATGGTATGGCATGATGGAAGTATCTGCCTGTATTTCTGAGCAATGTGGACACCATTGATCCTGACCAAATCTCCAACTTCATTTGCAGAAATCAAACTTGCAAGGAACCTCCACCATGCTTTACTGTTGTCTGCAAACACTCATTATAGTACCGCTCTCCAACCCTTCACAAACAAACTGCCTCCTGCTACAGCCAAATATTTCAAATTTTGACTCATCAGTCTAGAGCACCTGCTGCCATTTTATTGCACCCCAGTTCCTATGTTTTCATGCATAGTTGAATCCAGGGACGTACGGTGAGGTCTGTGACCCAAGGTCACCGAGCTACGACCCTCGAAGCTCAATCTTTTTTTTTTTTTTATGTTCATGGCAGGTGAGGCTCTGCCTCACCTGCCTCCCCTAACTGCACGTCCCTGGTTGAGTTGTTTAGCTTTGTTTCCATGTCCTATTGTGACTTCCATCAAAACGCATATAAAACCCACAACAGGGGTGCAACATACTGCATCTGCAACACACAGATATGAAAAAACGAATTATTGGCTGCCTGTGGACGGGTAAACAGCAAAGCTAATTGTGTGTAACCAAGACAGAAATGAAGCACCTCCTTGCCAGTTTAATATGCTGCAACAGTGTTAAAGAGATAACTACATTTAGGGTATTTGTTGCAAAATTAAATTTGTACTGCCTGTGGCCAGGTAACTTGCACAATACATTGCGTGCAAACTAGACATGCCTTAGGCATCTCCTGGCCTTTATATTATGTTGTAACAGATTCAAGAGATTAATAAGTTCACGCTACATGTTCAGAAAATGTAACTGTTAGCAGCCCATGGCGCGGTGACCAGCAGAATATGATCTCTACAGCCTGGGTGTGCTATATGCCTCTTTTCTTACATACAGTCAATATAACAAACTGCAATATCATCCAAGCAGAAAATACATACAGGTTTTCTGTATGTCTTTCCTCTCTAATTGGTCAACAGTTGGTTTCTGAATTGTGCCTCGTGAATGGTGCTTTAATAGCATTTCAAACACATCAATGAAAATCATGGATTGAGGTGACATAATAGAGTCAGGCAAAAGTTGTCAGGCAATTTTGGATGCAATGGGATTGATTTACTAAAGGCAAACAGCCTGTTCACTTTGCAAGAAAATATTCCTCAGAGCTTAGTGAATGAGGATAAGCTCTGTTAACTTCCATCATCCAATCATGTTAAAGCAAACATGCTTTTTGTTTTTTCTTTTCCTTGCATGTGATTAGGTATTCTTTGCAAATTGAAATTTCACCTTATTCACTAAGCTCTGGAAATAATTACCCTAGTGTTGCCTGCTTTATTGGTAAAATAATATTGTATGCTGATGGGATACTGCTGGGCTAAACATAACAGGAGGCCCTTCTCACTATAAGGATACCAGCTCATATGCATAATGACGTGCACAAAGCGCAGACCTGTACTGTATTTATGGGGGTGCAATGTTCCAAATAAAAAAAAAAAGGGTTAACATGGGGATCAGTGATTGAGCCATTGATCAGGTTGATGTACAATGGCGGCCTGTGCACTGTGAGCGCATGGGCGCAGCCCCCCCATCCATGCGCCTGGCCCCTTTCAGGACACCAAACGCATGGATTCCTATGGCGGGGGTGGGAGTGGGTGGTACTTTTTGACGCACCTGATTAGAGCTGGAGGCTCTGATAGGCTTCAAAATTGGGTGGGTTTGGGGCGCAGAGAGTGCGCCCTGATCCCACCCAATTGTGTGATGATAGCGAATTAATTTTTCGCTATTGTCACACTAACCTTCCTCCCCGCCAATCAGGAGGCAGGGCATCAGACCTGTTTCCTGATTGGCCAAAGCACCAAGCCACCGTATTGGATGCCTGGCGCTTAAGAAGAGGAGTGGAGGAGACACGTGCTTTCTCAGAGTAGGGTCATCTACTCAGACTCAGACGAGTTCAACTCTCCACACCAGACCACCACCATCTCCCAGGGCACCGTGGCCACCCTACTCGGGCTCTTCATCAAGACTGATGCCGGCAACACTATCCCCTCCGTACTTGCTTATCAGAGCTGCTAACCACCACCACCTGCTACAAGGACCAGCTCCAGGAAAGATTGCAAGGAGCCCAGACATAACAGCTGTATAGAGGCCGAGATCCAAACCAGCCACACCAGTGTCAAGGTAAGAGGCCGATTACCTCCTATAGGGCCAATGTCTGGGGGATGGACTGCAGTCAGCTTTTATTGTACTACAGGTCTTCAATGGTGTCCAGGGATAAAAAAAAAAAGGGTTAACATGGGGATCAGTGATTGAGCCATTGATCAGGTTGATGTACAATGGCGGCCTGTGCACTGTGAGCGCATGGGCGCAGCCCCCCCATCCATGCGCCTGGCCCCTTTCAGGACACCAAACGCATGGATTCCTATGGCGGGGGTGGGAGTGGGTGGTACTTTTTGACGCACCTGATTAGAGCTGGAGGCTCTAATAGGCTTCAAAATTGGGTGGGTTTGGGGCGCAGAGAGTGCGCCCTGATCCCACCCAATTGTGTGATGATAGCGAATTAATTTTTCGCTATTGTCACACTAACCTTCCTCCCCGCCAATCAGGAGGCAGGGCATCAGACCTGTTTCCTGATTGGCCAAAGCACCAAGCCACCGTATTGGATGCCTGGCGCTTAAGAAGAGGAGTGGAGGAGACACGTGCTTTCTCAGAGTAGGGTCATCTACTCAGACTCAGACGAGTTCAACTCTCCACACCAGACCACCACCATCTCCCAGGGCACCGTGGCCACCCTACTCGGGCTCTTCATCAAGACTGATGCCGGCAACACTATCCCCTCCGTACTTGCTTATCAGAGCTGCTAACCACCACCACCTGCTACAAGGACCAGCTCCAGGAAAGATTGCAAGGAGCCCAGACATAACAGCTGTATAGAGGCCGAGATCCAAACCAGCCACACCAGTGTCAAGGTAAGAGGCCGATTACCTCCTATAGGGCCAATGTCTGGGGGATGGACTGCAGTCAGCTTTTATTGTACTACAGGTCTTCAATGGTGTCCAGGGATAGTCCCAGGGTTCATGGCCCTAAATTCTGGCTCTAATCATCTGTATCATAAATTCCATTATTCTGATTACCTATAGACAATGTAAATGTTATATATGGGGTGTATGGACTGTAGTCTGGGGTTCTAAGAGCTTCTGCCTAGCGGTAAGTGCCAGGGGGGGTCAGTCAGAGACGCCCGGGGGGTTGGGAGTGCTGCCAGAGCCGCGAGCCTCGCGAGTGAGGGGGTCGGTGGGGACAGTGGCTGCATATGATGGGCACAAGTGGTTGCATATACTGGGCACAAGTGGCTGCATTTGACGGGCACAAGTGGCTGCATATGATGGGCACAAGTGGCTGCATATGAAGGGCACAAGTGGCTGCATTTGATGGGCACAAGTGGCTGCGTATGATGGGCACAAGTGGCTGTATATGATGGGCACAGTGGTTGCATATGATGGGCACAAGTGGCTGCACATGATGGGCACAAGTGGCTGCATATGATGGGCACAAGTGGCTGCATATGATGGGCACAATGGCTGCATTTGATGGGCACAATGGCTGCAATTGATGGGCATAGTGAGGCTGCAATTGATGGGGGGGGTGTTTCAGTATTTTTCAGTTTGTTTGCGCCCCCCCAAAAATTTTGAGCAGTAGCCGCCACTGTTGATGTATATGGAACATATACACTCACTGGCCACTTTATGAGGTACACCTTGCTAGTACCGGGTTGGACACCCTTTTGCCTTCAGAACTGCCTCAATTCTTCATAGTGTAGATTCAACAAGGTGTTGGAAACATTCCTCAGAGATTTCGGGCCATATTGACACTTTAGCATCACGTAGTTGCTGCAGATTTGTCAACTGCTCATCCATAATGCCAATCTTCCATTCCACCACATTCCAAAGGTGCTCTATTGGACTGAGATCTGATGACTGTGGGGGGCATTGGAGTACAGTGAACTTGTTATCATGTTCAAGAAACCAGTTTTTGATGATTTGAGCTTTGTGACATGGTGCATTAGCCTGCTGGAAGTAGCTATCAGAAGATGAGTACACTGTAGTCCTAAAGGGATGAACATGGTCAACGACAGTACTTAGGTAGGCCGTGAGGTTTAAACAATGCTCAATTGGTACTAAGGGACCCAAATTGTGCCAAGAAAATATCTCCCACACCATTACACCACCAGCCTAAACCATTTATACAAGGCAGGATGGATTCATGTTTTCATGTTGTTTACACCAAAATCTGACCCTACCATCTGAATGTCGCAGCTGAAATCGAGAATCATCAGATCAGGCAACGTTTTTCCAATCTTCTATTGTCCAATTTTGGTGAGCCTGTGCAAATTGTAGCCTCAGTTTCCTGTTCTTAGCTGACAGGAGTGGCACCCGTTGTGATCTTCTGCTGCTGTAGCCCATTTGCTTCAAGGTTTAATCTAGCCCATTTGCTTCAAGGTTTGATCCGTTGTGCATTCAGAGATGGTATTCTGCATACCTTGGTTGTAACAAGTCATTATTTCTTTCTATTATCTCGAACCAGTCTGCCCATTCTCCTCTGACCTCTGACATCAACAAGGCATTTTCGTCCACACTACTGTCACTCACTGGATATTTTCTGTTTTTCAGACCATTCTCTGGAAATCCTAGAGATGGCTGATTAGTAATTTGTGTTACCAAGCAATTCAACAGGTGTACCTAGCAAAGTGGCCGGTGAGTGTATATTAGCTGCAAATCAGCTTCATCTGGGTAGTATCTAGAATCAGCTCGCTCACTTCCATCAATAACCCATGTATTGATAGTAATCATTAGGCTCAATTCACAAAGCCAAGGATAAGAATCTTTATGTTAGCTATGTGACTGTTATTTTTGAGTCTCACTGAAAATAACAGTCACTTTTTAAAAAAAGTGTTAGCTTTGTGAACTGAGCCTACTGTATGTATGTGCTGCTTAAATTGTTCTACTATTAACCCCTGTATTGTCTAAAAGTCACTGACAACTGACCTTAGCATGAGTGCTTCCTTTACCTTAGAGGTTGAACTCAAGTGGCAAGTTGCCAACTGAGGCTCTCAGGCATCAAAACAGAGTGTTTTTTTTTTTTTTGCCAACATATGGTGGGTTCAAATTTGGTCCACGAAAGAGTATAGTGGGAGAGCTGGGTGAAGGGAGTTTCCATATTTACAGTGCCTTGAAAAAGCATTCATACCCCTCAGCATTTTCCACGTTTTGTCTTGTTACAACCAAAAACGTAAATGTATTTAATTGGGATTTTATGTTATAGACCAAGACAAAGTGGAACATAATTGAGAAATGGAAGGAAAATGATAAATGATTTTCAAATTTTTTTTACAAATAAATATGTGAAAAGTGTGGTTTGCATTTGTATTCAGCCCCCCTGAGTCAATACTTTGTAGAGCCACCTTTTGCTGCAATTACATCTGAAAGTCTTTCTGGATATGTCTCTCCTAGCTTTGCACATCTAGAGAGTGAAATGTTTGCCCATTCTTCTTTGCAAAATAGCTCAAGCTCTGTCCGATTGGATGGAGAGAGTCTGTGAACAGCAATTTTCAAGTTTTGCCACAGATTTTCAATTGGATTGAGAACTGGACTTTGACTGGGCCATTCATTCTAACACATGAATATGCTTTGATCTAAACCATTCCATTGCAGCTCTGGCTGTATGTTTAGGGTCGCTGTTCTGCTGGAAGGTAAACCTTCGCCCCGGTCTCAAGTCTTTTGCAGACTCTAAAAGATTTTTTTCTAAGATTGCCCTGTATTTAGCTCCATCCATTTTCCTATCAACTCTGACCAGCTTCCCTGTCCCTGCTGAAGAAAAGCATAGCCACGACATGATGCTGCCACCACCATGTTTCACGGTGGAGATGGTGTGTTCAGGGTAATGTTCCATGTTAGTTTTCTGCCCCACATAGCGTTTTGCTTTTAGGCCAGAAAGTAAAATTTTGGTCTCATCTGACCAGAGCACCTTCTTCCACATGTTTGCTGTGCCCCCCATATGGATTCTCGCAAACTGCAAACAGGACTTCTTTTGACTTTCTTTCAACAATGGCTTTCTTCTTGCCACTCTTCCATAAAGGCCAGATTTGTGGAGTGCAAGACTAATGCCCCATACACACTATCAGATTTTCTGCTTATTTTTGTCTTCGTGTTTACCAACACCATGTAGTGCCAGGGCCTGCCTGATTGCATACCAATCGAAACTCCTAAGGTTTGACCTCATATTATATGGTTTTGGTAAATCTGACACAATCAGCAGAAAATATGATAGGGTGTATGGGGCTTTATAGTTGTTTTCCGGTAGGAGAATCTGTCCTGGACAGATTCTCCCACAAGAGCTGTGGATCTCTGCAGAGTTACCATGGGCCTCTTGGCTGTTTTTCTGATTAATGCTCTCCTTGCCCGGCCTGTCAGTTTAGGTGGACGGCCATGTCTTGGTAGGTTTGCAGTTGTGCCATACTTTTTCCATTTTTGGATGATGGATTGAACAGTGCTCTGTGAGATGTTCAAAGCTTGGGATATTTTTTTATAACTTAACCCTGCTTTAAACTTCTCCCCAACTTTATCCCTGACCTGTCTGAAGTGTTCCTTGGCCTTCATGATGCTATTTGTTCACTAAGGTTCTCTAACAAACCTCTGAGGGCTTCACAGAACAGCTGTATTTATACTGAGATTAAATTACACACAGGTGGACTTTATTTATTAATTAGGTGACATTCGAAGGCAATTTGATTTTAACAGATTTTAGTTAGGGGTATCAGAGTAAAGGGGGCTGAGTAAAAATGCACGCCACACTTTTCAGATATTTATTTATAAATAAATTTTGAAAAGCATTTATCATTTTTCTTCCACTTCACAATTATGTGCCACTTTGTGTTGGTCTATTACAGAAAATCCCAATAAAATACATTTACGCTTTTGGTTGTAACATGACAAAATGTGGAAAATTCCAAGGGGTATGAATACATTTTCAAGGCACTGTACATGCAGAAAAAGTTGCCCTGCAAAAGTAACCATTACAGGGGTTTGGAAAACCATTTAACTCTGCCAGGGGTGCTTACGATGGTCACCGTTTACTCATATGCTTAATTTGTTTCTCGCCTAAAATCCATTTAGAACTATGGGGTCAATTCACTAAGAATTAATTAACGTCAAATAAAATGCTGTAAAATAGCGCTTGCGTTAAATCCATTTTGAAAGCGCAATTCACTAAGAATTTTGCGTTAAATAATGAATAAGTGGGGAGCTTATCGGAATCTGGAAGCCCCTTTTAATAAGGGGCTCCCAGATTCTGTTCCCCCCCCCTATGTGAATGAGTGTGGGGTACCCATTCACCAAAAGAGTGTAAAAGTGAATAAAGACAGTACAAAAGATTTTGACAATTCCTTTATTAAAAAATAAAATAAAATGTCCCCCAATGTAGATCTATCATGAATTATGACGTTGCCACCGCCGGACCCCAAAAAAAAAAATGCTTGGCTCGGCGCGAGCATACCCGCGGTCTGCCTGCCCTGTGACATTTCTTATATAGCTATGGGGCAGGGCCACCCTGCGACATCATCTGGTGGCACCGCCCCCTTGTGACACCACTGACCGATGCATGCTGGTTCGGTGATGTCAAAAGGGGGTGGTGCCTACAGGTGACGTTGCCAGCTGGCCCCGCCTCATTGCTATTTAAGAAATGTCACAAGGCAGGTAGATCTACATTGGGGGACAGTTTTTAAAATTTTTTAATAAAGGAATTGTCAAAAACTTTTGTACTGCCTTTGTTTGCTTTTACACTTTTTTGATGAATAGGTAGGGGTACTATGTACCCCATACTAATTTAAATAAGGGGGACAGGATCTGGGGGCTCCTTTGTTAAAGGGGGCTTCCAGATTCTGATAAACTGATAAGCCCCCGCTCACAGACCTCCACAACCACAACCCAAGGTTGTGGGGTAGAGGCTCTTGTCCCCATCAACATAGGAACAAGGTGCTTTGGGGTGGGGGGGGCAGAGCCCCCTGCCTCAAAGCACCCCCCCATGTTGAGGGCATGTGGCCTGGTATGGTTCAGGAGGAGGGGGGCGCTCGGTTGTCCTGCCCCTTTCCTGACCTGCCAGACTGCATGCTCTGATAAGGGTCTGGTATGGATTTTTGGGGGACCCCCATGCTGTTTAAAAAAAACAAAAAACTGAAGGGCCTAGTATGATTTGGGGGGGGGGGTCACGCTGTTTTTTTTGTCATAATTTTTCATTTCCAGCATGTTTTTTATACATTCAGCTGTTTCTGGCTGCTTCTGACAAATACCGCCTGTGATACAGCCAGCAAAACCCTTGTGATACATATTGCATGTTTTTTTACTCTCTGTGCTATTTGTGAATTGGACTTAGTGCATGTTTTTTTGACTATATGTATCGGCACACTTTTCATTTTGTGGTAAATACCACATAATCTTAATTTTTTTTTTTTTTCTTGTGAATTAGACTTTATTTACTGCTTGCGATAATTTATACAAATTACTCACATGATCTTGCTATTGCATGTGGTAAACGTTAGTGAATTGACCCCTATATATCCATCTAAAAGACTACTAGCTGATGTGCAATTTCACTTTAGAAAAAAATGGGGTTATTATTCCCTTAAAGTAAGGGGATCTACTGGTGTGATTATCAAGTAATAACAGTATGTTAAAAAGGGAGACTCAGAAAATAGACTACAGCATATATGTATTTTTTGATGCTTTCATTTAATGTGCAATTTTTCATATTTACCAGATAATAAAAAATATATTTTTTAATGTTTTTTTATTTTTTATCCTGACCACAATAAATAATAAAAATAAGAAATTATGCACAAGAAAAATACAAATTTCTTTTAAGGCTGATTTCCAGCTTTAATGAAGTTTAAATAGTTTGTTTGGACCAAGATGGTCCAAACAATCTATTTACCCCAGGGCTCATGCACACTGCAGCTATAAAAAAGCTGCTCCCAGCACAGAGATCAGGCTCTCACTGAGGGTGTCCTACAAACAATCAGTTCCCTGTCATCTGATTGGCTATCACAGTGATCAGTCACTGTGCAGCCCGCCCATATGTTTTCTTTCTCTTCTGTATGGGGAGAAAGATACATTGTATTGTAAAAAAAATTAAAAAATAAAGAAAAAATAGCTAGATAAAGGTTTGATCTAGGTCAGTGTTAGGGTCAATATAAGGGTCAAAGGTCAATGTCAGGGGCAAAGGTCAGGGTTGAGATATTTTGGATGAGATTTAAAAAAAAATTAAATTAGTATCAGTGTCAGTTAGTGTCAGTATGCTTTAGGTAGGTTAAAAAAGATAGGTTAGGTTAAAAAAAAACCTAAATGCACACTATTGTTTCTGGGCCGGATCACAGGTACAAACAACAACTAACATACAGATATGTGATATTGCTGTGATTCTCAGGAGCAGAATTTATTTTGAGTTGTTCTTTGGTGGTAAGTTATGATAATAGCAAGAAATATACAGCTACATTTAAAAAAAATACTATTTTGGGACAGTTTTTCTTTGGTAATACAAATAAAATCAGGAGATATCCATTTCCATTTACGACCAAAAGAAAGCCCAATTTCTCTTGCAAAACAAAAAACAGGAATAATTCACATGGATACACAAAATAGTTGTGATGATATGTGCATTGTTAAAAATAAGTTATGCACAATTCCTACTTAAATGTACTATTGGTACAGGCAGAGCATCTATGCTAAGAACTTGGGAGAGTGCAAAATTCCTCTAGGGGACCAAGATGCAATCCCTATAGTTGCCCTCTGGGTAGGTTTGCAAAAGTCTGCTATGTTTTCTGAAGTCAGAAGTACGTTAACAAAGGTATCAGAACTTTGTAAACCTATGTATACCACTGGCAGTAGATTTATGGCTTAACCTGTGGAGCATTCCCATAAAAGGCTGTACTACTAATCCACTGCCTGCTTTACCCTTGAACCCTTCTTTACTAGTGCTCTCTCCCACTAGGTTTTAAATTACTAAACGAATACATGTAGGGCTCATACACACCTCCTTAAAACATAAACACATATTTTGGTGTCCAGGAGCTCCTGGTGCTCCAAACAGCCACTCATGGACATAAGTAGGCAGATGTTTGCAGGCATATCCCACTACTTGTGTAAAGTGGTCCATGCTTACAAAAGTAGGTCTCCGAACACAGACAGTCTGCAACTGAGAACTTACTGTATGTCTGTAGAAATATGGCACTATATGCAAGTACAGTAGTTACACATATCTCTGTACAGCTGCCTTCCTCCACCTAGGGTTGCCACCTTTTCTTCAAGCCAAACCCGAACACTTTAGCGGGGGGGGGGGGGGGATATACGCTATAAGATTGTAAAAGACCTGGGACACTTTTGGTGGTCTGAAAGAGAGTAGTAATGTGGAGTATTGCTCGCCGCAGCAAACAGTGCGCATGGCTGAATTGTGAGTGTTCTGCATGGAATGCGGGGTCAGATATGTCCTGGGGAGAGGGCTAATGCTAGCAGGTGGGTGGAGAGAGTTAGATATGTGCTGGGGGGCAGTGGCGGCTGGTGCTCAAAATTTTTTGGGGGGGGTGGTGCAAACAAACTGAAAAATTCTAAAAAAAAATCAATTGAAGCCTCACTGTGCCCCATAAAATGCAGCCATTGTGCCCATCAAATGCAGCCACTGTGCCCATCATATGTAGCCACTGTGCCCATAAAATGCTGCCTCTGTGCCCATAAAAAATGCAGCCTCTGTGCCCATCATATGCAGCCACTGTGCCCATCATATGCAGCCTCTGTACCCATCATATGCAGCCTCTGTGCCCATCATATGCAGCCTATGCCCATCATTACCGGACTATCCAGGAGAAAACCGTACAGGTGGCAACCCTACCTCCACCATAATTGGATTTTTTCATTTTTAAGCTTTTTTATTTTTTGTGATGCAATTACCTTCTTTCTCGCTTAGGTGAGAATGATGTTACGTACATGTGGACAGATGTGCTGAAGGGTTCTGCAGGCATTGAGACCCAGCAGAGACCTTCGGCATGTGGGTTTTTCATATGCAAGCATGCAAGGACAGTGCAGTTAAGGAGGTCCAGGACCTCTTTTTCCTGCACAGGCGTGAGCACAGTTCGGTGCATGTGCAGATGTGCCACAGGGCTCTGCCAGGTCCCGAAGGCCAAGCAGAGCCCTTCCTTTTTATTCCTGTCTGACATACCCACACTAATTAAAGTGTTACTAAACCCAGGACCCAGAATTCACTATATCTGGTCTCCCACAGTACACAGAACATTGAAATGCAATTATTTTAGTAAATACAAACTGCTAAATACCTTTTTTCAACAGCAGTTAGAGCAGTCTTGTGACTTCTACTAGTGTCTGGATAAAGCTTGTAGGAGAATCAGGCTGCAGGACCCCTGACCCTCTGTCTAGACAGTGCTGATTGGCCCTGTGCAAATCGCATTCACTCTCTCAAGAAAAAAAAATATCTCTAGCAATACACACCAAACTGAGTATGTGCAGCTTCTCCCCTAGTCTCTGTTCTATCAGCAGATAGATTGGGAATGATGTATAATAATAATAATAATAATGGAAGAAGGGGAGGAACAGAGTAGACAGGATCAAACAGCCTTTTTTACACAATTAAGAGAATTAACCTCTAAGGTTTCACAGTGAGTATAACAAGCATACTTTACTGCATATACAGTGTGATTTTACTGTTGTGGGTTTAGTAACACTTTAATCACTTACCGACCATCCACCGCAGTTGTACTGCGGCAGAATGGCACGGCTGGGCGAAATGACGTTATGTAACGTCGCTTTGCCCTGTGGCCACTAGGGGGCGTGCGCCCCCTGCTCGTCCCCCGAGCCGATGCGAGTGCTCAGCGGTCACGATCACCGCCGGGCTCCCGCGATCGCTCGGGGCACACGGAGAACTGGGATCAGACAGTTTCTGGTTCTCTGAGGGGAGAACAGACAGATTGTCTGTTCATACAGAGTATGAACAGTGATCTGTTATCTTCCCTGCACAGTCCCCTCCCCCCTTCAGTTAGAACATAAACTAGGGAACACATTAACCCCTTGATTGCCCTCTGGGGTTAACCCCTTCACTGCCAGCGACATTTTTACAGTAATCAATGCATTTTCTATAGCATTGATCGCTGTATTAATGCCAATGGTCCCAAAAATGTGTCAAAATTGTCGGATGTGTCTGCCATAATGTCGCAGTCCCAATAAAAATCGCAGATTGCCTCCATTACTAGTAAAAAAAAAAAAGAATAATAAAAATGCCATAAATCTATCCCCTATTTTGTAGACGCTATAAAAGTTTGCACAAACCAATCAATATACGCTTATTGCGATTTTTTTTACCAAAAATATGTAGAAGAATACATATCGGCCTAAACTGAGGAAAAAAATAGGTGTTTTTTTATATATTTTTGGGGGATATTTATTACATCGAAAAAAATAAAAAATAATGCGTTTTTTTCAAAAATGCCGCATTTTTTTGTTTATTGCGCAAAAAATGAAAACCGCAGAGGTGATCAAACACCACCAAAAGAAAGCTCTATTTGTGCGAAAAAAAGGACGTCAATTTTGTTTGGGTGCAAAGTCGCACGACCGCGCAATTGTCAGTTAAAGCCACGCAGTGCCGAATCGCAAAAAGTGCTCTGGTCATGAAGGAGGTAAAATCTATGGGGCTGAAGCGGTTAATGGGTGAGTTGCTAATGACAATACAAAGTATCATGCTTGGACCTGAACTATGTATACTATATAAATCATTTATGTATTTATACTAGGTGATCATATACACCATTAATACCCTCTTCATAAAGGAAGAATACATTCAGATGGTTAACCTTCCCCTCATGCCCTTCTTCCTTTAGTTATCCTTTTCTGTATTCTCTCCAGTTCTGCAACTGTTTGTGAACTGGTGCCCATAACTGAAGTGCAGATTCCAGGTGGGGTCTTACTAATGCTTTGTACAGAGGGAGGATTGTGGCTCCATTCACACACCGTGTGACTTGTCATGCAACTTTGGACATCAGAGTTGCATGACAAGATTTTCTCCATGTTTTCCAATGATAACCATTCATATATGCGTGACTTAAAGTTGCAGCAACTTCAAAGTAGTTCATTCACTCCAAAATTGGCTCAACTTTGGAGTCATACAAGTGTGAATGGAGCCTAAGGGGGTTATTTACTAAAGGCAAATCCACTTTGCACTGAAAGTGCACTTGGAAGTGCAGCCGCTGTAGATCCCTGGGGGACATGCAAGGAAAATAAAAAAACACCTTTTTAGCTTGAAAATGATTAGATGATAAAATCAGCAGAGCTTCCCCTCATTTCAGATCTACCCCCTTAAATTTAGAGCGACTTTACTTACAAGTGCACTTGTAGTGCAAAGTGGAGTTGCCTTTTGTAAATAACCCCCAAAGTCTCTCTCTGTTCTACTCTTTCAGTACTAGAGAGTGTCTTAATCAATTTAGAAGCTGGGGATTAGCACTGCACACTGTTACAAGGTCTATAATATACAGAGGTGATGTTGCTACTTAAAGCAGCTAAATATTCTTATTTAACATCTTCCTTACCCTGAAAAGGCCCCCCCGTCCATAATCATGTGTCAACAAGTATGAATTCCCATTTCAGGCAGCACAATATGAAGAAGAGTGCTGCTTTAAAATGATTAAAGCAAGGGGAATAGTAAGAGAAGGAAGAGGATACATTATACAACCAGAAATACAAACCTAATCATTTATTTTACTTTAAATATAACAGATAAAAAGACTAAGAGGCAGATGAGTTCACCTTACATTAAACTGTACGTATGGATCAATTGAAACATTAACTTTTAGTATTTTAGGGCTGCTGCTTTCAAACTAGGAAAGGGTTAAGGTTTGACTCAAATATTAGAAGTCGACTGTTTTAAGTTAATCAGCCCACGGCAACCTGTGTTTTGTTCCAGAACTTCTGAGGCACCTCCTGCTGTCCCAACCACAAGTGCACAGAGGTTGGCAGCCACCTGGCTACTGGCCCCAGGGCAGGAGGATTGATTTGTGAAGCAGACTATTGTACTGCACAGTAGCTTGCAAAGTACTGGCTTATTCTACAGAGTTTCACTTAAAATGTAAAAGCTGGAAGAAAAATGACTGCAGACTACAGAAGAATAATGTAAAGTAGTACATTTCATAGCTGTTTTTTTCATCTCAGTGTCTAAGTTCATAATCGTCTTGGCTAAGAGAATATCAGCCCATATCTGATATAAAGCTTGTGGGGAGTACATCTACACAGTATATACACTTGAAATATTTATACCAGGTTTTAGCAGTAAGTGTTTCAGGCCATAATTTCTGTAAGCTAATGAACAGTGGGGGAGATTTACTAAAACTGGTGCATTCAGAAGCTGGTGCAGCTGTGCATGGTAGCCAATCAGCTTCTAACCTCAGCTTTTTCAATTAAACTTTGGCAATAAAACCTGGAGGCTAATTGGTTTCTATACAGAGCTGCACCAGATTTTGCACTCTCCAGTTTTAATAAATAACCCCCATTGTCTCTAGTAAATGTAAAATACTAACTATCTAACCGCTTCCCGACCGCCTCACGCAAATAAAAACCGCAGAGGTGATCAAATACCACCAAAAGAAAGCTCTATTTGTGCGAAAAAAGGATGTCAATTTTGTTGGGTGCAACGTCGCACGACCGTGCAATTGTCAGTTAAAGTGACGCAGTGCCGAATCGCAAAAAGTGCTCTGGTCAGGAAGGGGGTAAAATCTTCCAGGGCTGAAGCGGTTAATGGGTGAGTTGCTAATGACAATACAAAGTATCATGCTTGGATCTGAACTATGTATACTATATAAATCATTTATGTATTTATACTAGGTGATCATATACACCATTGATACCCTCTTCATAAAAGAAGAATACATTCAGGTGGTTAACCTTCCCCTCATGCCCTTCTTCCTTTAGTTATGCTTTTCTGTATTCTCTCCAGTTCCTCTCCAGAAAACCTCTATTTGTGGGAAAAAAAGGACGTCAATTTTGTTTGGGTACAGCGTCGCATGACCGTGCAATTGTCAGTTAAATCCAATCAGTGCCTCATTGCAAAAAATGGCCTGTTCATTAAGGTGGCAAATCCTTCCAGGGCTACAAAATTTCTGGCTTTTGTCTCTAAAATTATACACACTAAATTTTATTTCATGAAAAAACCTGCCTGGTCTCTCTCTCTTAAATTGTGGCCTTGTAAAATTGCTTACATACTGACAATAGAAAAGTCAAATGGTCCATCGAAGTTTTTAGTGTATAAATGTGTGTGTGTAAGTGTAAGTTTAAATTGTTTTTGTGCACTTTGTTTTGACATTTTATTAAACTTTTAACACAATGCTGTATAGTAATGAAAAAAGTTAATCAGTGGTACTTTTAAACTGTTTTGCCTCTGGTCAGTTGTAATGAAGTTGAGAGCTTTAACTTTTCTTTTTTAAAGTAAATTATTATATAGTTTTTAGATCTGTTACTGCTCCTACTTCCACCGTTCAATTCAGGCCTATTACTGCTGGATAAACAGTCATTTGTTGCAGACAAATAGATCTGAAAAAAAATTTTTTGTTCAAGTTGTAAAAGAAGCAGATTAGGATGCTAGTAATAATGTAAAGTAAAATACACATTGAAATGATGTGATGCCAAAATACAATGTCGCTGTTTGTGAAATCCTACTGTTCAATATCACTACATATAGGTTAAAAGCATCTCCCAAGCATGTAATTGAAAGGATTAATGTTTTCGTATGTCAACCTTGAAGTTGTATAAAAAGGAGGACCTTCTTTCCACTGTACGGTATTTTGTTTTTTTTCTTTTTTCTTGGTAAATGTCCCCCATGTCATTTGACAATCCCTTTCCTATTAGTCTTGAAAATGGCCAGAAATAATATTCAAGATTAAACCCCCATAGACTTCAAATTTACTGTAGGTTTGTAGTTTACGGATTTTATTATGGGTTACACAAACACCCCACAAACTAGTTAATAAAAAGAAATGAGTTTAGGCGTCCGCTGAACTTATCTTTATCCAAACTCCAGAGTTACGCCCTTGTATTTCTGCAATCAGCTGTGGGCTGGGTCATTCCCTGTCCAGCAGAACATGTAAACAAAGGGGGATGTTGCTGACATCAAAGCCCTTATATGTACACATATCCATTATTGGCCAATGACATTTACAACCACAGTTTGGATAAAGATGAGCTCGGAGGACATCCAAGTTCATCTCTAATTAAGTACAACTGTAAAGCCTGAATTAATTTGATAAATTCCGTAAGAAAAGCATGAAAATAATATATAACATACTAGTGTTAAAAATACAACACAAGGGCAACCAGATAATGCATGATGGAGAAATATATAGTTATTCAGGTAAAAAAATACAATCTAGTTTAATGTAGCTACTGCAGAAACTGTGTTTAAAGTAAAGCCATCTCAGGGAAAGGAACTTTTGAATTCTCACCAATTTTTGTAGCTGGAATCTCCTAGACGAAAGTTAGTCAAACAAAATAAACAAATGTACCGCAAGAAAAATATCAAACACTATTTTACCCATTGAGTCTTATCACATTCAGGACAAATACTTTAGTGCCAAGGGTGTAGGTGGAGCTGGCTGTCACCACATCCCAACAATCATAAACATCAATAACTGTCCCTCAGGACAGAAAAAAGGTATATGGGATTTTTAAGCTATATCATCTCTCAAAGAATCATTGTATATAAGATGAGTTAAAATCCAAAGATTATTGCCACAAAACAACCTAACATTTGGTTGATTATATTAAAAAGGAAGAAACATACATGATATCTCATCTTCGGGAACAGAACCCCATGAGTATCAAACCCAACCACAGCATAATATAAATCATATTATTCCAGCCTGAAAACAGACATGATTATAACCGTATAAATTCCAGACAAGTGCATACACTATATGTTCTATAATAAATTTAAAAAATAGGCTGTGGGAGAGTTCTTAACCATAGGGTGAGTACATGGATTGAAAACTGGCTACAAGGGCGAGTAAAGAGGGTGGTGATAAATGGGGAGTACTCAGAATGGTCAGGGGTGGGTAGTGGGGTTCCCCAGGGTTCTGTGCTGGGACCAATCCTATTTAATTTGTTCATAAACGATCTGGAGGATGGGGTAAACAGTTCAATCTCTGTATCTGCAGATACTAAGCTAAGCAGGGCAATAACTTGTCTGCAGGATATGGAAACCTTGCAAAAAGACCTGACCAAATTAATGGGGTGGGCGACTACATGGCAAATGAGGTTCAATGTTGAAAAATGTAAAATAATGCATTTGGGTGGCAAAAATATGAATGCAATCTATACACTGGGGGGAGAACCTCTGGGGGAATCTAGGATGGAAAAAGACCTGGGGGGTCCTAGTAGATGATAGGCTCAGCAATGGCATGCAATGCCAAGCTGCTGCTAACAAAGCAAACAGAATATTGGCATGCATTAAAAGGGGGATCAACTCCAGAGATAAAACGATAATTCTCCCACTCTACAAGGCTCTGGTCCGGCTGCACCTGGAGTATGCTGTCCAGTTCTGGGCACCAGTCCTCAGGAAGGATGTACTGGAAATGGAGCGAGTACAAAGAAGGGCAACAAAGCTAATAAAGGGTCTGGAGGATCTTAGTTATGAGGAAAGGTTGCGAGCACTGAACTTATTCTCTCTGGAGAAGAGACACTTGAGAGGGGATATGATTTCAATTTACAAATACTGTACTGGTGACCCCACAATAGGGATAAAACTTTTTCGCAGAAGAGAGTTTAACAGGACTCGTGGCCACTCATTAAAATTAGAAGAAAAGAGGTTTAACCTTAAACTACGTAGAGGGTTCTTTACTGTAAGAGCGGCAAAGATGTGGAATTCCCTTCCACAGGCGGTGGTCTCAGTGGGGAGCATTGATAGCTTCAAGAAACTATTAGATAAGCACCTGAATAACAGCAACATACAGAGATATATAATGTAATACTGACACATAATCACACACATAGGTTGGACTTGATGGACTTGTGTCTTTTTTCAACCTCCCCTACTATGTAACTATATGTAACGCGTTTTTGTGCTTCTTCAGGAGAGGGTGTTCTGGAGCAAAAGATAAAAGATAAAATGTATATACAGTATATACAGTATAACAGTATAATATCACATATTAACAGTTTTATAAAACACATGTAGCAAAATGTTACCATGGTGACAATGAACTACTCTGATGAAAGTATGTAAAAAATAGTAAAAAAGGAAATAAAAACTCAAAACAAAGTTTAAAAAATGTTTCAAAAATTGAATAAAAAATAATTTCACTTTTTTTTTAACATACTGTCACCAGTCAGTGTCCCTGATCATTGCCACACCAGTCATATTATGACAGTGTACTGTACTGGTGACAATATGTAAGAAAAATTGTGACAAAAAAACTACAACTTCAAAAAACTTGCCACACCTCTTATTAAATACCTCAGATTGTCTACTTTACAAAAAGGGGTTATTTGGTGAGTATTTGTTGTGTCCTGGCATTTTAAGGGCTTCATGACTGAGGGACCTGCAGAATGCAGAGGCTCCGATAATCTATAAAACATTAAACACTTGATCAATCCCCCCTTCCAAAATGACCAGATGACACATTTTATTTGGAGTTGATTGACCGTAGCAGCCTTTTATTACAAACCATTAAATACAACATTCACAAGAAAACAAGTTCAATGCATAAAATACAGTCAATGCATAACAAATAAACCAGTTTATGCCCAATCTAAGGTCATTGAAGGCCTATATACTCATGATTAACAGGTTGTACCTGCAACTCAATCAAAGGCCCTCAGCCGCAATTACACCGACACAGGGACAGTTAACCACTTACGTACTTTCAGATACAACCTAATTAATACCCCGATGTTACCACCGTACTGTTAGGAAGCAACACCCATACCTCAGATGGGCCCAATCCACAATTTTAGACAATTATTTAACTAGCACCGCCTTCAAAGACCCAATAGACCCCCTTCCTGCTGCTATGACAAGAAAATAAGGTCTAAGGTCTTAGAGAGCCTATATACTCACGATTAACCGGTTGTACTACACCAGCTCAGGGACAATTAACCACTTATGTACTACCAGATGCAACCTAATTAATACCCTGATGTTACTATTGCTAGGAAGGGATGCCCAACCCACAATTTTCCACAGTTAGGAAGGGACACCCGTATCTCAGATGGGCCCAACCCACAGTTTTCCACTGTTAGAAAGGGACACCCATACCTCAGATGGGCCAAACCCACAATTTTCCACAGATATTTAACCAGCACTGCTTTCAATTACCCAACCCCCTGCTGCTATGACAAGAAAGTAAAAGGACCAAGAAATTGAATGGCAAGCTAACAACATAAAACCCAAAAATCCACTACAAATACCCCAGCACCTTGAGAAAGTAGGAGGCTCTCCCAAACCAAAACAAATAAGGGAGGTAGGGTGGGAGAAAACTGTCTGATGCTGTGATGAGCTCTGACTGAGCTGTGACATGATCCCCCTGTTAGCAGAGTATTGAAATCATGCTGGAAGCTTGTTGTATGCAGTAATACGGCTTTACTTTCTTGGAGAAATATCAATGCATGTCTTTACAGAATGGAGAAACATGAACACAGGAACAAGGAGCATCCAAGTACAAAGAGAGAGGATAGACAAACATCCTGTTATATCATAGATAACATAACTATACACTATAATACTACAGCATCACCTGCTGCTTAGACAGGCATAATGCATATGCAGTATATAATCAGTTTATAAGCAACTTTGCTGTTGTACTTTTCCAACTCCCCCTTCCTCTCTACCCAGTATAGGGCACAAGCTCTGCCTTGAACTCTTCAATCTGCTAAGCAGCCTGCATCATTACAAAATCACCCACTAATACTCTGCCTCTTCTGTAGGCCCTAGTCACGCCCTCCTCCGTGTTTCACTCAGCACCAGGCCATATACTAGAAATGAGCCATTAGTACATCACAATTGATACATTTTCAAATATATATATATCATAGTTTGTAGACGCTATAACATTCACAAAAAACAATTAATATATATTATATACATATACATATTATATACATATTATATACCGCCGGCACACACAGGGGCAACACGACTTGCAGCGCGACTTTGCAAGGTGACTTGGAGGCGACTTGAGTGCGACCTCAGCGCAACTTGGATCGACTTACAACGCGACTTCAAGTCGCCTTCAGGAAAGGCGACTTTGCCTGTGGCCAACCAGAGCTAATCAGCTCTTGTGACATCATTGTTGTTCCTGTTTTCTTCCTTTTCCCTGTTCCCTGTCTGTGTCCTGTGACCACAATGTTCACTTTGCATTATTTAATGACAGCTGTCATAACAGCTGGTGTGGCAGTATTGATGGAAGAGGAAGAGAGGAAGCGAAGGATTAGGATGAGAAGAAAACGTCGCTACTGGATCCATCCAATTATTGCTAATAGAGATAACAGAGGCCAGTTCTGGGCCATCTATGAGAATTTGCGTGTTTTTGAAGTTTTTCAACTATACCTGGATGTTGATCGCAAGGCAAGTACATATGCTATATGTGGATCTACACATATGAACTAGCCTATTTTTCATATATTCTTTTTTTACTCCGTATCTTTTGCTAGATAAAGTCTTTTTGAGCCCCAAATTTTAGACATATATTTTGTAGCATTGACCCTAGAGAATAAAATGGTGAACATTGCTATTTAGCTGAATTGGCTGTTATCTACCTAATGCCAACCATCCACTCTAATCAATGTTACTGGGGTGATGGGTGAACTTGCATTCATCACCCTGGCAGAACCCCTTCAATTAGAGGCCTCATATTTGCATATGGTAGGCTTAAAGCGGTAATGTGTGCGTGTAGCTACCAATGGCTGATATTTCTTATTTTCAATATAGTAAATTACCTTCTTTATTCATTTTACAGTTTCGACAAATTGCTTCATCTGATTTACATCCATCTGGAGCGACAGAATACATCATATAGGAGGAGTATCTCACCTACTGAAAGACTGATTATTACACTAAGGTAAACTATCTATTTTTTGATGCACATTAGTATTATATATGCAACATTATAGTAAAGTCCAGCCTGAGCTCATTTGTCTGGGCTTCTCCAACGGGTCACATGAGTGCAATTCTTTTGCACTCCTACGACCCCTTTTCAGTGGAGAGTGATCAGAAGTCCGCTTTGTGCAGACGTCACCAAGATCAGATGAGGCAGCGCATCATCCTCACTTCTGAAGTTCTTTATCCACCAGCTGCCTGCACTGATGGCAGTCTCAGCCTCTCAGCAAGCTGCTCTCTGGCCCTCCACAGCCCAGCGCTCCAAAGAGCGTGGGGGAGCAGAGCAGGAGAGCAGCTGACTGACAGTCAGCAGCTCTCAGCTTGGGGAGGGGAGAGAACCGAGCCATCAACGATGTTTGTTGACTCAGTTCTGTGTGAACAAGCGGCAGTGGACAGATGTAGCATCGGTGCGATGCTGCATCTATCTAGGTAAGTATGATTATTTAAAAAAAACATACAGTGGAATAAATATTGCAAAATTTAGCACACAAACATCCAATAAGTTTTGAAAAAACGAAAATGTTTAATATTGTAGTATATATTTTAGAAATATATCAAAAACAGAAACATTTTTTATTTTTAAATTTACAACTCTTCGTAAACTGGTTCATATTCATAACCGGAGGTTGCAGAGCTGGGGAAGGCCTTGGGGATGGTGTTTGTGGGAATTTGGTAGAATGATTAATTAATCTTTGGTTCCCTGGTGCGCCAATTGTGGATGGAATTGGGGATGGAGACGGATAGGGGATTGGTGGATGGGCAGGATTCATCGTATTGCCATACTCATCAGAGTATGGAGGGAAGCGAAGGGGATAGTAGGGGTGGGTTCTGGGTGGTGGAGGGTTTGGGTATGTATAGTAGGGACCGGATGGTGGTGGTGGTCCAAACATGGGTGAGGAGGCAATTGATGGCTCTTTGCGTATACTGGCTTCAAGGAGGTCCATCACAGCCTTCTTCACTTCATGCTTACACTCCTGGGGAATTTTCTTTAGCATTCCTGCAACCATTAGATCAAATCCATGATCTTAAGACTGTAGAGCGTCCAATTTGTGGTTCATACGTTCCACGAGGTCCGCAAATCTGTCGATATTATGACCATGCCTTCCCCGTGGTGGTCTGCTCCTACGCTGGCTTCTGATCCGGACAGGCTCAGCCGGCTGCTGTATGTTTGGTGAAGCCTCTCCTTGGTTGCTCTCCTGTGCTGCTTCAGATTCTTCCAGGAAAGAATGCGACAGTGACCCTCTTGCTTCTTGGGATGCTGCTTCTTGAGATGCAGCTTCTTGAGATGCAGCTTCTTGCGTTGCCTCCTGCCCTTCTTCACGCGCTTCCCAACTGGATTGTGTTCTGCATTAAACATATAACACAGTTAAGGCACAATTAAGGCACCCCCTTCTTTATAGAACTGTATAGTATCACTTTACAAATATGAAAGATGTTATCTCACTCTCTCAGATCCATGAAAGGCCTCAGGAACTCCAGTTAATCTGGGTGGACGTAGGGTACCACCCTTTTTGTTCCAGATCTACTCCTGGCCTCTTTAAGTTTTCGGAGGAACCGCTTCAAGCAGTCTCACAGACCCTTCCATCGATTTTGTAATATCACTACTGCAAAACATAAATAGGAACATAATCAATTATATATTTTGTCTTTCAGATACCTGGCAACCGGTCATTCCCTAGTTAGCCTACATTATGAGTTTATGGTGGGCAGGTCGACAATCAGCTACATCATCCGAGAAACCTGCCAAATCTTATGGGATGTGCTTAACACCATAGTTATGAAGAGGCCTACACAAGAGAATTGGTGGGATATTTTAAAACTATTTTGGAGTCGGTGCAGCTTCCTCAATTGCATTGGAGCTATAGATGGGAAGCATGTGTGTGCCATTAAGCCTGTTGGTAGCGAAAGTATGTTCTTCAATTACAAAAAATGTTGCTCCTTTGTACTGCTTGCTGTGGCCGATGCAAACTACTGCTTCACCTATATAGATATAGGATCCTACGGTAGTAGCTGCGATTCAGGTATTTTCTCTAATTCCTCCTTTGGTAAAAGGCTACGAGATAATCTGCTAGATATTCCTGAGAATTGTCCTCTTCCTGGCACAACTGAACCCCCACTACCCTATGTGTTCATCGCAGATGAGGCTTTTGCGTTGGGGGAACACCTAATGAGGCCTTGCTCCAACAGGAACCTGACTACTCTTAAGAAAGTCTTTAACTATCGTCTAACAAGGGCAAGAAGGGTGGTTGAGTGCAGTTTTGGAATGCTTGCCAATAAATGGGTCTGTTACTTACGGCTATTGCATTAAACATTGATAATGCAATTACTGCTGTCAAAGCAGCATGCATGCTGCACAATTATGTCCGGCTACTTGACGGGTACTGTTTCGAGGATTCCCTTATGCATGACATGGAAAGTGCACACCTCAGTGCTACAAGGGGATCCTGCGATGGTGCCACTGTTCAAGAGCAATTTTCTTCGTACTTCCTTTCATCGGCTGGTGAATTAGAATGGCAATTGGACGCCATTTCCTAACTGCATTGCTCACTTCTTTAAATATATATTTTGCTGCTGTTGCTTTTTCTGTAAACATTTTACATAAACTGTGATAATAAAGCAATCATTATTTTGGCTGATATTGATCACTCATTATCTACATATACCGTTTCCCCGAAAATAAGACCTAGCGTGATTGTCAGTGATGGCTGCAATATAAGCCCTACCCCCCAAATAAGCCCTACCCTATTTCCCCGAAAATAAGCCCTACCCTGAAAATAAGACTTACAAGGACTTTAAGTAGGGCTTATTTGGGGGGTAGGACTTATATTGCAGCCATCACTGACAATCACGCTAGGTCTTATTTTTGGGAAACAGGGTATTAACAATAGAAGTAGACATCAGTGATAGACTGCACCTGGGTTCTCCATACTCTGGTCCTCCAGTTGTTCCAGAACTACAATTCCCATCATGCCTAGTCAAGTATGTCAGTGTCTGGGATGTTTATTTGCACAACACATGGATAACAGACATATAATAACACATAAAATAAAAGGGTAAACTTACATTTGTCACTACGTTCGGTCACCGACAATGTTTCCCAATTCTCAATGCTCAGTTGACAGATCTCCAGCCAGGCACTGTCACTCTTATATTGATCCTTGTATTTCTGATCGGTCTTGTCATAAATACATGGATGCTGCCTCACGAGTCTTATTAAGGACTCATTGTCAATTTGCTCTCTGTGATGGACTTCCCTGTGGGCTCTGGTCGACATTGTGCATACAGGTTGCTCACTAGTATACAGAGATAACAGCATATAGGAAGTACTCTGTGGGAAGGAGGGGGCTGCCTGCTTAGTCTAGTGGGGAGTACCTGGGTAAATTATTTTCTTCTTCCTGTTAAGTCGCTTCACTATAGACGAGGATCTGACTTTAAGGCGACTTCCATTGAAATCTATGGGTACAAGTCGCCTAGAAGTCGCCTTGAAGTAGTACAGGAACCTTTTCTGAAGTCGGAGCGACTTTAGTAGTGTACATTAAGACGGCTCTCATTAACTATAAAGGAATTTCTGATGTCAAGCGACTTGGGGTGACTTGAGGTCTGACTATAGTGTGAACCGGCACTTAGCAGAATACATTTTTTTAAATTGAATATGTTTTATAACAAAAAGTAGAAGATATTGTTTTCTTTTCAAAATTTTCGGTCTTTTTTTGTTTATATAATAAAAAAAACAATGGTAATCAAATAACAATAAAAGCTCTATTTGTGTGAAAAAAATGGTAGAAATTTAATTTGCGTACAAGGTTGCATGACCATGTACAGTATCTCGCAAAAGAGAGTACACCCCTCACAATTTTGTAAATATTTTATAATATCTTTTAATGTGACAACACTGAAGAAATTACACTTTGCTACAATGTAAAGTGGTGAGTGTACAACTTGTATAACAGTGTAAATTTAATGTCCCCTCAAAATAACTCAACACACAGCCATAAATGTCTAAACTGCTGGCAACAAAAGTGAGTACATCCCTAAGTGAAAATGTCCAAATTGGGCCCAATTAGCCATTTTCCCTCCCCTGTGTCATGTGACTCATTAGTGTTACAAGGTCTCAGGTGTGAATGAGGAGCAGGAGTGTTAAATTTGGTGTTATTACTCTCACTTTCTCATACTGTTTACTGGAAGTTCAACATGGCACCTCATGGCAAAGAACTCTCTGAAAAGAAATGTTGCTCTACATAAACATGGCCTAGGCTATAAGAAGATTGCCAAGACCCTGAAACTGAGCTGCAGCACAGTGGCCAAGATCATACAGCAGTTTAACAGGAAAGGTTCCACTCAGAACAGGCCTCGCCATGGTCGACCAAACAAGTTGAGTGCATGTGCTCAGCATCATATCCAGAGGTTGTCTTTGGGAAATAGACGTATAAGTGCTACCAGAATTTCTGCAGAGGTTGAAGAGGAGGGGGAGTCAGTCTGTCAGTGCTCAGACCATACGCCGTACACTGCATCAAATTGGTCTGTATTTCTGTCGTCCCAGAAGGAAGCCTCTTCTAAAGATGATGCACAAGAAAGCCCACAAACAGTTTTCTGAAGATAAACAGACATGGATTACTGGAACCATGTCCATGGACATACTGAAGCAGAGCATGATCCTCTCCCTTCTGAGACTGGGCAGCAGGGCAGTATTCCAACATGATATTGACTCCAAACACACCTCCAAGATGACCACTGCCTTGGTAAAGAAGCTGAGGGTAAAGGTGATAGACTGGCCAAGCATGTCTCCAGACCTAAACCCTATTGAGCATCTGTGGGGCATCCTGAAACATAAGGTGGAGGAGCGCAAGGTCTCTGACATCCACCAGCTCTGTGATGTCGTCATGGAGGAGTGGAAGAGGACTACAGTGGCAACCTGTGAAGCTCTGGTGAACTCCATGCCCAAGAAGGCAGTGCTGGAAAATAATGGTGGCCACACAAAATATTGACACTTTGGGCCCACTTTGGACATTTTCACTTAGGGGTGTACTCACTTTTGTTGCCAGCGGTTTAGACATTAATTGCTGTGTGTTGAGTTATTTTGAGGGGACAGAAAATTTACACCGTTTCACAAGCTGCACACTCACTACTTTACATTGTAGCAAAGTGTCATTTCATCAGTGTTGTCACATGAAAAGATATAACAAAATATTTACAATATTGTTTTAGTGGCACTTTTCGGCCACTAGCGGGGCGCTTTTAACCGGGTTTGTTAAAAGGGTTAAAAGAGCCGGCGCTTCAGCGGCGCTGCCCATTGATTTCAATGGGCAGGGGAGCTTTAGAAGCAGTGTATACACCGCTCCTAAAGCGCCTCAAAGATGCTGCTTGCAGGACTTTTTTAGCATCCTGCCAGTGCACCGCTCCAGTGTGAAAGCCGTCAGGCGTTCACACTGGAGTGACAGGAGAGGCGCTTTACAGGTGCCATTTTTAGCGCTATAGTGCCTGTAAAGCGCCTCAGTGTAAAAGTAGCCTAAATGCTCTGGTCATAAAGGGGGTAAAAGCTTCCAGAGCTCAAGTGGTTAAAAAAGGATTGTGTAATTATTTACCAGCAAGAAAATATCAAAGTGGTTACTCTGTAGGGACCCTATGCAACTCAGAGACGATTCACCCAGGGCACACAGGGGGAAACAAGGCAGTAGGGCAGGCACAAAATCAAATCTTCAAAAGAAATTACATGAAATATCATCACTTTGTTCATAATATTAATGCATTTATTGCATGTAATAATGGGGAACTAGAGAGAGCAAGCCCCAGTTACAATGGAACAAAAACATAGGAGTATTCAACATACCCCAAGGTAGGGAGACATTTTTATTAGGAAAACAAACAGGCTCTTAAGTGTAAACCCATGACTATTGCAGGTTAGATCCCCTATGGCAGAGGTTCAATGGAGTGTTTCTGCAATAAAGGAGACCAAATCAGATACTGGAAGTATGTAAGTAAAATCCCTATATTTAAAAACTGAATTTACCCCTAAAGTAGAGATGAAATAGTGGCGCTAGCCCTGATAATTGTGGGATAAACACTGGTGACGTTAAATGTGCTGAGAATGCACTCTAAGCAATACTAAAACAATAAATAAATGAAGAAATAAATGTAACAGATAACCCCTCTACATCCACACCTTAGTGTGAACTTACACATACCAAATTGTGACTAAAATGATGTATAAACCCTTGATGACAGTAACACCAAAATCAAGTGATGTGACATAACATAACTCAAAATACAGGTGAAACATCAATATTATTAGCACCTCGTGATAAATGTGTGTACTGGTATCAAACTCTCAGCACAAAAAAATCTCAAAGCATCAAACTGCCCTTGCAAGGCAAGTTTGACTTGATACCTGCTCTCCGGGGGGTTGGCCCACCATCTGGGAAACAAAGGAGAAAGGAGAGGGGACAACCTTCTCACATTACGGCCATCTATAGTCATTGGAAGCAACTTGACTGGTAATTATGCAATATATGAAGCTGTTTATGCATATATATATAAATTCAATCTATTCCATATTTTCCGTTTTGTCTTGCGCTGTTTTAAAAGATTTTGATACACGCTTACATTTTTGCAGCTGTTAGTCATCTGTCCTCTGAAGAAGACCCACTGGGGTCAAAATGCGGCAGACCTTCAATAATAATTTTTGATCTTGTTGCCTTGGATGTATTTTACTGTACACTGTTGCCGGCTTTTTAACAATTTTTGTACTCCAGTTCATGTCTTGACTTTCAATGTCAGAAGTTACCACTTTTATATTTTTTGTACCAATAAAAATTACCTTTGATCATTCAATCACTTTTTGAACTGTATATTATTGGCTGCATTAAAGCCCCGTTAGGGGGGTTCTTTGTTTTTCTCATGCATCAAACTGTACAGTGAAAAAACTGAAGAAAACTGAAGAAAACTAAAAAAAAGACAGTGAATAGAATATAATATGTGCAAAAAATGAAAGTCCACATATGATGTAAAACAGGGGTCCTCAAACTACGGCCCGCGGGCCGAATCCGGCCCTCCAGCATTTTTTATCTGGCCTGCGGACTGCCCCTTTAACATCGCAGCACTCCCCCTGCCCTCTGCTACTTTTATCACACAGGACGGGAAACATGACAGGTCTGGACAAAGGACCTTTTGTGTTAAGAAGCAGGTGATTGGTTACTAGGCATCGAGGCGGTCTCAGGAATCAATCACCTGCCTTTCATTTGCAAAGTCCCGCCCTTTGTCCGGACCTACCATGCTTTGTGTCTTGTGTGATACAGGTAACAGAGGGGAGTGGGAGTGCTGTGATATTATACAAGGGGCGGCAGTGTAATATCGATGGGGGGAGTCTGTGATATGGGGGGATCTGTGATATGGGGGAGTCTGTGATATGGGGGGATCTGTGATGGGGAGTCTGTTATGGGGGATCTGTGATATGGGGGTATCTGTGATATGGGGGATCTGTGATATGGGGGAGTCTGTGATATGGGGGATCTGTGATAGGGGAGTCTGTGATATGGGGGAGTCTGTGATATGGGGAGATCTGTGATTTGGGGGAGTCTGTGATATGGGGGGATCTGTGATGGGGAGTCTGTTATGGGGGATCTGTGATATGGGGGGGATCTTTGATATGGGGGATCTGTGATATGGAGGAGTCTGTGATATCGGGGGATCTGTGATGGGGGAGTCTGTGATATGGGGGAGTCTGTGATATGGGGAGATCTGTGATATGGGGGAGTCTGTGATATGGGGGGATCTGTGATGGGGAGTCTGTTATGGGGGATCTGTGATATGGGGGGATCTGTGATATGGGGGATCTGTGATGGGGGAGTCTGTTATGGGGGATCTGTGATATGGGGAGAGTCTGTGATATGGGGGGATCTGTGATATGGGGGGATTTGTGATATGGGGGAGTCTGTGATATGGGGGGATCTGTGATGGGTAGTCTGTTATGGGGGATCTGTGATATGGGGGGATCTGTGTAATGGGGGAGTCTGTGATATGGGGATCTGTGATGGGGGAGTCTGTGATATGGGGGAGTCTGTGATATGGGGGAGTCTGTGATATGGGGAGATCTGTGAATTGGGGGAGTCTGTGATATGGGGGGATCTGTGATGGGGAGTCTGTTATGGGGGATCTGTGATATGGGGGATCTGTGATATGGGGGATCTGTGATGGGGAGTCTGTTATGGGGATCTGTGATATGGGGGGATCTGTGATATGGGGGATCTGTGATGGGGGATTGTGATGGGGGAGTCTGTGATATGTGGGGATCTGTGATATGGGGGGATCTGTGATGGGGGAGTCTGTGATATGGGGAGATCTGTGATATGGGGGGATCTGTGATGGGGAGTCTGTTATGGGGGGATCTGTGATGGCGGAGTCTGTTATGGGGGATCTGTTATATGGGGGATCTGTGATGGGGGAGTCTGTTATGAGGGATCTGTGATATGGGGGATCTGTGATGGGGAGTCTGTGATGGGGGGATCTGTGATCGCGGAGTCTGTTATGGGGGATCTGTGATATGGGGGATCTGTGATATGGGGGATCTGTGATGGGGGAGTCTGTGATATGGGGGATCTGTGATGGGGAGATCTGTGATATGGGGGATCTGTGATGGGGAGTCTGTTATGGGGGATCTGTGATGGGGGAGTCTGTTATGGGGGATCTGTGATGGGGGAGTCTGTTATGGGGGGATCTGTGATGGCGGAGTCTGTTATGGGGGGATCTGTGATGGGGGGATCTGTGATAAGGGAATCTGTTATGGGGGGGTCTGTGCTATGGGGGGGACTGATATGGGGGAGTCTGTTATGGGGGAGTCTGTTATGGGGGGGTCTGTGATATGGGGGGACTGTGATATGGGGTGATCTGTGATGGCGGAGTCTGTTATGGGGAAAGTCTGTGATGGGGCGTCTGTTATGGGGGTATCTGTGATGTGGGGCTTTGTGATGGAGAGGAGTTTGTGTTGGGGGGCTTTGTGATGGGGGGGATCTGTCATGGGGGGGCTTTGTTATGGGGTGAGTCTGTGATGGGGAGGGGGGGTCTGTGATTGGGAGTGGTTCTGTAATGAGGGGAGTCTGTGAAATACTGATAAGTTCATATTGATTACAATTGTTCTTTATTTTAAATATTGTACTGTTTTTTCCTGTTTTTTTTTTTTGCACTACAAATAAGATGTGTGCATAGGAATTAGTTCATATTTTTTTAAACTGTAGTGCTGCCCCCCAACAGTCTGAGGAACCGTGAACTGGCCCCCTGTCTAAAAAGTTTGAGGACCCCTGATGTAAAAAATAGGAAAGCAATTCCAAAAATAAAAGTGTCTCCACTCAACAGTGCTGCAATCCAAATGTCCACCACAGCTCAGTGACGTGATTCCACTCCCTTGTGAATTTCAAACTCACCAGCTGTAAAGGCCTCCTATTCTCGTGTTTGGCCAAAAAAAGCCTCAACCCACTCTTATAGGGGTTAAAAAGCGACCACTGTTATCCACCGCTATATAATCCGGACACTCTCCTTAGGATGATATTTCACATAAGAGATAAGAAGAAATGCTCCAATAGTGTAATACCGTTTAAAAAGATTTATTCAAAACCAAAACAAATGCTAATACACTCACATGGTGGATAAAAACAATAGGCAGATCAATTCATAGCAGCCAGATAACATCACAGCAAAACATGCAGCAGACAGTGACTCAGCAATACACGGCCACGGCGGACCCAGGGAGTATGAACATCGACGATCATCTCACCAGCCCGCAGCAGACAGTCCTCCGCGTTCATCCACTGACCCTCGCTCCGTGCCCGTCACTCCTTCCTCCTTCACTCTCTCTTCTAACTCACGTATGGGATTGCCGTGTAGCCACGCCCCGACATGTTTTGTCACTGGGACTTAGTCATGGGGTTGGCTACTCGGCTTGGCAATCATGAATTTATGCTAATTGACAGCTCAGTGGGCGGGCGCCAATCGCTATGCATCTACACACTCCCTGTGTCCCGGTGTTCATGATTTAACACAGATCAATTCCTCATGAACCTCAAGTAGATAAATGTGATTATAATCTTTATGATATACAAAAGAGCCAGAGCCTTTATGGCTCTAAAATGCCAATGCATGTGGTACAATTAATCATCACAATTAAAGGAACATACAAATAAATAAATAAATAAAAATTACATAATTAAATGTAAGAGCAATTCATAGTAAATCCAGATGCGACTGAAACACTGGATCCAACATGATCAAAATCAATAAGCCGTGGTCTCAAAGATTACGGATTTACTAAAATAAATAAAATTAATACATTTAAGAATAACATCATTGCCGATCTCCAAATGGAGCTTACATCGGCTGACATTGTAACTGAGGGCAGGAATCTCATCTTTAAACCTATATGTAGTACCCAACAAGGGGAACATTTTATTATTAAATGTCATTTAATAAGTTGAACAGCTAGATCTGAACTGAATAATAATAAACTAACTAAAAATTACTAATAAAACAATTCAGATCCAGTTTAATGTTCATTCCTCTAGGGAATAAACTTTTGAGAAGGAAGATCCATCGGGTTTCTTTCTGGGAGAGATCCCTAACCCAATTTGAGCCTCTCCAGGATTGATGAACCACATCAAGGCCAAAAAATTGTAGAAGGCTTGGATCCTGATTGTGCTTCTCCTTAAAGTGGAGAGACACACTGTGATATTGGAAACCTTTTTTGATATTCGCTAAATGCTCAGCAATCCGCACCTTCAGTAGTCTCTTGGTGCATCCCACATAGAACAATCCACAGGGACACCACAAGAGATACACTACAAAGGAGGAATTGCACGAGATGAATTCCCTGATCTTGAACGTTTCATTCTCAACATTAGTAATTTGAGTAGTGCCTCTATTGATCACCCGTACTGTTCTACAACAAATGCATTTTCTACATGCATAAAACCCCTGTAGGTCGATTCTAAAAGTTTGATGGTCTGGTTGATTTAAAATTTTCTTAACCACCCTAAATGTTTCTTAAAAATCATTTCATCATCTCTATGTTGAAATGATTTTTAAGAAACATTGGCACATTCTGTGCAGAGATAGGCATTTGGGGAAAAATCTGCCCAACTGCCCGAAATTTATTTATAGATGGGCACCGAACTTCGGCCATAGAGTGGTTAAGAAAATGTTTTGCTGTGATGTTATCTGGCTGCTATGAATCGATCTGCCTATTGTTTTTATCCATCATGTGAGTGTATTACCGTTTGTTTTGGTTTTTAATAAATCTTTTTAAACGGTATTACACTATTGGAGCATTTCTTCTTATCTCTTATGTGAAACATCATCCTAAGGAGAGTGTCCGGATTATATAGCGGTGGATAACAGTGGTCGCTTTTTAACCCCTATAAGAGTGGGTTGAGGCTTTTTTTGGCCAAACACGAGAATGGGAGGCCTTTATAGCTGGTGAGTTTGAAATTCACAAGGGAGTGGAATCACGTCACTGAGGTGTGGTGGACATTTGGATTGCAGCACTGTTGAGTGGAGACACTTTTATTTTTGGAATTGCCTTCCTATTTTTCACATCATATGTGGACTTTCATTTTTTGCATTTTTTTGCACATATTCTATTCTATTCACTATGTCTTTTTTTTAGTTTTCCTCAGTTTTCTTCAGTTTTTTTCACTGTACAGTTTGATGCTTTGAGATTTTTTTGTGCTGAGAGTTTGATACCAGTACACACATTTATCACGAGGTGTTAATAATATTGATGTTTCACCTGTATTTTGAGTTATGTTATGTGACATTATCACTGTTTATTTAGTCTCTTGATTTTGGTGTTACTCTCATCAAGGGTTTATACATCATTTTAGTCACAATTTGGTATGTGTAAGTTCACACTAAGGTGTGGACGTAGAGGGGTTATCTGTTACACTTATTTCTTCATTTGTTTATTATGTTTTAGTATTGCTTAGAGTGCATTCTCAGCACATTTAACGTCACCAGTGTTTATCCCACAATTATCAGGGCTAGCGCCACTATTTCATCTCTACTTTAGGGGTAAATTCAGTTTTTATATATTCACTATTTAAAGTGGCAGCTTTTTATTTGCATTTTTATGTGCATTATATTTATATATTTGTATTTTTCATTTATTTCCATTTAGAGCGCAGTGGTGGTAGGACAGGTTTTTGGGCGGTTTATATTTGTTCACCTACAGTTTTTATAAAATCCCTATATTATATACAATGTCATAGGTGTGCAATAAATAGGTCATAGCTGAAAAGATTTATAATGGCCCATGCGTCCCCAGCAGGAGTAATAGAGTTCCTCCAAAATACACTGAGTTTAAATACGGCGTTTTAAGCAAGCGCACACCTCCCCCCTCACCCATGCCTTCCCACCCCAGATACAGGAAAAACACAATGGGAGGTGTACGTTTTTGTCTTACATTTACAATGGTGCTTCACGCATGGTTGCGGGATATAATGTCCTATGCCTATAGTTATACTACATTATGTGTTAAAAAAACTGTTGATATGTGACATTGTATTCTGCTACATGTCTTTGGTAAAAAAAAATAAAAAAAATAAGTGTTTTACCGTAATTGGTTTGTGTGAAAGTTATAGCGTCTACAAACTATAGTGTAACTATTTGAAAATGTATCAATTCTGATGTACTGACGGCCGATCTCATTTCTTGAAGCCCTTAAAATGCCAGGACAGTACAAATATCCCCCAAATGACCCATTTTTGAAAAGTAGACAATCTGAGGTATTTAGTAAGAGGTGGGGCAAGTTTTTTGAAGTTGTAATTTTTTGTCACAATTTTTTGGAAAATGAAGAAACTAAATAAAATGTGTTTTTTCCCCACTATTTTTTTTACATACTGTCATCAGTGCAGTACAGTGTTATCATATGACTGGTGTGATGATGATCAGGGACTGGTGACACGTGTTAAAAAAATAAAAAAATAAAAAAAGATTTTTTAATCCATGTTTTAAAACATTTTTTAAACTTTTTTTAAAGTTTTTTTTCACTATATTTTTTACATACTTTCATCAGAGTAGTTTATTGTCACCATAGTAACACTGTACTACTCTGGGGGGTTGATCAGAGATTTTTTTCACTTTGCTGTTACAATGATGATCACTGTAACAGCAATGTTTTGAACTGTCATAAATGGGTTACATGTATAACAGCTGTGATTACTAGTGATCTGTGATTGGCAACAGCTAGTCACATGATACATGGTGCTGTGATTGGCCCAGGTACCATGTGGTAGCTGTGAGCCAATCACAGCATCACTGTATAGGAAGCACAGCTGTTATGAAAGTAATTCCTTCATAACAGCTTTATTGAGATTGTGGTCATGAGATCATATAGCAACCACATGATCCCCGGGCCATTCAAATCGTCCGGGTACCGCAATCAGCTGTGTCTGATGGGCACAAAGGTCACGCACCCCAGGTGTACATGTACTGTTCATGATCCAGCCTGCATGTGCCACCCATGATGCTAACACGATTCTATGTTAGATTTATTTTTGTCTTACATATACAATGGTGTTCCACATCATGGTTGCAAATGTGTCCTATAGAACAGTTATACTATATTATGCGTTATATAAAACTGTTAATATGTGACATTATACTGCATATACTTTTTATATATTTTGCTCCAGAGCACCCTCTCCTGAAGGAGCACTCAGTGAAATGTGCTGGGATTCAAGAACCTTCCCAAATTCAGGACAAAATTATGAACATTCAAAAAATTCTGGTATCAACTGTGTTTACAACTAAGACTTTTATCCAATACTTCAATGGACACTGTAATACACTTCTCATTTCTCTGCCTAACCTAAAGCTAACCATACATTATACAAATTTCCTTTAGATTTACCTTCAACTATGTAGTGCAAGGGTCTGCCTGATTGCATACCAATTGAAAGTGTTTAGGTTTAACCTCATATTATATGGTTTTGGTATAGCTAAAGGGAAATTGTACAAGACAAAATAGTATAATGTATGGCCAGCCTTAGGCTGCACCAATCATTTATTCTCATTTTTTCCTAATTTTTTTGTAATTCCTTTATTTATTTTCAAGATGATACAGTTTAACAGTCAAAAACAGATGACAGTGGTTATAATAATAACAGAAACGTGTAACAGATAATGTTAGATGTCATATCGGCAATGTCAAATGTCGATTCCCCCGGTTATGCACATTCACAGCTGTCAGGGAGGGTTACCCCCCGCCCCCGAGTACCAGCTGAGCCCAGCCATGGGACATAACAGACGGGTTATGTAAAATAGGATATTCATATTATCTGACTAAACCAGCCCATGACTGGGAGCAAATTAGTGAAGGGAGGACAAGGGGAGAGAGGAAGGGTAGGGGTAAAGGGGGGGTAGGGGAGAAGGTAGCGGGGTAGAGGGGTGAGGAGGGGGGGAGAAAGGAAGAGGAAGACGGTGCCCCCTGACTGGGGAGTAACTCGAGCCTCAAGGATCAATCAGGCTGTGCAACCTCTCGGAGGTATGCTTCGGTGTAAATGTAATGTTGCCATGGTCGCTATGTCTCCCGAAAGGCCTCCTCCCTAATGTACAAGGTGGCAGTGAGATCATCCATGTTTCTTAGTTCATTCACCTTGGCAAACCACAGGGATTTCGTCGGTGGAATCTCCGATCTCCAACACAAGGGGATGCATGTCTTGGCGGTGTTAAATAGCTGGATGGTAAGGGAGACTTTGTATTTCATGATGGGTCACTTAGAGAGGTGCAGCAAGCAAGCCCCAGGATCACCCTCCAGAGTGACATCAGTCAGGTACTTGATCGTGTGTGTCACCTCCAGCCAGTAAGGTCTGATTTTGGGGCATCCCAGAAGATGTGGAGCGCCGTTCCCTCCTCCGCACCACATCGCCAGCAAAGACTGGGGACTTGCGGGAAGAAGCGATGCAGAGTTGTAGGCACTCTATACCATCGGGTCATGATTTTATAGCAGGTCTCTTGGACTCTGGTGGCTATGGATGATTTCTGGGAAAAGTGTAGGATCTTCTCCCTCTGTGAGTCATTGAATAGGACTTCTAAATCCGCTTCCCACTTAGAGAGGAAAGGGGGGATAAACCCTTCTGCTGGTGAAATCAGAGAGGAGTAGATTAGAGATAGACAGTGACGGATCGGTTCTCTGCGGTGGCAGATTTGTTCCAGTTCCTTGAGCTGACGTGATATGCAAGGGGCCCATGCGCACCAGCGCAAAAAGTTCATTTTTTCCTTATAAGAGATCGTTCACATCACAACGTGTGTTAGGACAGGCGTTACACTACTGCACAGTAATGTACTATATGTGTGTTGTGGTGCATTGCCACTGATTGTTATTTGCACCCCAAACTACAGTATATCTATGTTATAGCGTACTACAGTAAACAGATGCAAATGTCCTGTGTGCTGCCATGTGATGCATTTTATATAAACCAAAAAAAAGAGTTGGAACTATTTTCTCTTGCATTAAGGTGCATTTCTAATAAAAATGAATTGGCTACCTAATGCCACATACCTCATGGCGTGAAAATAAAGAGATTAAAGTGAGTTGTATTTAGGTGTGAATGTGCCCTGTATTCCCCTGCCCTTCCCTAATTCCCAGATAATAAGGTTTTTATCATATTTGATGTAAAATGGATAGTAATGGTATATGCAGTTTTCCTTGTGTCTCTTTATATTAATTAAGTTTGTCATTTGTTATATGTTTTGATTCACATTTTATTTGTAAGCAGACATAAAATCTATTTTTTTATATATAACTTGTAACCATTGCATTTGGATTTTGATGTTTCTGACAATTGATATCATCCTCCCCTATAAATCCCCAGTCTGATTCATAATGTATGTTCTGAACAGACTTCAGTAGGGACTAGGGTGTCACAAAGCGTGTCATTAGCAGATTAATAAAGCTTTTCCTATTTCATATCCTGCTGAGAGGATGAGAGGCAGGCAAACCTTTGTTATATTATCTAAGGTATAGGCTAAAAGAACAAGGAACCGAACTGTGCGGTTTGATGCTACAGAAGCTGAATACAACTTTGTAAAGTCTTTTACTGAATAACATTTGAAGCTCATGCTGGTATGCTATGATGAAGTCCACGCTTGCGTTTTGATGTTAAAGTAGATATAAACCCAATTGCTAAATTCTCATATAATCTGTAACCTGGTAATGTAATTGCAAAATCCATCTTTAATCTTTTTTAATATAAATCTTTCTTTAAAATAATACCTTTTTTTTCTGAATAAAAAAGTATGTGGCGCTAACTAAAAGTGATAAATAATAAAAATAGTGAACAGAAATAAGTGTGATAAACACACTCAATGAATAAAACTTCCAGGACCGTGCTAAAGCTAATGTGCTGGGTAATCAGGTGCAAGTAATCTTCAACATGGTATACGGTAATAAACAATCATATTATCAATAATTCTAGTAAAGTGCAGACAAAGCTATAAAGTGCAAAAGTACTCCAAAAGTGCTGATAGTGCAATCAAAGTCCAATAAAAAGGATAAAATCTCCAAGTGACAGTTCATATAAAAAGCAAAAATGCATGTGCAGTATGATCGAACGAAATCCACTTCACCCAATTGCTATCACCATCCGTGGTGTGCCACTCATTTCCTCCAGCCTCTCACCTCATATAAAAACCCCTACAGGTCAAGTCAAGCCTTGGTATGAATATAACCAGGATCCTCAGCGATGGATCGATTCCCACAGATATCCACAGCAGTACCGGTACCAGGGTGGACTTCAGGCTCATCCAAGGTAGTATGCTCATGCAATAAAGAGGGGGGCTCCATAGTGCAGTATTTAAATCCAACTTATTTAAACAAACAAGAAGTAACTTACAATTTAAAATCCTAGGTAAAGCTATGTATGGTACTTCCAGTCTCGGCCGCGACCGGAAGTGACGACACCTGGCTCCTTTCTGACGCGTTGCGTCACTGAACAAGTGACTTCATCAAAGGGTGATCATCCCACTTTGATGAAGCCACGTGTTCAGTGACATGTGTGTGTGTTCATGTGTGTTCATAGACACACACAGTGCAGCTCGGCCCCATCCCAGCTCCCTCCTCAAAGAATGTGATTGACAGCAGCAGGAGCCAATGGCTCCAGCTGCTGCATCTGTCTCCTGTGAAGAGAGTAACACAGGCAAGCGCTGTTGCAGATGGGCACAAGGCTGGATCAATATAGGACTCAAGTATATAAGGAGGGGAGGGGGCGATACAACTACCGGCTACTGATATTTTTTTATAACCAGCATTTTTCAGCATTAGCAGTGAAAAAGCATAATATAAAAAAAAAGATAACTATAGGATACATTCAGCAGTGTCATGTATCTAATAGAGAGACACAGTTCTATATTTATGTATGATAATAACATGAAAGGTAATATATTCTAAAAATGACACATTAAACAGTGACAGTAACTACCCATTTAATAGACAGTTAACTGCTATGCAGAGAAAAGAGCATCGATCACAGCTTGAAGGCGAGTCAGCAAAAATAAGGGAAGGCGAGGAGGATGTGTATAGAGAACTACCACACACGCAAAATCGAGGCTCAAGAAAATGGTCAGTGGGTAGAAAACCTAAGAAAAATCAATGTTATATAGATACAAGGCCTTCAGTCTAGCAAAAGTTGTACGGCTCCTATGGTTTCAGGATGGGAGGAGTTCAGCCATAAGGAGATATGGAGGGGAAAATTACAAAATTATTAAGTTAGGGATATGTTCCTAGAGCCTGCGAGACAATAGCTCCAGTGTTGATAAAATTTAGCAGTTGTGAAATGAGCCTTAGCAAACTGAAATTCCATATGACAAGAATCTTAATCACTTGAAATATAGAGGGGATTAGTATTCTTTCCGTTGTGGGCTAAAGAATGAGGCTATTAGGATATGAGTAGCTGGGGGGTGAACTCAAATAGGCCATACCTCCATTCCTAACCCCGGAAGGGCCGTTTTGGGAGCAAGAGTAAAATTAGTATCAGTTTGTAGCTTAAGGAGATCAGCAAAAGCAGTCCAGAATGTGCATAGGGTAGGGAATGACCACCAGATATGCGGTAAAGTGCCATTCTGTCCACAGGATCTCTAACATTTAGGTAAAGAACCAGGAAATATGGATGTCAGTCTAGTAGGTGTATAGTACCATTGGTGGAATATTTTCATGACTGTTTCCCAGTGCGTCATATTTCTGTATAAAGAGCTTGGGGCCTCTGGGCTTAGTACCATATGGTACGAGCTAGTGGGAATTGAAAGGTTTCCTCCCAAACTTCCGTGAAGGTAGATTTCATATCAGCTCAAGGACAGTTGAGAAGCTTATATATATTAGAGAGAGACCTTTAGATTTCAGGTTATAGATGACTCATATAACCTGATAAAGTTCCAGGATGTCGTTGAGGCAGACAAGGATATTGTGATGGGAATATGACGGATGCGTAGATAGATGTCTTCATTTGAAAAGTCTTTGTTCGAAATGTTCAAAGTATAGGTGAGGTGTTGAAATGAGAAGAGATCCTGATTGAAAATGTCTCCAAGATGGTGTATGCCTGCAGATGACCATTGCCGGCAGGGTAAGTTAGGGAAAATTAGTTCCAAGGAATTGAGCGGAAGGTAATTCAAAGTCCGATATGAGATACCATTAGACTCTTGGAGAATAGAGCACCAAGCATGGCCAAGAAGGTAAGAGGGGGTGAAATTGATGCCACACTGCACTTAGCAATAATTATTAAAAGGTAGCACTGATTGCTAAATTTTTAGAAAGAGAGGTTGCGTCGGAGAAGTCCACTAGTGTTTTGCTTGGTCAAGTTAGGCAGCTCTGTAACATAAGCCAACATCATGGGCTCCCGACCCCGCAAAAGTGGAGAGTAGGCACAGAATGGATGGTTTCAAGTGTGGGTGCTTAGAGTTCCATATGAATATGTTGAGAAGACTTTGACGTTTTCACAGATAACATAGTGAAATTGGTATTGGGAGGGTTCAGAACAAGTAGAGAACATGTGGAAGAAGGAACGTTTTAGTCACCGCTATACATCCTGCCCAAGAGGCTTTTACAGTGTGCAAAGTTAAGCTTATGTCTTGATGCTGTTTGACGAGAATGTTGAAGTTAACACAAACAAGATCAGAGGATAGAGTAACCAGTTGGATTTCCAAGAAAGTCATAGTAGAGTTTGGTGCCCATGAGAAAGATGTCAACTGAGATATTTTATCTTTAATGAGTGGAGTAAGGTGAATACCCAACAAAAAGGATCTGGAATGGTTAAGCTTATGTAAAGATATGGCTCTAAAGGTGTCTAAAAGGTGCTCAAGGACAGGGAGTGTCACTCTGTAGGATCAGAGAGTGATACAATTATGTAATCTGCGTATAGACCAATTTTATGAATAACATTGTCTAACGGTGATGACTGAGATAAGGGGGTTAGATTGGATGGCTGCAGCGAGAGGTTCAATGACCAGGGACAAAATGAGGGGAGACAGTGGACAGCCTTGGAAAGTGCCATTAGTGATAGGGAAAGATAAGAGGCCTGACGTCCAAACCCGAGCACTAGGGATAGAATACAAGGCAAAATAGCTCTTAAGAAGGTTCCCATAATTCCAAACTTAATAAGGACAGCTTCAAGATGTTTCCAATTAACTCTAGGGAATGCCTTCTCTGCATCTAAAGAGGTAAGCAGAGAAGGTGTTCCATAATGCTCAGTCTACTGGATAAGATCCACAAATCTTCTGGTACCATCTGATGTTGATCTGTTGGGGATAAACTGAACCTGGTCAGGATGTATAAGGATGTATAAGGTTAGGGATAAATTTTGCTAGGCGAGTTGCTAAAAGTTTAGCATATAATTTTAAGTCTGAACTCAGAAAGGAGATAAGGTAATAATTAGCAAGATTATCAAATGAATTACCAGGGTTTTGGATAGAAATAACAAGTGCTTCTAGGGATTCTTTAGGAATATCAACCGTAGGAGCAAAACTATTGAGGGAAGCACAAAGTGAAGGAGTAAGTAGGTTAGGGAATTCCTTATTATATTCATTGTGGAATCCGTCATGGCCAGGGGCTTTATGAAGTGGTAGAGTTTTAATAGCTGATTTCAGTTCTTCATCTTTGAAAGGTTGGGATAGCTCAGAAAGCTGTTCAGCAGTGGACCTGATGTAGAGAAATTAGGATTACAGAGACTGGAATGTGTGCTGGCACGGCTGTATGAAAAAACCTATGAGCCGGTGCCCGGTGGGGTTCCTGCGACTTGGTTTTCTTACGAGACATAGCAGGGCGACTTTCTGTCGAGAAATCCTCCTTACTGGTCAGGAAAGTGGCTGATACCAATGCCGGGGGGTGGCTGCAGGATCCTGGGGGAAAGGAGAGCCGGTGAGTCAAGCAGCCATCCCGCTCTGTGGCTAGACCACGCCCAACATTTATTTTACCTTAAAGCAGGAAATGCATTAAGCCTAGCTCAGGAGGATCTGCTGTACTAACTATCAAATGTTAGTACAGCGATCTTTCCTGCTGTTCTATTGTGTTCTTACAGGGGGACACCCCCCCCTGCCAGAACATTCCGGCCAGTTCCCTCAGCCTTTGGCTCTCAGGGGATCAGGTTTTCCCCTGCTGGAGCAAATTGGTTCATTTATTGCCTTCCTCTGGGTCAAGTGTGGGTATAGGATTGTGTATATCGGATTGTATGATTTTTCTTTTTTTTAGGATATTTCTATTTTTTTCCTTTTTTTGGTTGAACTAGATGGACTTGTGTCTTTTTTCAACCTGACTAACTATGTAACTATGTTTTGATTAGTCTGTTTTGATTATTTTTATATAATGTAATCTAATCACAACATTAAAGCTGAACTCTGGGAAGAATTTTAGAGCTACCCATGCAGTGAGGATGCACTGCAAGAGTTAGGGCTTGTTTTTATCTAGTGTACCTTTAAACGCAGTTTACTTTACTTTATCCCCTGCTCCCACAGGCTCCCTCCTTTCTGTGCGACAGGTCCTCTGAAGCCTGTTCTTTTTGACTTGCTAGTTGCACTCTGATATCATCACATGAATTGAAAAAAACAGCAATCATACATTATTATTATTATTTCACAGGATTTACACAACGCCAACATTTTTCGCAGCGCTTTACAATGTTATAATTAAGAATGTTGAGGGCCTGCCTACAACCCACAGCATCAGATGAAAGAGGAGAGCACTGGCTACTGGAGGAGCTAGGGATAAGGTAAGTAAAGCTGATCTTTAAAGGTATCTTCTAGACAAAAATGAGTACCTAGCTCTTGCACTGCAAGAGTAGTTTCTTATTTTGCCTCGAGTTGAGGTTTAGGGCTCATTCACAATGGATGTTCACACTGCATGGGAGTCAGCACCCGTGTGAATGAGCCCTTAAACATATAGCACTGCAAATATTATTATTATACAGGATTTATATAGCGCCGACAGTTTACGCAGCGCTTTACAACATTAGGGCAGACAGTACAAGTACAATACAATTCATAGTTACATAGTTACATAGTAGGTGAGGTTGAAAAAAGACACAAGTCCATCAAGTCCAACCTATGTGTGTGATTATGTGTCAGTATTACATTACATATCCCTGTATATTGCGGTCATTCAGGTGATTATCTAATAGTTTCTTGAAGCTATCAATGCTCCCCGCTGAGACCACCGCCTGTGGAAGGGAATTCCACATCCTTGCCGCTCTTACAGTAAAGAACCCTCTACGTAGTTTAAGGTTAAACCTCTTTTCTTCTAATTGTAATGAGTGGCCACGAGTCTTATTAAACTCTCTTCTGTGAAAAAGTTTTATCCCTATTGTGGGGTCACCAGTACAGTATTTGTAAATTGAAATCATATCCCCTCTCAAGCGTCTCTTCTCCAGAGAGAATAAGTTCAGTGCTCGCAACCTTTCCTCATAACTAAGATCCTCCAGACCCTTTATTAGCTTTGTTGCCCTTCTTTGTACTCGCTCCATTTCCAGTACGTCCCTCCTGAGGACTGGTGCCCAGAACTGGACAGCATACTCCAGGTGCGGGCGGACCAGAGTCTTGTAGAGCGGGAGAATTATCGTTTTATCCCTGCAGTTGATCCCCCTTTTAATGCATGCCAATATTCTGTTTGCTTTATTAGCAGCAGCTTGGCATTGCATGCCATTGCTGAGCCTATCATCCACTAGGACCCCCAGGTCCTTTTCCATCCTAGATTCCCCCAGAGGTTCTCCCCCCAGTGTATAGATTGCATTCATATTTTTGCCACCCAAATGCATTATTTTACATTTTTCTACATTGAACCTCATTTGCCATGTAGTCGCCCACCCCATTAATTTGTTCAAGTCTTTTTGCAAGATTTCCACATCCTGCGGAGAAGTTATTGCCCTGCTTAGCTTAGTATCGTCCAATACAGGAGGAATCAGAGGGCCCTGCTCGTTAGAGCTTACAATCTAGGAGGGAGGGTCAAGTGATACAAAAGGGTAATAGCTGTGGGGGATGAGCTAATGGAGAAAATAGTGCAGTTGTTAGATGGAGGCAGGATAGGCTTCTCTGAAGAGGAAAGTTTTCAGGGATCGCCTAAAAGTGGATAAAGTTGGAGACAGTCTGACAGATTGGGGTAGGGAATTCCAGAGGATGGGCGAGGCTCGGGAGAAGTCCTGGAGGCGGATATGGGAGGAGGTGATGAGGGAGCTAGAGAGCAGGAGGTCTTGGGAGGAACGGAGATGGCGATTAGGTTGGTATTTTGAGACTAGGTTAGTGATGTAGCTGGGGGCAGAGTTGTGGATGGCTTTGTAACTTATTGTTAGTATTTTGAATTTAATTCGTTGGGCGAGTGGTAGCCAATGGAGGGATTGGCAGAGAGGGGTAGCAGACACTGAGCGGTTTGTAAGGTGGATGAGTCTGGCAGCAGCATTCATGATGGACTGAAGGGGGGATAGTCTGTTTAAAGGTAAGCCAATGAGGAGTGAGTTGCAGTAGTCAAGGCGAGAGATAACCAGGGAGTGAATCAGGAGCTTTGTGGTTTCATTGGTTAGAAAGGGACGAAGTTTAGAGATGTTGCGGAGGTTGAGGCGGCAAGCTTTGGAAAGTGATTGGATGTGGGGCTGAAAGGAGAGTTCAGAATCCAGGATAACACCTAGTACCCTGACATGTGGGGACGGGTGGATGGTTTTGCCATTGCTCTTGACAGACAAGTCAGGGGAAGAGGCACGTGGGGGAGGAAATATTATAAGCTCGGTTTTGGACAAGTTGAGTTTGAGGAAGTGGTGTGACATCCATACAGATATGTCGGTTAGTAAGTTAGTGATGCGTGAGGAGACTGATGGAGTGAGTTGAGGGGTGGAGAGATAGATTTGTGTGTCATCAGCATAGAAATGATATTGAAAGCCGTGAGAAGCTATCAGCTGACCCAGGGAAGAGGTGTAGATTGAAAATAAAAGAGGTCCAAGAACAGAACCTTGGGGGACCCCGACAGAGAAGGGAAGAGGAGTGGAGGAAGTAGAATTGTAAGTGACACTGAAGGTGCGTTGGGATAGGTAGGATGAGAGCCACTGAAGAGCACAGTCACGGAGACCGAGGGAGTAAAGTTTTTTGAGGAGGAGGGGGTGGTCAACCGTGTCAAAGGCAGCTGAAAGATCCAGAAGTAGGAGTACAGAATAGTGTTCTTTGGTTTTTGCAGTTAGTAGGTCATTTGTGAGTTTTAAAAGAGCAGTTTCTGTGGAGTGTTGAGGGCGAAATCCAGATTGAAGGGGATCAAGAAGGTTGTTTTTAATGAGGTGGTCACTCAGTTGGTTGTAAACCAGGCGTTCAAGGAGTTTAGAGGAAAAGGGGAGCAAGGAGATTGGGCGTAGGTTGTTAAGATTGGTAGGGTCCAAGGACGGCTTTTTGAGTATGGGGGTGACCAGTGCATGTTTTAGAGCATCGGGGAAGATGCCAGAGGTGAGGGAGAGATTGAAGATGTGGGTTAGAGAGTGTAGGATGGGGTCAGAGGGTGACCGTAGCATTTGAGAGGGAATAGGGTCCAGGGGACAGGTGGTTAGGTGGGCGATAGAAAGGAGTTTAGCAACTTCATCTGTAGTAGTAGATTTGAATAGGGGGAGTGTCAGTTGTATCTGTTGACATGGGGTCTTAGCTGGGGGAGATACCTGTAGAATAGAAATTTCACCACGGATTGTATCAATCTTGTTTTTGAAGTGATTAGCGATTTCTGCAGAGAGAAGGTGGCAGCATTATTCTGCAGGATAGGGGCTTTTATTTTTTTAGTGAAGCCTCCCTTCTACATGTGATTGTTATATCACATTATGATTACATGATCAGAAACCATAGTGATTTGTTTCACAACAACATCAGTGGGGACCCAAGCTGTCAGTGACAGTCTAGATGGAGAGTTACCAGAGACACTAAAGTGTCAGGTGGTTGCTTAAAGCTAACTCCAGCTAAAAAAATGTTTTACTATTGGACAGAGTAGAAAAAAATAAAATTTTTATTGATGCCATTACACCAGAGGCACTCTATTATGAATAATGTAATATTATATTGAAATTGTATCGGATGGTCCTGCTTTGGTTCGCCCACTCATGTAGCTCATTGTTGGAATCTAAATATGAATGGTCTCACTAGCCATGAGCCAAAGAGGCAATGCAGGTGGAGATCAGATCAGAACCATGCAATCTTATGTCACAATTTGCAGAAGAGTGCTTGTTTGGCTTAACAGTAGGGATGAGCTGAATAACCCCCGGTTCGGTTCGCAGCAGAACATGCGAACAGGCAAAAAATTTGTGTGAACACACGAACACCGTTAAAGTCTATGGGATGCAAAAGTGAAAAATTAAAAGTGCTCATTTTAAAGGCTTATATGCAAGCTATTGCCATAAAAAGTGTTTGAGGACCCGGGTCCTGCCCCAGGGGACATGTATCAATGCAAAAAAAGTTTTAAAAACTGACGTTTTTTTGGGAGCAGTGATTTTAATAATGCAATAGTGAAACAATAAAAATTAAAATTTCCTTTAAATATTGTGCCTGGGGGGTCTCCTTGGTCTGCCTGTAAAGTAGCGCATCTTTCCCATGTTTATAACAGTACCACAGCAAAATTACATTTCTAAAGGAAAAAATGTAATTTAAAACTGTTCGCGGCTGTAATGTATTGTCGGATCCCAGCACTATAGATATAAATCATTGAAAAAAACAGCGGTCTGGTATGAATATTAAGGAGAATCCTGCGCCAAAAATACAAAAAAAATGGCGTGGGGGTCCCCCAGGCCCCCAGGCACTATATACTCTGAACAGCAGTATATATACTATACGGCCAGCCCTATTTAAAATTGGGCCTTTGGTTTTGGTGGTGCCAGAACACTGTAAGCCCTCACAGTTACTCTTGTTGGGCGCAGGAACGGCCCTGCTGTGAAATATTATATCAAAAATTGTAATTACATGCCCCTGTCAAACAGGGGCAGAAAAATTGGGCCTTGGGTGGTGGTGCCACAACACTGTAACCCCTCACAGATACTCTTGTTGGGTGCAGGAAGAGGCCCTGCTGTGAAATATTATATCAAAAATTGTAATTACATGGCCCTGTTAAACGGGCAAAAAAATGGGGCCTTTGGTTTTGGTGGTGCCAGAACACTGTAACCCCTCACAGTTACTCTTGTTGGGTGCAGGAACGGGCTCTGCTGTGAAATATTATATCAAAAATTGTAATTACATGCCCCTGTTAAACAGGAATAGGATAGTCAGCATAGGCAGTCTTCAAGGGATCCCAGATCCATATCAAATTCAATCAGTTACATCAGCATCAGGTGCTTGATAGCTGCTGATCCAAGACTGATTCATTTTTATGAATGTGAGTCTATCAACAGAGTCTGTGGACAGGCGCACTCTTTGATCCATTACAAACCCTCCAGCAGCACTGAATGTGCGTTCAGAAAGCACACTGGATGCAGGACAGACCGGTAGCTCGATTGTATATTGAGCAAGTTCTGGCCAGTGGTCCATCCTCAAGACCCAGTAACCCAGTGGATGCTCTGTTGGAAAGGTCTCCAAGTCTGCTCTTGTCCCTAGATTTTCCTGCACCACATAATGCAGACGCTGGCGATGGTTGTTTGAACCGATCAAACCTTGGCGCTGAGGACTGAAAAATTGTTTAAAGGCATCGGTCAGCCGGCCACCTTCTCCACCGCTCTTCTTCTGATTGAACGAAGCCTCAGCAACACGTTGTCCAGCACCAGGAAATGGTAACCTCCCAGGGTCTGGAGATGCGTTACACAAACCTTTCTTCAAGGCCTCCTTAAGATGTCTCATCCTCTGTTCCCTCTGCGAAGGCAGGATGAGTTCTGCAACTTTACCCTTGTAACGTGGATCAAGAAGGGTTGCCAGCCAGGACTGATCCCTCTCCTTGGTACCACAAATCCTAGGAACCTTTCGCAGGCTTTGCAGAATTAGGGAGGCCATGCAGCGTAAGTTTGCAGAGGCATTCGATTCTGAGTCCGCTATGGTCTCTAAGGATCACATTATCCGTAACTACCTACTCCCAGCCATGTACAACTCCTTGGGTTTCTGGGGACTGAAAACCATCTCTTGAAGACTGCTGCTGAGTGTTTTCTTCTACATCCATGCTGACACAATCCTCCTCCTCCTCCTCTTCTTCCTGTGTGTTTGGGAATGCTATCTGGATAAAGGGGGCCTTGAGATGAAAGGAAGTCCTCCTCTTCCTCCTGCTGTTCTGCCTCAAGTGCCCTGTCCGTGATTCCACAAAGCGTATGCTCCAGCAGGAAGACTAGAGGGACAGTGTCACTGGTGCATGCATTGTCGCTGCTCACCATCCTTGTGGCCTCCTCAAATGGTGACAGGACAGTGCATGCGTCCTTGATCAGTAGCCACTAGCATGGCGAAAAGAAGCCAAGCTCCCCTGGCCCTGTCCTGGTGCCATACCCACACAGGTACTCATTGATGGCCCTCTGCTGTGTGTGCAGCTGCTGCAGCATTGCCAACATTGAGTTCCACCTGGCGGGCATGTCACAAATGAGGCGTTTGGTGGGCAGGTTGCATTCCCTTTGAATGTCAGCCAGCCGAGCACTGGCATTGTATGACCAGCGGAAATGACCACAGACTTTTCTGGCCTGCCTCAGGAGACCTTGTAAGCCTGGGTACCTGGTCAAGAACCGCTGCAGCACCCAATTCAGGACATGTGCCAAACATGGAACATATGTCAAGTGTCCCTGTCGGACGGTGGAGAGAAGGTTCGTACCATTGTCACATACAACCATTCCTGGCTGAAGCTGGCACGGCATCAACCACCTCTGAGCCTGCCCCTGCAGAGTTGACAGAATCTATGCCCCAATGTGTCTCCTGTCCCCTAGGCAGACCAACTCAAGCACCGCATTTTAGCCTGACTACTTGTATAGCGCCTTAATCGCTTACGGAGCACTGCTGGTTCAGAAGACAAATCTACAGAAGAGGCCATAGAGGAAGAAGAAGAGGAGGGGGTGGAGGAGAGAGCTGTGGCAGAATCACCACTACCATTTTGGAGGCATGGTGGCTGAACAAGCTCCAACAACACTGAACCCTGTCCTGCATCCTTCCCAGCTTCCAACAGAGTTACCCAGTGCGCAGTGAAGGAAAGGTAATGTCCCTGCCCATGCCTGCTGGACCATGAGTCAGCTGTAATGTGAACCTTACTGCTGACCGCCCTGTCCAATGAGGCCAAAACATTGCCTTCCACATGCCGGTAGAGAGCTGGAATGGCCTTCCGTGAAAATAAAAGGCGTTTTGGAACCTGCCACTGAGGTACAGCACATTCCACAAATTCACAAAAGGGGGCAGAGTCTACCAGCTGAAAAGGCAGCAGTTGCAGTACTAGCAATATAGCCAAGCTAGCATGTAGACACTGAGCATGTGGATGGGACTGAATTTCTTTTTACGGTTCAGCAATTGGGGTAGGAAAATGTGCCTGCTAAAATCAGTTGGTGGTGTACTGCTAGCAGATTGGCTGAAAGTACTTGGGACACCTATTGATATACCTTCATTCCTCTCAGTGCAGGTTTTTGAGAGGACTGGAGGAATAGTAGGGTTGGAGATCCCAGATGAGGAGCAAGGAGAAGTCCGCCTTTTTATATGATGTGGGTCTTTCAAGTGCTGTTGCCAACGAACTGCATGGAAGGTCGTCATATATCTGGTCAAGCATGTGGTGCCCAATCGGCTACTGTTCTGGCCACACTTGATCCGCTTCAGACATGCAAACAGCAATGGTGCGACCTGCTGCCACGTGTCAAAAAAGGCCCACACCAAAGAACTTTTAAAAGTCAGCGGGGAGTCAACAGCGCCCTGCTCCTGCGGAGCTCTGTGGTGTGATGCAATAGGGTGGCTGCCCTTAAGGTGCTCCCTAGAGAACATCCTACCTCGTTGGAGTTGTGCCTCCTCCTCCTCTATTCTCTCAGGCACCCAAGTACAGTCAGTGACCTCATCATCCCCTCCCTTCTCGTCACTGGAGGCAACTTGGCAGTATGCTGCAGCTGGGGGAACATGATTGACAGTTTCTTGTCCTATCTAGGCTCACGTTACTCCCTTCCTTAACCTGTGAACCAACATTGGAGCCTTCAAATCACTGCGCATCTTCCAGCAGCATATAACCGACACTGTGGTCGAATAATTCTGGGGACTCCTCCGTGCATGATAGTGGGGCTACGGAAGGAGTGACTGTGGACAAGGAGCCGGTTGAATAGGCCACTTTGGCAGCTGCGTTGGAAGGCAAACTACTCTGAGCCTGGGTGACAGAGGATGAGCAGGATGAGGACGGCTTTGTTATCCACTCCACCAACTCTTCTGCATGTTCTGGCTCAATAACACGGCCAGCAGCAGAATAAAAGGACTCCACGGCCACCTGCAGAGGATGCACCATATCCACAACCACCACTGTTGACTGTAGACACAGAGGCTGCTTGCCCTCTTTTAGTGGCCTGTGAGCATCTGCCTTTCCTTGGTGGCCTTCCGAGCATGATCTATTTTTTGTTTTGCAACACCACACTACACTGTATTAAATACTGTATACACCGCCTGCAGTGTATTAGAATTAGAACTATACACCACCAAATGCACGGTATACAAAGGCTACACTGAATGCAGAGTAGATGTAGATAGATATATATACTAGACTGTATATATATATATATATATATATATATATATATATATATATATATAAATACACCGCCTGAAATGTATTAGAAACTGTACACACTGTATTAGATACTGTGTACACCGCCTACACTGTATTAGAAACTGTACAACGGCTGCACTGTATTGTATACTGTGTACACCACCAGCAGTGTAGTAGAAACTGTACACACTGTATTAGATACTGTGTACACCGTCTGCACTGTATTAGAAACTGTACAATGGCTGCACTGTATTGTATACTGTTTACACCACCAGAAGTGTAGTAGAAACTGTACACACTGTATTAGATACTGTGTACACCGTCTGCACTGTATTAGAAACTGTACAATGGCTGCACTGTATTGTATACTGTGTACACCACCAGAAGTGTAGTAGAAACTGTACACACTGTATTAGATACTGTGTACACCGTCTGCACTGTATTAGAAACTGTACAATGGCTGCACTGTATTGTATACTGTGTACACCATCAGAAGTGTATTAGTAAAATGTACACAGGGCCAGAGTCCGCGGCCCCGGAAGAAAGAGGGGCGAAGATGGATGTGGCCTGCACAGGGGACAGCGCCGGCTTCGTTTGCAGGTAAGTGTCATATAATGGGCTAGTATGCGATGCATACTAGCCCATTATGCTTTTAATTTTCAGGCCTTGCGGGAAGAAAAAGAGGAAGGAAAACCCATCGGGGGTTTAATACACCGCCTGAAGTGTATTAGAAACAGCACACCACCAAATGCACTGTAGATATAGGCTACACTGAATGCAGAGTATATAAATATGTATATACAGTGGGGACTGAAAGTATTCAGATTGGACTGTATTGGACTGTATTCTATCTTGGTCTCATCAGACCAAATAATATTATTTCTCACCATCTTGGAGTCCTTCAGGTGTTTTTTAGCAAACTCCATGCTGGCTTTCATGTGTCTTGCACTTAGGAGAGGCTTCCGTCGGGCCACTCTGCCATAAAGCCCCGACTGGTGGAGGGCTGCAGTGATGGTTGATGTTCTACAACTTTCTCCCATCTCCCGACTGCATCTCTGGAGCTCAGCCACAGTGATCTTTGAGTTCTTCTTTACCTCTCTCACCAAGGCTCTTCTCCCCTGATAGCTCAGTTTGGCAGGACGGCCAGCTCTAGGAAGGGTTCTGGTCATCCCAAACGTCTTCCATTTAAGCATTATGGAGGCCACTGTGCTATTAGGAACCTTAAGTGCAGCAGAATTTTTTTTGTAACCTTGGCCAGATCTGTGTCTTGCCACAATTCTGTCTCTGAGCTCTTCAGGCAGTTCCTTTGACCTCATGATTCTCATTTGCTCTGACATGCACTGTGAGCTGTAAGGTCTTATATAGACAGGTGTGTGGCTTTCCTAATCAAGTTCAATCAGTATAATCAAACATAGCTGGACTCAAATGAAGGTGTAGAACCATCTCAAGGATGATCAGAAGAAATGGACAGTACCTAAGTTAAATATATGAGTGTCACAGCAAAGGGTCTGAATACTTAGGACCATGTGATATTTCAGTTCCTATTTGTTAATAAATCTGCAAAAATGTCAACAATTCTGTGTTTTTCTGTCAATATGGGGTGCTGTGTGTACATTAATGAGGAAAAAAATGAACTTAAATGATTTTAGCAAATGGCTGCAATATAACAAAGAGTGAAAAATTTAAGGGGGTCTGAATACTTTCCGTCCCCACTGTGTATATATATATATATATATATATATATATATATATATATATATATACTAGTGTGTATATATATATATATATATATATATATATATATATATATAATAATAATACACTGTCTGAAGTGTATTAGAAACAGTAGACCACTAATGCACTGTAGATATAGGCTACACTGGATGCAGCGTATATATCGTATTTATCGGCATATAACACGCACAGGTGTATAACACGCACCTTCATTTTAGGAGGGAAGTTTCAGGGAAAAAAGAATAATTTTGAATAAAGAACTTTGAAGAAAAATAAGGGTCAGTGCCCATCAATGCAGCCTCACCATTGCCCATCTTCAGCCTGATCAATGCCATCTGCAGCCTCACAATTTCCCATCAATGCAGCTTGATCAATGCCCATATGCAGCCTCACCATTGCCATGAATGCAGCCTGATCAATGCCTCAGATTACTGCTGTCTCGGAGGGGACAGGGAGAGAGGTGGAATCAGCATTGTCAGATTACATACAGCGAGAATCTCCTGTTTACTCGGCGGCTTCTTTAATACAAATTTCCGCCTCCTGGACTGGCTTTTATGATAGACAAAGCCACGGGTTATATATATATATATATATATATATATATATATATATATATATATATATATATATATATATATATATACTAGACTGTAAATATACATTAATACACTGCCTGCACTGACTGAATATAGAGTAAACACTGAATATAAAGTCTATGCTAAATGCAGAGTATATATAGAGTCAGGTCCATAAATATTGGGACATCGACACAATTCTAATCTTTTTGGCTCTGTACACCACCACAATGGATTTGAAATGAAACGAACAAGGTGAACGGTGTAGGAATTACAACAGTTTGTATATGTGTCTCCCACTTTTTAAGGGACCAAAAGTAATGGGACAGATTAACAATCATCCATCAAACTTTCACTTTTTAATACTTGGTTGCAAATCCTTTGCAGTCAATTACAGCCTGAAGTCTGGAACGCATAGACATCACCAGACGCTGAGTTTCATCCCTGGTGATGCTCTGCCAGGCCTCTACTGCAACTGTCTTCAGTTCCTGCTTGTTCTTGGGGCATTTTCCCTTCAGTTTTGTCTTCAGCAAGTGAAATGCATGCTCAATCGGATTCAGGTCAGGTGATTGACTTGGCCATTGCATAACATTCCACTTCTTTCCCCTAAAAAACTCTTTGGTTGCTTTTGCAGTATGCTTCGGGTCATTGTTCATCTGTGCTGTGAAGCGCCGTCCAATGGGAACTGAAGCATTTTGCTGAATATGAGTAGATAATATTGCCCAAAACACTTCAGAATTCATCCTGCTGCTTTTGTCAGCAGTCACATCATCAATAAATACAAGAGAACCAGTTCCATTGGCCGCCATACATGCCCACGCCATGACACTACCACCACCATGCTTCACTGATGAGGTGGTATGCTTTGGATCATGAGCAGTTCCTTTCCTTCTCCATACTCTTCTCTTCCCATCACTCTGGTACAAGTTGATCTTGGTCTCATCTGTCCATAGGATATTGTTCCAGAACAGTGAAGGCTATTTTAGATGTTGTTTGGCAAACTCTAATCTGGCCTTCCTGTTTTTGAGGCTCACCAATGGTTTACATCTTGTGGTGAACCCTCTGTATTCACTCTGGTGACGTCTTCTCTTGATTGTTGACTTTGACACACATACACCTACCTCCTGGAGAGTGTTCTTGATCTGGCCAACTGTTATGAAGGGTATTTTCTTCACCAGGGAAAGAATTCTTCGGTCATCCACCACAGTTGTTTTCCATGGTCTTCCGAGTCTTTTGGTGTTGCTGAGCTCAACAGTGCGTTCTTTCTTTTTAAAGATGTTCCAAACAGTTGATTTGGCCACACCTAATGTTTTTGCTATCTCTCTAATGGGTTTGTTTTGTTTTTTCAGCCTAATGATGGCTTGCTTCACTGATAGTGACAGCTCTTTGGATCTCATATTGAGAGTTGACAGCCGCAGATTCCAAATGCAAATGACACACTTGAAATGAATTCTGGACCTTTTATCTGCTCCTTGTAAATGGGATAATCAAGGAAAAAAACACACACCTGGCCATGGAACAGCTGAGCAGCCAATTGTCCCATTACTTTTGGTCCCTTAAAAAGTTGGAGGCATATATACAAACTGTTGTAATTCCTACACTGTTCACCTGATTTGGATGTAAATACCCTCAAATTAAAGCTGAAAGTCTGCAGTTAAAGCACATCTTGTTTGTTTTATTTAAAATCCATTGTGGTGGTGTACAGAGCTAAAAAGATTAGAATTTTGTCGATGTCCCAATATTTATGGACCTGACTCGGGGGGGAGCCCTCCTGACAAGAGGCTGTTAACTGTGTGCACCAAGGTGGTCGGTGAAACAGTCTGTATGAGACTGACAAGGGCCTGGAGGGTAAGGTCAGAGCTGCAGTGCTGCAAGTGAGAGCCAACTAGGCTGAATGTAGTTTTTTTGATGAAAAGGAATGCTGAAACCCCTGCGAGGGAAACCTATCTTTGTTTGTTGTACTTTCTTTTAATAAAAATGGGCAAACAAAGCCCTTAAAAAAAAGAACCAGTGAGTGGTGGTGTCCTTCAAGCTCTACATTTGATGCTAGTCCTTTACAATATATTTATACTGACTGACTTTATATATATATCAAATACACTGCCACTAACTGAATAACCTAACTGCTTAATCTAACTCAAGCTATCTCCCTGTCCACGCCAACAACACTACACGCGGCCACTATGTAAGCGGCCTTATATAGTGTGGGGCGTGGACTTAGTCCCCCTGAGCCATGATTGCCCAAAGGCCAATCTTTGGTCAATTATGGCTTTCTCAGCAGAGTGCATTGTAATTGGCCAAAGCATGCAGGTCAGGTGTATGCTTTGGCCAATCATCATACAACAATGCACTGTTATCTTGCAGTGAATTATGGGGCGTTCTGCTACACGAGAATTTCCCATGAACGCCCTATAATGTTCACTGTTCTGCAAACGGGCGAACGCCCGATGTTCGAGTCAAACTTATGTTCGACCTGAACATCAAGCTCATCCCTACTTAACAGGGCACTCAGGATGCTATAGAATAGCCTTTTTCAACCAGGGTGCCTTAGAGGTCTCTTCAGGGGTGCCTTTGCAAGATGCCTTAAAATTGCCCAAGTGCTGTATACAAGCCAGCGAGTGGAAGAAGCCTACCTTATAATTATACAAAGCCACGGGTTTTCATTATGCACCATTACGACTTTCTAGCTGCCGGTAGACTAACAACCAATTACATTATGAGTTGATAAGGAAGGATGTAAGGAGGATGTCGGTCACCTGCACAGTATCCTTGTTTGATTCTCCCCTGCCCCTCTCTGTCAGCACTGGGGTCACATGAGTGATGGGGAAAAGAAAGGAATGAGAAGAGAAACATTGGAATACTAGTCAGTACCAGTTTGCAAAAGTGTATTTGCTTTAGAAGAATAAATCACCTCTAAAATTGGGAGTCCTACATGTGTGGATGTTGCTGCTCCATGTAAAATTATTAGAATGGTTTTTACATTTTAGAATGGGGAGCCTCCAGACTGTCCATTATTTTCGAGGGTGCCTTGACTGAAAAAAAGGTTGAGAAACACTGCTATAGAAATAAACAAAGTATGCGGGCAGGCACCTTAAGATGCTGGGCATACAATTTGGGCTTGCTTTAAACATATTGTAATAAGAAACAGGTTTACAAATTGTCATTATTTAGTCCAATGATTTTTAATGTCTTGGATAGTGAGAGCAGGGAAATAAGCATAAGTATTTTGAATTACCTGCAGGTGGTGGATGCTACTTCTGAGGCCTGTGGACCTATTGCTGCTTAGGCCTATTATCCACATCATGGGCATTGTAGGGGATTCATATAATTCAGTCATTTGTTACACTTTCCCCTCGAGTCTCACCAATACCTCCAAGAGAAGCCCAACCGCCTACAAAAGAGTGTTACTACAAGACACCTAGAGGCCACCTACTGGGACCTTTTGGCTAGGAACACGAACCTGTTTCTGTCCGAGTAGCAGACTTTTTATACACAACAGTTTTGGGATCACACTGCTAGCCTAGTTATGTTGGGGTTTTGGCTATGTAGTAGGGAGTTTTATTGCATTGTTAATATTGCTCACGGTCTCATTTGTTTTGCTATATTCGCCACCATTATACCTTATAATTTTCATTTCTTTTTATTGTGGGAATTTTCTAAATGGTTGGTTCTGAAGGTTTTGGCAATGGTCTTCACTACTTACTTGCTTTTGTTTCAAGATGGCTATGTCTGACATAAAATTAGTCTCATGGAACATATACGAGGCCCTAATGATAAATTCAAATGCTCCTTATTACTCAAATTCCTAGCGTCTCACAAACCCCATATCCTTTTCCTACAAGAGACCCATCTCACAGGCAGTCAGGCAGTCATATACTAGCCCTGTGTAGACCCTTGGTGAGACAGGCCTTCCATGCTACATACTCCACCTATGCAAGAGGAGTCTCTATCATAAATAAAGCTCTACCATGTAAAGTGGAGAGAGTTATAACTGGTGATAGGTACATAATCTTACTGTTGGAACTCCACTCGGTTTTCTGGGCATTCGTTAATATATACCTACCCCCACCAGTTGACCCTGTTTTACTGTACTCCATCTACGAAAAACTGGCCCCCTCCCAACTACACACATTCTTTTTGCTAGAGATTTTAATTCCATCCTTGACCAAAACCTTGACTCCTCTAATCCGCAACATACTGCTAACCCAGACCTCGTTCAATGGGCTGATACTTTTGCTCTTACAAATCTATGGCAATGGAAGCACGTTGACACTAATTTTTTTCCTCACATTTGTCCACAACCCACAGATCAGGTTCCAGAATAAATCTCGCCTTTGGTAGTTATCAGGTGCTTAATAATATTTCGGGGGCCTCGTATCTTTCAGCAGGACTCTCTGACCATTTCCACTAGAATTGTGAATCCGACTGGGATGTCGGAAAGAGCAAGGTACTTGGAGACTGGTTCCCCGATGGATTCACAGTGATAGTGTGGCTGAACTAGTGTGCCCGCAAATCATATCATATTGGTCTCTTAATGTAGATACTGCATCACCTGGGATGGTGTGGGATGCCTTCAAGGCAACGATGCAAGGCAATTACATATCGGCTATCAAAGCCATCAGGGCTGATTATAACTCCGACACCTCGAGACTTGAGAGTCTGGAAGCAGTCGCTTCCGCCTCCTTTGAAGAGCATCCCACACCTGCCAACTATCTTCAACTGGCGCAGGCCAGGAGGGAGATTGCTCTCCATTACACATCTCTGGCCCAGATTGATGTACGTTTACTGTCGGGCAGAATATTCGAATCAGGGGATAAAAATGGCTAACCTAGTGGCCGACCCTCACTATCAAACTGTGGTACCCCAACTGTTATCGGGGACGGGAGTCTGTATAACTGATCCTAAAGCAATCCTTCAAGAGTTTTATGCCTTTTTAGTGACCTGTATCACCAACCTCAGTGCCCTGTTTCAGAGAATATTTGTTCTAAAATAAAAAAAATGATCATTGCCCACCCTGTCACCAGAGGAGGTAGAGGCTTTGGACGCTCCAATATCAACCCTTAAGATAGAGCTGGCTATAGCCTCTCTCCCACCCTCTAAAACTCCCGGCCCAGATAGTCTCCCAGGGGACTGGTACAAATGATATGCTGAGAGTATTACTCCCAAGCTCCAGAAACATTTTTCCCAGTGCTTCGACAATGACTCCCTATCTCCCACTATGTGTGGTGCCCACATTGTACTTATCCCTAAACCGGGTAAAGACCAGAAATGTTGCACCTCCTATAGGTCTATATCCTTATTAAATTGTGACCTTAAAATTTTGGCCAAGGTTCTTGCTGCTAGGTTGGTTAAAGTACTGCATGAGTTAGTTGATATGGATCAAACTGGATGCATGCCAGGAAAGTCCACTGATATAAATTTAAGAAGAGTTCTCACTCATTTGCAGCTCCCCCACTCACATTCTCAGACCCGTGTAATGGTAGCTTTGGATATAGAAAAAGCTTTCAATAGGGTAGCGTGAAATTATATGATATTGGTCCTTCATGCTTTCGGATTTGGTCCCTCCTTTTGTAAATTGATAAGTATTCTGTATAAGTCCCCAGTAGCACAAATTAAATTAGGAGGGCTACTTTCTGAACCCTTCCCAGTGGAACGGGGTATTAAACAGGGCTGCCCCCTCTCCCTGTTTCTGTTCCCTCTGGCTATGGAGCCTCTTGCCACGGTCCTCAGAGGATAAGACTCGGTGAAGGGAATACGGGTTGGCAGTATTGTTGAAAAACGTACCCTATACGCTGATGACTTGATGCTATTTCTCAGTGACCCAGGACCCTTACTTCGTGCAGCTCTGAATATTATTTCAGAATTTTTTGTATTGTCGAGGCTGCAGGTGAACTGGGACAAATCTCAAGTTGTGCCTATTGACCCGCAGGCCAAAGTACAGGCGGATCCCTCACTTCCCTTGACATGGACCTCTTCTCTCCGATATTTGGGCATAAAAATTATCCCAAAGGTCTCTGATTTTGCCAAATTAAATCTCTACCCTTTACTCACCCAGCTTAAATTGAAACTGCGAACCTGGGATAACCTGCCATTGTCCCTCATACGCAGGATAAACTTGATTAAAACGAAAATCCTCATGGTTTTCTTATATGCACTGAGACATTCCCCACTTTGGATTCCCAAAACTTTCTTTCAGCAATTTGACTCCACTATCGCCTGCTTTTTGTGGAGGGCAGACACCCCCCAGGTTAAACAAATCTATTCTTAAAAGGCCCTGGACAGAAGGAGGTCTGGCCTGTTCGGACCTTCAAAAATATTTCTATGCTGCTCTGCTAACTCATGCATATAATTGGGTGTCCTCTGACGAGTCTAATGCTGCAGTGGTCCTTGAGGTGGCATATCTCGGTTCCTATAAGTCACTGAGAAATGCTTTGTATAGAGGTGTCAAGGCTCCTTTTCCTCTCACATCCTCAATGAAAGCAGTTATTAAAGTTTGGCATTTACTGGTATGCAAGCATCGAGAGGATCCCCACACTTGGTCTCCATTCACCCCCTTGTGGCTCAATACACAACTCCCCGAATTCCTTACCGTCCCCGATCCAGGGTTTTGGGCAGCCATGGGAGTCAAGAGACTGGAATAAATTTGTATTAATGGTTCCCTACTGTCTTTCGATTTACGCAAGGAAAAAATGTTGGTTTACTAATCGCCAATTCTTTAGATATCTCCAAATTCGCCATGCGTTCACTACCCAATTTGGATCTTACCCAGTGCTTCTCCTGCATCAATCTAGAATATGTGTTACGGGATAAACAGCTGGTTAAACCCACAACCAACATTTATAAAGCTCCTTTGCCCTTGGTTCATTTTGGCTTGCATGCTTTGTTCTCCAAATGGCAGAGTGAAGTCCCTAAAATGGATTCAGAGGACTGGAAAGAGGCCTGGGAGTACCTGTTTCTACAAATGATCTCAGTTAGGGATCGGTTGATCCAATTTAAACTGGTCCACTGGGTTTATATGTCACCACAAAAATTATCCAGGATTTACCCAGAACCCTCCTCGAACTGCTGTAAATGTGGAGGTTGAAATGCAGATTTCAATCATATGCTATGGTCCTGCTCTAAGGTTCAACCCTTTTGGGCAGAGGCCACTAGATTAATCACTACCCTAACTATGATCCATATCCCCTTGAGTGTGCGGTCTGTTTGCTGGGCTCGGTGGGCTCCTTAGCCCACCGCCGAGCAACTAGGACCCTTATAGGACTTTTATTGTTTTACGCTAGGAAGGCATTACTTCTCAAATGGAAACAACCCGAAGTGCCTTCCCTAAACACTTGGAAAACATTGATCAACTCAACAGTGCCGCTCTGTAAGACCGCCTTCTTAGCTAGGTGCTGCCCAGCTAGGTTTGACAAAAATTTGGCACATTTGGCTGGAATCGGACATAACAAATGCCACACAATAATGTCTAGAATCCCATGTGAGCCATTGTTATCAGACTGGTAAATCATTAGCAAAGTTGTAACACTATTGCCCTTCAGAGCTACTTTTGTAGTACATCTTTCCACCCACAGCAGAACTACTGAGAGGTGGTTGTCTGAATTGAATTCACTTCTCTTCTCACTATTATCCTACCATTCCGATGATGCGAGCAGTTTAGGTCTTTTGTTTTTGCTATACATTGTACAACTTTAGTTGTTTGTTTTGGTTTGTATACGTTCGAGCTGGGGTATGCCCAGAGGCTCTGTTTTGTAACTCACCATTTTACTTGAAACTTCAATAAACAGTATTTAAAAAAAAAAAATAAAACTTCAGGTAAAAATAACAAGATAAAATAGATAGCCCATTTAAAGATGACATTCACCTTCAATCCAGAGATTTCTTGCCATACTTTTTTTCCACCACCAGATGTCCTCAGTATGATGGCCGGCATCATTCAACCCATTTGCTCATGTCATTCTGGACCCGCCCCCAGCCTGTGACTGGACAATGAAAGGAGAAGCAACACAGTGAAGAGTTAATCTTCCTGTCACGCTGCCCTCTCGCCTTTTTTGTTTATTGTTATTTTATTACATTTTCATAGAAATAAAACAAAAATAAGTACAATCCACATTGTATATAGTATAGAGTAGTTGGGAATGAATTCAAGCTGTCAAGTCATATATTAGTACATGTGCTGTTCATCTGTGTGGACTGTGTGACAACGATATTCTGTCTCCTTTTAACTTGCTTCTTGTTGGCATTAACTGATTGGCTCCTTGTGCTGCTTCTTCCTTTCTCACTCCAGTCCTGCTGTACAGGGATTACAAGAGGCTGATACCGGGTCAAATTCAGGTACTTACTGTACATTGTTTGCTTACATGAATTACATTTATTGATTTATCAGTGATCACGGAGATGCATTAATTAGTGTCTTATATATCTGACTAAAGTTCGACTTTGACATCAGCCATGAGTTCACTATACCATGCTGCTTTGAGTTCACAGGCTCCTGCTAGATAGATGAGATCCTACACAAGAGTCCGTGTACAGTATATACAGGCATTTGTGATTTACTACTGACATGATCTGCTTTATGACATCATTTACAATACAGTGTTTGGATTGGCTCTTATGGAGCAGTACACTGTTTGAAAATGACGTGCAGTTATGACAGATGATAACAAAATAACGGTTACAGGTATTAGGGGTGGGAATAGATATTGCATCCTTAAAGTGGTTGTTAACCCACTTTCACATATTTACGTAATCAGTTTTGTCACCTAATACAGTACCCCGCTGTCTCTTTACCGTATTTCACGGTGGCTCCCAGCGCTCATGTGACCGGCCGTTTATCCTCTCTGCCTGTCTGACAGAAGCAGTGGGCGGGGCCGAGATTTCCCCACACGCGGGACGCGAGGAGGAGAGAGGAGACAGGCCGGTCACATGATCACCAGGAACCGCCATGAGATACGGTAAAGGAGGATTTTTTTAATAAAATACAGAGACAGGGGGGCACTGTATTAGGAGACAAAATGGACAGTATACCAAAATAATAATTATTCCTGCAGCAGCACGGGGATGGAGCGGCACTGTCACTAGGTGAAACGCAGAGAGGGGGTGCACAAAGGAGACAGACACATGAGAGACGACTCCGGATAACAGAGGCACGTAAACAGACCATGATGTCAGGGCTCAGCAGCCATGATTATCGTGGTCAGTTTACAGAGGGGAGGGGAGAAACTGTCAGGATCAGCCAGGTTTTTTTTAGGTGTTACAGGGGTCCAAATTACACAGCGCAAGCACTGTGCTGTATAAAATGCTTTAAAGGAGCAGGATCCTTTTTTTTTTTTTTTTGGGTTAACAAACGCTTTAAGGCTGCCATTATTGATCATCTTCTGAAAAAATGCTAAAGACTTACAAAGCTAACATTAATTTACTATAAAAAGCAGAAATCCCTATGTTGAGTCTTTGGCCTGATTATAATCTGCAACATTATTAAACCCTAAGTGTAGCATTTAAAAAAAAAAAAAAAAAACAGAAAAATCAGCACAAGGGACATAATTTACAGTCAGTAGGATATGTCCCTTGTGCTGATTCCTCTTCTTTTAGGAGAAGTCCACCCTCTTCCCTGCCCCACCCCACTTATGATCTTCCTAGGGGGCTGTCACAAGCTCCAATACAGCTTTCATGAATGAAATAGAATCTATGAATATAGGGGGTGCATAGTTGCCAACATTGTAAAAAAAATGTGGGACACTTTTGTGGCTGTAGGCGGAGCCGTACAATAATTAGGGGGAGGGGCATTTGTTTGTAGGCATGGCTTAAGAAAAATATACAAGTGTGGCGCGCGAAGCGGTGAAAAATGGGTGTGGTTTACGTGACATCGTGGGCGTGGCTTAAATGGGCGTGGCTCAAGAGGGTGTGGTTAGAGTCTGAGATGAATGAGGGATGGAGAAGGACAGAGGGGGAGAGGGGGACAGGGGGAGAGGGATTAGAGGGATTAGAGGGGGAGAGGGGGAGAGGGAAATGACGGGACAGCAGCCCCAGATCCTACACAATAAAAATGTGTGTATTCTAGAAAGTTTAACAATCAGCAGATAAAGAAACTCCAAACACCTGGTGTTAGCACTTCAATCATCCCGGCACCATGGTTGTTATGGTGTCAGGATGATTGAAGTGCATTATTTCTATTATTACATTGTAATATAAAATGAAATCATTCAACTCACCATAATGCAGAATCAGTGGGACCACTGAGCGTGTCACTAGCCACATCGCCTGCCACCAGCCGTCCGTCCTTGCGTCAGATGTCCCAGCAGAGTCTGTCCTTGCATCAGGTGCCCCCAGCGGAGCCCCCCTTACATCAGATGTCCCCAGAGGAGCCCCCCCTCACACCAGTAGTCCCCAGCGGAGCCCCCCCTCACATCAGGAGTCCCCAGCGGAGCCCCCCTCACATCAGGAGTCCCCGGCGGAGCTCCCCCTCACATCAGGTGTCCCCGGCAGAGCCCCCCTTCACATCAGGTGTCCCCAGTGGAGCCCCCCTCACACCAGGTGTCCCCAGCGGAGCTTCCCCTCACATCAGGTGTCCCCAGCGGAGCTCCCCCTCACATCAGGTGTCCCCGGCGGAGCTCCCCCTCACATCAGGTGTCCCCGGCGGAGCTCCCCCTCACATCAGGTGTCCCCAGTGGAGCCCCCCCTCACATCAGGTGTTCCCAGTGGAGCCCCCCCTCACACCAGGTGTCCCTGGCGGAGCTCCCCCTCACATCAGGTGTCCCCAGCGGAGCTCTCCCTCACATCAGGTGTCCCCAGCAGAGCCCCCCCTCACATCAGGTGTCCCCAGTGGAGCCCCCCTCACATTAGGTGTCCCCAGTGGAGCCCCCCTCACATTAGGTGTCTCCAGTGGAGCCCCCCCTCACATCAGGTGTCCCCAATGGAGCCCCCCCTCACATCAGGTGTCCCCAGTGGAGCCCCCCTCACATCAGGTGTCCCACAGCGGTGTGCCCCACCTCAGAGGTGTCCTCCGCCTGGCTAGAACCCGGGGCGGGGGTTAGGCGGGGTGAGGCGGAGCAGGGCGGAGGGTGGGCGGCAACGCAGGAGCTCCGTCTAGCCCCCCCCAGTCGTCTAACTGAACTTCATTAAAATGGTGGCCGGCGGAGACAATGTCTCTGCCGGCCACGGACCTCTAGCGGCGGCGGCGAAATCGTGAAGAACCGGATTTCTCAGGACATTTACCGGGACGCCACAAATTCGGGAATGGCGTCTAAGTCCCGGGAATGTCCCGGGAAATCCAGGACAGTTGACAAGTATGGGGGTGGAGCTATCAATCATCCACCCATCCTCCATTCATAGATTGTGTTTCATTCATAGAAAGCTGTCGTACAGCTTCTATGAATGGTGCAGCTGAGCAGAAAGGGCAGGCATAATTGGACACTCTTGATTAGAACCTGTAACAGCCCCCTAGTTGTATTAACCCCCACCCACACAGGGAGATTATGGCGACAGAGTGGGGGGGCAGAGACAGAAATGGAGACGGGGGGGGCTTCAGCAGACAGCCTGTGATTGGCAGCCTCAGTTCTGTACTTGTGTGCTGTGTAAAGAGGGGTGTGCCCCTTCCCCCGAATCAGCTCTCAGCTGGCCTCACTAAGTGTAACTGCAGCTCCCCACCCCCTGCTTTCTAAAAGCTCAGACAAGCTATAAATATTCTGCACTTTGAACAGCTGTGGAGAAGAGAATACTGCAAATAAACAGGTACAACTTATGTAGGAGGGTTTGTTTCATCTCTGTGTATCACCTGAGGCCAGTCACTTTATTGGGTATATGTAAGGGTTTACAACCACCTTAAGGCTGGGTTCACATCTCTACTTTTGCTGTAATACATTTTTCCTTTTGCTTTGTTTATGTTCTTTAACGTGTGCTTTTAGTGCATTTTACACTTTTTTCCCCCAATGTTTTCATGCATTTTATATGCGTTTCATGGGCTTCAATAGATTTCAATGGGCCAGAAAATGCAGGTAATTGCCTAAATATCAGACGTGCCTCTTTTTTTTTTTTTTTTTTTTTTTTTTTACAATGCAGCATGCAGATGTGTACAGCCTCGTTAGAACAATGTATTTCCATGACACATACTATACATTTCTATGCACTGCAAAACGCACATAAATACGCACAGGTGTGAACCAGGCCTTAGACTTTAACTGTAAAAATTAGAACGTTCCTAGAAAAACAACAAAAGTAAAGAATGGGAGAATACTGATGCATAAATTCAGTTATGTCATCCTTGCTATGAGTTGTTGACAATGCTATAACTACCATGTTTATGTTGTGTTAAATTAATTGTCTTATTAAAATTTCTTAGTATTCTTATGTTATTATTGTATTTTATTTAGAGTATGTCCAAGGATTTGGTGTTGTTACTAATGTGGTTCCTATCTGACTATACAATAGTTCAGCTGATTATCTGTACTGTGTATATACCCGATAACACAGATAGATGGCGCTTTGTGTGCAGTCAGAGAGTTCTTGTGTGATGCAACTTTAGTGCTCTGAAGTCTGAAAAAGAAAGTTTAGTCACATTCCATATATAAGAAAGTTATGAAGAATGATGAAATAATATCAGCAGGTAAATATGCTGGAGACCAATTGAGCCTTATGAATTATATATACAGTATATAATATAAGAAAGCAAAACAGCATACACTATAATTTAAGAAAAACCACTTTAAGTCTGATATACACTATATTACCAATAGTATTGGGACGCCTGCCTTTAAACGCACATGAACTTTAATGGTATCCCAGTCTTAGTCCGTAGGGTTCAATATTGAGTTGACCCACCCTTTGCAGCTATAACAGCTTCAACTCTTCTGGGAAGGCTGTCCACAAGGTTTAGGAGTGTGTCTATGGGCATGTTTGACCATTCTTGCAGAAGCGCATTTGTGAGGGCAGGCACTGATGTGGATGAGAAGGCCTGGCTCACAGTCTCTGCTCTAATTCATCCCAGAGGTGTTCTATCGTGTTGAGGTCAGGATTCTGTGCAGGTCAGTGAAGTTCTTCTACCCCAAACTCGTTCATCCATGTCTTTATGGACCTTGCTTAGTGTACTGGTGCGCTGTCATGTTGGAACAGGAAGGGGCCATCTCCAAACTGTTCCCACAAAGTTGGGAGCATGAAATTGTCCAAAATGTCTTGGTATGCTGATGCGTTAACAGTTCCCTTCACTGGAACTAAGGTGCCAAGCCCAACCCCTGAAAGACAACCCCACACCATAATCCCCCCTCCACCAAATGATTTGGACCAGTGCACAAAGCAAGGTCCATAAAGACATGGATGAACGAGTTTGGGGTGGAGGAACTTAACTGACCTGCACAGAGTCCTGACCTCAACCCGATAGAACACCTTTGGGATGAATTAGAGGGGAGACTGTGAGCCAGGCCTTCTCATCCACATCAGTGCCTGACCTCACAAATACGCTTCTGGAAGAATGGTCAAACAGTCCCATAGACACATTCCTAAACCTTGTGGACAGCCTTCTCAGAAGAACTGAAGTTGTTATAGCTGCAAAGGCCAATTTACTGAGCAGACTATAGGTGAACACTATGCTGTAGTGGTAGAGAACATTATTAGGAATAATTAATAGATTAATAGAAATCTTACCTGTCAGTTAAGGCCTGATAGGACAGAAACCATCATCTACTGTACCCCAGCAATCACCCAACTAGATACCTTCCAACTTTTTGAGATGGAAGCGAGGGACACCTATTAGCAAAAGTATGTAGGCATAGGACACACCCCCTGCCACGCCCCCTTAAAGGAGAATTATACAAAAAAAAAATTAGTTAAACCCACAAGTGCTTTGTTTACCACTGCTATTCCTTTGGACTGGCTTTTGAAATTTACAAATGCAGCAATTTAGAAATTGAATGAAAGGTTTGCACTGGGAAACACTTTTTGAAAGATGCATTTTATATTCAATTATATAGATCAGACAAAAACAAGTGACAAACGAGGAGAAAAGAGTGACAGAAGGACTTTGTTTGAAATCAGGGACAGTCCCTCGAAATCAGGTACAAGATGGAGCCCACAAGCAAAGTAAACTGGAGCCTTTCCCCTGCAGTGCCCCCTAGTGGCAAATATGCATATTTCTCTTGTTTGAGAACTGCATTGAGAAATACAGTGTTACTTGAATTGTATTCCAGGATTTCCTTTGTCTTCTGCTGAGAGAACTTGCAATAATTTAAGACTTTACATAAAGCTTCAGAAATCTTTCATTGAGGTCTTCATGTGCTATAGTTTGAATACCATGTCATAGATATACTATTTATCATTGTAAAAGAACATATTCCACACTTCCTTCTTTTTTTTTCCAGAAAAAAAGCAAAAAAAGGCTTTGAAAAAAACAAAAAGCAAACAGTGTTTTATCTAAAGTTTCTGTTTTTTTCCCAAGCCTTCTCATCTCCACATTTAACTAATAAAATTGTTTATGCAAAAGACATTTCTCAGATAACTCTCACCTGAAATTTAATCTGAAAATCGGGGTATTTTTGTATTGAACAATTAGCCTTTTTCCTTTTGAAGATGATCTAAGAGTTGTATGTGATAAGCATTTCCTGTACGTGGAAGCATTGTTTCTATGTTATCTGGTACCACTGCATGGTATTTTTGCAAACATACAATTCCATCATAGGGGAAGATTCTCACTGTTTATAGTATTATCAAGCGTAGGAAGGGTCTCATGTTTATCTGATGAGCACTTATGGCTGTGATCGAAATTAATGAACAGTTTTATCTGGAATTGCACAAACAATTGCAACACATAGAGCATCATCAAACGCCCACCACAAAGGCATCACATTGTTCAGCTGAATTACAAAAAAAAAAAAGTCCATGTACAGTCATTCTTTGATCTTCAGTCACTGTATTGTTGACAATAAACAAAGTGTGTAATGCTTGTTATGAGGCCCTCAGAGGCCGGAAGTGAAGAGTCCAATATCAGATCCAGTGGATTCCTTCTTCTCTATGTCTTGCAGCTGTTAATCAATGCAGGATAGCAGAAGACAGAGGGAAGAGGTCATAGCTTTTTATTCTAAGATCAAAGGAGTTCCTGCACTTGAATAGTCAGTGTTTACATAATCACTACAAAAGGCTGCAGCCATCACACTACCTCTCCAGTAACCCAGGCTATTGTCCCTCAGACAATCATTCATTAGGCAAAAAAAACCCCAATTGATCTGCATCCACTGCTGTTCAGGGTAGCAAGTGTGGGGTAAGATATGTCTGGGGGCGGGGAGTGGATGGCAGATGATACTCAGCCCCATCTTTTCATCCCATCCTCTAATTTACCCAGTCATTGACCTCTGGGATGTGATTAAAAAAAGCAGATAGCTGCTTCTTGCCTGAACTTCACTCAGAGGTCCTGTATGCTTTCATGTAGATGTCTAGAGGAGGGGGAGACCTCGGCAGTGGAAGATGGATATACAGACAACAGAGAGCACAGATGGGGAGCGCTCTTTTAATTTATTATACTGAACAGTTAATAGGCATTTTCTGTCAGAGGATTACTTCTGAAAGCTGCCAAGAAAGTTTTATAGTTGTCAACCTTTAGAATGAATTTCTAGAGGCATTTTGCTGCAGTTGCATGTGTACGGATGAGAGCAATTGGGTATTTCCATTTTGCAATAGATTTCGTAAAACAATCAGGACATTACGTCATGTCCAAGGTGGGGGGGGGGGTACATAGCTTCCAATTGTCCCTGATTTCGAGGGACTGTCCCTCATTCGGAAAAAAGTCTCTCTGTCCCACTTTCCTCCTCATTTGTCCCTCATTTTGGTCTGATCTATATAGATGTATATAAAATGCACTTTTTATCTATCAAAAAGTGTTTTTCAGCACTAAACCTTTCATCTGATTTCTAAATTGCTGCATTTGTATATTCCAATAGCCAATATAAAGGAATAGTAGTGGTAAAAAAAGCACTTGTGTTTTTAACCAATCTTGTTTTTTTGTACAATTCTCCTTTAAGGGGGCGTGGCAAAGGGTGTGTCCTATGCCTGCATACTTTTGATGATAGGTGTCCCTCATTCCCATCTCAAAAAGTTGGAAGGTGTGGAAATATTAAAGATCAAATCTAAACCCCTTAAACTTAAATGTATTATATTGCACCTTACTAGTCCTTAGGTGAGGTGGCTGCATTCGTTTCCTTTTCAGGCCTCTATTTCTTTATTTTTCACCTGATGATCCTGGCAGTAACAAACTTCCTTTCCATGTGTGACAATGTCTACTTACCCTAGGCTGCTTTTCTAATTTTTGAGGAAAAAAATCTGTCACCTCGATGTCTCAAAAATAAAACATAAATGGTTTTAATAAATCCATAAACAAAAAAGGAATCAATACCAAGGACAGCCCGTCCATTAAGGGCGCATGGGCACCCCCCCCCCCCCCGTCCATTGCCACTTCCCCTATCCATGCGTCCGGCCCCTTTCAGGACACTGGCGCATGGATTCCAATGCGGAGGGGCTGTTTTTTTGAAGCACTGATTAGAGTTGGAGGCTCTAATAGGCTTCAATATAGGGTGGGCTTGGGTCGCAGAGAGTGCCTTCCTGCAAATTCAACACTTCCTGTCCCTGGGTGTCTATGCTCACTCAGTCCCTGATCTATAGAGGGAGTCATGGAGTTATCATCAAGGCTGGGCATCAAACATGTCTTTCTCTCTTCACCTGTATTACATGGGGGGGGGGATTAGTAGTTTACGGAAGGAAGATAACATTGTTTTATTCTTCTGGTTCAGCTCACAGGAAGTGACAAGGACATGGCTTTTCTGGCAAGATCAACACACATTTTCTGTACTTGCTGAAAATAGTCTTAGCCTGAAAAAAGAAAGCAAATACAGCCACCACATCTAAAACCTTTCCAGCCCACTGGCCCAAAAGGTTCCCATTGTCATTGGAGTGAATTGGCTGGGAAGAATTATTATGCTATTCACGCAAGAGTAGCGGTTGTTGGGAGGGTACTGCTGTGAAAAGAAGCTGCAGAGAGTGGCTCAGTGAGAGAGGATGTGACTTAGGCAGGCTATACATGGTTAGAATCTCAGACGGTTCAGCAGAAACCGCCCAAGATTCGAACATGTATGGGCACACCGATCGATTAACTTGGGTACCACCAGCCTTCCAGGTTTTACCTGAGCTTATCACTACCCCCGCCAGAAGAAGACAACAGCCTGGCAAGAGGGTTTCCCACATCATCGCTGTCTGTGTTGATGGGGGAATAGAGCTAATTCCTTTCCTGCAACCTGTGGTTGCAAGAAAACAAATTTGCTCCATGTATGGCTGGCCTAGAGATGCCTACAGACTTTAGAGAATAAAAACCCACTCTGGTTGTTTATAGTCAAATTGGGGAACATTCATATGCCGATAGACATCTCTGTGACCATGGAAGCTGCTTTCTGGCTCTGGGTTAGCTTGTTAGGATGCATTTACATGGCCAAACATTATTGTTTCCCATTGACTGGATGCTTGCACCCTGGAGGCTGCAGCTGAACTTTTTTTGCTGCTATGCTGTGAATAGCTTGAATTGTTTATGTAATTTGATCTCCTGATTTTCAGGTCTGTTTGCAAAACTCACACACAGCTAAATGAATCAGAGGAGGGACACTCGTCCTACCCATGTCAGCTGCCTCAGATCCATGCACATGGAGTTTTAGTAAGAGGCAGCCAACCAGTGATGTTGTGGAGATTTTCTATTAGAACATCCAGTATATTCTGCCCATAAATGTCAACTAGGCACACCGTATTAAATCTTTTTTGCAGTCGTGGGCCAGGGTTGGTCTTGAAAGCCTATGGAGTATGTGCCCCTGGAGTGGCAGTCCAGGGGTGCCAAATAATCACTGTGAGTGGGAGTCACTTTGATTTGAGGCACCACGGTCACTGCACCATAGAACACGCTTTTTTAGCACCTGCCTCTTGGGCCGAGCCTTTTAGCTGGGACCAGAGGAATTTTTTTATTCCTGGCCGGAGGGCCTGGTCATTGTTTTACACAATGGCCACCTTTTTTCACTCTCCTCTCCACTATCCCTTCCCCCACTTTCTTTTATTTATTTTGATTGATGCCTATGTTTGTCACGTTTTGTATTTTTGTACACGTTTGTTTCACTGTGTGATGAGTAAGGATGCGGGTCCTCGGGCCTGCCCTGAAAGTCTTGGGAAGGGGTGCACATGGCCTTTTGGCTTAGTTCGCCCTCTCTCATGGGGTCTCCCTTCGGGGGAGCCCCACCTAGTACTTGGGTGGGTTCTGTTTCGGCAGGCCCTCCAGAGAAAGGGGTCTGTCTGGTTTTGGCCAGATAGACCATTGTAAAGTACCTTTGTCCCCGTCTGGAGCCTAACACCCCAGGGGATCAGGGAATTGGCACGTCTGTGTACCCGTTGCACTTTTTTGTGACCACTCTTTATGTGTGTGCACATTTTTTTGGCACCGGGTGAAGTTTTTTGGGTGTGTTATGCATGCCATAGGCTTTCAAAAAAAAAAAAAAAAATCTTTTTTGCAAAAGTAATGAAAAACATTGTATTAAACATCAATTTATACATTTACGTAAGTCTTTGACCTCTGTAATTAACAGTCATGTAGCTGAAACAAAATCTTATGAAATATTTGTATGCAATATTAAATATTTATGTGAATAAAAATGAAAACTTTTTTATTTTTTATTTTTATAAATTGTACTATACTAGTTCTGAACATAATAAATTAAATGTGTGTGTTGCAAATTGCATCCTAATGTCTATCTCCCAACGGAGATTCAGTTGTAGGGCTTTTAAGGCAGGGACTGATGTGATCTATAATGGTTTATGTGAACTGTAAAGGATTACAATTTATTGCCATATCAATCATTAAAGTGTTACTAAACCCACAACAGAAAAAATCTGTCTGTATATGCAGTAAAGCATGCTTGTTATACTCACTGTGGAACCTAAGGGGTTAATCCTCTGCATTGTGTAAAAAGGCTGTTTGCTCCTGTCTTCTCTGATCCTCCCCTTCTTCTGCAGCACAGTGGTGTAGTGGTTAGCACTCTCACCTAGCAGCAATAGGGTCGCTGGTTTGTAACCCCGACCACGACACCATCTGCCTAGAGTTTGCATGTTCTCCCTGTGTCTGTGTGGGTTTCCTCCCACACTCCAAAAGACATGCTGGTAGGTTAATCTGATCCTGTCCATAAAATTGACCCATGTATGTGTTTGTAAGCGCATCGGGGCCCTTCAGGGTAAATGACCGCTCTATATCAAGATGCAACTCAACTGTCCCCAATTCATCTGCTGATAGCATACCTCCCAACATTTTGAGATGGGAATGAGGGACACCTACTAGCAAACGTATGTAGGCATAGGACACGCCCCTGCCACACCCCCTTAATGGAGAATTAAGAAAAAAAAAGTTAATTAAATTCAAAAGGGGTTTTTTCTACCACTATTATTCCTTTATATTGGCTTTTAAAATTTACAAAGGCAGCAATTTAGAAATCGGATGAAAGGTTTAGCACTGGGAAACACTTTTTGAAAGATAAAAAGTGCATTTTATACACAACTATATAGATCAGCTTAAAATGAGGGACAAATGAGGAGGAAAGAGGGACAGAGGGACATTGCTCCAAATCAGGGACAGTCCCTCGAAATCAGGGACAGTTGGGAGCTATGTGATAGTACAGAGTCTTGGGAGCACTCTGTGCATGCTCAGTTTGATGTGTATTGCTAGAGACTTTTTTTTTCTTTGCAGAATGCATGTGATCAGCCCAGCCAATCAGCAGAGGTCAGGGGTCATGCAGCCTCATAGGACAGTCAAAAGAGAATGACAACTTCTACAAGCTTTAACCAGACACTCATAGAAGTCATAAGACTGCTATATACTGCTGATGAGAAAAGGTATTCAGCAGTTTATATTTACTAAAATAATTGCATTTCCATGTTCTGTGTACTGTGGGAGACAAGATATTGTGAATGCAGGGTTAATAACACTTTAAAATGCAAAATAAATAAATAAATACATAAGATAAAAGAATCAAATCTAACATTAAAAAAAAGCAAAAAATATGAGATAGTCAGCAAAACATGGAATCATGTCCTCAGCTCACTTTAATCCAATTACAACATATCAACAAATATAGTTTAAAATATTTGAAAAATACCCTAAATCATTTAAAAGCCCCAAAAAATGTGAAAATAGTAATTGAATGCTAAATTACTAAAACAGCGATAGACTTAATATAAATTGGCAAAAATATTCCAGGGAGCATACGTTTTTAGGGATAAAGTTCCAAAACCAAGTCCTTGGTAACTATGGTGCTGATAAATATGAATTTTAAAAGGCCAAAAAACCTATTAGTTCAGTGTTTTCTTATCACAGTGAACAAGCGGGCTTCCCTTTCAGGTCTTCTAACACATTATTATAAGATGGATTACCCACAAAAAGGCATGCCCTCATGCTGTGATATATGGCTGGCTTGCTTGATTGAACACATTCAGCATGTGGTCCTGGACAACTGTGCCTCACAAAGCATCTAAGAATACCCAGGTTTGTCTATATCTGTACAGTCTGTACAGGATGCGACCACAATACTGGGGATTGTAACTCTTTAATGACAGCTTTTAAAAAGAATTGGTGTATTGAGGTTAATAGCAGAGAATAAGGTGCTGTTGACATTAACAGCATTAAAGTGGAAGTAAACTCCCATGTATGAATGGTACCTATAGGGAAGCATATAATAAGACTTACCTATAAGTACTGTAAATATCTCCTAAACGTGCGCCGTTTAGGAGATATTTACTTTAGATGCAGTATGTGATGTCACCGGCACATGCGCTCTGAAGGAAAGGCATTCTTGTGCCATCCCTTCAGAGCCATACTGTAAACAGTGACACCCATGCGCATGCGCGGGAGTAATGTCATTGCCGGATAGGCCAATCAGATAGCCGAAGACTGAGTGAAGATGGAAGCACCTTCAGTGGTAATAGCGCGCCGCTGGAGGGCTTTGTTTTTTAAGTAAGTCTGTCATAATGTGCTAGTATGCAATGCATACTAGCACATTAGGACCTAAACTGCCTGGGGCCCAATTTTTTTTTCTTTGGGACGCGGATTACTACCGCTTTAACTGTTGAAATGAAAATATCATCTCTTTTTAAAGCAGCCCATAGATTATTCCTTTTTTTTCGTTCAACCAGCGACTCAATGTGGATGGGGGAATACTCCCCACTCTGCTATTGTATTCTGACAGCGGGGAGACCTCTTGCAGTGCTGATCGAGCAGGGAAAATCTGACAGGGCTGCTGCTGAACCGACTGAATCTCAATCTATGTATGGCCAATAAATTGGTTACTATACCATAACCTCCATTAAATGGATCAGTACAATAAAACAGAGGAATATTGTATCAATATCCACCCTAGCTATCATTTTCTGGTACATATCTATGGACAGGGATGGTGCTACCACTAGGCAAACTAGGCAGCTGCCTAGGGCGCTCTTCTGCCTACAGCGCTCTTCTGCCTAGGGCGGCCATTGGTGTTCCTACTTTCTTCTCTCTGCAGCAAGCAACTAAGTCTCAGCATCAGCAGGCAGCCGCCTTCGCACATAGTGTCAGAGGTGCAGCGGCGGCGGAGGACTGTGTCGGTGTCCCGACTCAGAATGAATGGGCTCGGAATGAATGGAAGCAAGCAAACATTCACTGATGGTGAGGCTGCATTGATGGGCGCTGGTGAGGCTGCATTGATGGGCGCTGGTCGGCTGCATTGATGGGCGCTGGTGAGGCTGCATTTGATGAGCGCTGGTGAGGCTGCATTGATGGGCGCTGGTCAGCTGCATTGATGGGCGCTTGTGAGGCTGCATTTGATGAGCGCTGGTGAAGCTGCATTTGATGAGAGCTGGTGAGGCTGCATTGATAGGCGCTGGTCGGCTGCATTGATGGGCGCTTGTGAGGCTGCATTTGATGAGAGCTGGTGAGGCTGCATTGATGGGCGCTGGTCGGCTGCATTGATGGGTGCTTGTGAGGCTGCATTTGATGAGAGCTGGTGAGGCTGCATTAATGGGCGCTGGTAGACTGCATTGATGGGTGCTGGTGAGGGTGCATTGATGGGCGCTGTTGAGGCTGCATTGATGGGCGCTGTTGAGGCTGCATTGATGGGCGTTTGTGAGGCTGCATTTGATGAGCGCTGGTGAGGCTGCATTAATCGGCGTATTGAGGCTGCATTTTAAGGGCACTGGTGAGGCTGCGTTGATGGGCGCTGGTGAGGCTGCATTGATAGGTGCTGGTGAGGCTGCATTTGATGAGCGCTGGTGAGGCTGCATTGATGGGTGTTGGTGAGGCTTCATTTGAAGGGCGTTCACTAAAAAGGTGGGGTATACATTGGCAGGGGAAAGGGGGTGGAGTCATGGGTGGAGCCAGGGGGAGGGGCGGCAAAATTAGGTTTTGCCTAGGGTGTCAAAAATCCTTGCACCAGCCCTGTCTATGGAGGCAAACACATCGTAAACATGTTGCCATACAGGTGCCAAGAAAAGGAAAAATGTATTAACACCCACCATAATTTTCTTTTCCAAAAATGTAATATATTGCAATTAACAGTCCTTAAATGTGGTGGCTGCATTACTTCTTATTTTTCAGGTGAATAATACAGAATCCTTTGGGGTGACCCAAAGGATTCCCTAAGGGGATTCCCTTAGGACACGCTGTATTTTTCTGCATTTATACACATTAACCTTTTGCTGATCGCACTATAGCCGAATGACGGCTACAGCGTGGTCGGCTAGTTCTGGGAGGCTTACATGCTGCTGATCACAGATTGAGGTAAAGAGCCAATCAGCTTTACAACGTGATCAGCTGTGTCCAATCACAGCTGATCACTGATGTAAACAGAAGCCAGTTATAGGCATTCCTTTCCTCATGTTGATAGCATAAGGAGAGGAAAAGAGAGCCAATAACCAGCTTCTCTAAAAGGGACATGTACACTGATAATCAGGGCACTGATTATCAGTGTCCTGATTATCAGTGCAGTCCCAACAGTGCCCACCAGTGCTGCCAATCTGTGCCCACCAGTGCTACCAATCTTTGCCCAACAGTGCTGCCAATACAGGAGGTGACCACCAGTGCTGCCAATAAGTGCCCATCAGTGCTGCCAATCAGTACTCATCAGTGCCTCCTCATTACTGTCACCTATCAGTGCCGCCTACCAGTGTCAATCAGTACCACCTGTCAGTGCCCATCAGTACAGCCTATCAATGCCACCTATCAGTGCCGCCTATCAGTGTTCTTCAGTGCCCCCTATCAGTGTCCTTCAGTGCCACCTCATCAGTGCCCACCAGTGCCACCCCATCAGTGCAGTCTATCCGCGCCCATCAGTGCCGCCTCATTAGTGCACATCAGTGAAGGAGAATTTTTTTTATAGTAAACTATTAAAACTTTTTTTTTTGTCTTTATTCGTTTATTTAGCAAAAAAATAAAAAACCCAGTGGTGATTAAATACCACCAAAAGAAAGCTCTGTTTGTTAAAAAAAAACAATAAAAATGTAATTTGGTTACAGTATTGCATGACCGCGCAATTGTCATTCAAAGTATGACATTGATGAAAGCTGAAAATTGGCCTGGGCAGGAAGGGGGTAAAATTGCCCAGTAGACAAGTAGTTAAGCATGCCCATAGACATGAATGGTAAAGGCCCATAGATTCAGACATTCTGAATACTTGTAACTTTGCCTAAGAAATTAACATAAAATGCATATAAAATATTTTTTAAAAATTGCAAAAGTGAGCCGATAAAATACACATAAATATAGGCAGTAATCAAAGATGAACGCAAAATGAAAACAGACATGTTCAGCTGCTGCTTATAGACATGAGAAAATCATCACTCAAATAGAGTTTTAATCAAGCAACTTATCACCAGATTGCACATCTAGACTGCTCAGCACCCAGTGACCAGCAGGGATGATGTCGGGGATATATTCTGTCATATAATGCTTGAGAAGAGCAGTACGGTGACTGATGCCAGTTGTAGAGATCATGCCCACACATGAAGAACCAAAATGACTGATGGCAGAGAAAGCCAATAGCTGTGAAAGAGGGGTGCCAAAGACAGAAGAGGTTAGGAGGAGAGGGGATTGATGATGATCGATGTTCAGACAAGAAATTAAAGGGACTGAGTATAGCTGCTGCTGCTTTGAAGGATTATATTGTAGGGATGGAAATTTGCAGAGAATTGAGAATAATAATTTTAAAGACTTTAAAGAGTGGGTAAAAAGATAAGGCTGTGTTTCAGCTTTAAAATGGGCCTGTTATGGCTGTTGGCAAAGTTCAATAATAAAGTGTATGCTATAGCAATATAAAGATTCAAGTATCCAAGAAATTACAATTACATGCAACTTTTAAAATTTCCTATAACCTGTAAACCCTACTGGCTCTTTAGGGCTATGAACATACTGGATTCTGCATTGGAAAGGGAGACATCACTGTCCTACCGGTAAGATCCCAAGACCCCGATCTCAGTAAGGAGCCAATGACGCGCCTCTTTACCCATGTGATCGGCCGTGTCCAATCACAGCCCGTCACATGTAAACAAGGAAGTGCCATTTATCGGCTCTCCTCGGCTCACACTGACAGAGTGTGTGGTGAGGAGAGCCGATCAGCGGAATCTCCTCGCAGGGGAGACCTGTACAGGTAATCAGGGCACCAATCATCAGTGCCCTGATTACAGTACAGCCTCAGCAGTGCCTATCAGTGACACCAATCAGTGCCCATCAGTGCCTGCTCATCAGTGCCGCCCATCAGTGTCCATCAGTGACACCAATCAGTGCCCATCAGTGCCTGCTCATCAGTGCCACCCATCACACTGGGGCGGTGCGCTTGCAGGACGGGAATAAAAGTCCTGCAAGCATCATCTTTGGGGTGGTTTGGGAGTGATGTATACAACGCTCCCAAAACACCCTGCCCATTGAAATGAATTGGCAGCGCTGCCGAAGCACCTGCAAAGCAATTCGGCAGTGCCGAAACACGGGTGCTTTTAACCCTTTCTTCGGCTGCTAGGGAGGGTTAAAAGCATCCCGCTAGCGGCCAAAAAGCGCTGCTAAAACGAAGGTAAAGCACCGGTAAAACTAGTGGCATTTATCTGCTAACGCACAATCCCGCCCCAATGTGAAAGTAGCCTTAGTGCCTCCTCATCAGTGCCACCTAATCAGTGCCCATCAGTGCAGCCTATCAGTGCCTATTAGTGCTGCCTCATCAGCGAACATCAGTGAAGGAGAAAAATTAGTTATTTACAGAATTTACTGACTGAAACTAAGAAAAACTTTTTTTTTTTCAAAATTTGCAGTTTTTTTTTTTTTTAGCAAAAAATAAAAAACCCAGCAGTGATTAAATACCACCAAAATAAAGCTCTATTTGTGTGAAAAAAGAAATTTTTTTAAATGGGTGGAGTGCATGACCGCGCAATTGTCATTCAAAGTGTGACAGCGCTGAAAGCTGAAAATTGGCCTGGACAGGAAGGGGGTGAAAGTGCCCAGTAGGCAAGTGGTTAAACCCATATGACGTCCTCAGCTGAACGCTGGTATAGGGCGAGCGCGCCCCCCCGCGTCACCGCCGGGCTCCCGCGTTCGCTCGTGACAGAGGAACACACAGATCCACGTCCTGCCAGAGGAGAGGAGACAGATCGTGTGTTCCTAGTATATAGGAATACCGATCGGCCTCCTCCCCTAGTCAGTCCCGTCTCCCCCACAGTTAGAGCACACAGTCAGGGAACACATTAACCCCTTGATCGCCCCCTAGTTTTAACCCCTTCTCTGCCAGTGACATTTATACAGTAATCAATGGTTATTTATAGCACTGATCGCTGTATAAATGTCAATGGCTTCAAAAAAGTGTCAAAAGTGTCCGATCTGTCTGCCGCAATGTCGCAGTCATGATAAAAATCACAGATCGCCGCCATTACTAGTAACAAAAAAATAATAAAAATGCCATAAATCTATTCCCTATTTTGTAGACGCTATAACTTTTGCGCAAACCAATCAATATACACTTATTGTGATTATTCTTTACCAAAAATATGTAGAAGAATATATATCGGCCTAAACTGAGGAAAAAATTAGTTTTTAAAAAAAAAAATTTGGGATATTTATTATAGCAAAAAGTAAAAAATATTGTGTTTTTTTTTTCAAAATTGTGTCTCTTTTTTTGTTTATAGCGCAAAAAATAAAAACCACAGAGGTGATCAAATAGCACCAAAAGAAAGCTCTATTTGTAGGGGAAAAAAAGGACATCAATTTTGTTTGGGTACAACGTCGCACGACTGCGCAATTGTCAGTTAAATTAACGCAGTGCCGTATCCCAAAAAATGACCCCGAAGGAAGGGGGGGAAATTCTTCCAGGGCTGAAGTGGTTAAACAGTATTTATTTTCTAATTCAACACTTTTTTTTTTTCAAAATTTCCTAAATAGTTTATATTTTATAGACATCTGGTTATAAAGAGGGACAGCTGAGGAGTTAACAAGAGGCAGAGAGATTTGGTTCCAAAAGAGTGACAGTTCCTTCAAATAAGGGGGCAGTTGGGAGCTGTGTATAATGTACGACTAATATCGCATAAACAGTATCAAAAACCATCAGAAGTAATGAAATTAAATATTTAGAGAAATTAACAAAGCTTCAAAAGCAAATTATAGGTTTTAAATGGTTCCTATTATCCTCTGTTTACAACTTATCCAGTTGTCTGTAACCTGAGCCTTTCCAGTTCATTCAAAGGTCTATTGATCAGAAGCTTCTAAGATTGGAACTTCAAAGACTCTGCAGGAAGTTGCAGACAATTTTCAAACCAAGTGTGGCTGGGCTGCAAACAGCAATGCAGGGAAGTCATTCTTACCTATTAACATAGTTCTGTCTGTCTGTCACACTTTATCTGTACCAAACATTGTTGTGTTATACATCAATGGAAATTACAGACAACTATAAATGGCCTCTTAAATTGTATGTGATCTTAATGACCAAGCTTATCAGGAATGTCTTAAAAAAAATCATAGAAAAAAATATTTTGGGTTTACATGGAGCCATGCTGTCCAATGACAAAGGCAAAAACAATGTAATCTTTAGTTTTAAACAGGTTTTGTCAAAAGGTAGTAAAACTTAATGCTATCACACCATCTGTCAGTCTTTGTGTCTCCTCCATAAACCGGCTCAGCCAACATTTTCTTCTTTGATGGAACTCTTGCCTGAATCAAATAATTAAAATCAAATCCAAGATGACAGGTTTCAAGCTTTCATCTAAATAGTAGAAAACTCCTTTAATTTGTGAGTGCTTCCTATTGCTAGGGGTCCTCTTTAGTAATAAGTGAACCACTAAACTTCAAGTTTATTGATTCCTAGTGACACAATACAGGGGGACCATGCAACTTACAAAATGTAGGCATTAGCTATTCTCCGAAATTCTCCTAAATTAGCTATTCTCTGTTTCTGGAAGCTACTCACCTTTTTTTAAAAAACCATGTGAAAGGCCAAAAGCACATTCAGAACCACTTGGATTTCTTCCTAAGCTCATTTAGTATTGTTTTTTATTAATGGAACACCAACATTTCCACATGAGTAAAAACACCTTTAATTAACAGCTTTACAAAAAAAAAAACACACACACTCAATACACAACAAAGAATTCACAAAGCACTATGGGGGTTATTTACGAAAGGCAAATCCACTTTGCACTGAAAGTGCACTTGGAAGTGCAGTCCCTGTAGATCTGAGGGGTAGATCTGAAATGAGGGGAAGCTCTGCTGATTTTATCATCCAATCATGTGCAGGCTAAAATTAGTTTTTTTATTTTCCTTGCATGCCCCCCTCAGATCTACAGCGACTGCACTTGAAAGTGCACTTGTAGTGCAAAGTGGATTTGCCTTTTGTAAATAACCCCCTATGTGTTATCTAGGAAGACAGCACAGCATAAGCTGTCTTACTTGCCTCACTTTGCCCAGATGAAACCTTGGACTAAGCTGTGAAATGAGGTACAAGCCGCTGTCCTGACTCCACTTACAGAATGTTTGAAAATCAGCTTGAGCTATTGAGCTCTGTAAATGGGCTTTTCTTCCCAACAGTTTGATATATACATTATACTATACATACATATATATACGAGCTAAAATTGGTCTCAGCCATGCATCTGGCGTCCTGCATACGGGGGGGGGGGGGCACCCGTGCACCCTTAATGGACGGGCTGCCCCTGTTCAGCCTGCCCACACATGGTTTGACTCTCAGCCGGTCCCTGCTGAACCGAGCGAGGTTCAGTCTATGGCCTCCATTAGCTAGTGTGATAATGTTGGAAAAATGCACACTCAGAACGTATTGAAGCCATTGGATAAGAATGACAGCCTGACAACAAAGAAATATTTTTCATTTAGATTGCATTGAGCTTTATGGCTGAAGACGTGTTAAAGTTTTGCCTCTTTTCTGCACTTTTTTTCTGTCCTTGTTGGCCTAGTTGCAGTGAAGCTTGTTGTGTCTAGGCACATTGAATTTTTGTTGCAGCAGTCTTGGGACTCCACAGGGGCTTTTTATAGAGCAAGCTAAAGTCAGAACACAACTTCTGTAAACATTTTATTTAATTGCAAATTGTCTCCATTGTTTCATTCCACTACTGACAAAAAAAAAAAAAAAACACTGGCTTTTCATACTTCTACAGTCTCTATTCCAGGGGTAGGCAACCCCCGGCACTGGTGCCGCAAGCAGCACGAGAAGCCTCTTTTGACGGCACTCGGCTCCCTCCCCATCAGCATTTTATATTGTAAAACGCTGAGTAAACTGTTGGCGCTATATAAATCCTGTATAATAATAATAATAATAATAATCAGCAGAGCAGCACAGGGAAGTGTCACTGAGACACTAATGAATTCCAATTTCAGAATTCCCCACACCACACCTGCACTGAGGGGGAGGCACTGTGCCCCCACACATTGTAAAAGATGGGAAACATTGTTTGGTTCTCTAACTTTGCTATAGCTGCGATCGTCAGCTGTTGTGATGGGGAAGAGATTGGGTGCAGTTCTGCTAGGGGGCGGTCCCTGTTTCCAAGAGGAGGAGGACTATTATTGGCCACTGCTAAAGCCATTCACAGTCCTGCTAGCCCCGCCCACCATCTGGAGGAAGATGACTCGCTTGGTTGCCACTACCAATCTCAGATAGAAGGGATTTCCCTGTGATTGAGAAAAACGCAATCAGGTGACAGTTTGTAGAATTACTGTTGAGCTTCTGGGAACTTTGTTGAAATTATTCCTGAACCTTTGCGTCACTTACTACTGAATCCCTCTGCACTCTGTGTCCCTTTAAGCCACAGCCAGTATTCAGCGTAATGAAAATTCCACCCAACTTTTGCAGCGGCGCAGAGCAACGCACTTTCTCAGCTGCGGGGGCCCAACTTATGATACTGCACACAGGCCCACTGCTTTCAGAAAATGCCCCTGACCTGAGCTTATCATTGCGCATCCATTCCAGATGCTTGTATGTGACATCATATACATCACATACATCCCATACATCACATACAAGCATGTGGGCTGGTGGCGAGAATTGGATCATCAGGATGAGTGTGCCAGGACAGGTAGATGTGTCTCATCTCTGCGTACTTTCACCACTCTGCATATCATAGATGAGAAGAGGGTACAGCGGTGGAGCAGATGAGCAGGAGGGTACAGCCGCATTATTTCTATAATTACATTGTAGTAATAAATGAAATAGTTCAACTCACCATAATGCAGAATCAGTGGGAGCCCTGGGCATGTCACTTGCCACGCTGCCTGCCACAAGATGTGTATAGTCACTTGCCACGCTGCTTGCCACAAGATATGTATAGTCACTTGTCACGCTGCCTGCCACAAGATGTGGATTGTCACTTGCCACGCCACCTGTCACGCTGCCTGCCACAAAATGTAGATTGTCACTTGCCACGCCACCTGTCACGCTGCCTGCCACAAGATGTGGATTGTCACTTGCCACGTTGCCTGTCACCAGATGCAGAGTGAGTGGAGAGCCCCTTGTGGTATGTGAGGCAGATAGCTGAGGGGGTGAACTACAAGTTCCAGCACACCCCACCTGTACTCCCAAACACAGCTCACCTGTCACTGATGACATCACATCTTTGTGGGATCACCCCTCTGTAGCATGGTGTCTCCCTCCTCATGTTGCAGCCGGTCCCACCTGGCAGAGGGAGGGTCCGGGACTCATTCGGCTGTCACTGTCTGGCTCCGCCCTCGGCCATTCCTGATTAGCTGTCGGGGGGGAATCTACATCGCTGACCAAGGAATTTTTCACAGTTTTCTCACAGCGAGAAGCCGCAGGAGAGCGGTGATGCGGGGCGGGCAGTGAGAGATGATGTCACCTCTGAGACAGAACACTGACTGTGAGGGTGGAAGAGCGGTGATGCGGGGGGCGGAGAGAGAGATCATATCATCTCTGCTTGCCCACCCGCTCGCTTCTTCCATCCACCCAGCCCTCTCATGCCGGCCGCCCAGGTGTCTCTTGCCGGCCGGCCGCCCGCGGCCCCGGCTGCAGGAGGGCCACGGCCCGGCAGTGGGCTGCGGCCCGGGGGTTGACGACCCCTGGGGTACAGTGATGGGGCAGATGAGCAGGGGGGTCCAGTATTGGGGCAGATGAGAAGATAAAAATGTGATTCAGTAGTGAGACAGAAGAGCATGGGGATAGATGGAGCAGATGTGCAGGGAGGTACAGTGGTGGGGCAGAAGAGAAAAGGGGTACATTGATGGGGCAGATGAGCAGGGGGGTTACAGTAGTAGGACAAAAGAGCAAGGGGGTACAGTGGTGGGGCAGATGTGCAGGAGGTACAGTGGTGGGAGGGATGAGAAGGGAGTTCAGCGATGGGACAGAAAAGCAGGGGGATACAGTGATGGAGCAGATGAGCAGAGGGTTACTGTGGTGGGACAGATGAGTGGGGGGGGTGTAGTGTTGGGCCAGATGAGAAGGGGGTTACAATGGTGGGAAAGATGAGCGGGCGGGGGTTCAGTGTTGGGGCAGATGAGAAGGGGGTTCAGTGGTGGGCTCGATGTGAAAGGAGGTGCTTTGGTGGGACAGATGAGCAGGGGGTTACAGTGGTTGGGCAGAAGAGCAGGGGGTACAGAGGTGGGGCAGATGTACAGAGGGGTACAGTGGCAGGGCAGAGGAGAAAGGAGGTACATTGGTGGGACAGATGAGCAGGGGTTTACAGCGGTGGGGCAGAGGAGCAGGGGGGAACAGAGGTGGGGCAGAGGAGCAGGGGGGTACAGAAGTGGGGCAGATGTGCAGAGGGGTGCAGAGGAGAAAGGAGATACATCAGTGAAACACATGAGTAGGAGGTTACAGTGGTGGGGCAGAAGAGCAGGGGGAACAGAGGTGGGACAGATGTGCAGGAGGTACAGTGGTGGGGCAGATGAAAAAGGGGGTTACAGTGGTGGGGCAGATGAGCAGATAAGTTCAGCGTTAGGACAGATAAAAGATGGTTTAGTGGTGAGACATAAGAGCATGGTACAGTGGTGGGGCAGATGTACAGGGGGTTACAGTGGTGGGACAGATGAGCAGGGGGGTACAGAGGTGGGGCAGATGTGCAGGGAGACAGTGATTTGAGGTGTGGAGTTGCAGGAATTGGGGCTGATCTGAGGCGCGAGAGTGCAGGATGTTAACTTTTCACTACTACTGTAAAGTAGTTTACAGCATTTACTTTATAAAAAATCTTTTTTCGTGATTGAGAGTGTGAAGTTGACATTTTTTTGTTATAAAATCGGCACGCTCAATTTCTTTGAAAACATTTTTTCGGCACACTGTGTTTAAAAGGTTGCCTACCCCTGCTCTATTCACTTTTCCTTTTTACATATTAGAACAGATGACACATATATTCTGATGTTTATCATTAAAGAATCACGTCACAATCACATCTATGTTAGCCTACTGTGCTTAAGCATTAAAGGCCTAATAGAGACTAGAGCAGTGATTCTCAAACTGTGTGCCGCGGGTGAGATTTGCAGATGTGCCGTGGGAATTTTGAAAAAAGATTTAAAATTGCTAGCATTTAGAAACCATGAACATATCAAAAATGTTATCATAAATCAATGCTGCAAAAGTTAAAAGTAACATTTATAAAAATGCAATCTCTATCAGTATGTCATTCATTGGTTCCTTATGTAACGCGAGACTTGTGCGAGATCTCGGGAGAACTCGATCGCTCTAATTATATCGACGATGAAATCTCATTTGCTATCGAAAGCAGGCACATCCTTAAACATATTTTTATATATATAATTAAATATATATGTAAAAATAAATAAGTTTTTTACCACAAAAATTGTTAAATCTTTTCAGGTGTGCCGTGATAATTTTTAGATCTTTTGGGTGCGCCACAAGACGAAAACGTTTGAGAAACACTGGAATAGAGATAAGTAAAACTGAACATTTTTTACTTATTATAATTTCTAAGAAAATCAAAATTTTGCCATTTTCGTTAAATGCATTGGAGTCAGTGAGACAAATGAAATTGAGGTAATTTTGGGAGTTTCTAATGGTGAAATGGACTTTAACACTTTTACAGCTACAACCGGCAAGAGCAGCCATGAACTTGTTATTAAATGGAATTCCTGGCTTTTTAGAATATAATTTAGACCTTTTATAGTAGAATTAATCTGGTTGACCGTAAGGCATGCCATACGCGGTTCAATTTTTCCCACTGAACCGGCCGAGATTCTAACAGTTAATGGGCAGGCTGAATGTACCAAGTTGGTCCGTCGATCGATCAACTTGTGTACAACCAGCCTGTCAGATTCCCTTGCGATTATTGCTATTATGGCTGCTATAGCAACTAGAAATAATCACTGTCGTCTCTCGAGTGCAGACAATTGCTCGGCAGGAGGGCTTCCCCAGTCAGCATGGTCTGTGTTGATGGGGAATCGTGCAAATTTGTTTCTTGCAACCCGTGGTTGCAGGAAAGAAATTTGCACTGTATATTACCTGCCTAAAGCTGCCTATTCACTTCCTTAGTGCAACAGCAGCAAAAGGGTTAATTAGCTCCTGAACATTACTGAAGCTCCTTTCAACTATCCTAGACCCTGGATCCTGTGCCAAAAGGGGCCCTTGATTAGCCTCATTATTTTATTTTATTTATTTATTTATTTTTTTTACAGAAGGAAAAACAGAGTGTAAAACGTAAAAGAAACATTTAAAGGGAAAGTATACAAATAAAGATCAAAAAAGGAAAAAAAAACACAAATAAAAAAATAAAATAATTGAAATTGACGAAATATAGTCCAAAAAACACTCTAATTTCTCTAAAAGAAAAAAGGAGTAAAACACTTAAAAAAATGTTTCACTTAGCACACGCCTAATATAAGATGTGTATAGAATTTTTCATGTCATAATTTGTATGCATATATTATGTAAATTTCACTTAAGCAGTTCAATGAGAAAGTTTCTACTCCTGAGAAATGTTGCTGGAGCTGAAATCTGTAATTTCGCTGGGAAATCAATTTCACCAAAATCACTCTCAGTTACTACCAATAGGTACCAGGAAAAAAATGTCTCAGCACACTATGCTTTGTTATGAATGGACTAGAAATGTCTGTTTTGGATTTGTAGACCTTACATACTAAAAAGTATGAAGAAGAAAATGTCCATTTTTTCTAACACAACACAGTAGGGTCTAAAGTTTATTGTGATTCTTAACATTTCTCAGGACCTTCAATAGAGGTTTACTCAGTCAGGGCCTCCCCAACAGCAGAGTCACAAATCATCCCTCGAATTTGGTCTCAGATAATTAAATGTGAAAGTGTGCACCTGGCCTGGGTGGAACTCTTCTAATTATCAAAAGACATCTGGATCCTTTATGGCTTCCATGTCTATATATCTGATGGAGGTCACTAAAGAGGAAGTATTACATATAAATAAAATTCTTTAGGACAAAATGCTTTATGGCCACTTTGGATAAAAAGGAAGAAAACAACCAGTGTAACTGACTGTTCCAGCAATCTCATCCTATGTGCACTACAAAATTAGATGGGCAGGAACACAGGAGACATTCTGATCTGGACAATTATGTTGTAAATGACTACATGACTGTGAGTTGTGTGTGTGCATGCGTATGCGCCAAAATCAGATGAGAGTGTGAGCATCGGACCAGCATCCAAGTGGACTACTTAAGGGAATTTGTTTGCTCAACTCATCACACAGTCTATGGTGATCTCCACTGATAACATTATTACTAAAATGGATGTATTTAGATACCTACATCCAATTTATCCATTAGCAGTTGAATCAGGCAATTATCATGTGTCTCCACATACTCCACAGTTCCACTAAAAATGCCCTGACCAACTTTTCTTGCATGTTCAACTGATCATATTATTTATATTTATGAAAGTGTCTACAGTAGTAGGAAAACCTTTTGTCAGTCACAATCTGATATTTGTTGGTAGGTTTAGGTAGATCGGGGGAACAGGTCAGACTGGATTAATCAGAGCTCAACTTCACTTTTGAGGACAGCCCACCCCTTGTCCTCCTCACATCCCTGAAGTTTCTTCCTCAAGTTCATTTTAGGCCTCATCTGGCACTTCTGCCTTAAAAGAGCTGTCACATCAAATTGGAATACATATCACATCGGGGTCCAGTGTTTCAGGTCCCAGTTCTTCAGTAAGACATTGGTTGACAAGGATGACAGATGACATGGGCACCAATGTTATGCGTGTGCATAGCTCCTCAAATATGCCAAACAACCACTGTTAAGGGGAAGAACAATCAATTGAGCCAAAGAACACTTCACCTGATTTATAAAGTATTCACTGTAATTTGCTAACACATTTACCCTGATGACATTTGGATTTGTTCTTGCCTTTCTCTGCTTTATGTAACCATCACTGTGTAAAGTGAAAAATGCTATGGATACCAGCTCTGTCCTTTGTGCAGGATTACAGTTGTGGCGCCATCAACTTGAATCTTCTTTTGCATTTGCCCTCTGCAACCTTTATAGGCCAACTTTATAAAATACGGCAAATGTAGGCAGGTAAGTGTGCCTGGGCTCACTCAACCTGTATAAATATATACTGCAGTGAAATAAGGTACTACAAGACAAGAGAACTAACCACATTGCTGACACTGTAACCCTACAGCAAATACAATACTGTTGCAAAGCTATTTTTTTCTGTAAAAAAACTGCAGGCATACCACAATTTAAGAAAGAAACCAAAATATCATCAGTGGTTAAACTGGATTATCTACAGTGTTAGTCCCAGCTGAAATGAAGATGAATAGCTCACTTAAATAATGCCTGTGATGTGTTCCCATGAGGCTGGTGTGCAGATGGGATTTATAGACTTTGACCGTGACTGTGATTAGGATTTGTATGAGCTGTCTTCGCCAACATTTTTGCTTATGTTGTCACTACACAAATTCATCTGTGAAGTCATCATGTAGATGGAGCAGATGGTGTATTGTATTGAATTTGCCCATCAAGAAAAAAATCAAATAAAAATCTATCTATCTATCTATCTATCTATCTATCTATCTATCTATCTATCTATCTATCTATCTATCTATCTATCTATCTATCTATCTATCTATCTATCTATCTATCTATCTATCTATCTATCTATCTATCTATCTATCTATCCATCTATCTTTTTCCTTATTTAATTTATTTATTCTCACCAAATAAGTGCAGCTCAAGAAATTCACTCTAATATTGTTTGTATAGTTCTCAGGAGTGCATGCACTCCAAATATGTGTTTTATGTAAATTGGGATTAATTTGCAATGCCTGAAAACACTTGTACACTCTTTTTTCCAACTTTATTTACACTTGTGAACTAGATTTACACCTCTAATTTGACAGTAAAGCTAGCCATGCACTACTAGAAATTTGTTCACAAGTTTTAATTTTAAGAAAGTTTGTTTCATTTTCTAATCATTAATGAGGTCAGATCAAAATTTGTTTAAATTTCTAGCAGTGTATGTGGTTTTCATCCAGGAAAGTTAATCAATTCCAAAATCCAATGTTAAAAGCAGTAGTACATTCGATAGACATCGTCAAGTCATTGAATGTCCTGAAAATTTTCATACAAATGTTCATACAAAAATCAACTAGTGTATACCCTGCTTTGCTTCATTTTACCCAGGGAACCTTATACAGATTTTCAGTGTTTCTGGAGATGGTAGATTCTAGGTAACCCAGCTTTAAAGGCAACTAAAATGCCATTCACTGCCAAACAGAGATTATGGTGCATTGGTGTGGACTAGCAGACAAGGGTGGTAAGAAATGTGCTTTCTGAACAGGTTGAATGAGAGAAATCATCATTTGATTCCCCCATTCATGCTAAACAGTAGAGTTGGGCCGAACCCCCCCCCCCCCCCCCGGCTCAGTTCATGCCAGAACTCTCGAACATCGCAAAGGTTTGGACCCAAACATCCAACCCTATTAAAGTCTATGGAACCGAACTAGAATAATCACAAGTGCCCATTTTGGAGGCTTATATGCAAGTTATTTGCCATAAAAAGGGTATGGGGGCCTGTGTACTGCCCTGGGGACATGGATCAATGCAAAAACATTTTTTTTTTTAAAATTGTTTTTACAAGAGCAGTGATTTTAATCACTTAAATACCCGCATATAGACATATGACGTCTGCAGGTGGGATCTCCCATCCTGGACGGGCGTGATATGACGTCCTTGGCTTCCCGGCGGTGTAGGGGGCGCCACATCACTCGGGAGCCGATGCGCGTGCTTGCTGGTCGCGATGTCCGCCGGGCACCCGTGATTGCTGGTGACAGAGCAGTAACGTGGATCTGTGTGTGTAAACACACAGATCCACGTCCTGTTAGGGGAGAGGAGACCGATTATGTGTTCCTAGTATATAGCAACACCGATCGGTCTCCTCCCCTAGTCAGTCCCATCCCCCCACAGTTAGAATCACCTCCTAGGTAACACATTTAACCCCTTGATCGCCCCTAGTGTTAACTCCTTCCCTGCCAGTGACATTTACACAGTAATCAGTGCATATTTATAGCACTGATCGCTGTATAAATGTCAATGGTCAAAAGTGTCCGATCTGCCCGCAGCAATGTTGCAGTTACTTAAAAATAGCAGATCACCGCCATTACTAGTAAAAAAAAATAATAATAATAGTAATAATAAAAATACCATAAATCTATCCCCTATTTTATAGGCGCTATAACTTTTGCGCAAACCAATCAATATACACTTATTGTGATTTTTTTTTACCAAAAATATGTAGAAGAATACATATCGGCCTAAACTGGGGAAAAAATTTGTTTTAAAAAAATGGGATATTTGTTTAGAGCAAAAATAAAAAAATATAGGTTTTTTTTCAAAATTGTTGCTCTTTTTTGTTTATAGCGCAAAAAATAAAAACCGCAGAGGTGATCAAATACCACCAAAGGGAAGCTCTATTTGTGGTGTATTTGGGTACAGTGTTGCATGACCGCGCAATTGTCATTCAAAGTGTGACAGCGATGAAAGCTGAAAATTGGCCTGGGCAGGAAGGGGGTAAAATTGCCCTGTATTGAAGTGGTTGATGCTTAAAGTAATACAATAAAATTAAAAATTCCTTTAAATATAATGCCTGTGGGGTCCCCGTAGTCTGCCTGTAAAGTGGCACATCTGTACCGTGTATAAAACCTGCTGAAGCAAAACTGACATTTAAATTTCCGGCACCGCAATACCATTGCTGGCAATAGAAAAATGTAAAAAAAAAAAATATATATAAAAATGGCGAGGGGTCCCGCCCAATCTATACTAGGCCCTTTGGATCTATACCAGACCTTTATTTGAGCATGTAGCCTGGGAGGCCAGGAAAGGGGGGACGAGCTTGCGCCCCCCTCCTGAACCATACCAGGTCATATGCCCTCAACATGGGGGGGTTTGTCTTTAACATGGGGGGTGTTTGCTTTCAACAAGGGGGCCCCCGGATCCCGCCCCCCCAGGTGAATGAGTAGGGGTTACCCCTACCCATTCACCAAAAAAGTGTCAAAAAGAAAAAAAAACACAGTTTTTGAATGCTGGGTGGGTGACATCACTTCAGGGGGGTTGCCACCAGGTGACGTCGCCAGGTGACCATGCTCCCTTACCTATATAAGAACTGTCAAACGGTGGAGTTCGCAGTCAGCTGTTAGCCTTTGTCACGGGGGGAGCTTTTTTTTTCCTTCTTTTTTCGGGTCCAGCAGTGGTGGCAGATGTCGTGATTGACAATGGATCTACATCATTTTTACATTTTTCTATTGCCGGCAATGTATTTTTTTGTTTAAAGCTTTGCCCAATCAGGGCTTAGAATGCACATCTACGCAAATTCAGGTGTTCACCAAACAGGTGCACAGGCGATGTTCTGGCCAAACGTTTGCTCGGCTCGAACTGCTTGCCCAACTCTACTAAACAGCATGGATGGATGAATTTGCAGTGTCGATTATTGTATTCTGACAGCTGGCACCCACAGCTGTCAGAATACCCAAACTGTGGCTGCGTCTAATTGCCAATAATTTTCTTGTCCAGCTCCTTCAAAATAGGTTGAATGAAAAATCGACTTATGTCAAGCTAGATGGTGCTGACAGGGCCACCCATGGCACGAATGACAGCCAATTCAGCTGAAATCAACCAAAATGCAATCTATGTCATCCACTAACAGCTAAAAAACAAAAAAAACTTGCAATCAGTGTGAATAGATAATTAATAATGTGTAGGACAGTAGCACTCCAACACCAGAATACTAGATAAAGTGCTTAATAAGAAACAAGGTGTGCCATAAATGTATATATCACAACTTCAAATAAGTGTAAAACATTGTGGCACTAGGGTGCCCACGTGTCCCGGATTGCCTGGGACTATCCCGCAATTGCCATGTATGTCCCAGGTCCCGGGCACCTTCGTTCCAGGACAATACAGTGTCCCGGAATGAAATAGAGGACACAGCCTGTCAGCCAGTGCAGCCACCCAACATTTCCTGGACTGGTTGCTAGGGCCAGCCCCGCCTGGCGTCTAGCCACCAGTGATGTCACAGACTATCAGAGTCAGACAGGCCAGGAGCGAAGCCCGCGCTTAGTGCTGCACAACTTTCTGGACCCACCTCGGCACCCCCCTCCGGCCCTGCCCCTCCTCCTCTGGCGCCCAGCAGCATTTAGCAGTACTGGTCTGGTGTTATCTTCACTCTCCAGTGTCACGCGCCCCCCTGTGTTGTCAGCCCGCCCGCTGTCAGCTAGGAATGGATGTGCCCGACTGCTGCTACTGCTCAAGTGACAGGTGGAGGGTCCAGCAATGGCATGAGAAAGCAGAAGTGGCAGAGTCTGTCAGGCTGACCGAAGAGGAGCATCGCATGTAGTGTCCAGGCTCTAGTCCCGGACCTTCTCCTCCCCCCTCCTCCCTGCACTTCACCGCAAAGACAGAGGACATGTGCTGCAGGAAGTGAGTGACACCTACTACAAGGAACTGCAGTAATTCTGGTACAGATAACATGGGGACATACACCACAGGCTGGACCGGGCTTATGTCAGGGCTGTGGCAGGGAGAGAGCAAGCAGGACTGGAATAGGGCAGCCATGAGGTGGGTGGTGTGCTCTGCTTTTCCTAACATTGACCTGGCATGGATTATTGGCCATCACTCCTCAGGACTCTTTGCAGGGGGCACTCTGGAGGTACTATCTGTGTGCCTCCAGAGTGCCCCTTTACTTTCTCCAGAGTGCCCCTTAGTACTGTAGTACTAAGGGGACATTCTGGAGGGGGATGTAAGGGAGCACTCTGGAGGGGGATGTAAGGGAGCACTCTGGAGGGGGATGTAAGGGGGAACTCTGGAGGGGGATGTAAGGGGGCACTCTGGAGGGGGATGTAAGGGGGAACTCTGGAGGGGGATGTAAGGGGGCACTCTGGAGGAGGATGTAAGGGGGCACTCTAGAGGAGGATGTAAGGCGCACTCCAGAAGATGTAAAGAGGCACCCCGTAGAATGTAAGGGGGCTCTGACTAAGTTAGTACCGCCAGAGTGCCCCCTTACATCCCCCCTTACACCCTCCAGGGTACCCCTTTAGTGCCTCCAGAGTGCCCCATTACTTCCTCCAGAGTGCCCCCTTACATCCTTCGGAGTGCCCCACCACCAAGTTGGTATAGCAGCGGCTGACAGACTATCAGGAGGTGGTATTGCACTCCTCTCCTGTACATACTACCGACCACTATACATACTCCTCTTCTGTACATATTACCCACCGCCATACACTCCGCACTTCTCTCCTGTACATATTACCCACCGCCATACATTCCACACTCCTCTCCTGTACATATTCCCCACCTCCATACACTCCATACTCCTCTTCTGTACATATTACCCACCGCCATACATTCCGCACTCCTCTCCTGTACATATTACTCACCGCCATGCACTCCTCTCCTGTACATATTACCCACCTTCATACACTCCTCACTCCTCTCCTGTACATATGACCCACCGCCATACACTCCGCACTCCTCTCCTGTACATATTACCCACCGCCATACAATCCGCACTCCTCTCCTGTACATATTACCCACCTTCATACACTCCTCACTCCTCTCCTGTACATATTACCCACCGCCATACAATCCGCACTCCTCTCCTGTACATATTACCCACTGCCATACATTTCGCACTCCTCTCCTGTACATATGACCCACCGCCATACACTCCACACTCCTCTCCTGTACATATGATCCACCGCCGTACACTCTGCACTCCTCTCCTGTACATATTACCCACCGCCATACACTCCGCACTCCTCTCCTGTACATATTACCCACTGCCATACATTCCGCACTCCTCTCCTGTACATATGACCCACCGCCATACATTCCGCACTCCTCTCCTGTACATATTACCCACCTCCATAAACTCCATACTCCTCTTCTGTACATATTACCCACCGCCATGCATTCCGCACTCCTCTCCTGTACATATTACCCACCGCCATACATTCCGCACTCCTCTCCTGTACATTTTAACCACCGCCATACACTCCGCAATCATCTCCTGTATATACTACTCACCGCCATACACTCTGCATTCCCTATTTAACATTACCACAATCTGCACTATATAAGTCATCTCAGACCCTCTTTAACAACACCCCCGTTAAGCCAATATTTAGTGCAATTTAAGACATGTCCACTATTTACCACAATGCGCTTTGTGCGCCATATTGTTGTTCTTGTCGATGCCTAGGGCCCACTTTTGATCTTGCACATGGGCCCGCTGATTTCATGATACGCTCCTCCCCAAAAATCGGTAAAAAAAGATGTAAAAAATTATCTGGAGGGGGGGGGTGTCCCTGAATGGCAGTTTGGAAATGTGGTCACCCTATGTGGCACATATATGCAATACAATAATCAACTCTCAAACAAGTATAAGGTGCGAATCAGACATCGTCAGGGGACCGAACCAAGGTCTGTTATAACGAGCTAGTTATTATGGAGCTAGTGGTGACATCATCACGCCCACTGGCTGAGCATAGCAAAACTAAAGCCGGGTACACACTACAGAAAAAAAACTGACAGCTCCAGACGGAGCCGCTGTACTAACCATGCGAGGTTAGTTCAGCGATCTCCCCGGTTAACTCTTAACTGTGTTCTGCCAAAACACTACGATCAGCACTCTCTGTTATTGGCTGAGAGCGCTGATCAGGAGTCGGGCGGCTGCTAGTTTTCTGAACGGCCTGTCTGACATACTGCCTGACGAATCAGGATCTATTGATAGGGATATGCTAGAGGATGTGCTATCCTCTATCTTCTAACAAAATTGGAGGAATGTAACTACAGTACAGCTATCTATTGTCTATCTATAGCTGTCTAATTTACTAGATGTCTACACTCCAGGGTTGATTTACTAAAGGAAAATAGACTGTTTACTTTGCAAAGAACTTTGCACATTGCAAGAGAATGTTCCTTTAGCTTAGTAAATGAGTGGAAACTCTACTGACTTCCACCATCCAATCCTGTGCAAGTATGATGGTGTTTTTTTAATATTTTCCTTGCATGTAATTGTGTATTCTTTGCAAGGTGAAATTTCACCCTATTAACCATTAGATAGATAGATATTTACTATCTATCTATCTATCTATCTATCTATCTATCTATCTATCTATCTATCTATCTATCTATCTATCTATCTATCACAAGGAAGAAGGTTTGAGGCAGGAGAAGGATGGGAGTCACATATTGCTGAGTGAATTGTTTCAATAAGTAATGTGCAGCTTTTGAACTTGCCTGTGACTGGCTTGTGGAAGCTGCTAAGGGCATCCTCAATCTATCCATTGCTATATGCACGTATAGCAGTGGATAAATTAAGGATGCCCTTAGCAGTCTCCAACTTGGAGACTCTCTAAAATAAAAAACTCTCTTAAAGAGTTAGGACCGCAGTATACAGAGGAGCCTTAATGTGGGCAAATGTGTGCAACTAAAACCTTTGTTTTTAACCACTAGCCGATCTGTCCGCTGCAGTTATACTGCGGCAGGTTGGCTCGGCTGGGCAAATCGCCATAGCTGTACGTCCCTCCTTTAAGACTTCACAGCAGGCGCGCATGCGCCCGCCACGTGTCCCTGGATAACTGCTGAACACACAAATCCCGGTTCTCTCAGGGGAGAGGAGTACTAAGTACTAAGTATGAACACCGATCTCTCTCTTCCCCTAGTCAGTCCCATCCCCCTACAGTTAGAACACACCTAGGGAACACAGTTAACCCCTTGATCCCCCCCTAGTGTTAACCCCTTCCCTGCCAGTGTCATTTATACAGTAATCAATGGCTATTTTTTTTAACTCTGATCACTGTATAAGTGTCAATGGTCCCAAAATAGTGTCAAAAGTGTCCGATCTGTTCACCCCAATGTCGCAGTTCGGATACAAATCGCAGGTCGCCGCCATTACTAGTAAAAAAAATTATAATAATAAAAATGACATAAATCTATCCCCTATTTTGTAGACGCTATAACTATACTATTATAACTAACTACTATAACTTTTGCACAAACCAATCAATATACGCTTATTGCGATTTTTTTTTTTTTAACCAAAAATATGTAGAAGAATAAAATTGGGATATTTATTATAGCAAAAACTGCAACATATTGTGTTTTTTGCAAAATTGTCACTTTTTTTGTTTATAGCGCACAAAATAAAAACCGCACAGGTGATTAAATACCACCGCAAGAAAACTCTATTTTTGGGGAAAAAGGATATACATTTTGTTTGGGTACAATGTCGCACAACTGCGCAATTGTCAGTTTAAGCGTCGCAGTGCCGTATCACAAAAAATGGCCTGGTCGGGAAGGGGGGCAAATCCGGGGCTGAAGTGGTTAATACACTGTGCCACGTCCCTGGAAGGCACAGTGTATACACCGCTCCTAAGGCACCTCAAAGAAGCTGCTTGCTGGACTTTTTGTGACGTCCTGCCAGCGCAGCGCCCCAGTGTGAAAGTACTCGGGCCTTCACACTGGGATTGCAGATGAAGCTTTTTTCAGGCGCTTTACAGGCGCTATTTTTAGCACTAAAGCACCTGAAAAATGCCTCCAGGGTGAAAGGGGTCTATGTGTTCTACTATTTCATGGGGTCCACTAAGTAGTAGTGGAGACTATATTTATATGTATGTCTAGGCATACCTGGGCCCATATATATATATATATATATATATATATATATATATATACACTTATATGTATCCCCATATCTACCTTTAGTTGTGAGGGGACATATTGTCCACTGGTTCATCGCTCTCTATGATCTACCCTGTTTGTAAGTATTAAACTGCTTATCCTATATAAATTATGCGATTATAGTTGTAAATTGTTACCAATTAAACTCTGTCTGTGTTTATTCCTGTACAGGGTATAGAACTGTAATTTAACCCTTCATGTTCCTGAAGAAGCATTACTAAACGTGAAACATGTTGAACATAGTTCTGTTCTAGTGTAATCCCACGCATCCCCCTACAATTACAGCCTTGTGTTTACTATTAGTGTTCTGCTGATGCTCTTGTCTTTACTATGCTGAATAATTGTTAATGAAAGTACTTTGGGGGCTCCCTACCTATTTTTGGGAGGGTGGGTATACCCACATACTAGTCCAGGTCATTATAGATATGTTTTAGTTTGATTTTAATGATTTACTAATAAAATACCATATCTAAATATATATTTTTTTGTTTCTTTATTGTTGATACGGTGCCCATAAAGTCCCATCTTCTTGCGATTGCAATTATCCTTCCATTCACCACAGGGAGCCTAAACACCACTTCCGCCTTGCTGCCCACTTCAGATTGGGGAGAACCAAACTGAAACAAAAGCAAAAAGAAGAAGGCACACTGGCCTAGTTTATTACCATATAACTTTTTATTAATAAAACAAGTTACAATGTACTCACAAAAGTTTATTACCATATAACTTTTTATTAATAAAACAAGTTACAATGTACTCACAAAAGTACAGGATAAAGTGCATGTAGCACAATCCAGTCTGGTCCCAATGCTGGAATCGCATACATCCACAGCAGAGCAGCTTACACGTTTCAAGGACTATGCCCTCTGCATCATAGCTCAATTATTTAAATACATTTCACCAAGATTTTTAGCTGCACCTCACAGTACAGACAGCCATTTACACCAGCTTCTTCCAGTCATCAGTAAATTTACAGACAGTTTGTAAAAAATCCGTGATTTTTACAACTGTCTGTAAATATCAGGGGCTGATCATTTGTCATGCTGTGTTGACTTTTTAAGCATAAACCAGGCAAATTACTTGTTGTGGGTATTGTCAGTGTTGTGTTCATACTGTTTAAAGAGTAACTCCACTTTTGTTGAGAAAAAAACATTCCCCTCTGCGTGCTCTATGTACATGGCAGGAATTTTAACAAACTTTGTTGCAGATTCCTACCTTTTTTTAATCTGAAGAAATCCCTCTGTGTTTGTCTGTGCCCCTGTGCTGAGTGAGTTTAATGGGAGGGGTTTCATTATTATCAACCAGCTGCTGCACCTGCAGGTCACTAATGATGAAAATTGCAGGATCAGCGTCCCTTTAGATGTGATTTCCTATTGGAAGTATCACCCCACAAACATTTTTGTTGCAGGGGATGCCTGAATTCTGACTTGTATCTTAGTGAAGACTTCTGGGAAAATCAGTGAGCCAATCACACAAGCAGGAAATTACATATCTGTGGGGCGTTCTGTACACATTCTGCGTACAGAACACCTCCAGGTAGCCATTATTGCATTGCATTTTCCAGAAAATTACAGAGCTGCAGATTAAAAAAGGAAAGGACATTTTTAATACCATTAAATTACAATATGACTTGTGTCACAGTTGTATACACTATATTATTTTTTTTTATTTGCAATTTTTTTTCCCACGAAAATGGAGTAACCCTTTAACCGCTTCAGCCCCTGAAGATTTTACCTCCTTCTTGACCAGAGCACTTTTTGCGACTCGGCACTGCGTCGCTTTAACTGACAATTGCGCGGTCGTGGGATGTTGCACCCAAACAAAATTGACGCCCTTTTTTTCCCACAAATAGAGCTTTCTTTTGGTGGTATTTGATCATCTCTGTGGTTTTTATTTCTTGCGCTATAAACAACAAAAGAGCGACAATTTTGAAAAAAAAACGCATTATTTTTTACTTTTTGCTATAATAAATACCCCCCCCCCCCAAAAATATATAAAAAAAACAATTATTTTCCTCAGTTTAGGCCGATATATATTCTTCTACATATTTTTGGTAAAAAAAATCGCAATAAGCGTATATTGATTGGTTTGCGCAAAAATTATAGCGTCTACAAAATAGGGGATAGTTGTATGGCATTTTTATTATTCTTTTTTTTATTAGTAATGGCGGCGATCTGCGATTTTTATCGGGACTGAGACATTAAGGCTGACACATCGGACATTTTTGACACTATTTTGGGACCATTGTCATTTATACAGCGATGAGTGCTATAAAAATGCATTGATTACTGTGTAAATGACACTGGCAGTGAAGGGGTTAACCACTAGGGGGCGATAAAGGGGTTAAGTGTGTCCTAGGGAGTGATTCTAATTGTGGGGGGGAGGGGCTTCAACACACACGACAGTGATCACTGCTCTTGATGACAGTGATCTCTGTCCTGTCACTAGGCAGAATGGGGAAATGCCTTGTTTACAAAAGCATTTCCCTGTTCTAGCTCTCCGTAACACAATCGCGGGCACCGAGTCCATGGGACCCGTGGTCACAGTCACGGAGACTGCAGTGGGTGCGCGCGCACGTGGCCGCAGCACCGCTTCATAAAGGGGATGTACCTGTATGCTCTTTTGCCCACCAATGCCATTTTGCCAACGTAAATCAGAGTGGAATGGTCGGCAAGCGGTTAAATTTCGATTGTCTTAGCATTTAATAGGAGTTCTGTCATTTTTAAGATTGCCAGTAAAATATGTGCTCCATCAGTAAATTTCCCATGTTTTGTCAGTAAAAAAATGCTGCGGAAGGTTGGCCAAACTGGCCTCTTCTACAAAGAAACTTACCGTGTAGTTCCCTTATCACAACCATATAGCCACATGCACTCTTACAGGTAAGATAATCTACTAGATTTTTTTTTTATTCAGCAAATTAGAAATTCTGAAGGAAACCAATTAGGCATCTTCCACATGTGAGAAAGAAACACCACATTAGTAGCCCTGTAGCTCTTTTTCTTATGGCTCTGAATGCAGGTGCATTGTTGTCTATAAGATAATGTACACAGCTGCTTAAAAAGCAAAAATGTAGGAATGTGTTAAGAGCCATTAAAAAAAAGAAAAAAAAATAGAAAATGTTATGTTTGAGTGCATGTATTCACAAGAGCCCTTTAGTGTATATGTGTGAGTTGAAACACTGGAAGTTAGAAGAGGGTGAAGAGGAATTTACATGAGTATATATATATGTGTGTATGCACAGTTATGCACCTTTATGCGTGCATAAGCAAGGTATTTACAGAACAAAACCTACATTTTTTTACTCAGGATTTTTCTGCCAGCAAGATCCTGCCTATACAGATCAGTAAATTATTACACCCACGTGCAAGAGGCTTAAAGAGAATATACTTTCAAAAGATATTACCATTGTGTGAGACTTGAGCCGAAGGACCCCAGCTGTGCTAAGAAACAAACATAAAAGTACTATGGATCTTTATGTTTGTATGTGTTTATCACACCGTGAGATCATCAGTGTTTGCAGATCAACGGTAATGTAATATGCCTAAGATAAACACAGATCTACCTACAGACAGCAGAAGATAGCTAGATATTTAGGTATGTCAACCATATATTGAGCCATTGCCCGATCCTGCCAATTCTGACAATATCGTGTAATGATGATCATCTAGTGTCAGCACAAGAACTGATTGGTCAGAGGAAATCTCTTTGGCACCGCAGCCCATATATATACTACAAGACACTAAAGAATGCTCTCAGGAAGAGCTGGAATTTTTTAGGTGTCAGTAACTTACGCCACAACATCAAGTAAAATTCATATAGTTTATTAGGTTAATACTAAAAACATTAGGGAAAATATAGAATATGGTTAACAAAATTTGATCATTGACAGATTCACATTAACGCATGTCCACAATAACAATTTTTTATAAATGGTTGCCATGGTGTAGCAATCCCCACGTGTTTCGCCAATTTATAGGCTTCTTCAGGAGATATTTGCTACCACAACAATTTACTTTAAATATGAAGACAACCAATCCAAAAGATCAGAACAAAAAAGATTTTTTCTTTCAATAAAAAGGTTAAAAAGGAGTCCAGTCACAGCTCAATGTGAGGGAAAAAACAAAACTTGGAAACGGAGCCGTATGTGCATGGACGCAGGAGGGGTACTCAGGGCAAGAATTGTCTTTATCTCCCCTTTTGAAATGCTCACCTTGGGTACGTAAAACCTAGGCAGCCAAACAGCCTTACATGGGAATTAAAGAATTGACTCCAAGTAAGCAATCAGATATGTTTTCAAATGAGCTTGTATTGCACAGTTTTAATGCTTCAATCAGTACATGCCATCTTTTGTTGTGATTAGCTGTGATGGGTCAAAGCTAATCACATGGTACAGATGGGCTGTGATTGGTCTGTTTGTACCCTGTGTTCACCAATCCCAGCTAACAACAAAATTGTATACAATGGATGGCATGAAAGGAAGCCATTCATTGTTTACAACTGTCATGGGATCTGCTGTGATTGGTCACAGGAAAAACATGACACTGGCAGCAGGTCGGTGCAGTGATCAGTCACCGACTGTGTCTGTTGACTGATCGCGCCACTGCACCGCCCCGCAAGAGGGGCTGTCAGCTGATGTCACAGAGCCAGTCCAGGCTCTGAAAAGATCCAAACATATGGTCAGGATCCACCCAGATACGAGCCACTGAGAGCCTGAGCAAGCTGCTTTTGCCCCCTCCACAGCCCAGAGCTCCAATGAGTGCTGGAGGGGCAAAGCAGAGAGCTGGTGACTGACAGCGGTGGCAGGCAGCACGATCACAGGAAGACATCCATGGACGCCCTCCTGGCAAAGTAAGCCCATGCTGTAGTCATTTTTCGGCTATAGCCCAGGCAGGAAGTGGTTAATGCAGGCAATACATTAAAGCGATTTTTAACCCCTTCCCAACAATGTAACACATATATGCAGCCTCACGGAAAAAGGCTCTTTTTCCCATGGGGCCGCTTATATGCATAGCTCCCTTTGTGCTGGGAGCGTGAGGCACAGTGCACTCCCAGCACAGAGAACAGGGTCTCAATGGGAGTCCCAGGCCTCATGCTAATGATTGGGACCCGGATCTCCCAATACTGGGTCACCAGATTGCTGTGGTATCCTCTGATCGGCTATAACAGTGATCAGTCACTATGAAGCCCGCCCCTGTGTTTTTCTCTTTCTGTGAATGGAGAGGAAAGATACATTCTATCTTTTTCTTTCCTTGCAGAGAGGAAAAAAAAATGTTTGTAAAAATATAATGAATAAATAAGTATTACAAAATAAAAGAAAAAACAACTAGATCAAGGTTTGATTTAGGTCAGTGCCAGGGTTAGTGTTTAGGTCAAGTAAGGGTCGAAGGTCAAGGTCAGAATCAGCATATTTTGGGCATGGCTTTTTAATTAGTACCAGTGTCAGTGTGTTTTAGGTAGCACAAAAAAAAAATGTGCACTGTTGCTTCTGCGCTGTGCTATGGGTACAAACAACAACTAACATACACATATGTGATATCACTGCAGTCGTCAGGAGCAGGAACATTTATTTTGGGTTGTTCTTTGATGGTAGGTTATGGTAGTAACAAGAAATATACAGCTAAATTAAAAAAAAATTTTCCTTAGATAATAAAAATAAATAAATCAGGAGATATCCATAACCATTTACCACCAAATGAAAGCCCAATTTGTTCTGAAGAAAACAATGTTTACTCCACCAGGATGCACAAAGTTGTTGTGATGATATGTACAGTTTTACTAGCACACGTCAAAGTATTTAGATTCGTTTTACCCTTAGGCGTGAAGGGGTTAACCTTCATTTTTTTACATAATAAATATGTTATACTTATCTGCTTTGTGCAATGATTTTGCATAGAGCAGCCTTGATTCTCTTCTGGGGTCCCCCCAACTGGTGCTCCTGGCTCCTCCACTTCGATGAGCGCCCACCATATGAAGGCTTCTTATGGAGGCACTCGTGTGGGCTCGATCCCTAGCTCTGCTGAAGTAAAAGTAGTCATTTACTTCAGTCTGAATTATTTCCTGAAACATGTTTTTTGCTTTTTTGGTTACTCAGTTCTAAAATGTATTCTGTAATTTGAAGATGTTCACAGACCAACAGAAAGGTATCCTTTTTTTTTTTTTTTTTTTTTTTTTTTACTTTCACAAGGAGGTATGGATCTTTGCAGGAGAAAGTACAAAGTGATACACTTTCTAGCAGTATGTGAACTCTGCTGTACAAACAATGGTTTTTGTCTTTATCAAGATTAGGGAAGATAGTTAAACTTCCCCAGACACCTGTGACAGCCCAGTGTGACTTTTTATTTGATCTCTGGCTGTCCTTTGAAACTGCTTAGTGCTGGCTGGACTTCAAAGCTTTATTGCAGAGGTCGAACCTTTTTATCTGCAGTAGGTAACAGTTACGGTTATATGGAATTTATGGAGTATATAAAATCCTGCTGTGTTCCCAATCAAAGGTGAATTTCTTTTTTAAGTAATCCATCACGCTCCAAAACCTGATCGGTTATAATATTTTCAATTATTTGAGGAGTATTCTGTGAAAATTGAAATAGAAGAATGAAGCAAAATGATAAATGCAAGAGATCACTATAGAACCAATAGCCACTCAAGCTGACACATAGGTTTATAGTGTAGAGGGGGGTCGACCACCTAGAGCTTTTTGTGGACAGGCTGTACAGGACAAAGAGGTATACCATGGGAAAGGGGCAGCTTATTAAAATCTGAATAGTGCTTTGCAATGTGCCGGGGGTGATGGAAGGCATGAAAAATTTTTGGAATGCAAAAAAAGTGAACTAACCCTTTAGCAAATATTGTTTTGTGAATCAGTTGCAAAGTTTATTACTTGGGGATCCTGAGAGTCAAAACACTTCCTATTGCATGCTGACAACAGAAAGCCCTGCCTCACAATTAGAAGCGGTGTTGTCAGCCTGCTATGCACACTCCTTGAGTTGGCAGTTGGCCTTCTTCGGTCATGCCCCTTCGACAGAAACAGGACGTTGGGCCAGCTTCTGTCGGACCAGCTGCCCTACACCCTGGCCAAATGTCGACCAGTTTCTAATGAAATGGCTGATACCGCACGATATTTGGCACATGTGTACAGCCATTACCCACTTGCTGACCACCCTATAGCACTTTTACTGCTGCAGGGCAGCAGCTGTGGACAAAAAAAATCACATATATATATGTGTATGTGATTCTAAATTTACGCCACCAGGGGGCCTGGGCGCACGGCTGGCGGGCCGCTTCTGCTGTGATTCACAGCACGCGCTGATCTGTGGGTCCCGGGGACTCGATGTCCTCCGGCACCCACTGATTGCTGGTAAAACACTGAGAACTGATATATGTATGCCTATACAAACAAGGCATATCTCAGTTCTGACCGGGGGGGGGGGTGATCCTGTGTCTCTGAAAAGCAGACACTAGGATCGGTCTTTTACCCTAGTGAAAGCAGCATACTGTGTACACAAAAACACTGTCTAGGCACACAATTAACCCTTTGATCGCCCTAGATATTTAACCCCTTCCCAGCCAATGTCATTAGTACAGTGGCAGTGCATATTTTTAGCTCCGATCACTATATTAGTGTCAAAAGTTTCAGTTAGTGTCCGAATGTCTGCTGAAATATCGCAGTCCTGCTATAAGTTGCTGATCGCTGCCATTACTAGTATATAAAAAAAAATATCCATAAATATATTCCAAAGTTTGTAGATGCTATAACGTTCGCATAAACCAATCAATATACACTCATTAAGATTTTTTTTTACCAAAATCATGCAGCAGAATGCATATTGGCCTAAATTTATGAAGAAATTTGATTTTTTAATTTTTTTTTATTGGATATGTTTTACAGCAGAAATACCACCAAAAGAAAGCTCTATTTGTGGGGAAAACATTACATACATTTTATTTGGGTACAGTGTTGCACGGTCGTGCAATTGTCAGTTAGAATAACGCAGTGCCGTATTGCAAAAAGAGGCCTGGTCATGAAGGGGGGTAAATCTTCTGGAGTTTGAGTGGTTAAGAGGAGTGTGCACAGCATTCTGACAACACCTCTACTAATATCAAGGCAAATGCTTATTAGTGTCAGCCTGAAACAGAAAGTGCTATTACTAGCAGAATCTCCAAGTAAGAAACATTGCAACAGATTCACAAAAAACGGATTTGATTAAGAAAAATCTATAGAACGGCATATTACCCAACATACTGAAAAATAGATTTTGGGTTTACATAGACTTTTTTTAAGTTTAAGTTGACCTCTGACTTTAAGGAGGTTAGTGCAAGTTTATAAATACAGTCAGGACATTATTCTTTCCTAGGTACTATACTGTACATCTGAATGATGGCATCATTGTCCAAAGCTCCATCTTCTGAGTCACATGTAAATACAAATGAATAGTTCAATGCACTGCTGAAGGAAGAATGTTATCTGCTTCATCTTACAAACTATTTTCCAACTGTACAGAGTAAGGTTGGCCAAATACTGAGCAAATTGCAGCTGGTTCTTAATGAATCAGCCAAAATTCCCTTTGTGGATGGCCCTGTTGGCACCCTAGAGAGTGATGCTCTAGGCATTGGCACACAAGTTCCAGTATGGTATGTACACCCATGTATACAGTAATTTGAAAGTGTATACTATTATGTATAAATACTAATGTTGTACATTATTAGAACTGTATTTATTTTTTTTTAAATGCTTATTTTGAAGATAACGTGTTTGCTTTATGAATTAAAACATGCTTTTAATGAAGTGGAGGAGATAGGAAGTGGAGCTTCTGAGCTGGAATTGCCATGAGCATAAATGAGCAACCCCCGTTTTTGGGGATCCTGACCTTTTTATGTCTTATTTTCATGTGCACAGGCTTTATGGTTATATACCAGCCCCATTAGAATAATAATAATGCAAAGTTAAACAATACTACAATTGAATAACATAGATCATAAAAGTAAAGGAAAGTTTAAAAAGCCTTGCCCATGCCCTTATGGACATACATAAATATACATGCCCTTATAATTCAGGTGTACATAAACCTCAATAGTGTAACATAAATTGGCACTGATGTGTAACAAGAGGAATAATTCTAATGCCCTTATTTATGGCGAACTATAATGAAGAGCTGTAAAGGCTTTTTAAACATTACTATTGGACAATATACTGTCCATTTACTAGTTTCCTGTGTCCTGTAAAACAAAAGATTCTTCACGACCTTTTTTTTCCCAGTGTAGCTCTGCCATACATAGTCTTATAATAACAACAAAAGGTCTGACTCTTCGGGCATCAATTCCATCAGTAAGGTAGTTTTTGGGTGAATTGCTTATGGGAAATAGAATTTTTGCAGCATATTGTAAAATTCTTGTGATTGCCCATTGATTTCCCCATTTCTCCATATTAAAAAACAGGTACAGGTAATTCATAGCAAGGTATAGGAGGAGCAGCCAAATCAGATAAATTGTATCTAAATCCAAAAACAAAGATGTAACATATTACAGCTTGCCAATCCTGAAGCCTAGTACACATGGTCCAAATGTCGGGTGGCATTGGCCGGTTGAATAGAAACCGGCCGACATATGGTCCGTGTGTACTGGAGACAGTCCGACAGAAGCCTTCTGTTGAAGGGGTATGACCGAAAAAGGTCTGCTGACCACCTCCCGTTCAAAGCTCTCAGCCAATGGCTGAAAGCACTGACCGGAGTGTTCTGGTGGGCAGGGGGGGTGGGCATCCCCAGGGAGGGTGGGCATCCCACTGTCAGAATACAATAGCACAGCAGGGGAAATCGCTGTACTAACGTTGGATAGTTAGTACAGTGGCTCCTCCTGAGCTGTCAGTCTTTTTTCATTCAGCCCTGCTGGGTTGAACAAAAAAAAAAACACTGGTGAGTAGTAGGCTTTAGATGTGATGGCTGCTTTTGTTTCTATTTTCCTTTATTTTCACCTGGTAATCCTAACAGACTTCCTGTCTTAGGATGGCTACACTCAACCTTGAACAGTAGCATTGTCACCCTGTGCAGAAGGCAGCTTTAAAGATGAACCAGAAGGTTTAACCTGGACATAGATGAGAAGGTTCATCCACACAAATAACATGGACACAGGAATCCCCCCTGCCCGTAAAATATTTATATAATATATACATATGTGGGTGGCACAGTGGTGTAGTGGATAGCACTCTCACCTAGCAGTAAAAAGGGTCGCTGGTTCGAATCTTAACCACGACACTACCTGCCTGGAGTTTGCATGTTCTCCCTGTGCCTGCGTGGGTTTCCTCCGGGTATTCCGATTTCCTCCCACACTCCAAAGACATGCTGGTAGGTTAATTGGATCCTGTCTAAATTGTCCCCAATATGTATGAATGTGAGTTAGGGACCTTAGATTGTGAGCTCCTTGAGGGTAGGGACTGATGTGAATGTATAATGTATATGTAAAGCGCTGTGAAAATTGATGGCGCTATATAAGTACCTGAAATAAATAAAAAAAAATATGTATATATATTATTTGACAGTGGAATCTGGCACCATCAGAATACACTGATTGATCTGGTTGATCAACAAAAGTTTTCTAATTGATCTATTTGACAGAAGTCAATTTAACAACAGGGACAGCCACAGACTGATCAAAATGTGTCCAATCCCTGCTGAACTTTTGATCAGTCTATGTCTAGCTTTAGACGGATGGTAATAATAAATGACTGACAAATTAAAGCCTAACTCCAGGTAACCATTTTTAAGTAGTTTCAGAAAAAAATGTATTTCCTTTGGGATATACAGTAGGTTTTAACTAAATGAATAAAAGTAGACCATTGCATGTACACTATACTACCAAAAGTATTGGGACGCCTGCCTTTACATGTACATGACCGTTAATGGCATTCCAAGGATAAAACATATGATGTAATCGCGCTAAAGTCCATGAATATAAAATAACAGAAATAGTCAATAAATAATTCCACAGTAAAGTCTGTAATCCGTGAATCAATAAAAATCAGGGAAATCTATTTCTCCAGGATACCAAGGGCTGCTTCCTGTTGAGTGAAGTCGATCCTCCATATATGCATAAAAAACCAAAAAGAAAGCGCCTCTTAGGTATAAAGGATTTATTCACATGCTAAAAACATAGTAAACACTTACATTGAGGTAGATAATGTGCTGCTTCCATAAAGAACTTGTCCCGGTGTCTCTCAATAGTTCCCAGTGATCAGGGAGAGCCTAGGTGGACGCCGTGCGGGTGGCCGCGGACCTCCGCTCGGAAACACCGGCTGTATGAGCGGTGTAGTGGAAAAGTCACTTCCGCGTTCCAGCGGATCACATGGGGGATGACGTCACTCGGGCAGTTCAGATTAGCTGGGGACCACTACGCGTTTCAGAGCATGCGCGAAGCTCGTAACGGGCATGCGCGCTCCTTTTTCAAGTGTATTGTGGGAGAAGCTAACCAGGAAGCTAAATAACTCTAGGATGATGATAAGAGCCAATCATGACTAAGGAGGGGAGGGGATAACAGTATTAGGAACAAATTCTCTATGGATTACAAACTTAATGAATAAATAGATGATGTTGATAGAGTATTTTGACAAAACGAAAATATAAAATCAGAATATTAAATAATACAAAGTAATTATATATTATGATAATAAGTGAAGATCATAATTAGAAAATATATGACTAAAAATGAAAATAAAAATAAAAATAAATATATATATATAAATATAAAAATAAAAATAATAAAAATAAAATTCATAAAAATAATAGTAATAATATGTGGATAAAATAATGATAAATAAAATAATAGTATATATAATTATTCCGGCATGAAGAAAAATCTTTATCTAAAAATTCTTGTCTAAAATGGGCTAGGATACTGAATACGAAAATTATATGTATGTCCCTATATATATCGTTATTATTGGGACTAAAAGTGTAAATACAAGTGTATACAATACAACAAGTAACAAATGTGCATATATGTATACACACATAACACACATGTATACACACACATGCACATACATATACGTACGTACATGCGTATACGCATGCGCACATATATAGGAGAAAGGGCCTCAGTATGTTAATAGGTTGATAACAACAAATATATATTAGTAACAATATAATAGGCAGCAGGACACTCTTAATTCTATTATATTTATATCAGTAATATGTGAAAAGAGGACCTCAGTATGTTGATGGATTAATAGCAATAAAATAATAAACAGCAATAAAAATTAATATAAACATTCCATTCCGTATAATATGCCGCAGAAACCCTAAATTAAAATATATTATATATAGATGGTCTAATAAAGGTAATTTTAGTGAGTATATTTAGATAAAAGGATACGTTCTATAAGATGGTGTTGACCTCCAGTTCCTCATTTAACCCGTTAGGTGCTAAAGTATCTAAAATAAAAATCCAAAAAGTTTCACGCTCACAAAGTTTGGAAAAACGTTCAGCCTCGGATAATTTGTGTGGAATAGACTCAATTACCCAAACCTGTAGGCCGACAGTGGATTTCTGGTGACATTCAAGGAAATGTCTGGGAACGCTGTGTTCATCACAGCCTTGTTCTATAAAACGGCGATGTTTGCCGAACCGTTGTCGCAAAGGACAAATAGTGCGTCCAACGTACAGTAATTTACAGGGGCATGTGAGACAATACACAACGTAATCTGTAGAGCAGTTATAAAAGCCTTCTAGTTGGTATATTTTATCCTTATGTTGGAAGCTTCGTTGGCCGTGTCTAACGAAAGTACAGGTTTTACATAAGGCCTTATTGCATCTATACATACCCGTGAGTGGAATCAGACAGAGTGGGCTCTCTGATTTGTTGGTTTTAAATTTACTAGGTGCCAATTTACAGAACTACAGATCTACAGAAATTATGTGAACATAATGAGAATACATATAAATATCGCCCTCACAATCTCACTCCCGGAGAGAAGGCCGCACTCCACTCTCTGTCTAATAATCCCGATGTCATTATCAAATCGGCTGATAAGGGAGGGGGAATCGTTATTTTAGATCGGACGTCCTATATTATGGAGGCATCTAGGTTACTGTCAGACTGTATTACATACAAGAAACTTACTTCTGATCCTTTACCCCAGTTCAAAGTTGAAGCAGATATTTTAGTTCACTCTGCATTATCAGATGGTATTATCACTAAACTTGAAGCCTCTTTTCTAAGAAAAGATTTTTATAATACACCTTATTTTTATTATTTACCTAAAGTGCATAAAAATTCCCTTAATCCTCCCGGTAGACCCATTGTTGCCTCCATGGATAGCATTACTAGCGGCTTTTCCCAATATGTAGATTCATTTCTGCAGCCTCTAGCACAGAATCTCCCCTCATATATTCGAGATTCAATACACCTCATGGAATTGTTGGCACCCTACAGCTGGCAAGATAGTTACTTTTGGCTCTCTTTGGATGTTAATTCCTTATATACGTCCATTCCTCATCAGATAGGTTTAATGGCGGTACAACACTTTCTTTCTTTAGACTCTAACATCAATGGCAAACAAGCTGTATTTATCTCTGAAGCCACGTCATTTTGTTTAAGTCATAATTATTTTCATTTTAATGATGATTTCTACCTACAGACCCATGGCACAGCCATGGGCACTAATTTTGCCCCTTCTTACGCCAACCTTACCATGGGTCTGTGGGAAGAAAAATACATATGGAACAATAATCCCTTTGCCCGACACATTATATTTTTTGGCAGATTTATAGATGACATTATAGTCATTTGGGATGGCCCACCATCGTCTATGGAATGTTTCGTTTCGCATTGTAATACCAATGACTTTGGTCTTTCATTTACATTTGAATACAACAATGAAAGTCTCCCTTTTCTTGATTTAGAATTATTTCATGATGCCAATTCCATTTTTTCCCGCAATTATACGAAACCGACATCAGGTAATTCGTATCTGCATTTTACCAGCTGTCATCATCCACAGTGGATAAATAACATACCAAAGGGCCAATTTTGTAGATTGAGGCAGAACTGCACCAGGGAATCAGATTACATTGCACAGAGTATACATCTTAAAAATAAATTTTTAGAAAAGGGGTTTCCTGAAAAACTGGTTGACCAAGCTCATGCCATTTACCTCCCCGGAAAAAAACCCAAAACAACCAAACAGACTGATCAGAGTACGGTTCGCTTTATTACTAGGTATCACAATAAACATAGAAGAATGGAATCTATACTCCTTAAACATTGGGGTATTCTCAAACAGGACCCTTTTCTTCTTAACGACCTTGGTGATAAACCAATGGTTACCTATAGAAGGGCCCCAACATTAAAAAATAAATTGGCACCTAGTAAATTTAAAACCAACAAATCAGAGAGCCCACTCTGTCTGATTCCACTCACGGGTATGTATAGATGCAATAAGGCCTTATGTAAAACCTGTACTTTCGTTAGACACGGCCAACGAAGCTTCCAACATAAGGATAAAATATACCAACTAGAAGGCTTTTATAACTGCTCTACAGATTACGTTGTGTATTGTCTCACATGCCCCTGTAAATTACTGTACGTTGGACGCACTATTTGTCCTTTGCGACAACGGTTCGGCAAACATCGCCGTTTTATAGAACAAGGCTGTGATGAACACAGCGTTCCCAGACATTTCCTTGAATGTCACCAGAAATCCACTGTCGGCCTACAGGTTTGGGTAATTGAGTCTATTCCACACAAATTATCCGAGGCTGAACGTTTTTCCAAACTTTGTGAGCGTGAAACTTTTTGGATTTTTATTTTAGATACTTTAGCACCTAACGGGTTAAATGAGGAACTGGAGGTCAACACCATCTTATAGAACGTATCCTTTTATCTAAATATACTCACTAAAATTACCTTTATTAGACCATCTATATATAATATATTTTAATTTAGGGTTTCTGCGGCATATTATACGGAATGGAATGTTTATATTAATTTTTATTGCTGTTTATTATTTTATTGCTATTAATCCATCAACATACTGAGGTCCTCTTTTCACATATTACTGATATAAATATAATAGAATTAAGAGTGTCCTGCTGCCTATTATATTGTTACTAATATATATTTGTTGTTATCAACCTATTAACATACTGAGGCCCTTTCTCCTATATATGTGCGCATGCGTATACGCATGTACGTACGTATATGTATGTGCATGTGTGTGTATACATGTGTGTTATGTGTGTATACATATATGCACATTTGTTACTTGTTGTATTGTATACACTTGTATTTACACTTTTAGTCCCAATAATAACGATATATATAGGGACATACATATAATTTTCGTATTCAGTATCCTAGCCCATTTTAGACAAGAATTTTTAGATAAAGATTTTTCTTCATGCCGGAATAATTATATATACTATTATTTTATTTATCATTATTTTATCCACATATTATTACTATTATTTTTATGAATTTTATTTTTATTATTTTTATTTTTATATTTATATATATATATTTATTTTTATTTTTATTTTCATTTTTAGTCATATATTTTCTAATTATGATCTTCACTTATTATCATAATATATAATTACTTTGTATTATTTAATATTCTGATTTTATATTTTCGTTTTGTCAAAATACTCTATCAACATCATCTATTTATTCATTAAGTTTGTAATCCATAGAGAATTTGTTCCTAATACTGTTATCCCCTCCCCTCCTTAGTCATGATTGGCTCTTATCATCATCCTAGAGTTATTTAGCTTCCTGGTTAGCTTCTCCCACAATACACTTGAAAAAGGAGCGCGCATGCCCGTTACGAGCTTCGCGCATGCTCTGAAACGCGTAGTGGTCCCCAGCTAATCTGAACTGCCCGAGTGACGTCATCCCCCATGTGATCCGCTGGAACGCGGAAGTGACTTTTCCACTACACCGCTCATACAGCCGGTGTTTCCGAGCGGAGGTCCGCGGCCACCCGCACGGCGTCCACCTAGGCTCTCCCTGATCACTGGGAACTATTGAGAGACACCGGGACAAGTTCTTTATGGAAGCAGCACATTATCTACCTCAATGTAAGTGTTTACTATGTTTTTAGCATGTGAATAAATCCTTTATACCTAAGAGGCGCTTTCTTTTTGGTTTTTTATTGTTAATGGCATTCCAGTCTTAGTCCGTAGGGTTCAATATTGAGTTAGCCCACCCTTTCTCATCAGATAGGTTTAATGGCGGTACAACACTTTCTTTCTTTAGACTCTAACATCAATGGCAAACAAGCTGTATTTATCTCTGAAGCCACGTCATTTTGTTTAAGTCATAATTATTTTCATTTTAATGATGATTTCTACCTACAGACCCATGGCACAGCCATGGGCACTAATTTTGCCCCTTCTTACGCCAACCTTACCATGGGTCTGTGGGAAGAAAAATACATATGGAACAATAATCCCTTTGCCCGACACATTATATTTTTTGGCAGATTTATAGATGACATTATAGTCATTTGGGATGGCCCACCATCGTCTATGGAATGTTTCGTTTCGCATTGTAATACCAATGACTTTGGTCTTTCATTTACATTTGAATACAACAATGAAAGTCTCCCTTTTCTTGATTTAGAATTATTTCATGATGCCAATTCCATTTTTTCCCGCAATTATACGAAACCGACATCAGGTAATTCGTATCTGCATTTTACCAGCTGTCATCATCCACAGTGGATAAATAACATACCAAAGGGCCAATTTTGTAGATTGAGGCAGAACTGCACCAGGGAATCAGATTACATTGCACAGAGTATACATCTTAAAAATAAATTTTTAGAAAAGGGGTTTCCTGAAAAACTGGTTGACCAAGCTCATGCCATTTACCTCCCCGGAAAAAAACCCAAAACAACCAAACAGACTGATCAGAGTACGGTTCGCTTTATTACTAGGTATCACAATAAACATAGAAGAATGGAATCTATACTCCTTAAACATTGGGGTATTCTCAAACAGGACCCTTTTCTTCTTAACGACCTTGGTGATAAACCAATGGTTACCTATAGAAGGGCCCCAACATTAAAAAATAAATTGGCACCTAGTAAATTTAAAACCAACAAATCAGAGAGCCCACTCTGTCTGATTCCACTCACGGGTATGTATAGATGCAATAAGGCCTTATGTAAAACCTGTACTTTCGTTAGACACGGCCAACGAAGCTTCCAACATAAGGATAAAATATACCAACTAGAAGGCTTTTATAACTGCTCTACAGATTACGTTGTGTATTGTCTCACATGCCCCTGTAAATTACTGTACGTTGGACGCACTATTTGTCCTTTGCGACAACGGTTCGGCAAACATCGCCGTTTTATAGAACAAGGCTGTGATGAACACAGCGTTCCCAGACATTTCCTTGAATGTCACCAGAAATCCACTGTCGGCCTACAGGTTTGGGTAATTGAGTCTATTCCACACAAATTATCCGAGGCTGAACGTTTTTCCAAACTTTGTGAGCGTGAAACTTTTTGGATTTTTATTTTAGATACTTTAGCACCTAACGGGTTAAATGAGGAACTGGAGGTCAACACCATCTTATAGAACGTATCCTTTTATCTAAATATACTCACTAAAATTACCTTTATTAGACCATCTATATATAATATATTTTAATTTAGGGTTTCTGCGGCATATTATACGGAATGGAATGTTTATATTAATTTTTATTGCTGTTTATTATTTTATTGCTATTAATCCATCAACATACTGAGGTCCTCTTTTCACATATTACTGATATAAATATAATAGAATTAAGAGTGTCCTGCTGCCTATTATATTGTTACTAATATATATTTGTTGTTATCAACCTATTAACATACTGAGGCCCTTTCTCCTATATATGTGCGCATGCGTATACGCATGTACGTACGTATATGTATGTGCATGTGTGTGTATACATGTGTGTTATGTGTGTATACATATATGCACATTTGTTACTTGTTGTATTGTATACACTTGTATTTACACTTTTAGTCCCAATAATAACGATATATATAGGGACATACATATAATTTTCGTATTCAGTATCCTAGCCCATTTTAGACAAGAATTTTTAGATAAAGATTTTTCTTCATGCCGGAATAATTATATATACTATTATTTTATTTATCATTATTTTATCCACATATTATTACTATTATTTTTATGAATTTTATTTTTATTATTTTTATTTTTATATTTATATATATATATTTATTTTTATTTTTATTTTCATTTTTAGTCATATATTTTCTAATTATGATCTTCACTTATTATCATAATATATAATTACTTTGTATTATTTAATATTCTGATTTTATATTTTCGTTTTGTCAAAATACTCTATCAACATCATCTATTTATTCATTAAGTTTGTAATCCATAGAGAATTTGTTCCTAATACTGTTATCCCCTCCCCTCCTTAGTCATGATTGGCTCTTATCATCATCCTAGAGTTATTTAGCTTCCTGGTTAGCTTCTCCCACAATACACTTGAAAAAGGAGCGCGCATGCCCGTTACGAGCTTCGCGCATGCTCTGAAACGCGTAGTGGTCCCCAGCTAATCTGAACTGCCCGAGTGACGTCATTCCCCATGTGATCCGCTGGAACGCGGAAGTGACTTTTCCACTACACCGCTCATACAGCCGGTGTTTCCGAGCGGAGGTCCGCGGCCACCCGCACGGCGTCCACCTAGGCTCTCCCTGATCACTGGGAACTATTGAGAGACACCGGGACAAGTTCTTTATGGAAGCAGCACATTATCTACCTCAATGTAAGTGTTTACTATGTTTTTAGCATGTGAATAAATCCTTTATACCTAAGAGGCGCTTTCTTTTTGGTTTTTTATTGTTAATGGCATTCCAGTCTTAGTCCGTAGGGTTCAATATTGAGTTAGCCCACCCTTTACAGCTATAACAGCTTCAACTTTTCTGGGAAGGCTGTCCACAAGGTTTAGGAGTGTGTCTATGGGAATGTTTGACCATTCTTCCAGAAGTGCATTTGTGAGGTCAGGCACTGATGTGGACAAGAAGGCCTGGCTGGCAGTCTCTGCTCTAATTCATACCAAAGATGTTCTATTGGGCTGAGGTCAGTCAAGTTCCGCCACCTGAAAGGAACATGTCTTTATGGACCCTGTTCCCACAAAGTTGGGAGCATGAAATTGTCCAAAATGTCTTGGTATGTTGACGCATTAAGAGTTCCCTTCACTGGAACTAAGGGGCCAAGCCCAACCCCTGAAACACAACCCCACACCATAATCCCCCCTCCACCAAATGATTTGGACCAGTGCACAAAGCAAGGTCCATAAAGACATGGATGAACGAGTTTGGGGTGGAGGAACTTGACTGGACTGCATAGAGTCCTGACCTCAACCCGATAGAACACATTTGGGATGGATTAGAGTGGAGACTGCAAGTCAGGCCTTCTCATCCACATCAATGCCTGACCTCACAAATGCACTTCTGGAAGAATGGTCAAACATTCCCATAGACATACTCCTAAACCTTGTGGACAGCCTTGACAGAAGAGTTGAAGCTGTTATAGCTGCAAAGGGTGGGCCAACTCAGTATTGAACCCTATGGACTAACTCTGGGATACCATTAAAGTTCATGTGCGTGTAAAGCCAGGTGTCCCAATACTTTTGGAAATATAGTGTACCTCTGGCAGGTTTAAAAGGTTTGTAAAAAGCCCTCTACTTTTGTCTAGACAGGCTGGTCTGTTAAAAGGAGTTAAAAAACAACAGACTTAAGGCCCGTACACACGATACGAAAATCGGATGGAAAAATTTGTACGACAAGCTGTCTGCCGATTTTTGCATCGCCAGTATGGTGCTTTCGACAGCAATTTCACTTTTTCGTCAGACAAAAGCTGGATGTGCAGACTATAAATTTTTGGTTGGATGTGAACTCAACGTCCGATTTTCTTTCATTAGTATGGTTTTCGTGCGAAAAAAATCGTAAGAGCAAGACTACGCATGCTCAGAAACGAAAGAATACATACAAAACTATTCAACACATTACGTCACTACTGTTGTACGAAAATTTTCGTATTGTGATTTGTGAGTAACCTCTTCACTTTTGACATGAGACTAGCATGCCACAAAAAAACGGACGTTCGGTCGCCCGAAAATCAAAGCTTGTGTACGAGGCTTTACTGACAGGTAAAGGTGACAATAAAGGAGGAATTTAAAAAAAAAATAATAATAATAATAATCAGGCTACCATATCTAAGGACTGGTATGATGCTATATATTAAATATTTGTTATTGAGTTTCGATATGCTTAAATGCTTTGTCAGGTTGAGCAGATCCGTGAATTGAGAGTAGATTAGCCCAACCATTTTTGAGTAATCCTCAAAATTATGATCATTACTTGCCTTTATCCTTTTTATGACCAGCCTTGCACTTTCTCTTTGAAAACCTTTCAGTGTTGCATGATAAGTTTTTAATTCAACCCTTAGACCCCAATGAGAAAGGATTTCCTCTTTTCTTTTCTTTTCTTTGAATTATCTGCAAAAGCAGTATGCTAAGAACATTGCTGGTACTATGTAAGAAAACACACCCTGCCCTAAGGAAATTATGTCAATTGTGGAATAAAGGTGGATCCCATCAAGATGTGTGCTTCTAAGCCCTTTCCAGGTATGACACAAATGTTTATGATGCGCTACCATTCCTAAAAATACAATCAGATTCATTTTCTTAATAGATACTTAAATATAACACGTATTGGTATATTGGGATTGTTTGCAGTATTCATTTGTAAGCTGGAACGAGCAATGACTGATACCCACCTCGTTTTGCATGATGTCATTACTTGTCATGTTTAATCTACTTTAGTCTCCTCAAAGAGGCCCCCTCGTACTTTCTTGTTCAGGGAAGGGTGGATTCCAAGTGTCTCACAGCACATCCTGCAGTGTCTGCTAAACAATTGCATGGAATTCTTTTCATTTACTCCAAACAGATCTGATTTGAAGGGTTTGTGAATTATGATAATTATAACCTTTAAACCATTCACAACCAAGGATCTTTTGTCTTGTCTTGAGATGGCCATAACCAAACTAAGATCATCACATGAGAATGTTTTTTTGTGAAATCATGTGCCGAGTATGAAACACAAACTATTGTACCAATGGACTGCGGGAGACAGGCGTTGCTGGAGATTGAAAAATTGGAATTTTCCCTATGGAATATTCTTTAGTTCTGCAGATGATTGGAAATAAACTGGCATTGCATAAGTGTAGTGATGAATCACTTAATGCAGTGGCGGCTGGTGCTCAAAATTTTTGGGGGGGTGCAAACAAACTGAAAAATTCAGAAAAAAAACCCCATCAATTGCAGCCTCACCGTATCATCAATCGCAGCCACTGTGCCATCAATTGCCACCACTGTGCCCATCAAACGCAGCCACTGTGCCCATCAATTGCCACCACTGTGCCCATCAAACGCAGCCACTGTGCCCATCAATTGCCACCACTGTGCCCATCAAATGCAGCCACTGTGCCCATCAATTGCCACCACTGTGCCCATCAAATGCAGCCACTGTGCCAATCAAATGCAGCCACTGTGCCCATCAAACGCAGCCAATGTGCCCATCAAACGCAGCCACTTTGCCATATCAAATGCTCCCACTGTGCTATAAAATGCTGCCACTGTGCCATCAAATGCTGCCAATGTGCCCCATCAAATACAGCTACTGTGCCCATCTTATTCAGCCACTGTGCCCATCTTATGCAGCCCTGTGCCCATTTTATGCAGCCACTGTGCCCCATCAAATGCAGCCACTGTGCAGCATCGAATGCAGCCACTGTGCCCATCATATGCAGCCTCACTGTACTCCATCAAATGCAGCCTCACTCTGCCTTATCAAATGCAGCCTCACTGAGTCTCATACTTACTTACCTTACAGGCAGCTCCGCTCGGGCCATGCGTTCCATGGAGCTGCCTGTGTCACTCCCGGTTCACCACTAGCATATGGAAACTGGAAGTGACCAATTAACTAGAAGAACAAAGCTCCCGGCCGTAGTATTGCTGTTCGGCGCTTTAGAATGCGCCACAAAGTAGGTCAAAAGCCTGCAAATGAAGCGCCTCGTCTGCAGTCTCGTGATTGCATTGACGTGGCACTTCCCATAGTGCACTGTGTCCGGCACCCGAACACAGTGCACTTAAAGAACTTTTTTTCTATTTTTTTTTCAAAGGGGCCTTTTAAAAAAAAATTTTTTGTGACTGCTGGGTGGGGCGGCGCCCATGCGCCCCCTACGGACGGGCCGCCACTGACTTAATGTATGTTTAATAATGAATGTGTATGTGCTCAAGAAAAGTTTATCTGAGGGCCTGATTGTTTCACATGATCAAACCCCTTCATATATGGCCAACTTAAAGTGATACTAAACACATACTGTTTAATTTACATTGTCCCTTCTATTTCTGTGGATGATGGCACTGTAATTATTTTATTAAAAAAAAAAAATCTAAGTACCTTTTTCCTAATCAATATACAGTTGCCACATGACCCAGCTCTTTCCCATCCTCCCTACAGGGAAACATAAGCAGGAGGAGCTTCTAGTTCTCTGCTGTTGGTCACATGTTCAAAATAATAACAAAAAAACTGCCTTTGGGATACAGAGTAAAAATAAATAAATATTATCAATAAATTGTTTAAATTGGCATACACATATATATTTGAAATTACATCTTTATTATTTTGTGGTGTGGGTGGATTTCTGCCAGTCACAGGCTGTGTCACACCCCTCCAGTCTGTGTCTTAGAATAAGAGGGAGGTGAAGCCTCCATTAATCTACATGTAATATCCCGCCCCCATTGTGTTTAGCTGGTTATTGGGCATGGAGGTGGAGGGAGGGAGTGGGCTGTCATTTGCACCTGTGTATACGCCCACATGTGTGATTCTATAGTCAGCATAGAACCACACTGAAAACTGAGCATGTGCAGAGTTGCCACTACAGCTGCAAAATCCCTGGATGAATTGGGGACATGGACAGAAGGGGGAGATAGAGAGCAGTGGGATCAACCAGGTTTTTTGCAGAATAGAGAAAACTAATCTCATAGTGACTGAGTAAGTATGAATAGCATTTTATAAGCCATTTATTGATTGTTTTTTGTGATGTGGATTTAGTGAAACTTTAGGGGCTCAAGCTACCCATATTTCACTGTTAGATAAGTGATGACAGGATACATCCCCACTGCTTTCCAATCCAGGATTCCAGCAGACCAGCAACAAGTTCTGAACTTGAATATCCAGGTCAGTCCACTTGCTTAAGCCTTGATACGAGAGTCTCTATTTTTGTGTTGGACCCTGCAATCATTTTATATTATGAAGAATGTAGCGGGGTATGTGAAAATCCTCTGCTGCAGCAGATTCCATGGCGGGTGGAGTTGAGTCTGGAATTCTGGTGAGAAGATGTCTACGAAGTCTCTCAGCAATAGAAAAACCAATGGGGGATTCCCTTCAATAATATCCCAACATAACTGGACAATCAGTTTTGTGTGAATTGACTCTTTAGGGTACCAATAAACCAAATTTCTGATTGCAAGTACCTGATCATTGAACAGATGGATCATTTTGCATCAAATCTACTGGTAATCAGACAATATATTTTTTTATTGCAAAAGCAGATTCTAATTATATTTATACGGACAACCCAGAAGATTTGGCTAGTGGGTGTCAGAATGCTGAACAGTGTTTGAAATCTTAAGCCTAGTACACACGGGCCGAATGTCAGGCAACATTGGCCGGTTCAATAGAAACAAGCCGACATTTGGCCCGTGTGTGCAGCATCTGGTCCGACAGAAGCCAGCCGTTCGAAGGGTCATGACCAAAAATGGTCTGCCGACCGACTCCTAGTCATTGACTGAGAGTGATAACCAGAACGTTCTGCCCCCCCCAGTCAGAACACAATAGCACAGCAGGAAAGATAGCTGTACTAACATCTGATTGTTAGTACAGCGGCTCTGATCTGAGCTGTGGGGTTTTTTTTGTTCAACTTGCTGGGTTAAATGGAAAAAAAACTAGTAATGTGTATGGGGCTTAAATCTCTCTGACCCCAGATGTTGTCACACTGTTTGATCTCAGCTTCAGTGATGCTGACCATGTAAAGAATCCTTCTTGCTTCTAAAGTAAAGCCATGAATTAGACCATAAACATGATGAACAGTTATTACGGTATCTGAATGGGCACATCTCTTGCAAATATAATATGGTACACAGATTATCATTGACTCTGGTCCATTTTTTCCCTTTACAAATCTGACCCAGTAGAATAATGGCCACCGTATCTTATGTAACAAGGCAGATCACCGTTCTGACAGTAGAGAAGGGATGGAATTTGTGTCCCTGCAAAGCACGGAATACATTCCATCTCTTCCCCTAGTAAAAGCACCTCCCACAGTACAAATAAACACTGGCTAGGCACAAAGTTAACCCTTTGATCACCCCTGATGTTAACCCCTTCCCAGCCAGTGTCATTAGTACAATGACAGTGCATACTTTTTAGCACTGATCACTATATTAGTGTCACTGGTCCCCAAAAAGTGTCAGTTAGTGTCAGAATGACCGCCGCAATATTGCAGTTCCGCTATAAGTCGCTGATCATCATTACTAGTAAAAAAAAAAAAAAATCCCATAGTTTGTAGACACGATAACTTTTGCGCAAACTAATCAATATACGCTTATTAGGATTTTTTTTTACCAAAAATATGTAGCAGAATACATTTTGGCCTACATTTATGAAGAAATTCGATTTTAAAAAGGCTTACTTTAAATAAACGTGATTTAATCATAATTTTTAAAGAGCAACTGTCATCTCTGTCCCACAAATTGTGTCTCATTTACGGCGTGTGCTGCCATTTTGCTCCTCAACGGAGGAATAAAACACTATGTGCAGAAAGATCACAAGGTTTAAAAGCTGCTTAGAAGGTTTCACTTTCATTTTTACTGCTTGCCCTTCTTCCTCACACTTAGAGCCTGGTACAGATGCATTTCTCTTCAAACAATCACACAGTTTGTAGTGTATTTGAAAACAATGGGATAAAGGAATATTCCTGAATTTTGTTTTATCTCATGATTACTGTGAAATTGTGTGACTGCATCAATGCAGTGCATGTTATCTCAGCTTACAGAGCTTGGATTGATTGAATGAGTTTATCAAAAATGTAAATATTGCAGAATATACAGCTACTAAGCTCTATTTCATGCTGAATAAACAAAATTATTAATGTATTTTAAATAGAAAACTACCTTTTAGATAGATTTTCACTCCAAAAGAATTTTATAAAAATAAATGTAAGAAAAACTTAAAAAATCAGATTTAAATAAAAAAATCAGATTTTTAAAATTGTTTTTTTTTTTTTTAAATCATCAATTTTTATGTTTTTTTTTTTTTTGCTAAATTGTCGGTCAGTTTTTGTTTATAGCGCAAAAAAAAACCGCAGAGGTGATCAAATATCACCAAAAGAAAGCTCTATTTTGGGGGAAAAAAAGGACATACATTTCTATTTGGATACAGCGTTGCATGACCGCGCAATTGTCAGTCAAGGTAACACAGTGCCGTATCACAAAAAATGGCCTGGTCATGAAGGGGGGGGGTAAATCTTCCAGAGGTCAAGTGGTTAATGATAGGTCAACTTTAAAGGGAAAATATTTTTATTCGCATATCATTTCAGTATCAAACACATAGATATGCATTGTGAGAAGGAGGTGTGTTTATTGGCTCGTCAACATGCACTTAGGGCCTATTGTAAAGGAACGCTCAATGCAAAGCATGATGCAATTCACTAACACGCTCAAAAACGCACTCATAAGGGTAAAGGGGCCCTTACAATTGTTTGCTTTTTGTCTTTTCCATTATATAGAAAGAAAATACATACACAACTATATCTTTCCCTTTAAAGTTATATCTAACTTTTTTTTTTTTTTCACTTTCAAAGCAAATCAGTTTGTTCCTTTACTTTGTATGGTGCTTAGTGCCTTTTCTATAGCTCATCTTGTTTCTAAATGTCTAAGTGAAACTGCTGTGGAATAGGCTCTGTGTTTTTCCCTCAAACTCATCAAAAATCTTGCTTTGTTCTGAAATCAAATAAAGCTGTGCCAGAAGAAAGCAGGCCTGCTTGATCAGTGCTCGGAGTTCTTACAATCTTTTGTTGTTCAGGCAGCAGGGTCTCCGCTTTCATCGTCAATGCGTAAAATTTAACACCCTCCCCTCAACATGGTTACTTACTCACTTTGTTTTTGTTCATCAAATTAATTATTAATGTATTGATTTATCTTTGAAGAGAAGCTTGAAGGGAGATAAACCCTGACAAAGGAAAACTAGCCTTTGAATTTATTTGCTTAAATGGTTTGTAAGGGATATTCTTTAACGCATGGAAATACGCGTTATCTGTACACACACATATGGTAGTCTTTAATAGAGCATTGTATGATTTTAGACACATTGAGAACCGTTGTCAAATGTCCCTGGATGTCAGGTTTTGATGATTGGTCCCAGAAATTATCCCTGATTTCCAGCACCAATAAAACATAACATAGTTTGAGCTCAAGAAAAGCAAACTATGTTCACAACTCTATATGTTCACTATAAAATATGAAAAGGTAATGAGATCTTTAGGCAGACAGAAGCTGCTGATCTTCTCCAACCCTTTTCAGCCACTTCCTGTCCCCATGTATTCACTCCAGTGTTGTTGGGGGGAGGATCCCTCCATCAATTTCATTTGTGTGGCTGGATAAATCTGTTCATTTTTTTTTTCTTTCAGCCCACTGGCTGAATGAAAAAATCTGAACCATCTATAGCCAGCTTTATTGAGTCTAACTATGTAAGGATAATTTTGAACTTATCCTCAAAACTTCGATGAGCATTTACTGAGGTGAGAATTTATTCCGCAATATTAAAGTGTTACTAAAACCAGGACCCTGCATTCACTATATCTGCTCTCCCACAGTACACAGAACATGGGAATGCAATTATTTTAATAAATATAAACTGCTGGATACCTTTTCTCATCAGCAGTATATAGCAGTCTTGTGACTTCTATGAGAGTCTGGGTAAAGCTTGTAGGAGGACTTTTCATTCAACTCTGACTGTCCTATGAGGCTGCATGACTCCTGACCCTCAGTCTGGACAGTGCTGATTGGCCCTGTGCTGATCACATGCACCCTTCCAAAAAAATAAACTCTCCAGCAATATACACAGAAGATGGATTAAGGGTTGTGGAAGAAGGGGAGGATCGGAGAAGACAGGATTAGCCTTTATACACAATGCACAGGATTTACCCCATAGGTTCCACAGTGAGTACAACAAGCATCCTTTACTGCATATACAGACTGATTTTACTGCTGTGGGTTTAGTAACACTGGGGGGGTTTATTTACTAAAACTGGAGCATGCAAAACCTGGTGCAGTTCTGCAAAGAAACCAATCAGCTTCCAGGTTTTATTGTCAAAGCTTAATTGAACAAGCTGATGTTAGAAGCCGATTGGCTACCATACACAACTGCACCAGATTCTGAGTGCTCCAGTTTTAGTAAATCTCCTCTTTTCAGAGAGGAGTCCTCTGACCCTCTGTCTAGACAGTGCTGATTGGCCCTGTGCTGATCACATGCAAAAACTCTCTAGCAATATACACCAAACTGAGCATGTGCAGAGTGACTCCAAAAGCTCTGTTCTATCAGGAGATGGATTGGGGACCGCGGAAGAAGGAGAGGATCAAAGAAGACAGGATCAAACAGCCTTTTTTACACAATGTGGAGGATTAACTGCTTAGGTTCCACAGTGAGTATAACAAGCATGCTTTACTGCATATACAGACGTTTAGTAACACTTTAAGAGATGAGTCCTCTTTCAAAATCTCTGTGGCCAAATTTGTAGTATTTGCTAGCCAATCTCCCATCATGGGTCTGCGTTTTGTACCTAAAAATTTCCTTATTCATATCATTTAGTATACACTTTTTCCTAAACTTCTCTATCCAAACTGATGAGTAGGGATGAGCTTTTGATTTCAGGTCGAGCGTAGATTCAAAGTGAACCCAACACTTCTGCAGTTAGTGGACATGGTGAACAAATGCGTCCATTTGCCACAATAGCAACCAGTTATCAATAATGCTATTCCTGGCCCTTGAATTTACATTAGGAGGCTTAGAATGACCAACAACAGGGGTTTTGTTATATGCCAGCTCCCTCAGGGCTCCCAGCAACTACAGTGCCTTGAAAAAAGTATTCATACCCCTTAAAATTTCCACATTTTGTCACGTTACAACCAAAAACTTAATTGTATTTTATTGGGATTTTATGTGATAGACCAACACAAAGTTGCACATACTGTAATTGTGAAGTGGAAGGAAAATGATAAATGGTTTTCAAAATTTTTTACAAATAAATATATGTGTGCTGTGCATTTGTATTCAGTCAATACTTTGTAGAACCAACTTTCGCTGCAATTACAGCTGCAAGTGTTTTTGGGGATGTCTCTACCAGCTTTGCACATCTAGAGAGTGACATTATGGCCCATTCTTCTTTGCAAAATAGTTCAAGCTCTGTCAGAGTGGATGAAGAGCCTCTGTGAACAGCAATTTTCAAGTCTTGCCACAGATTCTCAATTGGATTTAGGTCTGGACTTTGACTGGACCATTCTAACAGATGAATATGCTTTGATCTAAACCATTAGATTGTAGCTCTGGCTGTATGTTTAGGGTCGTTGTCCTGCTGGAAGGTGAACCTCAGCCCCAAGTCTTTTGCAGACTCTAACAGGTTTTCTTCTAAGATTGCCCTGTATTTGGCTCCATCCATCTTCCCATCAACTCTGACCAGCTTCCTTGTCCCTGAAGAAAAGCATCCCCACAACAAGATGCTTCCACCACCATGTTTCACGGTGAGGATGGTGTGTTCAGGGTGCAGTTTTAGTTTTTCTGCCACACATAGTGTTTTGCTTTTAGGCCAAAATTTTGGTCTCATCTGACCAGAACACCTTCTTCCACATGTTTGCTGTGTTCCCCACATAGCTTCTCGCAAACTGCAAATGGGACTTCTTATGGCTTTCTTTCAACAATGGCTTTCTTCTTGCCACTCTTCCATAAAGGCCAGATTTGTGGAGTGCACGACTAATAGTTGTCCTGTGGACAGATCCTCCCACCTGAGCTGTGGATCTCTGCAGCTCCTCCAGAGTTACCATGGGCCTCTTGGCTGCTTCTCTGATTAATGCTCTCCTTGCCCGGCCTGTCAGTTTAGGTGGATGGCCATGTCTTGGTAGGTTTGCAGTTGTGCTATACTCTTTCCATTTTTGGATGATGGATTAAACAGACTTGTGTGAGATGTTCAAAGCTCAGGATATTTTTTTTTTTTTTTTACGGCAAAATCTTTTATTGAACAAAAAGAAGAGATTACATATAATCGGTGGTTTTGACAGTCATCCAAATAAATGAACCAGGTTATCAATTATATATGTACATTTGCTCTCTTTACTTATATGAATATTGGTCTAGTACCCTGTTATTGTTAACATATACATCCATTCAACTCTACATATCTTGCAAGGTATGAGAAGAAAACTAGCATTATTAACCCTTATTATAACCTTTGAGTGATCAGATTATAGGAGGTGAGGCTAAGCAATAGAGATTTGGGTTCCATTACATTTAGTTGAGTCAGCAGAAGGAGTTAGTTTAGTCTATCACGTCTGGAGCTTTGATTATACACATGTTTCGGGGGCTTTTAGCCACCTATCCCATATCTTATCATATTTAGATGGACACCCCCTATTGGAGTACATTAATTTCTTGTATGGTAGAGCTTTGTTGATTTCTGTTAGCCATTGCACAAATTCTGGCGGGTTAGGCCTCATCCAGAATCTGGCTATTATTTTACAAGCATAGAAAAGAGTTTCGTGTAAAAATGTTTTAGTGAATTTATCAAGATCTGGATCTGGAAAAATTCCCAGGAGGCATGGTTTTGGCTGTAGTGTGATGGGGGAGCCCATTTTATCATGCAGGAACTGTATCACCTGCATCCAGAAGGCTTGAATCCTTGGGCATTGCCATAATAAGTGAAAATAGGTACCCACTGCCTGACCACACATTAAGCAGATTGGTTGCTTTTATATTTAGAAACTCTAATGCCCCGTACACACGGTCGGACTTTGTTCGGACATTCCGACAACAAAATCCTAGGATTTTTTCCGACGGATGTTGGCTCAAACTTGTCTTGCATACACACGGTCACACAAAGTTGTCGGAAAATCTGATCGTTCTAAACGCGGTGACGTAAAACATGTACGTTGGGACTATAAACCGGGCAGTGGCCAATAGCTTTCATCTCTTTATTTATTCTGAGCATGCGTGGCACTTTGTCCGTCGGATTTGTGTACACACGATCGGAATTTCCGACAACGGATTTTGTTGTCGGAAAATTTTATCTCCTGCTCTCCAACTTTGTGTGTCGGAAAATCCGATGGAAAATGTCAGATGGAGCCCATACACGGTCGAAATTTCCGACAACACGCTCCGATCGGACATTTTCCATCGGAAAATCCGACCGTGTGTACGGGGCAGTAGAGGTGTGAGGTATGCTCTATGTGTTATAAAAATTTGCGCTAAGCGGTCTGATAGTTTAGGTGACACTAGTTTACAAGTGTCAAGTGCATCACTCCACTCAGAATCGTCTATGAGGCCCATCTCTCCCTCCCACCTGGTCTTAAGTGTGTATGCAGATGCAGTTGCCTGTGGAAGTGTCAGCATGCTGTAAAATTGCGAAATCAGCTTCTTTGGGTCCGGGCATTTTACTGCTGCCTGTAGGGGGTTATTGTTCAAGTTTAGATCGTCTAGGGGGAACTGCGCCCGAAATGCATGTCGTAATTGTATATATCGGTAAGACATTTGCTCTGGCAGTGCAAATTCCGTTTTTAGGCTATTAAAAGACTTCAGTTTTCCGTTTTGAGTGATCTGAGCCAGGTAAACTATTCCCCTTGAGCTCCATACTGTGTTGTCGTGTAGAAGGTTGAATTCTGGTAGGGACATATTATGCCAAAGGTGAGTGCAACTATGGGGTGACATAATATTCAATTTGTCAGATGCCATCTCCCACACCTTTCTATATTGGTATAAAAGTGATTTGTTATCTCTTTTTTGGCCCTCGTCTCCGCCTTTACCCGTTATTGCTACTAGGGAGTCTAGGGTCTGTCTAGTCCATGTTGGACAGAGAGAGTGTAGAAACCTATTCCTGTCTACTTTATCAATATGGAAAATTTGTGAACGCTGGGCCGCTAAATAGTATGCTTTAAAATCAGGTAGCGCCAGTCCGGCAAGATCTGTTGGATGTTTTAATTTGTACCAAGGGAGTTTATGCCTATTGTTGCCCCAGACGAATGGTTTGATGAGAGTCTCAAGTATTTTGAAATGTTTTAGTACCAAATACACAGGTGAGTGCCAGAGCATATACAGTACCTTTGGCAAGAGGACCATTTTTATTAAATTTATTCGGCCCATCACTCAGAGAGGGAGACGGGCCCATGCCTGCGTCTTTTGTCTAAACATTTCCTGTAATGGTGTGATATTGAGCTGTATGTAGTCTGATGGGATTCGGGTGGTACGTATTCCCAAATACTTTATGGTGTTTACTCTCTGTAGGGGAAGTAAAGCCCTATCTTTAGGTGGTGGAAAGCTGTCTAGTGGTAGTATTTGGGATTTATCCCAGTTAATCCTGAGTACAGAGAAGGTGCCGAAACGTTCTATAAGGGCCAGGGCTGTTGGTAGGGAATCTTTGGAGTCATCGAGATACAGCAGAGTATCGTCGGCACATGTGCTTATTTTTTCTACTATCTCCCCCCTCTGTAGGCCCACTATTCCTGGGTGTTCCCGTATAGCTATTGCAAGAGGTTCTGCCGCCAGTGCATATAGCAATGGTGACAGTGGGCACCCCTGTCTCGTACCCCTAGATAGGGGGAATTGGTCCGATGGCCATCCGTTTGCCAGAACTCTCGCCACCGGATCCTGATACAGAAGTTGAATCCATTTTATGAATCTGGGACCTAGCCCAAACCTATCCAGACAGATTCATAGATACCTCCATTCGACTGAGTCGAAGGCCTTGGCTGTGTCCAAGGCAACGACTATTCTGGACCCAACATTATCATGTTTCGTCTGGAGATTAATAAACAGCCTCCGGAGATTGAAGGACGTGTTTCTTCCTGGCATGAATCCAGCTTGGTCCTCATGAATCAGTGACAAGATGACTGTGTTTAGGCGGATAGCAAGAATTTTGGCGAGAATCTTAACATCCACCTGGAGCAGGGAGATGGGACGATAAGATTCCGGAATGTGTGGGTCTTTTCCCGGTTTGGGAATTAAAACATTAGTGGCTTCCCTCATGGATGCTGGGAGAACTGAGTTTTCAAAAATGGAGTTGTACAATGCTAGGAGTCTAGGGATCAGCTGGTCCGAGTATGTGGAATAGAATTCCACAGGCAAACCATCCGAGCCCGGGGCCTTTGCGTTGGGAAATGCAGCAATTGCTCTAGATATTTCATCTCCCGTGAGAGGGGCTTCTAGCTCCTTTGTTTGCTCTTCTGTTAATTTAGGGATTGGTATTTCAGCTAAAAAAGATTCTATCAAGGTGTCATCATCTGAAACTGTGGTAGTGTATAGGGCAGCAAAGAATTCTTTGAATAGGGATGCCACTGCTGTAGGTTCCGTTATCAAAGTTCCATCATGCGAGCGAAGGGAGATCACTACCGGGGGTCTCTCTTCGCTGTGAACCATATACGCAAGTAGTTTCCCAGCCCTTTCTCCATATTCAAATGACTTTTGCTTATGGAAGAAGAGTTTGCGTTTAGACTTTTCATAGTGTAATTGGTCAAGTGCTCTGGAACAAAGTTTAAGATTATTGGCTTTGTCTGCGGTGGGATCAACGATAAAGGCCCTCTCTGCTTCCTGTAGATGTTTGATAGTGATATCAGTAGTTATTTCAGTGGTGCGTTTCAATTTATTTATACGCATGATAAGTATCATGCGCGCGTGTTTTTTAAATGTTTCCCAAGCAATTTGTGGTGATGTAGAGTCTCCATTAATCGCGAAAAATTGGTCCCATTCAGTTGTAATGTCATCATCTTCTGGAAATAAAGTCAGCCAGAAGGGGTTCAATCTCCATGAATTTGGAGGTCTTATGTGTGAAAGGGACAACGTAACCCAATACGGGCAGTGGTCAGAAAGTGATCTAGGGTGGAATCCCGCTTCTAGCAACCTAGGGAGTAGTATTTTGGATATAAGGATAAGATCTATAAGGGACATAGAGTTGTGCGAAGTGGAAAAGCATGAGTAGGCCCTTGTTGTGGGATATTTATACCGCCATGTGTCGACTAGGTTAAAGTTCTCAAGTATCTTTGCAAATCTTGTTGGGTGTTGGGGCGTAGTTGTAGAAAGGGATCCGGCTAACCTGTCAAGTTTTGGATCCAACACATTATTAAAATCACCTAGCCAAATAGCAGGAGTATTAGGGTACATGGTCATGTAATCAAAGCCCTTGGTCAGAACGGAAAACTGAAATGGGGGTGGTACATAGATTGCCAGTAACAATATGGGGTCACCTTGTATTTTGGCTCTCAAAAAAACATATCTACCCTCTGGGTCGACTTCAGAACCTTGGAACTCAAAATGTGTAGTTTTAGAGACTAGTAGCGATACTCCTCTAGAGTGTGTGGTGTGCACTGAGTGGTACACCCATCCCATCCATGGACACTTAAGTGCCCTCTGTATCGAACCTTCTGCATGTGTCTCCACCAGTACCACCACATCAGCTCTTTGTTTTTTAAGTTGAGCAAAAATCGCTGACCTTTTTATTGGATCCCTAATCCCTCGCACATTCCATACTACAAGTTTCAATGAAGCCATGAGGTGTTATGTTTATGGGAAGCGGCCCCAGTATTCAAATCTCCCCAAGGATTGGTTGGTGATCGACACAATCTCCAATACATGACTGTCAATAAAAGCCTGGTTTTTACCCATTGTCCCTTAGAGGGATCAGTTTGTATATAGTAAAAGACTTTGCCTTGTAACCTTTGGAACCACAAATCCCCCCTCCCTGCCCTGAGCTCAGGATATTTTTTTAGAACCTAACCCCCCTTTAAACTTCTCCACAACCTTATCCCTGACCTGTCTAGCCACTTAAGGACCAGCCTCGTTTTGGATTTTAGGTGTTTACATGTTTAAAACAGGTTTTTCTGCTAGAAAATTACTTAGAACCCCCAAACATTATATATGGTTTTTCTTCTAACACCCTAGAGAATACAATGGCGGTCATTGTAATACTTTTTTTTGCACCGTATTTGCGCAGCGGTCTTATAAGCGCACTTTTTTTGGAAAAAATTCACTTTTTTGAATAAAAAAATAAAACAGTAAAGTTATCCCAATTTTTTTTATATTGTGAAATATAATGTTACGCCAAGTAAATTGATACCCAACATGTCATGCTTGAAAATTGCGCCCGCTCGTGGAATGGCGTCAAACTTTTACCCTCAAAAATCTCCATAGGCGACGTTTAAAAAATTCTACAGGTTGCATATTTTGCGCTACAGAGGAGGGCTAGAATTATTGCTCTCGCTCTACCAGTCGTGGCGATACCTCACATGTGTGGTTTGACCACCGTTTTCATATGCGGGCGCTACTTGCGTATGCGTTCGCTTCTGCGCGCGAGCTCGTCGGGACAGGGGGATTTAAAAAATTTTTTTTTTAATTTTTATTATTTATTTTACAATATTTTATTTATTTTTACACTGTTTAAAAAAAAAAAATTGTGTCACTTTTATTCCTATTACAAGGAATGTAAACATCCCTTGTAATAGAAAAAAGCATGGCAGGACCTCTTAAATATGAGATCTGGGGTCAAAAAGACCTCAGATCTCATATTTACACTAAAATGCAATAAAAAAAAAAAAAAAGTAATTTAGAAAAATGACATTTGAAAAAATATGCCTTTAAGAGGCGTGGACGGAAGTGACGTTTTGACGTCGCTTCCGCCCAGCAGTGTCATGGAGACGAGTGAGCGCCATCTTGGCCTCACTCGTCTCCAGACACACCACGGCACAGGACGCGATCGCCTCCGCCGCTACCGATGGCTCCGGTAAGCGGCGGAGGGCACCGGATCGCAGCGGGAGGGGGGGGCCCTCTCCCGCCACCGATAAAAGTGATCTCGCGGTGAATCCGCCGCAGGGACCACTTTTATCTGAAAGCCGGCCGCTGCACGAAAACGGGGATACCGGGGTTATGGCAGCTAGCTGCTGCCATAACAACGATATCCCCGTTCAAACTTAGGACGTACATAGTCGTGCGGCGGTCGGGAAGTGGCTAGTGTGTTCATTGGCCTTCATGATACTGTTTGTTCACTAAGGTTCTCTAACAAACCTCTGACAGCTTCACAGAACAGCTGTTATTATACTGAGATTAAAATACACACAGGTGGACTCTATTTACTAATTAAATTACTTCTGAAGGCAATTGGTTCCACTAGATTTTAGTTAGGGGTAGCAGAGTAAAGGGGGCTGAAACAAATGCACGCCACACTTCTCACACATTTATTTGTAAACAATTTAGGAAACTATTTACACATAATATTCACATAAAATACCAATAAAATACATTAAAATTTTTGGTTGTAACATGACAAAATGTGGAAAATTTCAAGTTGTATTAATACATTTGCAAGGCACTGTATATGTTGTTGGAGTAGATAGGGAGAAGCTGACAGTGTATCTCTCTCCATTCAGAGAGAAAGAAAACATAAGGGCTGCATGTGTGGGGCAGTGATGAGCAAAATCATAAATCATACAAAAAAAGGGATCAATGAAGTTGTGATGTGAATCAATCACCAAGACAATAAGACATACAGTATCTCACAAAATTGAATACACCCTTCACATTTTTATAAATATTTTATTATATCTTTTCATGTGAAAACACTGAAGAAATTACACTTTGCTACAATGTAAAGTAGTGAGTGTACAGCTTGTATAAAATTGAAGGGGTGGGGGGTCAGCCTGTCAGTGCTCAGACCATACGCTGCACACTGCATCAAATTGGTCTACGTGGCTGTCGTCCCAGGAGGAAGCCTCTTCTAAAGATGATGCACAAGAAAGCCAGCAAACAGTTTGCTGAAGACAAGCAGACGAAGGACATGGATTACTGGAACCATGTCCTGTGGTCTGATGAGACCAAGATAAACGTATTTGGCTCAGATGGTGTCAAGCATGTAATTTTAGACGTCACATATAGATTAGGAGATTTGGCATATTCTCCTTTTTTATTTAAATTTTTAATAATATTTCTAGATTATATATTTTTTATTTTTTATTTTTTAATTTTATTTTCTATTTTTATTTCTCAGTATATTTTTTATTTAGATTTTTATGCACATAGTATGGATTTACATCAGATAGAATCTGGCCATTATATGTGAGGTTATCTAGGTTATCAAAATATAATGAATGTGCACCCGCTAGGATAATTAAAGTATATACAGGAGGTTCCCTAACATGGTGACATATTTTATTATAAGGCAGGATTTATTATCCAGCGGATTAATTTTGAGATTTGATTATGAGAGATATGTATATATATGTATTTATATTTTTCGGAATTTATTGTTTGATCCCAATATATGTGGTTAATGTATAGTAAATTATGTTGAATTATTGGTATTAGTTGTTATATTTTTAGCTCCATTCAGAGTGGCAGGGCACAGTGCGGATGACGTCATCCAAAAAGCGATTATTTTGGTCGCAGCATTGATGCTGAATCATGGACGGCTGAATTGCGATGCATCGATGCAGCGATTAAATTCAACACCCCTACTGTGTATAGCACTCTATATCACTATATCTATATCAAGTAGAGCACTGTATAGCAGCAACTATCTTTCCCTGCAAACACACTGAGGTTGATTTACTAAAGTCCCTCCAAAATGTGAGAATCCCAGTGTTTCACCAGAGTCACTCTACTGTTCTGATGACTACCCAAATTTTGGTATTTTTTTTTTACTTTCACTTTTGATGATAACAGTAAACAGGACAAAAAGAGAAGGTTAATCTCCCTAACAGGGGCAGAGACAGCAATAAAAAAATTATTATTATTATTATGCAGGATTTATAAAGTGCCAACAACGCTTTACAACACGTGGGCAGACAGTACAGTTACAATACAATTCAATACAGGAGGGATCAGAGGGCACTGCTCATTAGAGCTTACAATCTAGAAGGGAGGGTCAAGTGATACAAAAGGTAATAACTGTGAAGGATGAGCTGATGGAGAAAATAAATGTACAGTTGTTAGGTGGAGGCATGATAGGCTTCTCTGAAGAGAAGGGTTTTCAGGGATCGCCTAAAAGTGGATAGAGTAGAAGATAGCAGGACAAATTGGGGTATGGAATTCCAGAGGATGGGAGAGGCTCTGGAAAAGTCCTGGAGGCGAGCATGGAGGAGGAGACAAGGGCACTAGAGAGCAGAAGGTCTTAGGAGGAACAAAGGGAACAAGTGGGTTGGTATTTTGAGACTAGGTTAGTGATAGACATGTGCAATTCATTTCGTTTCAATTTTTCGTTAAAATTCAGCATATTCGTTCATTCGGAAACATCAGAATTAACGAAGGTGTGTTTAACAAATCTTTTCAAAAACAAATTTTCTAAAAGAACGAAAATTCGAAAGAACGAAAATCCAAAAATTTGAAAATCTGAAAATAAGAACAAAAATCTGAACATTCCAAAGAACGAAAATCCAAAAATAAGAACGAAAATCCAATAATTTAAAAAAAAAGAAAATCTGAAAATAAGAAGGAAAACCTGAAAAGTCAAAAATCCGAAAGAACAAAAAACATTCTATTATAATTAACCACTTCAGCCCCGGAAGGATTTACCCCCTTAATGACCAGGCCATTTTTTGCGATACGGCTCTGCGTTAATTTAACTGACAATTGCGCAGTTGTGCGACATTGTACCCAAACCAGATTGATGTCTTTTGTTTCCCACAAATGGGGCTTTCTTTTGGTGGTATTTGATCACCTCTGTGGATTTTATTTTTTGAGCTATAAACAAAACACCACGCGTTTTGATTAATATATAATCTTCATCAGGGGGAGGTAGAAGTACATGCATTAAAGAAAGATTGGAAAAACATACTAACGTGAATGTAAATAATATTTGTAAATAATTAATTACATAAGCATATTTTAATTACACAAATAACCAGAATTCAGGATAAAAGTTGTTCAATATTGGCCTTAGGAGGATCTCAGGACCCAGGTGAACCCGAAATCAGACACACAAGGGGCCAGAAGGGCTTTCCACAGCAAGCTAGGGCAAGTAACCACCAATCAATAAGAGTGTGGTGTTGCGCTAATCCTTCCTATATCTATAGGGAAAAATCAGATGACTAGGGTGTGACAACACAGTAATGGTGGGTGTCTCTAGAGTGCAGGTATATCACAATAAACCATAACATGAATACCTATATGTGACTCTGCAGTAACGTGATAATTTAGCCTCTATCCGAGAGTAACTAATGCTGTATATAAATCATAACAGTGTAATCAAAAAGAATAGTTCATAAAAAATTATTAAGGCTGAGGGTGAAAGCCAGATATATACTAAACAGATATATAAAACGTGACTCGTGCTCATAAAAATAAACATGATATTTACACCCTTATGCATATACATATAAAAATAACAGCCAGCTCTAGGGGTATACCAGTCTCTGACTGGACTAATATGCACCTGGTATAATTCAACACACAGCCAGGTGTTCTTGTACAAAGAGTTTTATTGAAAATATATATCAACAGAATAGTACAAAACAGTGATGGATACATCATGAATTAACAGGTATAAGGCTGCCGGGGTCCGGCAGGTAGAACTGACATTCAAGAATTTAAACCTGGTCTCAGGCAGCTCAAGGCCGAGGCCAGGCTACATACTAAAGAGAGTCTTCATCTCGTGTTTAGTAGCATAACGGTAGACTGCAAACACAGAATATTATGTTTGCATAGTTGCCAACATTGTAAAAAAAAAATGTGGGACACTTTTGTGGCTGTGGGCGGAGCTGTCCAATAATTAGGGGGCGGGCATTCGTCAGCAGGTGTGGCCTGGCAAAAACAGACAAGTGCGGCGCGCGAAGCGCGTCGCGCCGAAAAATGGGCGTGGTTTACGTGAAATTGTGGGCGTGGCTTAAATGGGCGTGGCTCTAGAGGGTGTGGTTAGAGTCTGAAATGAATGAGGGATGGAGAGGGGGAGAGAGGGGGAGAGAGAGGGAGAGAGAGGGAAATGACGGGACAGCAGGCCCAGATCGTACACAATAGAAATATGTGTATTCTAGAAAGTTTAACAATCAGCAGATAAAGATACTCCAAACACCTGGTGTTAATGCTTCAATCATCCCGCCACCATGGTTGTTATGGTGTCAGGATGATTGAAGCGCATTATTTCTATTATTACATTGTAATATAAAATGAAATCATTCAACTCACCATAATGCAGAATCAGTGGGATCCCTGAGCGTGTCACCAGCCACGTCGCCTGCCACCAGCCGTCCGTCCTTGCTTCAGATGTCCGAGCAGAGTCCGTCCTTGCATCAGGTGCCCCCAGCGGAGCCCCCCTCACACCAGGAGTCCCCGGCGGAGCCCCCCTCACATCAGAAGTCCCCGGCGGAGCCCCCCTCACACCAGGAGTCCCCGGCGGAGCCCCCCCTCACATCAGGAGTCCCCGGCAGAGCCCCCCTCACATCAGGAGTCCCGGCGGAGCCCCCCCTCACATCAGCAGTCCCCGGCGGAGCCCCCCTCACATCAGGAGTCCCCGGCGGAGCCCCCCCTCACACCAGGAGTCCCCGGCAGAGCCCCCCCCTCACATCAGGAGTCCCCGGTGGAGCTCCCCCTCACATCAGGTGTCCCCGGTGGAGCTCCCCCTCACACCAGGAGTCCCCGGCGGAGCCCCCCCTCACACCAGGAGTCCCCGGCGGAGCCCCCCCTCACACCAGGAGTCCCCGGCGGAGCCCCCCCTCACATCAGGTGTCCCCGGCGGAGCTCCCCCTCACATCAGGTGTCCCCGGCGGAGCCCCCCTCACATCAGGTGTCCCGGCGGAGCCCCCCTCACATCAGGAGTCCCCAAGGGAGCCCCCCTCACACCAGGAGTCCCCGGCGGAGCCCCCCCTCACATCAGGTGTCCCCAGTGCCCCCCCTCACATCAGGTGTCCCCAGTGCCCCCCCCCTCACATCAGGTGTCCCCAGTGCCCCCCCCTCACATCAGGTGTCCCCAGTGCCCCCCCACTCACATCAGGTGTCCCCAGTGCCCCCCCACTCACATCAGGTGTCCCCAGTGCCCCCCCACTCACATCAGGTGTCCCCAGTGCCCCCCCCACTCACATCAGGTGTCCCCAGTGCCCCCCCACTCACATCAGGTGTCCCCAGTGCCCCCCCACTCACATCAGGTGTCCCCAGTGCCCCCCCACTCACATCAGGTGTCCCCAGTGCCCCCCCCACTCACATCAGGTGTCCCCAGTGCCCCCCCACTCACATCAGGTGTCCCCAGTGCCCCCCCACTCACATCAGGTGTCCCCAGTGCCCCCCCACTCACATCAGGTGTCCCCAGTGCCCCCCCCACTCACATCAGGTGTCCCCAGTGCCCCCCCCACTCACATCGTGTCCCACAGCGGTGCGCGCGCTCACCCCCCACCTAGAACCCCCGCCCCTTTCCATATCAGACTGGCAGCGGGGCGGGGGGTAGGCGGGCCGAGGCAGAGCGGGGCGAGGCGGAGCGGGGTGGGCCGAGGCGGAGCGGGGCAGGGGGTGGGCGGCGACGCAGTAGCTTCGTCTAGCCTCCCCCCAGCCGTCTTCCTGAACTTCAACAAAATGGCGGCCGGCGGAGACAATGTCTCCGCCGACCTCTAGCGGCGGCGGCGGTTTCAAAAACCGGAACCGAATTTTTCGGGACATTTCCCGGGACACCACAAATCCGGGAATGAAGTCCAAGTCCCGGGAATGTCCCGGGAAATTCGGGACAGTTGGCAGCTATGTGTTTGCAAACATTCATAAACATTTAAAGGATGCATAGTGAGATATTATTGTAATACGTAATATTGCCTTAATAAAAAAAAAAGAAAAAGAAAAAAGAACCAGATATAAAGTCAGATTAAATTGGTTAACTTCAAAGAAGATAACATACCTTTGTATGAAATAACTTTTTTGTTACCTTAAATATCCAAACTCTGTAGACTGAGGCCCAAAGGCCTGAATAAAAAGAAGGAAAGAGAAATTGAAAGTGGGAGAAAAAGGGGGGGGGAAGGAGGGGGGGGACCCTGGGGTGGGGGGAACGGAGGCTCATTATAGGGAAAGAAGCGTTAGGTCAAATCTTGATGGACAGTTATGGGTCACCCAGGGTTGCCATATCCTGAGAAACTTATCATGCGTGTCCAACAATATGGCCGTAAGTTTCTCATTTACCATGATATCATTCACACAATTTTTAACTGCTTCAAAGCTAAGGTTCGGAGTTTTCCAGGCCCTTGCTATGGTCAGTTTAGTTGCGGTAAAAATATGTGCTGCTAATTGGCGTTCAGGACAAAGAAGCTCTGCAATCAGTTTCCATAAAAGGGCCTCAAAAGGGTCCCGCTTTATAGTGGTATTAAAAAGATTGCGTAGTAGTGCGTATACTCTAACCCATAATCTGCAAACCCTGGGGCAGGTCCACCAGATATGCGACATCGTACCCTCCTGTGAGCACCCTCGAAAACAGAGGGGGGAATAAGATGGGATGAAGCTTGCTAATTTAGCCGGGGTATAGTACCATCTATAAAAGACTTTATAAGCGTTCTCCAAAAAGAGAACATTCTTAGAGCATTTGGATAGCATAATAGTCATACCTTGCCAGTCCTCCGGGTCCAATTGTTTCCCGAGTTCGGCCTCCCATTGGAGATGATAGGGTCTCAATGGTGGTGTTTTGGAGTTAATTATAGCAATATATATGAGGGAAATTAGACCCGGGGATTGGGGGCGCGATCTACAAAGGCTTTCAAATGGGGTCATGGTAAAGGGGGCCGAATGGGATTTTATAAGCTGTTGGAGAAAATGCCTAATTTGCAGGTAACTGTGGTGCTCCCTAAGGGGGATATCATGTGAGGAACATAGAGCCGCAAAAGGGATGATCTTGGTTGGGGTGAGTAACGAATGAATATCTGTAAAGCCGTTATCAGACCACCATTTAAACTGCAGTGGGTTATCACAACCTGGTTGGAATAAAGGGCAGTGGAGGAGACGAAGTAGTGGGAGGTGAGGAGAAATTAGGCCTGCTGAGTACTTAACCGCATCCCACAGTTTAAGGGAGTGAGCCAGACAGGGACCTATGGTTGAGGGGCGATGTGCTTTAGGAAGCCAGGGAAGAGAGGCTAGAGGTGTTGGGTGTGCGTCTACTAAATCCATGGTGGCCCATAGTGGCATTTGTTGTTTCTCATGAAGGTGAGATAATGGGGCGATACCCGCAGCTGTGTAATATGCTTGCAGATTAGGAACTGAAAGGCCACCATTGATTTTGCATGCGTATAGTACTTGTCTCTTGATCCTAGGTCTCTTGTGGCCCCATATAAACTGCATAATTTTACGCTGATGTATTCGAATGATATGGGGGGGCACATGGACTGGCAAAACTCTAAAATAATAGAGCAATTTAGGGAGGTACGTCATGCGCACCGTCGCTATTCTGCCGAACCAAGAAATTGGAAGTGTGGACCAAGAGGCAAGCATAGCCTCCAGCTTTCGGAAAAGCGGAGGAAAATTGGCTTGGTATAATCCCGGGTACTTCGGAGTAAGTTTAATACCCAAATAGGGTAGTGAGGTTAACCACTGAAATGAGAATGCCGATTGCAGGGATTCCAGGTCCGGGGCCCGAAGGTTGATGGACATCGCTTTAGATTTTGCCGGGTTAACTGAAAGGCCTGAGAATGAGGCGAAGGAGTCTAAGAGGGAGAATAAATTGGGGAGGGAGATTCTGGGTTTAGTAATGGTTAATAAAATGTCATCCGCAAACAGTGACAGTTTGTGTGCGGTGCCTGCTACTTCTACTCCTGATATATCTGGGTGGGAGCGTATGGCCTCCGCCAGGGGTTCAAGTGCTAGTATAAATAGAAGTGGGGAGAGTGGGCATCCCTGACGGGTTCCCCTCTTAATAGGAAAAGTGGGCGATTCATATCCATAATAACGCACTTTAGCTTGGGGGGAGTGATATATGGCTGAGACCCAACTCAAAAAGGAGGTGCCGAAACCGTAGTGGGTGAGGACCTGTGTCAAATAGGGCCAGGATAAGGTATCGAAAGCCTTATTAACATCTAAAGAAAGAAACATTGTCTCCAAGGACCTTTCATGAGCTATATGTTGGATTTGGAGGAGTCATCTAATAGCATCTCCTGCCTGCCTACGGACGAACCCCACCTGATCTTTTTTTATCAGGCGCGGTAGAAAGGAATTCAGGCGATTGGCCAAAATTTTCGTCAATATCTTCATGTCAATATTAATTAAAGAGATTGGCCGAAAATTTGCCCAGGAAGAATGGTCCTTGTCTGGTTTAGGAATCATCACTATGTTGGCGGTCAGCAAGTCTGGTGTAAATGGGTGACCTCCTTTGACCGAATTATACATAGCCGCTAGGTGTGGGGCCAGAACCTCTGCAAATTTTCGGTAATACAGAGCAGTAAAACCATCCGGGCCTGGTCTTTTGCCCACTTTCAGTTCCTTAATGCACTGGAGAACCTCAGAGACCTGTATATCTCGGTCCATTAGGGAGATATGGGAATCGGATAGGGAAGGTATAGATAACCCTTGTAAGAAAGCATTCAGGCCCTGTGTTGAGGAGTGGTTTGGGGGGGAGTAGAGTTTGGTAAGTCGATAGCAGAATTCTTCTAAGACCCGCTGGGGGTTTCCCGTGAGGATGTTATGGCGGGTGCGCAAGGTTATGGGGGTAAATTTCGGGGTAAAAGTGCGTAGTCTATTGGCCAACTGAGCATTAGGTTTGTTTGCCTTAGCATACCATTTCTGTCTGGCCCAACGTAAGGAACGGTCCGCTTCGTCTGTCAGACATAGCTCCAAGTCTGTACGGGCCTTGTCTAAAGATCTACGGTTAGAAGGGGTAGGAGCTAATTTAAAGGCCGCCGAGCGGTCTTCCAAGCTCTGCTCTAACTTGCGTCGGGCCTGAATCCTTTCTCTTTTGCGTTGAGACGCTATGCGAATAACGCGACCCCGGAGGACAGCTTTATAAGCCTCCCAAAGTGTTATTGGGGACGAGACAGAACCTGCATTAAGCCTAAAGTATTCTGCAGAAGCTTCTTGGATTTCACTGAGGATCGGTTTGAAGGATAGAAGTGAATCATTCATCACCCAGGGAGCATGCTGTGGTTTGCTGAGTAGGGAGCGACAGACGGTTAGAATAGGATCATGATCTGACCAAGGGACTGCTAAGATCGAGACCGAGTCTATTAAAGGGAGATGTTTCCGTAACACAAGCGAATGATCAATTCTAGAGTGGGAGTGATGAGGATGGGAATAATGGGTGTAGTCCCTGCCCATGGGATGAAACTCTCGCCATATATCCACTAGGTCAAGATTTTGTAGGGCTTGCAGGAATTTTTTTGAAGCAAGAGAAGGAGCTTTATGTTCCGCCGGGTACTTATCAAGGGCAGGATTGAGCGTCACATTAGAGTCACCCGCCAACAGGAGGGTGCCTTTCTGGTGGACCTGTAACAGGGAGCAGACATGAGACAAGAATGGGCCCTGATTGTCATTCGGGGCGTAATAGGTCATAATCGTTACTTCATTGTCCTGAATAGAACCCTGCAGGAGAAGGTATCTACCGTTAGGGTCAGCTATCTGTTTGTTGCAGATAAATGGGACCGATTTACGTATAGCTATAAGAACCCCTCTCTGCTTAGTAGGACCATTAGCCAAATAGACCTGGGGATAGTTTGCTGCAAAATATTTGGGGCAGGAAGAGGAAGAAAAGTGTGTTTCCTGGAAACAAGCTATGTCTATTCTTTGTTGCTTAAGGTAATTAAAAACCTTGACCCTTTTTTGGGGGGAATTCATGCCCTGAACATTCAGGGACAGCCAATGAAGGGTCATTGGGTCTGAGGTATAACGCTATGGACTACTCCATCCGCACACCCCAGGGGCCGAGGGAGAGGGGAAGGGGGGAGGGAGAGAAGAGGGAGAGAAGAATAGTAAAAATAGGAAAGAACATAAGGTGAGAGAAAACCGAGAAGAGCTCGGATTAGAATGTGTGGTGAGTACTTTGACGTATCACGCTGTGGGCAATAGGGCCCACAATGGGGTGGGACCATAACCAAGACAAGTATCCTAGCCAGGTACCAACTCTTGAGGGGAGCAGTGGTCCGTCGGAACCACCGGCCTATAGTGAAAATAATTCAGTAGAGTTAAACAAAATGAACATAGAATTTAAACAAAACTTAGAAATAGCATCAATACAAGCAGCTTAAAATGAAGTGCAGTATGAGAACCTCAGTGCCTTATCGGCATTTGAGATAGTAGGTGCAGGGGTCCCCCCGCCCCCAGGGGCGACAGCCACAAGACCATCCACCCCAGAAGGCGGGGCGAGACCCCACAGCAAAGTCAAGGCGCCAGCCCTGTCACTCCACTGAACAGGAGTGAAGGGCCTCGGTGTGTAAGCAGAAACAACCAACCTACATAGCAGTCAGTGGAGGCGTGTCCCCAGCCTAAAACCCCTTACCCCTCTCCCCCCACCCCAACCAGTCTTGAATGTGATTTCCTAAGACCGATGAACCCTCTACTCCATGAGAGCCATCAGCAATGCAGAGGTGGTTTGGGGGCAAACTGGTGCCGGAGGTCCATCAGGGAACCCCATAAGGGGTGGTCCATGCCCGAGACCGCCATCTCACAAGCGGGGCAGTCTATAGTCGGACAACGCCCCCCCCAGCCAAGCAGCAGTCAACTCGATAGGGCAAAGGAACAGCGAGGGGACGTCCTCCAAAACAAGCTGCTGGACTCCTCAAGTTAGGTTGGATTTTAAAACGAGAACAGTCAACAACACACCGGGTAAGCGGCCAAGAAAAATTAAATGCACATCAAGGGAAGATGGGGATTTTCATCCATTATTGGTTTTTTGGAATCTTTGGGCTTGCAAATCCCGCAGCGCCTGGGATCAAGATTGTGATCTTTGTGATGCTTGAGAGGATTGACGAGGAGGCCTGGTGGGGCCTGGTTGGGAATGTGAAGCCTGGGCCTCAGGTTGGGACAGAGGAATGTCCAATTGCAAATCCTGGAGATGTTGTTTGAGGCCTGATGGGGAAGTGGCATGGAACTGGCGACCTTGATGGAAGAAGGTGAGTTTAACTGGGAACCCCCATCTGTACTTGATTTGATGGGATTGTAGAACTTGGAGATAAGGTTTGAGACCTCGGCGCCTAGAAATGGTGACCGGCGAGAGGTCCGCGAATAATTGGAGGGGGTTACCTTGGAAAGAGATATCCCGTTGTTCTCGGGCAGACTGTAAGAGTTTCTCCTTGGTCCTATAATAGTGGAATTTGATGATAACATCCCTTGTGGGGCCTTCGGAGGGTTTAGGGGCTAGTGACCGGTGAATGCGGTCAAACTCCAGCCTGTCCACCGGGATCTCAGGGGCCAGTTCTTGAAAAAAAGCGGTGGCTGTTCCCTGTAGGTCAGTGATCGTTTCGGGGATGCCGCGAATACGGAGGTTATCCCTGTGGGCCCTGTTTTCCGCGTCCTCTAATTTATCTTTGAGAGAGTCTATTTCTGCGAACATTTTGTCTACCTCCTCTTCATGGCCCTCCAGCACAGTGGTGGCCAGGTCCATGCGGTGTTCCAATTGATTGGTGCGGTGTCCTATCTCTTTAAGGCCGCGGACCAAATCTGAGGAAAGCTTTCGGGAGGCAGCCATTATCTCATCTCTAACAATGCTGCGGAACTTGGCTAGCATGGCATCAGGATCAGCAGGGTGAGGACTTACGTGATCCGTGGGGAAGAGATGGAGGCTTTCGGCAGGAGATCCCTGTCCCAGTTCAGAGAGCTGTGTATCCTCATCAGGCTCTGGGGGCTCGGGGCCATCTTGGATCTGCCTTTGCCCGGGGCTGGAGATTTGTTGCTGCTCTGCCGATTTTTTAGTTTGTTTTTTGTGGAGCGGTACATCACCGCTTGCGGCTTCAGGAAATTCCTCTGTCTTGTGGGGTATAGCAGTCCCCTCCTCGTGTCTTCTATGTTGGATTAGGCCGGGTTACGGTATCCGACGGCATGGAGCGGAGGAATCAGACTTCCATTACCTTCGCTCACGCATGTGCGCCCCTCTTTGGCAGTGGTTTACATAGCAAGAAAAAGGTCCTTAATAAACATGATGGGGCCGTTGGTAAGTAGCCCTGTGGGCTTGTATAGTATTTGTGGGGGGGGGTGGTTGCTAGGGCAGGTGGGCCCTGGTGCGCCGTGAAGGGATGGCCAGCCGGGTGTCACAGGACAGTCAACAGTCACTTGTAGTTTCTCCCCTCACAGTAACAGGCAGGCGGAGGCCAGGTGTGGTGGATGGTATATCAGGGGTGTCAGTGTGCAGACGGCCCTGAGCAGTGTGGCAAAGGCAGCAGGCAGTGAGGCACACTAAGCTATCCAATGCCTTGGGACAGTCAGGCAGTCTCTGGCAGTATCCCAGGCCCTGTGAGGAACCAGGGGGTTTGCCCAGGCAAGTGAGGAAGGGAGGCCTGCAGTTAGTTGTGGGCCTGACCGGTCGCGATGACCCGCGGCGGGGATGCGGCCTCAGGAAAGAGCGGGGATTCACAGGCCTCACTAGGCTGCACTAGGCCGGACCAGGCCACGTCCCCGGAGCTCGGCGGAGCCACCGGACCGTGCCAGATATGCAGGGGGACAGTTGGTGTACTTGGATGAGGGTCCCCTTACCTCCGGATCCGTCCGGATTGCGATCCCCCTGGGAGGCCTCGAGTCGGCAAGATGAGCAGCCAGGTGTTCATATGCAACGTGAATGGTGCTCATATAACATAACAAATTAAGTGATATGAAGTCCGCTGATAGACGTGCAAAAAACAGTGCTTCACTTTAAAAAATAATCTATTCACAGTCCAAAAAACATATATGTAAGTGATCCACTTGGTACCAAATAAACGTGACAATAGTTATTGTTCTCTCTTCATGCAACACGGCACACACTGATGGGCAGTGGCCCCTTACCTGAGGGTAATGGGGTACTCGCATTTAGCCACTTTTAGGCATGGCAGCCTTTAGTTGTTAAAACCATGGAGTCAACCAACAGTGGGGGCGGTGGTGATGCAATCCTATCCTGGCCTGTCTCCTTTAAGACCATACGTCTCTTCAAGTAGTGTCCCGGGGTCACCGAGATAAACCAGAAAGGAAGATCCCACAATGGTGTAATATTGTTTGGTAAACGTTCAAAATTTATTAAAACATACATGTACTCACATAAAAAACCATAATACTGGGCGGAGATCCGACGAGCAGCGAGCTCGTAATGCAAAATAAAACATAGAGTGCCTGTCCCGTCCCTACGCGTGACGTCACGGCTCACGTGACTTCTTCAGGGGATACAGGGAGGCACTCAGAGTGTCCTTAAATAGCTCTCCCATAGGTTGCAATGTGTGGCCATTTTCCCGAGGCCTCAAGGAAGTGCTAGATCGGCCATTTTGCCTAAGGCCAATGGGCGCGGCTGTGCTATGGGTCATCCAATGGAAGTAACAGTGGCGGGTGCCTTTCACTGGCAGCTGTACTGGGCTTGGCCAATCAATGATCTTCGCCACTGTCAGCAAAGGGGAAACAGAATCAGGGCCAAGGAACAGGTCCACAACAAAACTATTACCGGCAGCATGAACGGAGCCCAATACCTACGTATAACTATTACGCCTCCCTAATGAACAGAGAAGAAGATGATAGACAAGGGAGACAGTACCCAACACATTATGGATATTCAGATCACAATAAGCCTTTTTTAGACAGTACCCGACACATTATGGATATTCAGATCACAATAAGCCTTTTTTAGACAGGGACAGGCCAAACCACCCACCGAGAAATCCGGACGAGACAAGATATCCCAGAAGAAGTCCAGAAAGAAGAGAGAATGGAGAGCCGGAAAGAGAGCACAAAAGAAAAAGAGAGTGAAGGGAGAAGGCATTTTTAATCTGAGTGGCCAGGTACTCACCCCCCGAAGAGATTGGGGTTTTAGATAAAGGCTTGAAATATGCGCCGATCAAGAACCTGGATACATTTGAAACGTATTTTGGGATACAAAAATTCGTGAGGAAAGCAAACATTCAGAAATACATTGCAGGAAATCCCACGAGATATACAGAAATGGAGAATGGCAATATTTTACATAGCACATTAAGGAACAGTTCAGTTTTTAATCCACCAATCAAAGACAATAAACATATTGAGGTTTTTAAAAGAGTCGTGCTGAATGAGATCAAGGATCTGAAGATCAAGAAGAAAGAAGACCCGAAACACATTAAGAGTGGGATACGCAAACTGATGAAAAGGAAAGAAATTGTGATCCGACCAGCGGACAAGGGAGGAGGTATCGTGATCTTGTCTAAAGAACAATACCATAAATCAATGATGAATATGCTAAATGACGCAAACACCTACACGAAATTATTAAGCAACCCTATGTTCAGATGTAGAAAAGCACTGGAGCAAGTAGTACACTTAGGGACAAAGAAGAGTATCCTAAATAAAAAAGAAGCAAGGTTTCTCGTACCTGACTCATGTCGCACCCCCATTATATATTCACTACCAAAAGTGCATAAAAATGGAACAGATCCACCCCCGAGGCCAATAGTGAACAGGATCGACTCACTGACATCCAGGATAGGTGAATATATAGATTTCTTTCTGCAACCAGTGGTCCAGAGCACGAAGGCGTAGCTGCGGGATACCAAGCATATTTTACAAATCCTTGAGGGGATCCCCCAAAGAAATAAGACGTGCATTATGGCCACCGCAGACGTTGCATCCCTCTATACGATTATACCCCACCATTTGGCGTGTGAAGCTGCTAAATGGGGCCTGAGGAGATACTCCGAGTTGTCATGTTTACAAAGGAGGTTCCTGGTAAAATGTTTGGACTTCAGTTTAAAAAACAACTACTTCTGGTATAACAACACGTACTACCATCAGCAAACCGGAGTAGCCATGGGAGCCAAATTTGCCCCCAGTATAGCGGGGCTCTTTATGGCCAAATGGGAAGAGGAATCTGTTTTTAATAATCAACCAGAAGAACTACTAATTTATAAAAGATATATTGACGATATTTTTATATTATGGGACGGTGATGTAAATCAGTTAAAAAACTTCTTTGAGAAACTCAAAACAAACGAGGTAAACATTCGACTCTCATGGGACATAAGTGAGGAGAAGGTAACTTTCCTAGATCTGGACATTTTGCAGGAGGATCTAATATTCAGCACACAAACACACTTTAAAATCGTTGACAGGAATAGTTATCTCCCAATAGAAAGCTGTCACCATAAAAACTGGCTCTATAATGTCCTGAAAGGCTAATTGATGCGATTGAGGAGAAACCGCACGAAACTTCAAGTTTTCCTCAAACAAGCAGAGAAAATTGGAGCCAGGTTCACTGCGAAAGGATATGATCAAGGATTTATAGATAAGAAAACGACAGAAGTAGTAGCGATGGATCGAAATGCACTGATCAAGGACAAAACGGTACAAAAACGCCCAATGGAGGGACCAGCATTTATCCTTGACTATAATGCACAACATAAGAAGATAGAAAAAATAATTAGATGCCATTGGCATATTCTGCTGGCAGACACACAATTACAGGGAAGTCTACCAAAAAATCCCAAATTCATCTATAAAAGAGCACTGTCGATTCGGGATAAATTGGTAAAAAATGTGATAGATCCACCAAAAAAGACCTTCACTTTCTTCTCAGGGAAAGAATTCTTCCCATGTAAAAGATGCTTTTGCATGTGTAAGAACTAGAAGTCTCAATGAGAAAGTGTTCCACTTCTCATCCACATCTACGGGGGACACTTACGAAGTACAAAATTTCATCTGTTGCAACACAGAAGGGGCTGTATATGCCCTACAATGTAGCTGTGGTTTGCAATATATAGGCCGGACGAAAAGACCACTCAAAGTGCGAATCAAAGAACATGTGAAAATATTATGAACGGATACGACAAACACAGCGTATCCAGACACTTCTTGTTATGCCACAATAAAGATCCCTCTCACTTGAAATTCTGGGGTATTGAACCCTATGTGAGGCATTGGCGGGGGGGACATAAAGTCAGGACCCTCAGCCAACTGGAGTCTAGGTGGATTTTCACCTTGGACACTTTCTCGCCAAGAGGCCTCAACATAGAATTCGACTTGAACTGTTTCCTGAGCAACTTTTAATATTCAACTTTTATACATCATAAAGTATTTTAACATTTACGTTTTAAAATTCATGACCTTTTAAAGATCTAATAATATGTCCATTCTCGTACTAGCTATATGAAGTTGTATTATGCCCATATAGACACGCTTGATTCGTTTTAGATACTACTGTGTAGTTTTCATTTTTACCATTTCACACTGAGGAGTACTCGTCTGTATTATTATGCGATAGATATACCGAGTTCACATATACTTATTCTTGACATGTATGGCTTCGTTTATTCTGCATCCAAGCGTACATATATTTCCATGTCATGCGCACAGTACCTGTCCTGAATAGAGATAGCCTTATGTACACACTCTGCACCAGCACTTTTGGTTATTCGATTTTAAATGTGTTATGATATATTTGCTGTATCTAGATGCCTTTCCCTTACCGATCGGCTTTATATATATATATATATATATATATATATATATATATATATATATATTATATATATATTTCCCATTAATTTTTTTAATATCCTATGTATAAATTAACCATATACATTTTAATTATGAGGCCTGTTTGAGTGTGGGTATGCAGTAAAATGAGCGTATTAGCTAAGTCTGTATACTAACATCTCCCCCTTCCAATATTTTTTATCTGCCCAGGACCGTTATCGGCCTGTGCTACTAGCTGCCGCTGCACACAGGTGATCATAAATGCCGTCTCGCTGGCACTATTCTGTTTCCCCTTTGCTGACAGTGGCGAAGAGCATGATCATTGATTGGCCAAGCCCAGTACAGCTGCCAGTGAAAGGCACCCGCCCCTGTTACTTCCATTGGATGACCCATAGCACAGCCGCGCCCATTGGCCTTAGGCAAAATGGCCGATCTAGCACTTCCTTGAGGCCTCGGGAAAATGGCCGCACATTACAACCTATGGGAGAGCTATTTAAGGACACTCTGAGTGCCTCCCTGTATCCCCTGAAGAAGTCACGTGAGCCGTGACGTCACGCATAGGGACGGGACAGGCACTCTATGTTTTATTTTGCATTACGAGCGCGCTGCTCGTCGGATCTCCACCCAGTATTATGGTTTTTTATGTGAGTACATATATGTTTTAATAAATTTTGAACGTTTACCAAACAATATTACACCATTGTGGGATCTTCCTTTCTGGTTTATCTCGGTGACCCCGGGACACTATTTGAAGAGACGTATGGTCTTAAAGGAGACAGGCCAGGATAGGATTGCATCACCACCGCCCCCACTGTTGGTTGACTCCATGGTTTTAACAACTAAAGGCTGCCATGCCTAAAAGTGTCTAAATGCGAGTACCCCATTACCCTCAGGTAAGGGGCCACTGCCCATCAGTGTGTGCCGTGTTGCATGAAGAGAGAACAATCACTATTGTCACGTTTATTTGGCACCAAGTGGATCACTTACATATATGTTTTTTGGACTGTGAATAGATTATTTTTTAAAGTGAAGCACTGTTTTTTGCACGTCTACCAGCGGACTTCATATCACTTAATTTGTTATGTTATATGAGCACCATTCACGTTGCATTTGAACACCTGGCTGTGTGTTGAATTATACCAGGTGCATATTAGTCCAGTCAGAGATTGGTATACCCCTAGAGCTGGCTGTTATTTTTATATGTTTATGCATAAGGGTGTAAATATCACGTTTATTTTTATGAGCACGAGTCACGTTTTATATATCTGTTTAGTATATATCTGGCTTTCACCCTCAGCCTTAATAATTTTTTATGAACTATTCTTTTTGATTACACTGTTATGATTTATATACAGCATTAGTTACTCTCGGATAGAGGCTAAATTATTATATTACTGCAGAGTCATATATAGGTATTCATGTTATGGTTTATTGTGATATACCTGCACTCTAGAGACACCCACCATTACTGTGTTATCACACCCTAGTCATCTGATTTTTCCCTACAGATATAGGAAGGATTAGCGCAACACCACACTCTTATTGATTTTACTTTAGCCAGGGGCAGGCTGTACCCTACCCGGTGTAGGCTGCTTTTCCTTAGTTTAGACACACCGTTTTCATTCATTTCCTATCTCCTTTTCCCCATTTTACGATAGCGCAGGAATACCCCCCACTTTTCTGAAGTAACCACCAATGATAGAATCTATATGAAAAAGTGGGAAAGCTTTTTATAATATATATTGGTTGCCAGATTTGTATGACAATTAATAAATCAATTTAAAAAAGCTCTGATGACCCATCCCCCGTGATTAATTAATTGCATCACCATAAATATCCCAGGAGGCGCTATGTTTTCACCATTTGGCTCCCTGTCAGGATCAGGAATGTAGTGGTCACTACAAATAATTAAACAAGTAATTTTGTTGCTTTGGGACACTTATAAAACTGATGTTTCTTTGTTATATTTTAGAAAAAGATGGATATTTTAAACTCACTGTTAGGCTATATTCCATCTTGAAACTGAAGTTTACAGTGATCCACTTCCTGTATCCTGCTACTCAAGAATTTTACAAACTTTTTACATTTTTTTCAGGGTCAGACTGACAATTTCTTATTATTTACTTTTTTGTACCGTAGAGGATAATTGTCATACAAGTCTGGAAACCAATATATATTATAAAAATATTTCGCACTTTTTCATATAGATTCTATTTATGGGTGGTCACTTGCACTAGCTTGCCGTGGGAAGCCCTCCCGGCCCCTTGTGGGTCTGATGTCGGGTTCACTTGGGCCATGAGTAAATCTATGGTTGCACCTTAACCTGTTTTCTTCCATCTTACCTTTGTAAATTGCAAATTGTTGGACTAATATTTCCATTATGTTTATTAAGACGGCTTTCATACAGAGTGAATGGAGCCGCTTTTTTCAGGCGCTATACAGGTGCTATTTTTAGCGCTGTAGCGCCTGAAAAACGTAGTTTAAAACAATAATAGTTCTAGTGGAAAATAAATAATTATTTATTAATTACTCCACTAGAACTATTATTTTATTTATTTATTGTATTTATTTATTTATTATGTATTTATTTATTTATTGTATTTATTGTATTTTATTTGTTATTTTTATCATGTGATCATGGACACAGTCATCGGGCATGCCATTCTTGGCACCTGCAAACCATACTATTGCTCTATATGCCAGCACATCCATTACCATGTATTTATTATGACATGCGTTTTTATTGACATTCCTGTCTATTATGTTTACATCTTGTGCTAAGGATATACATGTTTATATATGAAAATGTTTTCTTGTTTATCATTATTATGTTACAAATAAAAAACTTTTACTCCTACCTCCACATTTCACCCGCTTCATTTAAAGTCCCAACTTCCCTTTGCTATATACCCGAGACAGGGATGGAGACACTTAATCGTGCCTCATTTAAAGTCCCAAATTCCCCCTTTTTTATAAATTATGTACCGGGATGGAAGCGGTTGGAAATTGGATTGGCAGTGTTCCCCTGCCATCCATGTGTGAGTATTGTTCTTGATAGGTCTGTATGCCCTATTGGGATTTGTACATTTAAGATAATTAAAACAATTGTTGAATTATGTATATACTCAGTAGCTTTACATTTATCATTAACATATGGCATTCCTGGCACTGGTCCTATGTTCTCACACGATTAATATACTGTTGTTGAATGCATGCTTATCATTGGCCACTGTATTATACCTCTGTGGTCTATTGAGCTTCTCGGTTGTGCTGGGGATTTTCCCCTCTTCGGGGGCTGCGATGCGCCCTGTGGGTCCTCCCTTCCTCCCCTTACATTTTTCTGTGTTCTGGAGGCTCGGGGGGACGCCCCTCAGCGCATTGGCACCACGTCTCTTGCGTCATGCGTGTGACGCCAGTCTTGGCGCCACTGCATTGATGTATTGTATACCAACTACGTTCTCCCGACGAGGGAGTTTGGCACCAATCGCTGAGCATTGATTGAGCTCAGGTGCGGACGCCATCCCTTCTGGGACGCACACATGTGGTGCTGGTGGGATGTATATATACATTCCAAATTGGAGCAGGCTGTTCACACGGCTGGTCTCCTTTTGGGATTTCCTGCGGATCAGTTGTTGGTCCGCTGGTACTGTATGGATGCAGCATTGAGGTAAGGGCCCCTTGGTAAATTTTCACCATTTTATTTTTGGTTGCTCTTTGCCACACTTTATATTCTTTCCCCCATCGCTTGTATTTTTTTCAATTATTTTATTACCCTTTTAATTCAGTCTAAAAACACATACAACAGCCACTTAGTCAATTTCCCCTTTTCATCACTACCTCATAGAATTATATTGGGTTTATCATTATTTATTAATTACTACACTAGAACTATTATTGTTTTAAACTACATACATATTTAATATTTATTCCCAGATACTCTCGTCTGATGAGCTATATACCATCACTATATTTGTATGGACACCATTACCGACTTATGCTGCAATCCTCTATACATGTCACCTCAGCCCCCGTGGAGAGGTTATTTATCTCTGGCTCACCGTGTGCCATTTACCACATGCCTTACTACCTGCCCGATTTGGTAAGTATGTGTGGTCAATTACTCACAGCATAAGTTTATTCATTTTTTCCCCTCTATATTGAGTATGGTTTACTATATTTATTATACTTTTTAGGCAATTGTCGCATCTGCTCCTGACGAGTGAAGGTATTCACGAAACGCGTCGAACTACAAGTTAAATCTGATGCCATTTTTTAACAACTATGTATTTTACTTATTATTTTTTATCATGTGATCATGGACACAGTCATCGGGCATGCCATTCTTGGCACCTGCAAACCATACTATTGCTCTATATGCCAGCACATTAATTACCATGTATTTATTATGACATGCGTTTTTATTGATATGCATTCCTGTCTATTATGTTTACATCTTGTGCTAAGGATATACATGTATATATGTTTCTTGTTTATCATTATTATATTACAAATAAAAAACTTTTACTCCTACCTCCACATTTCCCCCACTTCATTTAAAGTCCCAACTTCCCTTTGCTATATACCCAAGACAGGTCTGGAGACACTTAATCGTGCCTCATTTAAAGTCCCAAATTCCCCCTTTTTTACTGGCATGGCATGGCAGGACCTGAGAAAACTGCCCCAGGAGCTCACCCAGCATGCCAAGTGTCCCAGAAGCACCTCTCTGCACAGGGGAAACTGAGCAACCAGGTGCTTCGCACCAAAAAAAAAAAAAAAAAAAAAAAGAGGAGGAAAAAGAAAAACAGAAAAATCAAAAAGGAAAAAAAGCTAAAAAAAAGGGGAGCTGAGACCTAACATGACAACAGTAGTGGCCAGAGTGTAATCATGGAAACCAAAATACAAGTGCCGAAAAACTGAAAAAACATAATCTCAATTCAAATTACGATCATAGCGCTAAATACTGGAGTCCCATACCCCATGCGCACATGCACACGACCCACAGGGAAATGCAGTGTGGTCGGATGCCTCCAACCGATCAAACTGAATCGTCTGATCTGGTCCTTAGCTCATGTGTAATTCAGCAATCAAAAAGCTGTTGGTAGTACTATTTAAGTGCACTGTTCCCCGCCAAATCTTCCTCCCTTCTTCTCCATCCCATATGATGTTACATACAAGCACCTGGGATGGACAGGAGGGGAGGATGGGCCATCGGGGAACAACATGCTACAACAGGGCTCCCAGCAGCTTCCCTGTGCAGCTCTAAATGCGGGGAAAATGTGGGGATGCAATCTACACGTCAGCTGCCTGCGACTGATGGGTAGACTGCGATGGAATGCCTGGGGGCTTCTTAAAGAACCCCAGGGTCCCGTGGAACCCCAGTTGAGAAACCCTGATCGAAAAGGTAAGAAATATTTTTATATTTTTTTAGGCATGCTGTATGAATGGGAACACATAACAAACATATAGGGGGGTTTTCTCAAATTTGGCTGCAGAAGTGGAAATATGCTTTAAAGTACCACACATTGTTTTCACAGCTGCACCTCAGCTGACATATTTCAATAGTTTGCTACAGGGTAAATTCTGTTTAATGTCTACACGTCTAGATATACACTGTAATGCTTACAGTGCCTTAAAAAAGTATTCATACCCCTTGAAATTTTCCACATTTTGTCATGTTACAACCAAAAACTTAAATGCATTTTATTGAGATTTTATGTTATAGACCAACATAAAGTGGCACATAATTGTAAAGTGGAAGAAAAATGATAAATGGTTTTCAAAATGTTTTACAAATAAATATGTGAAGTGTGGCATGCATTTGTATTCAGTCCCCCCGAGTCAATACTTTGTAGAACCACCTTTCACTGTAATTACAGTTGCAAGTCTTTTTGGATATGTCTCTACCAGCTTTGCACATCTAGAGAGTGAAATTGTTACCCATTCTTCTTTGCAAATTCAATCAGGCTCTGTAAGATTGGATGAAGAGCATCTGTGAATGTCAAATTTCAAATCTTGACACAGATTTTCTATTGGAGTTAGGTCTGAACATTGACTGGGCCATTCTAACACATTAATATGCTTTGATCTAAACCATTCCATTGTAGCTCTGGCTGTATGTTTATGGCCATTGTCCTGCTGGAAGGTGAACCTCTGCCCCAGTCTCAAGTCTTTTGCAGACTCTTACAGGTTTTCTTCTAAGATTGCCCTGTATATGGCTCCATCCATCTTCCCATCAACTCTGACCAGCTTCCCTGTCCCTGCTGAAGAAAAGCATCCCCACAACATGATGCTGCCACCACCATGTTTCACGGTGGGGATGGTGTGTTCAGGGTGATGTACAGTGTTAGTTTTCTGCCACACATAGCATTTTGCTTTTAGACCAAAAAGTTAAATTTTGGTCCCCTCTGACCAGAGAACCTTCTTCCACATGTTTGCTGTGTGCCCGACTGTGGAGTGAACGACTAATAGTTGTCCTGTGGACAGATTCTCCCACCTAAGCTGTGGATCTCTGCGGCTCCTCCAGAGTTACCATGGGCCTCTTAGCTGCCTTTTTGATTAATGCTCTCTTTCTTAAGCCTATCAGTTTGGATGGACGGTCATGTCTTGGTGAGTTTGCAGTTGTGCCATACTCTTTCCATTTTCGGATGATGGATTGAAGAGTGCTCCATGAGATGTTCAAAGCTTGGGATATTTTTTTTATAACCTAACCCTGCTTTAAGCTTCTCCACAACCTTATCCCTGACCTGTCTAGTGTGTATGTTGACCTTCATGATGCTGTTTGTTCACTAAGGTTCTTTAGCGAACCTCTGAGGGCTTCACAGAACAGCTGTATTTATACTGAAATTAAATTACACACGGGCGGACTCTATTTACTAATTAGCAGACTTATAAAGGCAATTGGTTCCACTAGATTTTAGTTAGGGGTATCAGAGTAGAGAGTAAAGAATACAAATGCATGCCAAACTTTTCAGATATTTATTTGTAAAAAATTTTGAAAACCATTTATCATTTTCCTTCCACTTCACAATTATGTGTCACTGTGTGTGTTTGTCTATCCCAGAAAATACCAATAAAATACAATTAAGTTTTTGGTTGTAACATGACAAAATGTGCAAAATTTCAATTTGTATGAATATTTTTTCAAGGCACTATATTTCAAGATAAAACCTTGCTTTGTCCAATGGCAGAGAGCACTGATTGGACTGTTCTGGCGGGGGGCCACCCCCCTGTCAGAACACAATAGCTCAGCGGGGGGGGTGGGGGTTACTGAACTAACCTTGCATGGTTAGGTGACTGCTTTTAATACACATCTTAATTACACACAGAATTTTTGCTTACCTAATACCTCGATCTCTGAGGCTCCCTCTACATAAATATATAAAACCGTCGGTCACAGCTTCTTTTCTAAGGCGCTCTGTCAGTCATAGGGCACTACAACGTCATCAACTACAATATCCTGCATTGTATGTGAGGATGCCTAGGGACCACCTGCAACCCATGGATTCAAGGATAAGAAGAGAGCATTTGCTGCTGCGTTACACTTTGTTACCCTTCTGAATAAATGAAATCCCAATGCACATATGCAGTACAGCAACATGCACCTGCACTATGCGCATTGCAATACTCAAATGTGAACCATTTATGCAGTGTGATGCACTGTATTAAAAATGGTGCAGTTACATTTTTCAAAATGAATGGGCTGTTTTAACAAAGCATTCTTTAATGCATGAAAACACATACATTAAGACATGTGGATTAACACAGTGCATAGTGTAAATGGGCCCCAAAGGGACAGACACAGCAAGCCTGAAGGTTATGTAGTCTATAAAGAAAAACAGCTCCCTGAGAAACAACTCTTTGGCAAGTATTAAAAGTTCATTTGTGTTCTTGTTGAACCCCCCTCTAAAAGTCCTTCTTCAAACTGCAGCGCATTGCGCCAATGATTTGTAGCGCTGAGGGTCGCAAGATAAATCAATATCCCCCTGGTTGCCCTGATTCTGTAAGTCCTCTGAAACTGCTGACACCTTGGGGTCATGAATTTTTTTCCTTCCCCCTTCAAATGACAATAAGGAGATAATACACAGAACTGATTAAATCAGCAAAATTGACTTAATGAGATGGAAGGAAAAAGATTCAAAGAGTCAAACTCAAGTGTACACTTGAATTCAAATGTTTTTTATTTGGTTTTAAACATACAAAAGTAAAGAAAAAAATGTATACTTTTCAATGAATAACAACATTTTCTATATTGTGTAGAAAACAACAAAAGGAATTTTTAATTGCTATAGTAAACTATATTTTCTAACAAGAGAATTTGTAACATATACATTACCATATAGTATCTTACTAAACATCCGTTACAACTGTTCAAGTTTTCCAAAGAGACCAATTGAGTTCATATTATCTACGTTTCCGTCTTTATAAGCTAGTATTTTTTTGTACTTTTTTGCTATTACGTTGACCTGTCTGATAATCTCCCTGACATTAGGCACGTCATTCGATTTCCATTTGAGCATTATAGCTGAGCGAGCGGCCATAATTATCTGCATAGCTATTGATCTAACTGATACACAGAATAGCGTCATGTTAATACCTAGAATGTCTTGTTCAATGTTTGGTTTAGTAAAGAAGCCAGTAACCTTGGAGATTAGCTTAAAGATTTCTGCCCAAAAGCTACAAAGATGCAGACAAGACCACGCTTTAGAGTGCCCACTTGACCGCATCCTCTCCAACAGAGGTTTGAGTTAGTGTCAGAAAATTTGCGGGCATAGGTATTGGGAGTGTCCTAAATAGATATAACATTTTAGGAAGCAGTAGCATTTTTTTTATATAAAAATAAACCTCAAAAGCTTGCGATTTTATGGGCAATTGAAAAAAGATATTGTATTTATAAAGCACATATATTTATTACAAATAGATTTAGATAAAATTCCAGATTGGAAATACAAAACATTACAACAAATGATGATATCATATCACACAAAAAACTTTTTTATGAACATGAAGTGGTAGTCCCCATCTACTTGCTGTTCCTTCATAGGTAGATTGCAATGAGATAAAGTAGGTGAGGATAACAACGCGTTTCAAACTATGCTAATATAAGCAAATCTTCGGGGAATAATACCACTTCTGAAAAAACTGTTTTAATTGAAAAAACAAATAAGTATTGTATATGACCATGTATGGGGATACATCTGAAATTATACATACAAGCGTAAACCATTATCCATACACACATGTACACTTACAATGTTAGGAGTTTTCTAGCAAGAGCACTCCTTTAGGGGACAAGAAAACCATGCATCAATGTATCAATACTCTTCACCAAACTGCAGGAACCCATCAGCAACCAGTTTCACACTGCCCCAAAGGGGAGATGAAAAAATGCACTATAGAAGGGATGAAGGAAACAAGTCAAAAAATGGGGAAGATAATTAGTATCTATTCCAAGGGATACTGGGTCAACCTGTATGATATTCACCAGAAGGCTGGCCCAGTAGCTACCTAAATTCAAAAAATGAATGAACTTACTTGTATAAACCCTTTTTCCAATCTTGCATTTAAAAGGTAAATTTAATATGCGAATGTCAGCTGTATCGTATTGCACGGTCCTAGTGTGCTGGTAGCCGTCCTAGGGTGTATGGCATGGCTCCACATCAGTGGAATGTCTATGCCCTGCACAGATGAGGAAGGAATGGCCCCGGTGTACAATATCGGCGTTCCTAATGTACTGCGCATGCGCAGGAAAGTGACGCAAATCGTGTCGACGTACACGATTGCATCATCACTATGCCCCGTGTTGCCACATCATATCCTGTCTCCGGGATGACAACATCCGGAGACCAAGATGGCGGCCATGATGGAGGTGACCAGAAAAAGGTCTGAATACACAGCACATAAACAAAAAAAGGGGGGAATAAAAATACCCAGTTTCTGAAATCACCAAAGGAAAGAGCAAACTAACAATCAATGCAAATTAAAGGTCTCTTGTACACAAATCAGCAGTGCCCCTGCTATTACATATTATCCATGGCATATAATTTACCAAACGTAATTTATATGTCCCAATAAGAACATTACATACAGATATTGAGAATTAACCCAAAAGCATACCATATTATTTTAACCATCAAACCAAAGATAGAGAATCCACATACCAGATGGGAGGAAAGAAATCCTATCCAGAAACTGACTCAACCCAATCATCAAAACTAAAATAACATTGTCAATAACAAAGGAAAAAGAAAGAAAAAGAAGAAAAAAGCAAAAGGAAAAAGAGAGGAAATAAAAAATAAAGAATAACAAATACTGAATACTAAAGGGTCCATACATAGAATAAAAAGAAAAACACCTATGATCACATTATATGGAAATGGCAGTAGCATTTTGTATGCTGCTAAGTGGCCTGACCATGATAAAAGGTGTTTTCTATTGTTGAATATCTGAGATAAGTGGGATGAAATTGACTTTGTATAAAGCTGTAAAGGGAAAAGTTATTTGGATTCCAAGATGCAATGGTTTATCGGACCAACAGTATGGAATTTTCTTTTGTAAGGATGATTTTAGAGTGTCTTAAAATGTTGGATTTTGAAGCATTCATTTTGTAGTAAACAACTTTGCTAAAAAGTTGGAGGACATTGTATACTTTTGGGAGGGAGCAGGTTGGGTAGTCAAAGTCAGTATTACGTCATCTGCAAACAGTGAGATGACATGGTGGAAATTTTGTGAAGTAATACTGGGATTCGTTCTAATTTTTTCTGCTAAAGGTTCCATGATTAGGGCAAAAATTAATGGAGATAAGGGGCAGCCTTGTCGTGTTCCATTAGAGTTTTTAAAGTTTTTGGAGAACATGCCTTCCATGAATATATATGCCGAGGGAAAAGAGTATAGGGCTGAGATAGCCTATTGTATTGGACCTCTTATACCAAATTTTTCAAGAACTCTATGAAGGTAACCCAATGTACTCTGTCAAAAGCCTTCTCTGCATCCAATGCTAGGAGCAGAGAAGGATCTTTGGATTTTTCCATTATGTGCAAATGATTATTCATCCTTCTAGTTGTATCAGGGGCCTTGCGACCAGATACAAAACTCACCTGATCTGGATTGATCAATCTCTGTAGAACTGTCGTCAATCTATTAGCTAACAGTTTGGCATAGACCTTCACGTCTACGTTTAGCAAAGAGATAAGTCTAAAATTCTGTGGCATTAGGTTCCTTACCCGGTTTAGGTAGAGTAATAATAGTAGCTGTTCTGCCCTCACAAAGTGTTTGTAGTACAAGGCTTGGCAGACAGCTAACGACTTCTGAATAAAGACTGAGGCTGAAGGGTTAACAGTTGTAATCTTTACTGAGAATTAGATTTACATTTCTTTAAGTTTAAGTTTTTTTGTTTTTAGTTGTAAAACTGCAAAACATAAATGATAAAAGTATGCATTAGCATTAAACATTACATTACAAATGAAATTAGTATCATGCATGCTACATTAGTGTAAAGCATTAGCTAACAGAAATTAGGTCTAGCTAAAGGAACTCCCTGGCAGAAACTACTACCAAACACACACAAAAATGCAGTTGAATTAGTAGAACACATACTGCTTAATTGAATACTAATGACAGCCTACTTACAGACTTGTGCTTCCAAGGCCAGTTTTAAGAAATAGTGGAGCTATTCCCATGCTTCTTCACTGCAGGAGGTATTAAGCAATGTGTCTGCTGGACAGGAAGTGGGCATAATATACTACAGTTCCTGCCAGTAATGGAGGTCAATTTAAAGCAACAGTAAGATCATGAATACACTGTATCGTGATCAGAACAGTAGCTGTTAACATTTCAGGAGGAAAGTTGGCTCTGGACATAGCGGTATTGAACACCTGAAGTAAATGTGGTAATAGTATGGCACTAAATAATTGATAATACTCTGAGGAGTAACCATCGGGTCCTGGAGATTTTGTTTTTGGGTGAACTTTTGATCAGTTTTTCTATTTCTGGGACTGAAAATGGTTGATTTAGTTGGGATAGATCTGTTTAAGGGAGTGTAGGCAAGGATACTGGAAAAAAAATTCAAAAATAATTTTATCCGAGGGTTGGGGGTTATCAGCATCGTTTTCTAAATTGTATAGTTATTCGTAATAATCACTGAAGGCATGAACACTTTCTTTTGGGTTAACTTCTTTTTTGCCTGTTTTGGGATTGTAAATATATATTATTTTTGGGCTTTGGGGTAACCAACCCCGGGACTTTAATGGTGTTAATATTTAAATACTAACACCATTAAAGTCCCGGGGTTGGTTACTCCAAAGCCCATTTTCTTTTTCTATTTAAAAATTTGGGATGTGGTGTTTTCTTATTTGGTCCCTCCATTCCTAGCTTCATTTATAGTTTTTTTTTTGTTTATTAGCTTTTTCTTTTAGCTTGGTAGCTAATAATTTTCAAGCTCTATTGCCATACCGATAAGATTGCGCTTTTAAAGCTTAAATAGACTTATCGTGTTATAAAAGGTTTTTAAGCCTCTTTGACCATTGCTGTTTAAGTTTAGCAGTTAGTTGTATAAGTAGACCTCTAATATACACCTTATGGGAGTTATGTTTGAAGAATTCTTTAAGTGGTGCCAGAATGAGTTTTTTATTTTCTGGTTGGGACAACAAATAAATGTTGTTGCGCCACCGGTTTGCCCTTTTTTCTGTACAAAGATCCCCCCCACAGTTATGGAAACTGGAACGTGATCAGACCAAGTGATATAGTGAATGTTCGATTTGGTGACCTTTTGAAGCAGAAATTTGTCTACTAGGAATAAGTCTGTCAGAGAATACAGTATCTCACAAAAGTGAGTACACCCCTCACATTTTTGTAAATATTTTATTATACCTTTTCATGTGACAACACTAAAGAAATTACACTTTGCTACAATGTAAAGTAATGAGTGTACATCTCCAGATGTCAAATAGATCATATAAAGAGATAAAATGAGCCAATGTTGCTCTACGTTTCCCATGGCGCTTGTCGCCAGAAAGGCTCAGGTCAATGTTCGGGATGGCATTGAAATCTCCACATAAGACTAGATGTCCTTTCTGCAATAAGGAGACTTTTTTCCAGATTTTGTTTAAAAGGGAAATTTGTTTGGTATTAGGAAGATATAGGTTAACTTCTGTGTACTTAACCTGGTTTATTTCACAGAGTAGGATTATAAACCTGCCAGATGTGTCCGTGTGGACATCCAGTCTTTAACAACAAAGGCCACACCTCTTTTTTTTGAGGGACCATTTGCCAAAAATACGTGAGGAAATTGGTGATGTTGAAAGATTGGTGGTTTATGGGAGTTAAAGTGAGTCACCTGGTAACATATTATGTCACATTTGAGGTTGCAAGCTTCTTTTCAAGCCATTTGTCTCTTGTATGGGCTATTTAAGCCTTTTACATTCAGTGTAGAAATTTTGAAGGCCATGGTAACTAGTTATTGCTCGTGTGATAGGTTATGTTGTTGGTTTAGAGTTAAAGTTGTTAAATTGCAGCAAAAATTATTTACCTGATTGATGAGACCTCTGGTAGTTGATAACAAAACTTTGGTGGTTGAAGAGTAGGTTCACAGGATAGATGAAAATAGTGGCCAGACATGCGCCTAGATGGTGAAGGTCTATAATTGGAAAACTGTACAAAAAATAACGTCAATACAAGAACAAAAAAAAAAAAAAAGGTAAAAAACAGACGATTCAGAACTTGAATCTGCAGAAATATACCCGCTTAATTAGTGGGGGTCAAAAAGAATGAAACAGAGTGGCATTCTCCTGGGTTGCCAGAGAATTGGTGAGTTATATTCTAGTGGATAAAGCACAGGGATTAGCCCGCCTCAGCGTCAGATGCACAACGGGTAGAAGAAGGAGAGTTAGGGGGATCTTTGTCTGTTGGACCTTGAGGATACAGGATGTTCCATTTCTGCAATAGGCGTAGTCCTTCTTTTACCGTAATGACCACATAATTAGCATCATCTTTTGTTATGAGCAATTTGGCTGGTTATAGCCAGCGATAAGTGATGCAGGGATTATTTAGAGGTTTTGTGATAGTTGCGAGTTGTTTGCGTTGCTGTAGAGTGAAAGTAGAAAGATCAGCAAAGAATGGCAGACCTTGTAGACTCTGTGGTTCATTATCACGATTTCTTGTGACCCTCATTAGCCATTAGGGATGGGCTGAACGGACCCCTGTTCGGTTCGCACCAGAACTTTCAAACACAGCAAAAGTTCAGACCCGAATAACGAACCCCATTAAAGCCAATAGGACCCGAACGTCAAAAATCCAAAGTGCCCATTTTGAAGGCTTATATGCAAATAATTGGGCATACAATGGTTATAGGGGTCCGAGTCATGCCCTGAGGGACATGTATCAATAAAAAAAAAAAGTTTGGAAAAAATGTGATTTTTAAATGAGCAGTGATTTTTTGATTTTTAAAGTGAAAGCCTAAAAATGAAAAATTCCTTCCAATATAGTTCCTGGTGGTGGGGGTTCCCCTTAGTCTACCTGAAAAGTGGCAGATCTGTACCATATCTAGAATCTGCTGCAGCAATAATTGCATTTATAAAGCAAAAAAATAAAGACATTTTCCCTGCAAACTGCCTTTATTTTCCTCAGCAACAGCTGGGGAGCCAGTGTGTATGATGAGGCCACAATGCAGTGCACTGGGAACAAGATTAGAGATTTTTTGGATACATTCTGGTGTCACTTTGACTTTGTATAGAAGTAACGGGTGCGTAAAAATTGGTCTTTGGGTGTTGGTGGCGCCTTCCCACCATAACCATATAGAGGTACTCTTGATGAAAGCAAGAATTGGCCTTGCTGTAAAAAATTGCAATGATATGCACCTGTCAAACAGGTGCAGAAAAATTACTCTTTGGGTGTCGGGGGCACCTTCCCACTATAACCCTATAGAGGTGCTTTTGATGAAGGCAAAAAAAATTGCAATGATATGCATATGGTTGGTGTTTTTGCCACGATTGATGTGCCTAAGACACAGTTTGTAGATAGCAACAGTGCGATCTGCTGCAGATGTGCTGAAAAAGGCCCAGACAGCTGAGCTTTGGGGAGTGGGCCAGGAGATAACAGTTGCAGAATGTGATGGAATAGGGTGGCTGCTCTCTACTCTTTCTTGATGTCGGCCTCCTTGGGGTTGTGCAGCCTCACCTTCAGTTTCCTCCTCTGCTCTATCTGGCACCCAAGTCGCATCAGTGACCTCATCATCATCATCACGATCATCTCCTCCATCTTCATCATTAACACTGGAGACAACTTGGCAATACACTGCAGCTTGGGGAACATGAATGCTAATTTGTCTACCAGTGTTCCTCCCTCTCACTAGGCTCATGTTCCTGTCATCCTCAACCTCAGAATCAACATCTGAATCCAGTAAGGGCTGGGCATCATCAAGGAGCAATTAGCTGACGCTGTGGTCAAATAACTCAGCTGACTCCTCAATGGCTGATGTTGGGGCTATGGCAGGAATAGATGTGGACAAGGAGGAAGGTTTATCCACTCTGGCAACTGCAGGGGACTGCACACTTGTCTCTGCTTGCATGACAGAGGATGAGGAAGGTTTAGTAAGCCAGTCAACCACCTCCTCTGCATGCTGAGGCTGGATAGCACAGGCAAACTCACTAAATAGAGAAAATTATACCCTGCCTGAGGACTGACCACCATGTCTCCTTGTTGCTGGCCCCCTTACAGTGCCAAGGGAACGTCTGCCTCTCCTTGTTGTCCTCCCAGACATTATTGGGAGGGAGGGGGCGGTGCTTATAAGCAAATGTAAAGAAGAAGTTGAAATCTGTACGTAGATGCACTTTAATCAATGTAAAGAGGTGTTTGGTGCACTTTAATTTGAGTACTCACACTACACAGACACACTCCACGGATACACTATAATATACCGCAATATAATGCGCCAAACATACAGTGACACACAGAACTATATGGCGTTAAACTGTCAGTACCGCACATAGAACTATATGGCGTTAAACTGGCAGTAACACATGCAAAATTATATGGCGTTAAACTGGCAGCAAAGCACACAGAAGTAAATGGAGTTAAACTGGCAGTAACGCACACAGAAGTAAATGGCGTTAAACTGGCAGTAACGCAATCAAATAGACAGTGTTCAACCGTCACTACACTGACGCTATCTGAACTGTCCCTACTCTAGCTATACACTAATGTAAAGATTACTGACACAGTCTCACTACACTACACTAAAACCAAATGAGCTGTCCCTACTCTACACTAATGCATGTATGAATGACACGGTCTCACTACACTACAGAACTGAACTGTCCCTACTCTAGCTGCACACTATTCAAAGCTGAATGATGGTCCTCACTACACTCACACTATCCCTAGAATGGCACTAAATGAATATTCTACACTGACAATTGAAGCAAAATAGCACAGTATAGCACACTAAGTAACTAATAGCACTAAACAGAGCCCTGTTCTATCTCTCTCCACGCCAAAATCACACTGAAAATGGCTGCCATTGAAAGAATACTTTTATACTGTGGGGCAGGAATGAGCCATGATTGGATAAAGTCATAATGACAGTGTCCAATCATGACTCTGACAGTGCTCTGTGCCTTGATTGGCTGAAGCTTTCACTGCTTTAGCCAATCAGGGCTTTCAATGCACTGTTCAGCGCCGCAATGCATTGTGGTCGGTTTGGGGTTCGGAACAAACGGTCGAACGACCCCTTTTGTTCGGCTGTTAGTTGAACCTCCGAACAGCGAAAGTTCGGCCCGAACCTATGTGTGGGCCGAACCATTCGCCCATCCCTATTAGCCGTTCCTTTGTGTGGTAAAAATTAATTCTCGCAATGGTATCTCTTGGCAGGTGAGAGGGAATATGATTAGGTCTTCCAATGGTGCCTCTGAAATTGTAGCTTTTAATATATTTGTGAAGAATTTGTTCAGGTCAGGAGGCTTAACCGACTCTGGGATTACCCGGATCTTGACGTTATTATGTCTTGATCTATCCTCTAAATCTGCAAGTTTCATCTTCATCCACCAGATCCCGTCATCTCTGTCATCATGGGCGTCCACTAGATCATTAAATGTGGATGCAAACTCTCCCATTTTTGACTTAATATGGGTTACTCTGTTGTTGACTTCTGAAACTTCAGACTTAGATGAGCCAGTGCTAACATACAGTGATGTGAAAAAATATTTGCCCCCTTCCTGATTTTTTTTTTTGTTTGCATATTTCTCATACTTAAATGATTCAGATCATGAAACTAATTTTAATATTACACAAAGATAACCCGAGTAAATCCAAGATGCAGTGTTTAAATTATTATTTCATTTATTAAGGGAAAAAAACTGTTCAAACCTGCCTGGCCCTATGTGAAAAAGTAATTGCCCCCTCCCATGATGAATCATGAATGAACTGCAAAGAACCCAGAACAACATCTAAAGAACTGCAGGCCTCACTTGCTTCAGGTAGGGTCAGTGTTCTTGATTCAACAATAAGAAAGAGAATGGGAAAAAATGTCATCCATGGGAGAGTTCCAAGGCCAAAGCCACTGCTGACCAAAAAAACACATTTACCAAAAAACATCTTGATTATGCCCAAGACTTTTAGGCAAATATTGTGTGGACTGATGAGACCAAAATTTTACTTTTTGGAAGGTGTGCGTCCCGTTACATCTGGCATAAAACTAATACAGCATTTCATAACAAAAACATCATACCAACAGTCAGACACGGTGGTGGTAGCGTGATGGTCAGGGGCTGCTTTGCAGCTTCAGGACCCGGATGACCATAATTGATGGAACCATGAATTCTGAGCTCCACCAGAAAATCCTAAAGGAGAATGTCCGGCCATCAGTTCATGTCCTCAAGCTCATGTGCACTTGGGCTATGCAGTAGGACAATGATCCAAAACACAATAGCAAGTCCACCTCCAAATGATTCAAACAAAGCAAAATTTAGGTTTTGGAGTGGCCTAGTCAAAGCCTGGACTTAAATCCAATTGAGACGCTGTATCATGACCTTACACATACCGTTCATGGTGGAAACCCCTCCAATGTGGCTGAATTAAAATGATTCTGCAAAGAAGAGTGGGCCAAAATTGCTCCACAGCAATGTGAAAGACTCATTGCCAGTTATCGCAAACACTTGATTGTAGTTAATACCGCCAAGGGTGGCACGACCAGTTATTAGGTTTAGGGGGCAATAACATTTTCACATAAAGCCAGGCAGGTTTGGACAGCTTTTTGGCCTTAATAAATTAAAGCAAACTGCATTTTGTATTTACTCGTGTTATCTTTGTGTAATAATAAAATGTGTTTATGATCTGAGTCATTTAAGTGTGACAAATATGCAAAAAAAGAAAAAATCAGGAAGGAGGCAAATACTTTTTCACATCTCTGTATCTGCATGTAGGGTAGATATCAGAGATATTAGCATGTCATTTAAAGTGGCATCAATCACTGGCATTTCTGCTGTGGGGCATTCCGAAATGGAGTCCTGCAGCTCACTGGTGTCTTCTAGGGAAGTGTTAAGACTGCTTACCTCCAGATTAGTAGCTGAAGTATCACCCATCTTTGTTTACTCTTCACAGGGCTGGAGGATGATGAGGGAGGATGAGAGTGATCTCCTCTGCCTTGCCTTGACCCATTGCTGTGAGCTTTATGCTGCGGAGGAGCCTTACTGTGTCCCTGGGAGGCCCATGTGGTGTGCTGACAGAGGCGCTGGCACCATCTTGGCTTGTATAGCGGTGTGGCTGGGAGAAAAAAACTATAATTTTTCCAGGTTTGGCCTGTTTCTTTCTCTTCTTGGATGGCATCAGGAGATATGCCCGCAGCTCTGGGGCACTGTGGCGGTGCAAATCGAGGCTCCTAGTCGCTGATTTTGTCTCTGGCAATCCACTGAGGAGAGGAGCTGTGTCAGTGTGCAGTCATCTGCTCCGTCGGCTAGCCCCCTCAAGTTTATACATTAAAATGTTGTCTCACACAGAAATGTCACCTATAACTAAATAATAATCACTTATGAGATTCAAACATTCAGCAGTGAACACCTTAATCTCTGTGCTCAACTGAGCGCATATAATTTCTATGTGAACAGGCTACAGTAGAGCAGTGGAATGGCTCTTATTAGTGTCAGACCCCTCTCTACTGCTCTTTCACATATAAATGCAAAACAGTAAATAACAAATAAAACTTTTAGCCAAAGAACTCTCCCCCAGCTGTCTGCTCTTCCCCATCAGTCAGCTGGAAGTTGTGGTTCCACATCACTCAGCCAGAGGGCGAATCCCATCTGTATGGACTACATGTCCCAAGATGCTTTACTCTAGTTTGTCTCTGATTAAGAAGGTAACAGGTCAGCATCAACTCAACACTAAAGGGAAACAGCTACCCTCACAACAATGCCACACAATGTCTCCTGATTGCAGGAATAAGTAGATATCCAGCTCCTGGCTGCTACACATTGAATTGTCACTGGAGCTTTGCCTTACCCATTTCCTTATGTTCTTTATGGGTTACTTGTTGATGTATATTGTACCAATTGAGTATAACTTGTCACTGCTGAATCTGTGTACTCTTTCAATGTTTCAACATTGTTACTGGACCACTATACTGACCCGCTGTTTATTTCTTGATCTGCTTTATACCTTTTTTTTTGTACACCTTCTGTAATTACTTGAACATTTTCAATAAAAACTATTGATAAATAAAAGTTTATTTGTAAAAGAAAGGCTCTATACATATAGTAACAATAGAAAAAAAAGATATACATCACTAGTTTAAAAAGGTAAAAAAAAAGTTTTAAAACTATGTAAATTTGTATAAACCTTAAACAAAATTTTGACCCCCAAACCAATTATTGTTTACCCTTAACCATCATTTTTTTTATTGGTTCCTTCTTACCACAGGCTTACATAAATTACTTTATAAAGGGCAATCATTAAAGATTGTCTGGATATTCCAGTGCATGAGGTCATCCTGAAATATAATCTTATTAATATTTCATAATTAATTTCTTTATGGCATGTAATAATGGATGATTGATGTGCTAATATATAATTCTGATTTCTTGTCTCTCCTATATTAATCTAATCCAGATCTTGTTCCCAATTTTTGATAAACTTTATATTAGTGGAGTGATATCGGTAGCTTTGTGATCTTTTTTATATGGCTTGTTAGATTTTCAGTGACGTACATATGTTCAAAGGTTAATAGCAGTCAAGTATTTTCCTCAAACAGAAACATGGCCATGCTATGTCATTAAAGTATGATCTTTCTTTTATGTTTTTTATAGAGTCAGCTTTGGAGCCCTGTGTTTCAGTATTTTAGAATATCATCATCAACATTTTAGCCATCTTGAATAAATTATTAGACCAACAGGCTTATATAATAAGGGGAATAACTCAAAGCAATTAAGCAGTTTTCATCTTTCCCTTTGATGACTTGTCTAGACTAATTCAAAGTAGATGTAAACCCCAAACGAAAGATATTTGCTAAACCATTGTGTAAACTATTGTCATTACCAAAATAACTACAACTGATATAGAAAAACACAAATAAAATGCTTTCACCTTTCTTCCTTTGTTGCAGTCACTTCATGTTTATATGAATACAGTCTAGGGATGACCGTGTTCCATTTGTTACGTAGGGTTTCCTGGTGGTAAAAACTGGGGACTATGCCTGACCAATCTGTGTTAAGATGCTTGTTTGTAGTCGCCAACAGAAGTTTGTGTGATGGTAACAACGAAGAACCAAAGTTGGGGGACAGGGGAAGTGCACTGTCACTTACTGCCCCAGGGATCTCCCCAACGCTGTCACATAGACCAATAATGGCCAGACAGAGATTCTATCCTTTCCACACTCTATCAAAAACCAAAAGAAAAAAGTTTTGTTTAAAAGAGGAGTATGGGAATTTTGTTTATTTTTGAATCGTACTTACCTAGTTGGATGCAGCATTGGTCTGAAGCTGCATCTGTCCCTTGCCGGCTCCCTGAGCAGAAAGCTGGTGACTGCCAGTCACCACTGACTGCTCTGCCCCCCCAGCACTCACTAGAGCACCGAGCTGTGAAGGGGGCGCGAGCGGCCGGCTCAGGCTCTCAGCAGCTCGCCGAGAGGCTGAGCCAGGTGCCGGTCCAGGCATGTGGGCGGATCCCGACTATATGGTCGCAATCTTTCCCAAGCCTGGACCGGCTCTGTGACATCAGCCGACAGTGGGCTTCAGCCCACTGTCAGCTGAAAATGGGTCACAGGAACGCAAAACGAACTGCACTCCTGTGACTCACAAGCTTTGTCTGTACTTCTCCTTTAGGATAGTACTATGGTCATCATGGGCAACAGCTACAGCATATAACACAATATGTTAAAATGTTTACATAAGGGAACATGCACATTATAGCAGCATTTTCCTTCTATAGTTCCACCAAGGAGAGGTTTGTTACTATGAACTCTTGCATCCTTATGATGTCATTACATATTGCATAAAATAAAGGAAAAAACACACATCAGAAAGAAAATAATTATACAAAGCTGCTAGCACTAAGAGTCCAGATACAACAACTCAAATATAATTGTACAAAGACAGTGCAGAGCTACAAACTCAGTGAACAAAGACAAAAAATGAACTTGAATGATTGAAAAACAATGGTAATAATCAAATTAATCACAAAGTTCACCAATAAAGTCTACCATAGACAGAAAGGAGAATCTCCATCAATCTCAGTAAAAAACACATGAGTGCAAAATCCGTGATGCTTAATAAAATAACAATAATAAATAATAATAAAATAGCGCACAGGGGTCTCCCTCTGACATTTCCGTCTCCAAAAAATGCTCAGAAGTAAAACAAAAAAAGCTCTCTCATAGTGTAGTAATGTGACTATAAACTTTAATATAGGAGTTAAAATGTTGCACTGAGAAAATAGCGGAATAAAAGCAGTTTGAACAATCATGCAAGATGCTAAATATCATTCCTACGGGCTCTGTTCCGAGCACGAATCGGACCACCCAATCAGATCAGACTAGCGTTGTGACGTCTCCGTCATAGGAGGAGCCCGTAGGAATGCCATTTAGAATCTTGTATGATTGTTCAAGTCATTTCTGTCGTTGGTGGACTTTATTGGTGGACTTTGTGATTAATTTCCATTTTTCTTTCGGATTACTTATTTTTATTTTTTATTTATCATTTGGTATTACCATTGTTTTTCAATCATTCAAGTTATTTTTTTTTTCTTTATTACATATTGCATATTGGAAGCCTCCATGAGCCTCCATCAAGGCTTGTTTTTAAAGGGCACAGGCCTGAGGCCTTCATCTTGATCTTGGTTTCACTATTTAAAGTGATCATGTTGCTAAATCTGGCCATAGATGGATCAAAATGTGTCTGGTTCTGCAGGTATGAAGTTTAGACACCTGGAGGTACCTACTCATACCTTCAGCAGCTTTCCTTGTGCTGAAATATTAGGCTGTTCTTATTGGGCCACAATCTGAGAAACCCTGAGTCTCTCCACAACCATCATTATAATAGGTTACCTGAATAGCCAATAGTAATGTACAACAAACTCACTCAAAAGTGCCCAAGCTTTGCTTAATCAGAACAGCCCGACCTATTGTCCGTAGAGTGGGCAGTGAAAGTTGCTGAAAGTATTCATATTTCTTTTTGAGATGGGAATGAGGGACACCTATTAGCAGAGGTATGTAGACAAAGGACACACACCCTTCCATGCCAACTTACAGGAGAATGATGAAAAAATGATTAGTTAAACCCACATGTACTTTTTTTACTACTACTATTCATTTGTACTAGCTTTTGAAATGTACAGATGCAGCAATTTAGAATTTAGATGAAAAGTTTAGCACTGATAAAGACGTTTTAAAAGATAAATAGTGCATTTTATATACAACTATATAGATCAGACCAAAATGATGGACAAATGAGGAGGAAAGAGGGACAGAGGGACATTTTTTCAGAATCAGAGACAGTTCTTCGAAAACAGACAGTTGGGAGGTATGAGTATGTGAGGGTACCTCTAGGGGTGAAAGTGTGGTTTCATCTGTCTTACCTGGTGCTATTCCACTTCTTTTTCCCCTGAATTACAGGTTGGGACAGGTAATATCAAAATATTGAAGGATGACTTGTGGGAACATATAGTTCATTTTGTAATATTTGTTTCAGCCTACTAATCCTGTGTAAATCTGTGGATTCTGAAGCTACTCCCAGCTATTTTATTGGTTATGACTGATCAGTAATCATATTTGATACAACCACTGAAAATGCTACTACAGTTGATTGTTTGATAATGTGATCAAATTGGCAAATGTGTGTCGGTTCCTTGAATGGGTTATTAGGAATGATCATATTAAATTACTTTGCATTTGAATTTAGATTTGGATTTCCAAGATTTAGGTTTAGCAGTTGTGTTGAAGTCCAAAAAACTGGTCACAGATTTTACAATCTGATTGTACTATCTGCTTATACTTGTTTACACACATAGATTATTTTTGTTCAATAAGCAGACAAAATGAAAATAGTCTAGCAGATTCCCACATCCACACTATACAGCATAGATGGAGATATCTCCCTCTGTGGCTATAGTATCCTGAAAGCCGCAGCAGCCCCCTGTCATAATAGTCAAATTAGCCTGATTAGATGCAGCTGCTGTTTGGTTGACAATTTTTTGCCTGTGTCATTCAGTTTTTTCAGTCGAAGGATGTTGGGCAGGAAGTGACTGACACAGCCAGCGAAATTTGTATAGTATGTGTCCAGTTTAAGTTTTGGAGGAATTGTACAGAAATCTAAAGGTGTGTGGACTCAAGATTAAGGGCATTTATAAAAAGGGGGCTGTATGAAACATTCATTGTGTAAATTAAAACATAAGTTAATTTGCTGAATAAATCCTACACTGATAATAACGATTCTGTTGGCTTGTAATTTTAACATAAAAATTTTATAATTTTCAACATAAAAATAAATGTTACATAGTTACATAGTAGGTGAGGTTGAAAAAAGACACAAGTCCATTAAGTCCAACCTATGTGTGTGATTATATGTCAGTACTACATTGTATATCCCTGTATGTTGTGGTCGTTCAGGTGCTTATCTAATAGTTTTTTGAAACCGCTGAAACCACCAACTGTGGAAGGAAATTCCACATCCTGTCAGAAACCATGAATCAGACTGAGACAGAAGTACAGTTAAATCACACTTGTTTAATAATAATAAAAAAAGATAAACAGAGTAAACGTAGTCACAACATAGGTAGAGTTCAGGAACCGATTGGATAGTCAGACAAGCCAAAACGTCAGGTTGCCAGAGAACAGCATAGTAGAACAGCAAGCGGGATCTGGAGCCAGAAGGAATGTCAACCAAGCAAGTCTTTAACAGGATCTCTAGAGATGTGACCAAGGCGAAGGCAGAGATCATCTGGACTGGACGGCTTAAGTAGGCAGGACTGACGAGTAGGATATCATCAACAGGTGAGTCACTGTGGAGAGATAGGAGCTGGCAATTAGTTGAGAGCGGAGCGGCCAGCTCAGAGACAAAAGGGCTGAGCCCAGCCCTGACACATCCTTGCCGCTCTTACAGTAAAGAACCCTCTACGCAGTTTAAGGTTAAACCTATTTTCTTCTGATTTTAATGAGTGGCTACGTGTCTTATTAAACTCCCTTCCGCTTAAAAAATGTTTTATCCCTATTGTGGGGTCACCAGTATGGTATTTGTAAATTGAAATCATATCCCCTCTCAAGCGTCTCTTCTCCAGAGAGAATAAGTTCAGTGTTCCTAACCTTTCTTCATAACTAATATCCTCCAGTCCCTTTATTAGCTTTGTTGCCCTTCTTTGTACTCGCTCCATTTCCAGCACATCCTTCCTGAGGACTGGTGCCCAGAACTGGACAGCATATTCCAGGTGAGGCCAGACCAGAGTCTTGTGGAGTGGGAGAATTATCGCTTTATCTCTTGAGTTAATCCCCTTTTTAATGCATGCCAATATTCTGTTTGCTTTGTTAGCAGCAGATTGGCATTGCATGCCATTGCTAAGCCTATCGTCTACTAGGACCCCCAGGTCCTTTTCCATCCGGGATTCCTCCAGAGGTTCTCCCCCCATGAGTAGATTGCATTCATATTTTTGCCACCCAAATGCATTATTTAAAATTTTTCCACATTTAACCTCATTTGCCATGTAGTTGCCCACTCCATTAATGTGTTTAGATCTACTTGCAAGGTTTCCACATCCTGCGGAGAAGTTATTGCCCTGCTTAGCTTAGTATCGTCCGCAAATACAGAGATTTAACTGTTTACCCCATCCTCTAGGCCGTTTATGAACAAATTAAATAGGATTAGTCCCAGTACAGAACCCTGGGGGACCCCACTTTCTACCCCTGACCATTCCGAGTACTCCCCATTTATCACCACCCTCTGAACTCGTCCTTGTAGCCAGTTTTCAATCCATGTACTCACCCTATGGTCCATGCCAATGGATCTTACTTTGTACAGTAAACATTTATGGGGAACTGTTTCAAATGCTTTTGCAAAATCCAGATACACCACGTCTACGGGTCTCCCTTTATCTAGATGGCAGCTCACCTCCTCATAGAAGGTTAATAGATTGGTTTGGCAAGAACAATTATTCATGAATCTATGCTGATTACTGCTAATGATACCGTTCTCATTACTAAAATCTTGTATATAGTCCCTTAACATCCCCTCCAAGAGTTGCATACTATTGATGTTAGGCTAACTGGTCTGTAATTCCCAGGGATGTATTTTGGCCCGTTTTTAAATATTGGTGCTACATTGGCTTTTCTCCAATCAGCTGGTACCATTCCAGTCAGTAGACTGTCAGTAAAAATTAGGAACAATGGTTCTTATAATTACTTGACTGAGTTCCCTAAGGACCCTCGGGTGCAAGCCATCTGGTCCCGGTGACTTATTAATATTAAGTTTTCCAAGTCTATTTCTAATTCTGTCCTCTGTTAGCCATGAGGGTGCTTCCTGTGATGTGTCATGAGGATAAACACTGCAGTTTTGGTTACTGAAGCCCCCTCAATTCCCTCATGAAGACTGGGGAGAAGAATAAATTCAATACCTTCGCCATCTCATCATCCTTTGTAACCAGATTTCCGTCCTCATTCTTTATAGGGCCAATATGATCTGTCCTCCTTTTTTACTGTTTATATACTTAAAGAATTTCTTGGGATTTTTTGCTCTCCTCCGCTATGTGTCTTTTGTGTTCTGTCTTAGCCACTGTAATTGCACCCTTACATTTCTTGTTGCATTATTTGTAACGTGTGAATCCTGATGGTGATCCCTCAGCCTTGTATTTTTTGAAGGCCTTCTCCTTTGCTTTTTTCGCTCTTTTAAATTTATTTCCCAATGGGATGCACTGGCTAATGCCCTTCTTTAATATACTCTTAAAGCAGACCCATCTCTCCTCCGTGTTCTTTGTTCCTCAGATTTTATCCCAATTTGTATCTTCTAGCAAAGTTCGAAGTTTAGGGAAGTTGGCTCTTTTGAAATTCAGTGTCTTTGTAATAATGTTACTGGTCCCCAAAAAGTGTCATTTAGGGTTAGATTTGTCTGTCGCAGTCCCGCTAATAATTGCAGATCGTCGCTATTACCAGTAAAAACAATAAAAAATCAAAGTCCCTAAATCTATCCCATAGTTTGTAGACGCGATAATTTTTTGTGCAAACCAATCAATATACGCCTATTGCGATTTTTTTTTTCCAAAAATATGTAGAAGAATATATATCAGCCTAAACTGATGAATAAATGTGTTTTTTTTTTTTTTTTTGGATATGTATTATAGCAGAAAGTTAAAAAAAAGGTTTTTTTTTTTTTTAAATTGTCAGTCTTTTTTTGTTTATAGCGCAAAAAATAAAAACCACAAAGGTGATCAAATATCACCAAAGGAAGGCTCTTTTGGGAAAAAAAGGACATCAATTTTGTTTGGGTACAGCGTCGCACGACCGCGCAATTGTCAGTTAAAGCGGCGCAGTGCCAAATCCCAAAAAATGGCCTGGACAAAAGGCTTTAAAAAAAAGTTAATACATTCTGTATTCTATGTTCTTTACAGATATACTGTATATGCATGTGTGTGTTTGGGCCCGTTCACACTGGAGCGGTTGCAGGCGCTATTGCGCTAATAATAGCGCCTGCAAACTGACCCGAAAGTGCCGCTGCTTTGTCTCCAGTGTGAAAGCCCCGAGGGCTTTCACACTGGAGCGGTGCGCTGAATGAATGAATGAATGAATAATTTGTAAAGCGCTACAAATTGCGAACTGAATCGCCTCAAGGCGCTAGATGTATTCTCTGTAGCCAGCTTCTAGAAAAGGAAGGTCTTTAGTTTTTTCCTGAAGGCCTGGTGGTTTTCTTCCATGCGGAGGTTGGTTGGGAGAGCATTCCATAGTCGAGGTCCTTGGACTGCAAATCTACGTTCTCCCTTTGCTTTGTAGCGGTATTTGGGAATGAGGAGGAGGTTTTGGTTAGCTGATCGAAGACTGCGATTCGGTGTGTAGTGTTTTATTTTTTCCCGGAGATATTGCGGAGCGTTTCCTTGTATGCATTTATGGGTGAGGCAGAGGGTCTTGAATGTGATCCGATTCTTCACCGTTAGCCAATGTAGGCTTTTTAGGGATGGGGAGATGGATTCCCAGGGCTTTTTCCCTGTTAACAGCCTTGCCGCCGTGTTCTGCATGAGTTGCAAGCGCGCAAGCTGGTATTGGGGTAGACCTACGTAGAGGGAATTTGCGTAGTCGAGTCGGGAATTGATGATCGTTCCCACAACTGCCGCTCTGTCCTCTTCTGGGATGAAGGGGATGAGTCTGCGAAGCAGGCGGAGGAGGTGGTGAGATCCGCTCACCACCGATCCTATTTGTGCATCCATTGTCATTCCTGAGTCAAAGATGAATCCGAGACTCTTGACTTTGGTGCTGGGGGAGATGGTCTGTCCGAGGATGGAGGGTGGTGTCCACGGCGTCTCAATTTTGGAATTTTTGTTGGCTTGCAGGAGAAGAAGTTCTGTTTTTGATTCGTTAAGTTTGAGGGAGCTAGCGGTCATCCAGTCATTGATTAAAGTGAGGCATTTCTGTAGTTGCTGATGATGATCTTTCTGTCCATTAATGCGAAAGTAGAGTTGGGTGTCGTCTGCATATGAGTGGAAGCAGAGGTCCGTTTTCCTGATGATATTGAGAAGCGGGCGGATGTAGATGTTAAATAGCACTGGTGACAAGGGTGAGCCCTGAGGGACTCCACAGGAGACTGCCCGAGATTCCGAGGTGAATGTTCCCAGTTTCACTGTCTGAGAGCGATTCTCTAAGAAGGATGTAAACCATTTTAGGGCAGAATCTGTGGCTCCTGCAACTTCTGCGAGGCGGACAAGTAAAGTATTGTGGTCCACTGTATCGAATGCTGCGCTGAGGTCTAACAGTACCAGGAGACTCGGTTCCCCGTCATCTGCTGCTTCAAGGGCGTCGTCCCATATTTTGAGAAGTGCTGTTTCTGTGCCATGGCCTGGGCGGAAGCCTGATTGCAGAGGGTCCAGGATGTGGTGTGTCTCCAGGTGGTGTTGTAGCTGCTGTACTACGGCTTTCTCTATAATCTTGGAGATGGTGTTGAGGCTTGTTATTGGTCTGCGGCAGTTAGGGTCTTTAGGGTCGAGATTAGGTTTCTTTAGCAGGGGTTTGACGATGCCTTGCTTGAGGGAGGTTGGCACAGTCCCTTCTTTGAATGATTGATTTATGAGATGTGTTAGGGTGGGGGCCAGGATGTCGGAACATGCTTTGAACAATTTGGTGGGGATGATGTCGTTCAGTGATGTGCTGTCGCGAAGGCTTCTGATGATGTTTTTAGTCGTGTCCGTGGTGATTGGGGACAAAGAAAACTTTGGTGGTTGAGTGATGTTCGTGTCGATATCCTCTTTTTGCATCGGTTGGGTGAGGTTGGTTATTTTCTGATGAATTGCTTTCCGAATGTTGTCGATTTTGTTGATGAAGAAATCTGATAACTCATTGCAGAATTCTTGAGTATCGTTTGCAGGGGGCTCTAGGCAGGCCGGGTTCATTGATTGAGCAACTATTTTGAAAAGTTCCCGTGGGCGGTTTAAGGCGGATGAGATGGTGTCTGCAATATGTTCTTTTTTGGCTTTGAAGATTGCCTTGTGGTATTTCACCGTGAGTGCTTTGTAGTTAGCATGGTTTTCCTTGGTGGGATTTCTTCTCCAAGTTCTCTCAGCTCTTCTGCGTTCTTGCTTGAGTAGGGTGAGAGTGCCATTAAACCAACTCGAGTTTTTTGTGCGGACGGGTGTTCTGCGTTTTGGCGCCACGGAGTCTGCTGTTTGTAGTAAAGCATTGTTTAGGGAGTTGAGTGTTTGTTCCGTTGAGAGGTTTGGGTTTAGCAGAAGAATTTTGCTCGACAATGTAGTTTTGAAGAGTTCAGAGTGTAGTTTCTTCTGAGATCTATTCCAGTGTGTTGCTATTGCCCGTTTCTGTTTTTGGAGAGTGGTGTTGGTGGTGATTTTAAATTTGATAGCAAAAAAGTCCTGCCAGCAGCATCTTTGGAGCAGGGAAGGAGCGGTGTATTCACCGCTCCTTCCCCGCTCCTGCCCATTGAAATCAATGGGACAGCGCGGCCATACCACCGGCAAAGCGCCTCTGCAGAGATGCTTTGCGGTGGTCTTTAACCCTTTCTCGGCCTCTAGCGGGGGTAAAACCGCCCCGCTAGCGGCCGAATACCGACGGTAAAGCGCCGCTTACAATAGCAGCGCTTTACCGCCGACGCCGCCCCCACCCCAGTGTGAAAGGGGCCTTTCAGTTTGGTTTGTTAGCTGAGAAATAGGCATTTTTTTCTTTTTTTTTTTAAAATGTTTACATTTACATTTGATGCTGCTTTAATAATATTACATTTGTAACACTTTATAAATAATACATGTTAATTTGTTTTGAAAGCCTGTTTCATGAGACTATTCCTTTTTCAAAAAAAAAACATATTATTGTATTATTTTTATATAAAAACCTTCAAACATATATCAAATACAATTGGAAAATACGTTTTACCAACTTAAAAAGGTAATATCACGTAACTCAGTTACTTAGTTTGAATGTACAATGTAAAGCACTCTGTAAATTGACGGTACTGTATAAGTACTTGAAATAAATAAGTTAATGTATGTGTTCCTAACCTAATCTTTTCTAGAAACTGGAAAAATTGAGTTGGCTTTACTTGAACCTATGGTCTATAAACTAGAATCATTTAGTTGGCTTTACTTAAAACTATAGTTCCAGACAAGTTAAAGTGGAAGGCCACCCTAAAAAAAAAATTGCACCAAAAATCTGCAAAAAAAAAATGTGAAAAAAAAAATTACTTACCTGAAACCCTTGTTGCTAAGCAGTCTTCCTAATCTGCCTCTTCCAATTCTGTGGCGTGTCCTGCTCCTCGGTGAGCGGCCCCGTTGCCTTCTGGGAACTGTGTGTGTTCCCAGAAAACCACGGGCCATTCACAGGGCGCCGCGCCGCTCGCGCGTGCGCAGTAGGAAGCTGGCAGTGAAGACGCAAGGCTACACTGCCTGTTTCCCTTAGTTAGGATGGTGGTGCCAGGACCCTAGAGCCGAGGGACGGGACGGCCTCAGGTGGCCAACATCGCGGGCACCCAGGACAGGTAAGTCTACTTATTTAAAGTCAACAGCTACAGTGTTTGTAGCTGCTGACTTTAAAAAAAAACTTTCGCGGCCGGAACCCCGCTTTAAGGTATGTATTCCTAACTTAACACACTATGGTCTATAAACTGAAAAAAAGTGAGTTGGCTTTACAAAAAAACAACAACGTTGAAAACATGAAAAGTCTAAAGAGTCAGACAAAAATAAGTTTAGTTGACAGTACTTAAAAAGCTAATGCAAATAGTTGCCTCAATTTTTTTTGAGTAGACCCAACACAATATTTTTTACATTGTATATTTTCTTTGAACAGTTGGATTGTAAAATATAAATACATTAGATGGATTTTTCAGTATACTTCACACTATATACAGTAGTTCATTATAAAGATTGTATAAACAGACTACAACGTATGGATCCAATTCACCAAGAGGGTGATATGTAGAAAACAAACCATGAAGCAGGGTGGGGTGATGCATACAGAGAGGGTCATTCTGTACACTTTAGACAGGCAACAGATAAGGAACTTGAAAATGACCTTGTTTCTCATGGTCTGAGATTAGTAATTGTAGCGCAGTCCAAAAAAAATTGAGGATTAAAGTAGCAACACATGTTATCTGACTGTGCAATCTAATTAGATTAGAAGGAATTGTACAGAACTTTAAGGCTGGCCATAGATGGAGCGAATACCTTTCCTGCAACTGCTGGTTGCAGGCAGTACTGGGGCAAGGTCAACCAGCACCCAGGGCAAAGGTACTAAACTGCCCCCCTCCGCTTCCCTTAGGGTTAGCAGTGGTTTGCTGTCACTACTCCTGTCAGTCTTGTAACAGAAGCACCTGGCAAAGTGTGCCCCCATCCCTGAAATAAACCATTGCGCCCAGGGCAGCCGTCCCTCCTGCCCACCCCTTGTCCCGGCCCTGGTTGCAGGAAAGAAAATCGCTTGATTACCCCATCAACATAGTTGGGGGGGAGCAGGGGAAGCTGTCCCTGCCAGGGGTACCCAGTGATTATTGCTAGCAAGAATTGCATGTAAAATCTGAAAAGTGGTTGTTCCCAAGTTGGTCGATTGATCAACTTGGGTACATTCAGCCTGCCCATACATGGTTCCAACCAGCCAAGATTCGAACTGTCTATGGCCGGCTTAAAGGTTGACATAAGATACAATTTAGAGGAGGTTATATGAAACATTGTTGAGATGAATTAGAATATTTTTTTAGTTAGACCTAAGCAAATTTTAAAACATGTCCCACATGTTAGAATCCAATTGTACATTCTTCCTTAGATTTATCAAAAATAATATAGTGCAAGGATTTACCAGATAGGATATAAATTGTACAGCTTGTTTAAGTGAGAACAATTTCCTCTTGCAGAACTATCACTAGAACAAACGTCCCACTGGAAGATTTCCCTTCTATAACTGTTCTGGGGACATCTCAAAATTTTGGAGTTCCCTTCACTTTCAGCCCTGTTGACAAGGGCCACCGATCAAATAAGGACAGGGTATCTACCCAAAGAAGACCTCACACAGCAATAAAAAGCTGACAGGGGTTCTTGGCTCTCACCACACTATCAAAAGCTGAAAACCTGGGATTTGGATACATTTAATTCAGAGAGACAAGAAAAAACATTTTCAAATCAAATGGCACTTAGCAATGGCAGCCTACATAATTTATCCTGGTACAGATTTCCTTTAATAGACTATTTCCCATTGATGATAATTCTGTAAGGCTGCATAAATATGTAATATATTTCTGGAGCTGCTATCAAATACAGTTTCCCACTATTTGTGTTTCAAGTTTTACAGCTTACTCTAGACTTCTGTGAAGTGAAGAGAATGATCTATTTTACTATAGATTATCCATATTCCAACAGGGAGTCCTAGGACTACTACTTTTTTCAATCTGGACAAGACTATTTCAGTTGCTTTGGAAGCCTCCCACTGTATATCCATATAGGATACTCAAACAATTTTAACTTTATCCTCTGAAACGGAGGCTCTCCCAACTTGCAAATTCTTCACCCTATCATGAAAGGTAATTCAACACTCATTTGTGACACTTGCACCTATGAACTTGCTCTTTCAGGCTTGCTCTTAGGCTACATTCACACTTGAGCATAGCACATTTATGTACATGATTTTAAAGTCATACATTCTTTTTTATTGCTGTATACTTTTAGTATGGGAGCGCCTGAAAAACATATGTAACATATGCTTTAGATTGTTTTTTTCAGGTTCTCCCATAGGAGTTTATTTGAAAAAATACACCCAAATCTGCCTGAAAAGAAGCTCCTATACTTTTTTGAGTGACAGGCATCTGCGCACTCAGGTGTGAACATGCATCATTTAAACCTATGGGTTTTTAGTTTTGAGTATTTTGTAGCTTCAATTTACAACACACTCAAATGTGACAAGGGCTTTAGCCACAGCTTTTAGGCCCCATTCACACCTGAGCGTTTTGTAGCTTGAAGCCTGAAGCTACAAAACGCTGGAGGGGAAAAATCAATTATTCTCTATGGAGATGGTTCACATCTCCACTCCAAAATGCCTGAAGCCAGAAGCTCCAAAATGCCTAAAGCTCAAACAAGTTCTGGAACATTTTTTTTTAGTCAGATTTGGGCGTTTTTCTACTTTTTACATTGGTGACCTTTTGACCTGTACAAAATCCAAAAATGCGCCAAAAATCATGGCAAAAATCACAGGAAAATCACGGTAAAATCGCTCGACTTTCTGCCTGAAAACTCTACGCTCAGGTGTGAATGGGGCCTTAGTCATGCCATAGGAATGGGGGGCATACACTATATTGTCAAAAGTATTGGGATGCCTGCCTTTACACGCACATGAACTTTAATGTCATCCCAATCTTAGTCCGTAGGGTTCAATATTGAGTTGGCCCACCCTTTGCAGCTACAGCAGCTTCAACTCTTCTGGGAAGGCTGCCCACAAGGTTTAGGACCTAGATCAAATGACCCGGAGAGACGTAGTGTGCCGCCTCCACCGCTACCCTCTGAAGGAACAAATACTTAGAGTGGCCTGGGAAGCAGGGGAGACAGACTTTGATGGGGCCCCTATCAAGATCCTGCCGCACCTGTGGGCACAACATTGCCAGATCAGGATGGTTGAACTATCTTGTAAATTACATTATAAAAAGGTGGGCCAGGGTCTGTCAGTAGCCATTCCTACTGTGCCTTCTCCTACCACAAATAAGTTATGTTACAGTTTTTTTTTCTTTTTTTTTATGTTGATTTATATGTAATGTATATATGATTTATATGTTTCAGAAGTTTAGGCATAATTGGTTACATCATTCTATGTAGTCGGGGTGGGCAGGGGCGTCCGGAGTCCCACCTCCGGCTGTATCCATCCACGCTCCCACATAGGTTTACGCTCAGTTACCAGTTCTGAACTGGAGAGCGTTACAGCAATAATTTGCTTCTATTATTCTTAGTAGATACCTTCACATCTTTCTTCTGTCATAACTATATTTCTACTGTTAACCTTCTCTAACAGCGCTAGCTGATCTCATTCCCACCCCTACTCATCCTACAAGACCTGCATCGTCTTAAATCGAGGTAGCATTCATGCAGAAGACACATTTTAGGGGCGACAAATTACCCATTCTCAGGAATTGGTCATTCCCGATGGTATATCACTCCACCAATCGGTCGGCTAAGTCAAGGGGGGTCTCCTTTCTTATTTCCGGCAGAGTGCCATGGACTCTTACGAATTCAATTATGGACCCTGGAGGTCGCTTATTGTTGGTGAAGGGCTTGATCGGCGACATCAAGGTTACATTGGCAAACGTGTACGCCCCTAATGATCACCAAGAGGTCTTTTTAAGTAAGATACTTATGAAGCTGACCAATTTTACAGAAGGCCACTTGATTGTAGGAGGAGACCTGAACGTCCCGTTAATCCCAACAAAGGACACATCCTCTGGTCAGTCATCTATCTTCCTCAGTTCACGTAAACGCATTACCGCATCGCTGCACAAAAACCAACTAGTTGACGTATAGCACCTTCTCCATTCTATGGAAAAGGACTTCGCCTTCTATTCCCTGCCCCACAAAAACTACTAAATTGATTATTTCCTAGTCCCCCATGCCCAGATACATGCAGTACATGACTCAACCATAGGCACCATTACTTGGTCTGACCACGCCCCTATTTTCATGTCCTATGCCCTTCACGACTCCATGACTATCAGGACACACCAATGGAGACTAAATGAAAGCCTCCTACACGACAAAGATGTACTAGCAGACATAACCAGAGAACTAGACTTTTACTTCAAAACCAATGACACCCCAGACACCCCTGTGACCCTGGCATTGTCTGAGAGGCACACAAAGCAGTTAACCGTGGAGTGTTGATCAAGCATGGGACCAGGATTAAATGGTAACGGACTGAACAACTTAGGACCCTACTTGCAGACCTTGCCACCCTAGAGCTCCATCATAAACAGACTCAATCCCCCTCTCTGGAGAGAGACCTTTTGGTCAAGCAGACGCAAATAGTAGATCTCTTACAATTTAAGATGACCAAACCCCCCACCCAGGAACAGATAGATTCCTGTCTATCATCATCACTCATGCCCCAACTATCTGACGCAGACAGGGACATCCTTGAAGACCCCATCACTGTAGAGGAACTGCAGGGTGCGGTGGGTACTACTAAACTGGGTAAAGCACCTGGCCCAGATGGTCTCACCGGCCAATACTATAAGACCCTACTCCCCTCTCTTGCTCCATATATGGTCAAGCTGTTTAATGTACTTGGCATGACTGCAACATTCATGGTTGACACTCTATTAGCTCACATCTCAGTGTCTCAGTGATCCCCAAAGAGGGTAAAGACCCAACCTCTTGTGGAAGTTACCGACCAATCTCATTGCTAAACTTGGATCTAAAAATCTTTACAAAAATACTGGCAAACAGGATCCAACACTTTGCACCGAACCTGATCCATTTAGACCAAGTGGGCTTTGTTCCTATGCGAGAAGCTAGGGATGACACCACGAAAGTATTGAATCTACTTCAGACAGTCAATAAATCATGGACACAGTGTGTGTTCCTCAGTACTGATGCAGAGAAAGCCTTTGACAGGGTGAACTGGAATTTCATGCTCGCAGTTCTACGTTATGCTGGCTTTGGTACCAAAATGCTAAAAGTGGATTTCCATGATTTACTCTCGACCAGCAGCTCAAATTCAAGTCAATGGTGTCCTATCAGACACATTTAAAATCACGAATGGGACACGCCAGGGGTGCCCTTTGTCGCCCCTCTTTTTCGCCCTGTCATTGGAACCGTTTCTCTGCTCAGTCCGACTCAACCCAGACATTACTGGAATAAAGTTAGGAGACACGCAATACAAAATTTCGGCCTATGCCGATGACGTTATTTTCCACCGCAAACCCTTTGGTCTCACTCCCCAACTTGATGAAGGAGTTTGAGAGATATGGAGCTCTCTCCAATCTCCAAATTAATTTCTCCTTTTCCTAGTCGGAGGCAATGGATGTTAACTTCCCACAACGGTCTACAGTACAACTTCGCCACAATTTCAAACCTAAATGGACTGACAAAGAGTTGATGAACTTGGGCACAATGCCCCCCCCCCCCAATATAGCCAAAATCTTTGAGCTAAACTTCCCCCCATTACTACAGAAAGTTAAGCAACCTCTAGACAAATGGGACGTCGGCATACACTCTTGGTTCGGCTACTGCAATATTATTAAAATGAGCATCCTCCCCAAATTTCTTTATCTTTTACAGGCACTGCCAATCCATATCCCGTCTACCTATCTTAAGCAGATCCAAAAAATATTCTTTGATTTCATTTGGGCTCATAATGACGAAACCAGCTAATGCTACCTAAGCAATACAGGGGATTGGCAGTACCAGACATACGCAAGTACTACCTAGCAATACATATGAGTAGACTGATAGATTGGAACAGACATGCAGACTTTAAAATATGGGTTTGCATTGAACAGGCCCAATCGACTGTTCCTCTTGGTAGAGCCCTTTGGTGTTTTCCCTCCCTTCCAAGAGAGATGAAAAACCACCCTCTAATAGGCAGCACAGCCAAACTTTGTTCAGTCCTGCTCATATCCACCCCCATATCATCACAAACTTCACCCCTATATCCAGTTCTAGGGCACCCTCTTTTCCCTCCAGGACTTGGCGATACCAACCTCCGGAGACTGTCGAGCTCAGGCTACACACAAGCTTCCCACTACATAATTGCAGGAGCGTGGCCGACGATTTCGTCGCTGATGGACCAGTCGGAATTTTTTTCCGACTGGGATTTTTGAGTGCCCTCCAAATTACTCACTTCCTTAGAACTCTCCCAGCCACAGGCCTGTTTGCCAGGCTTCTTACCACTTTCGAAGAATTTTGCTCAGAGACGGGGACGATGCCCCATGCAAACTATGACATACTAGTCACCCCTGCAGAACCCCATTTCTTGAGCTGTGTGCAGGAGTGGGAACAAGACCTGGGCAAAACTTTCAGTACAACACTACGACAGCACATCCTCAGATTCACATACAAGTCTTCTATCTGTACGAGAACGCAGGAGACCAATTTTAAGATCCTCTCCATTTGGTACAGAACACCAGGGAGACAAGGGTACCATATTACATATTTTTTGGACATGCCCCAAATTAACACACTTATGGATGGAGGTCAAACGCATTCTCCAAAAATTCACAGAGTGCAAAATACCAGAAGACCCAGCCTTCTACCTCCTTCATGCTTCAAATATACCTGGGAAGATATACAAAAAATCCATCATCTGCCACCTTCTAGACGCCGCTAAGGCATGCATCCCCCTCAAGTGGAAATCCCCGCAACCCCCGACAGTAGGGATGTGGATTCGTAAAGTAAAGGAAATCAGTAGAATGGAAGACTTCGTTCTTTCAGCACGACACCAACAGGAATGATACTCTAAGACCTGGTCCCTCTGGAACTACTTTATCTTCTTTGACGAAGGTAAGACCCTCCTTGACGCTGATTCGAACGACTAAATTTACACCACCAATAATAGCCCAGCCAGCTATACAGGTTCACACAAGATACACCTCAGCATTCACATCCCCATCCCCCCTCCCTTTTCCCTTCCCCCCTTCACTCCTTACCAACCCCTCTCTCTCAATCTTTCTTTTTCTCTTTTTTTTCTCCCCTTTCTTGGTACAAGATACCTTTCTAATATATAAAATTATAAAATTGATTAGGACTGGTCCAGGACCCTACTAGGGGCAGCATAAATGGATCACTGTTTGTAATGTCTTGAGTACATTTAGTACCAGGACACTACATTAGGTACTCTTATTATGGAACATGACATACACCAGGTAACAGGCCACCATATTGTCCTTTATAGGCAACAATGTGATCGCATCTGCAGTGTACATGTGCAATGCTTTGTTTCACAACTTAATGTATGTATCCAGATACAGTGGGGATGGAAAGTATTCAGACCCCCTTAAATTTTTCACTCTTTGTTATATTGCAGCCATTTGTTAAAATCATTTAAGTTCATTTTTTTTTCCCTCATTAATGTACTCACACCACCCCATATTGACAGAAAAACACAGAATTGTTGACATTTTTGCAGATTTTTAAAAAAAGAAAAACTGAAATATCACATGGTCCTAAGTATTCAGACCCTTTGCTCAGTATTTAGTAGAAGCACCCTTTTGATCTAATACAGCCATGAGTCTTTTTGGGAAAGATGCAACAAGTTTTTCACACCTGGATTTGGGGATCCTCTGCCATTCCTCCTTGCAGATCCTCTCTAGTTCTGTCAGGTTGGATGCTAAATGTTGGTGGACAGCTATTTTTAGGTCTCTCCAGAGATGCTCAATTGGGTTTAAGCCAGGGCTCTGGCTGGGCCATTCAAGAAAAGTCACGGAGTTGTTGTGAAGCCACTCCTTCATTATTTTATCTGTGTGCTTAGGGTCATTGTCTTGTTCGAAGGTAAACCTTTAGCCCAGTCTGAGGTCCTGAGCACTCTGGAGAAGGTTTTTGTCCTGGATATCCCTGTACTTGGCCGCATTCATCTTTCCCTCGATTGCAACCAGTCGTCCTGTCCCTGCAGCTGAAAAACATCCCCATAGCATGATGCTGCCACCACCATGCTTCACTGTTGGGACTGTATTGGACAGGTGATGAGCAGTGCCTGGTTTTCTCCACACACACTGCTTAGAATTAAGGCCAAAAAGTTCTATCTTGGTCTCATCAGACCAGAGAATCTTATTTCTCACCATCTTGGAGTCCTTCAGGTGTTTTTTTAGCAAACTCCATGCAGGCTTTCATGTGTCTTGCACTGAGGAGAGGCTTCCGTCAGGCCACTCTGCCATAAAGCCCCAACTGCTGGAGGGCTGCAGTGATGGTTGACTTTCTACAATTTTCTCCCATCTCCCGACTGCATCTCTGGAGCTCAGCCACAGTGATCTTTGGGTTCTTCTTTACCTCTCTCGTCCCAAACGTCTTCCATTTAGGGATTATGGAGGCCACTGTGCTCTTAGGAACCATAAGTGCAGCAGACATTTTTTTGTAACCTTGGCCAGATCTGTGCCTTGCCACAATTCTGTCTCTGGCCTCCTCAGGCAGTTCCTTTGACCTCATGATTCTCATTTGCTCTGACATGCACTGTGCGCTGTAAGGTCTTCTTATATAGACAGGTGTGTGGCTTTCCTAATCAAGTAGAATCAGTATAATCAAACACAGCTGGACTCAAATGAAGGTGTAGAACCATCTCAAGGATGATCAGAAGAAATGGACAGTTAAATATATGAGTGTCACAGCAAAGGGTCTGAATACTTAGGACCATGTGATATTTCAGTTTTTCTTTTTTAATAAATCTGCAGAAATGTCAACAATTCTGTGTTTTTCTGTCAATATGGGGTGCTGTGTGTACATTAATGTGGAAAAAAATGAACTTAAATGATTTTAGCAAATGGCTGCAATATAACAAAGAGTGAAAAATGTAAGGGGGTCTGAATACTTTCCGTCCCCACTGTATATGTCCTTGACCATGTTCTTTGAATAAATAAAATATTAAAAAAAAAAAAGTTCTTGTGCGTGTATAGGCAGGCGTCTCAATACTATTGACAATATAGTGTATATAGCTTTGTTTCCAAATACAACTTAAGGGAGTGTGCTTTCACATCTAAATACCATGAATCTAGAGTTGTTCATGTTCTTTGCAAAAGAGCAGTGAGCCTATCAAGGGCTAGCTGGAGTTTACAAGATCATCTGAGAAAAGTAGAGATGTCACTTCCCTGCCCCTGTGACTGTTCCATCCTGAACTATGTCTTAATATCCTGTCTGAGATATTTACAAACATTGTTGGAGGCCAAACATCAGCTTATTTGTTCCCCCCTCCGATGCCACATTTGGCACCTTTCAGGGGGTAGGGTGGAAGGGGGACCTGTTTTGACAGGTCCCCCTTCCCCACTTCCAAAAACTGTGCTGCGGTGCAGTCCCTCAGAAGTTCAGCCCCCTTCCTCCTTCCTCCTCCGTCGGCCAATTAGAAAGGGCAGCATGCTTCGCGCATGCGCAGTAGGGAACCGTCTGTGAAGCCGAAATGCTTCGCTGCTGGTTTCCCTTAGTGGAGATGGCGGCAGCAGCACCCGACAGCCGATCCGCAGTTCGGCTGGGATGCCAACATCGCGGGCTCCCTGGACAGGTAAGTGTCTATATATTAAAAGTCAGCAGCTACAGTATGTGTAGTTGCTGATTTTTTTTTCCCCAGGCTGGAACACCTCTTTAATGCTAATATGCAGACACAGATCTCCCTGCATACACACACCAGACAGGACAAATAGTGTAGAGTGCCCCTTGACTCCCCATGCTCAGATTCAGGCACAGGCTCCTTTAACTCCTTTTCCCACAATCCCTTGGTTTCCTACAATTCCTTGGATTCCCACAAGCCTCTGGGTTCCTGGACATGCCCTGGTAAAATAAGTTTCCCTGTTTCCCACCCTCTGCAGTACAGAGAGACCACACTTGATAAGGCAAAGGTGGCTAGGTATGTGATCTGCACTCTGGTGTATGATCCTCCATTGTTAGTCCTAGCCAGGGTTGGACTGGGACAAAAATTTGGCCCTTGATTTCATCCAGGCCGGCCCACTTTAATTTTGCAAACATGCACAAAAACAGTATATAAACTATATGCAATTGCGCAAAAAAAAAAAAGTAAAAACATTCCACTCGAAGTATTGTAGCACGGCCCCCTAGGGGACTGCTTGGATTTACCTGCTCATCTGCATCGCCATGACCCTGTGAACCTTTCAACACACCTGACACTCTGGGTTCAGACATCATTGCAATACCTTTAAGTAATAAGACAACACTCAATGCGTTTATATTCTATTAATGTTTACTGAAATACTTCAGTTAAGGTGTGGTTGTACAAAGAGGTAATGGTTCAACTGAGTTTGGGATAGCAGCTCAAACTCAGTCGAATGACCACTTAAGAAATGTCAGTTGAGACAGAAGGCAACAACAGAATATTAAATACACCTATGTACAGTAGAATACCACTTGGACATAACCTGAAAGGATAAACAAGATAAACAGCAATACTGACAATACTTCTAGAAAGAGAAACCCAGGCCTGCTTAACCTATGATCCTAATGAGAGATGCAGCTAAACATGGATGGTGTAAGGGCCCTTTAAATAGCAATGACAGAATGTCCCCATTGCAGATCTGATGGTCTTCACCGGCAGTCGGAGCTTATTAATTGTATCCAATAGGGTGTACTATGTGTGTTTCTAACTGTGAGGGGATGGTACTGTCTAGGAGGAGAGAGAGATCAGTGTTCATACATAGTATGAACCCACGATCTGTTTCCTCTCCCTTGAAAGAACCGGGATCTGTGTGTTTACACACACAGATCCTGGTTCTCGCTTTGTCACGAGCGGAGCCCCTAGTGGCCAAAAGGTGAAGCAATATAAGGTAACGTTGTTTCGCCTAAAACCGTAAAACTGCGGTGGCTGGTCGGCAAGCGGTTAACAAGAAACAGTTCAATCAATAACTTGTGGGAATCACAAGCATAAAAAGACTGGGAAAAATCCACTCTAATATACAATCCGAATTAACAAGGCATTAAAAATGGCTAACCATCCAAAAAGGTCCAAAATCACTGTTAGGGCCTATAGAAGAAGCTTAGAAAACTAAAAAAAAAAATTTCTCTACAACATTGTCAATGATCACATCAGAGTCAAGGGAGCAGAGGATGTCCTTTTCTCAACATGAATACAAAACATAAAATGTGTTAACTGAAAATATAATCTAACTCCTCACTCACCTCTTTTATTTTTTCACTTATTCTCCTCTAGTTTTCTCCTCCTTCTAACATCACTGCATAAACCATTATACCATTGTGACTGATATGCTTTGATATGCTCTGCTATTTCAGTATACAAGATAGCTTAAATTTGCAACTATAACAGAATGCTTAGAAAGATGCGTGCACAAGCACTGTACTATATATGTATATATATATATATATATATATATATATATATATATATATATATATATATATATATATATATATATATATATATATATATATATATATAATTGTGGGTTGGTTTGGGACAGGATGCATGACTTATGACTCATAACCAGATGGCCTGTTGACCCCGTTAACTCATGATGACGTATCTTAAGGGGTCACTGACTTGTATAACCATATAACTATATATTTCTATACAAATACATCATTTACTAACCACCCCCCTCCCCTCTTTCTATTGGTATGTTGAACCATATATAAGCTGTAACACGCCTAATAAAGGCAGACATTTTCTTGAACTCACTTCTTGTGTCTAATGTTCATTGAGATGTCTCACGGTACCAGGGGTCTTCGGTGGTCTGCAATATCAACCCTTGGGTGGTCTGTCATGTACCTGGAGTACTCTATAACCCCTTCAAATGGAGGCACTTGCTGAGATAAGGTGATCACCTGTCGTAAGGTACCTTTTTGTCTCATCTTGACGAATTGTTTTCTTGCCTCAGCTCTAATAAAAACTTAGTCTCTTAAATTTAGTTAAGAAGGGAGACGGACCATGCCTTTTAAGTGGCCTTTGGTAGGCCTGTTAAGAAGTTTTAATAAGTAGTACTACACTCCTTTTGGGAAGGAGGGAAAAGTGTTGGTGTTAATAAGGCAATTACCACTGGGGCCCACAAAACTCTGTCTTGCTTTATCGTGCTTTTCTTGTCTATCGCATTTGCATAGCGTATAAGATAATCTGTTGTGTGAAACACGGGCTGTAAGGTAAGGCAGTCCTACTTTCGCCGTGATAATGAGTTAGAAATAGGGACAAAGTAAATTAGAAATTTCCCTTGCTTATATCCAAATATCTTGAGAGTGGTGAGTACTTTTGTATGTATGTTCATATAATCTGCTAAGTTTTCTTTAAACAATGAAAGAAGGTATGGGGAAAATTCAAATGTGTGCATGTCGTTACTTAAGGTGTTAAAAAGAAATTAAGAAATGTTGTTGCTGTGGTGCATATACGAAAAAGGGGTTTTTGGCTATGCGATTTAAATTTAGAACGGATATTTATATTTTTGCTGAGTGTCAACAAATATCTTAAGGGAACAAAATAGACATACAGTGTATAAAGAGAATGAATATTAAACGGCCAGTCAGTACAGTAAAAGTACAATAGTTTATGAGGTCTCCCCTTTACTAATATTTGTTTATAGAATTGTAATTATAAGTGCTTAATTTGTTTGTAAGATGTGTAATTGTTTGAAGTACATGTTTAACATCTTTGATGACTCTTTGAAGGTAAAAAGAATGGTATTTTGAAGGTTGCAAAGAACGTGTTAGATGGGCTGGGGGGTTGTGTAAAGAGAGGGAATGTTTTGATGCAAACACCCTACTGGTGAGGATTAAGTAAGTGAGTTTAAAGGTGTTGTTAATGGAAACATCCTACATTGTAGAGGGTGAAGCAAGTTAAGTTTTGAAGGGGTAGAGTGAGAGAGGAGTTATTTATTAATTAAAGTATTAAGATCTTGGGATTGCAGTGGAAAAGTTAATAGAACTTACCAATCCTGGGGCCAGGTAGAGCTCACATCTGGAAACTTAGGGACACTGTGTCTGCAGTTAAATCCATTATCGAAGGTGAATTAGTATGCTACCGATATGTCCGCCATACAGTTCAGAGACAGATACACAGGAGTAAAATTTAGTTTTAAAAAGGAAGTAACATTACACAGCTTTTAGAGGTTTAAAGGGACAAAAACAATAATAGCAAAGCGTACCAAGCCTGGCAAAGTCTCAATGTTTGCTGTAGCATCGCGGGAAAATTCATTTTCATGTATTTATTGATTATGAAAAATTTTTGAACCTAAGGATGGTCAGAAATTACATTAAATTGTCAAGGACTGTCTAGAATGATAGCTGATTTAATATGAGGAAGTTCATTTTTTTTGCAGCCTGTCTCAAATCTACGCAGTAGATATTGAGAAATTTTGAGATATGTGTAAGCCCATGTTATTAATATAGAGAAAAAAAAAGAAAAAAAAGGGGAACTTGCCATTCAGCATAATAATTGTTACTTGTTTTAAATGATTAGCCAAATACAGACCAAGTGTTTTAATACATATAACATTGCCATCTTTGTTCTGATAATTCAATAATAAAGGTTGGAACAGAAAGGTAAGTGTTAAAGCGGAGCTCCGCCGAATTTTTTTTTTTTTTAAGTCAGCAGCTACAAATACTGCACCTGCTGACTTTTAAAACATGGACACTTACCTGTCCAGGGCGCCCGCAATGTCGGCACCCGAGGCCGAACCGTCTCTCGGTCCTCGGGTGCTGCCGCCTCCATCTTCGGTAAGGGAATCAGGAAGTGAAGGTTTGTAGCTTCACTTCCCGATTCCCTACTGCGCATGCGCGAGTCATGCAGCGCAATACGGATGGTCCTTGCTGTCTCTGGGACCTGTGTGTTTCCCAGTAGACAGCGGGGGGAGAACGGGAAGTGGCGTAAATACCCGCAGATTCTGTGGATATCTATGCCGAAAGTGGGTGCAAATACCTGTATTATACAGGTATCTGCTCCCCCCTCCCCCCTGAAAGGTGCCAATTGTGACACCGGAGGGGGGGAGTAATCCGATGAGCGGAAGTTTCACTTTTGGGTGGAGCTCCGCTTTAAGAGGTTAACCCAAACATTTAAATGTAAGAAGAATTGTATAGCAGAGCTATGGAGTGTGTATGTGTGCAGGGCACACACAAGTGGTATCACTGGTAGCATTTTTTTAAGCTCGTGAACTACTGGTGAATTATTGGTTTTTAGGTAAGGGAAAGTTGTTGTTAATAGAGAGGAATGCTTAATTTTATGTGTATGTGAATTTTTGTCTTGTCTTTGTTTTTTCTTCTGAATGCAAATGGACTGTTAGGTAGTTAATATACAGTGAGGTCCATAAATATATTGGGACATCGACACAATACTAATCTTTTTGGCCCTATACACCACCACAATGGATTTGAAATGAAACTAACAAGATGTGCTTTAACTGCAGACTTTCAGCTTTAATTTGAGGGTAGTTACATCCAAATCAGGTGAACAATGTAGGAATTACAACAGTTTGTATATGTGCCTCCCACTTTTTAAGGGACCAAAAGTAATGGAACAATTGGCTGCTCAGCTGTTCCATGGCCAGGTGTGTGTTACTCCCTCATTATCCCATTTACAAGGAGCTGATAAAAGGTCCAGAGTTCATTTCAAGTGTGCTATTTGCATTTGGAATCTGTTGCTGTCAACTCTCAATATGAGATCCAAAGGGCTGTCACTATCAGTGAAGCAAGCCATCATTAGGCTAAAAAAACAAAACAAACCCATCAGAGAGATAGCAAAAACATTAGGTGTGGCCAAATCAACTGTTTGGAACATCCTTAAAAAGAAAGAACGCACCGGTGAGCTCAGCAACACCAAAAGACCCGGAAGACCACGGAAAACAACTGTGGTGGATGACCGAGAAATTCTTTCCCTGGTGAAGAAAACACCCTTCACAACAGCTGGCCAGATCAAGAACACTTTCCAGGAGATAGGTGTATGTGTGTCAAAGTCAACAATCAAGAGAAGACTTCACCCGAGTGAATACAGAGGGTTCACCAGAAGATGTAAACCATTGGTGAGCCTCAAAAACAGGAAGTCCAGATTAGAGTTTGCCAAACAACATCTAAAAAAGCCTTCACAGTTCTGGAACAACATCCTATGGACAGATGAGACCAAGATCAGTGATGGGAAGAGAAGAGTATGGAGAAGGAAAGGAACTGCTCATGATCCAAAGCATACCACCTCATCAGTGAAGCATGGTGGTGGTAGTGTCATGGCGTGGGCATGTATGGCTGCCAATGGAACTGGTTCTCTTGTATTTATTGATGATGTGACTGCTGACAAAAGCAGCATTATGAATTCTGAAGTGTTTCAGGCAATATTATCTGCTCATATTCAGCAAAATGCTTCAGAACTCATTGGACGGCGCTTCACAGTGCATATGGACAGTGACCCGAAGCATACTGCAAAAGCAATCAAAGAGTTTTTTAAGGGAAAGAAGTGGAATGTTATGCAATGGCCAAGTCAATCACCTGACCTGAATCCGATTGAGCATGCATTTTACTTGCTGAAGACAAAACTGAGGGGAAAATGCCCCAAGAACAAGCAGGAACTGAAGACAGTTGCAGAGCATCACCAGGGATGAAACCCAGCGCCTGGTGATGTCTATGCATTCCAGACTTCAGGCTGTAATTGACTGCAAAGGATTTGCAACCAAGTATTAAAAAGTGAAAGTTTGATGGATAATTGTTAATCTGTCCCATTACTTTTGGTCCCTTAAAAAGTGGGAGGCACATATACAAACTGTTGTAATTCCTACACCGTTCACCTGATTTGGATGTAAATACCCTCAAATTAAAGCTGAAAGTCTGCAGAAAGCACACCTTGTTTGTTTCATTTCAAATCCATTGTGGTGGTGTATAGAGCCAAAAAGATTAGAATTGTGAAGATGTCCCAATATTTATGGACCTGACTGTATGTCCTATGATCCTGCCAAGACGGAGAGCGTTGCTAAAGTGGGCAGGTGAGAGGGACAGAGTAGGGTACTCATCTGTGTGTGGTGCTTTAAGAGGATAGAATTGCGGATTTGGACAAGGACAAGTTACTGTTTGAGTGATTCCTCCTATCCAAAGTATTGTTTAGCACAATACACAGAGGTACATGCCCGCTTGCACTATGTTGCTTCAAGTAAAAAGAGGGGATCGACTGCCGACCATTCCTTCGCCACCACTTTTGCATTACATATTCAGCGAGTCCGAGAGACTTGCTGAGGTGGAGAGTGAATGTTAAAGAAGGAGTTGATTCAGAAAAGTTATCTATAAAAATACATGTTTATTGTTAAAATGTTGCAACTATTGTCAGTCTATTCATGAAATGTGTTGGGCAGATATTAAGCCCATGCCCAATGCATAGTTAATTGGGAGCATTAAAAGGGGAATGTGACACGTCACTGATAAATTACATGTATGCGCTGGTACCAAATGTTTTTTTTGAGGAATCTGATCAGATACAAATTTTTAAAAGTAGCATTTCAATTTATGTATAGGGTATCTTGATTATTTTAGTTAGAGTCTGACTTTAAGGACTTTAAGGACCGTTTTAGTTGTAATTGCCTGTCCTTACATTATTGAAGTTAAAAGGTGTTTTTTTTTCAATATCAGCAAATGTGCTATAGTTGTGCAAATGATTTTAATTGTGTTTGGGCTATATTAACAAGGATTGTGCATTTTAAAATGTTTGATTTTATCTTTTTTTGGTTAAATACAAGTTAAGGATTTAAAAATATGGAAAAAGGTGTTCAAAGTTGTTCAGATTGTGTTTTCTTGTTTTGGGAGTAGAGGTTATTGAGCCTATGTTCCTGATAATGTATATTTCCCTAAAAGTTTGGGGTTAAATTAAAATTGATAATGGGATTTTGGTAAAAAAGGGTGGAACTATTATGCCCTGTACACGCGGTCGGACTTTCCAACGGAAAATGTGCGATCGGAGCTTGTTGTCAGAAATTCCGACCGTGTGTGGGCTCCATTGGACTTTTTCCATCGGACTTTCCGACACACAAAGTTTGAGAGCTGGCTATAAAATTTTCCGACAACAAAATCCGTTCGCATAAATTCCGACCGTGTGTGGACAATTCCAACACACAAAGTGCCACGCATGCTGAGAATAAATTCCGAGATGGAACTGCTCGGTCTGGTAAAATTAGCGTTCGCAATGGATATAGCACTTTCGTCACGCTGCAATGTTTTAAATTGTTGAATGCAGCGCACTCTCTTCTTCTTTATAAATGCTAGAAGAATGAAGTTGTTTTGCTGCTTATATTCACACAGACTTCTCACAAACTTCTTTCTTTATTATTTCTCGTGATTTCATGAATATAATATTTTTATTTGTCACATCTACCGAAAAAAAAATTATTTTTTATATTTATTTTTTCTTATTATTTGTTGTATTTTTTTTTAAATCCAGATCTCCTATTTTTTTTTTTTGTTTTTTGGTTTATCTCCAGAATTGTTTTGGGTGTGTTTTGTGTGTTTTGTTTTGTGTGTTACCACAACACCATTATTATCTTGTCTTTTTTAATCTCAAGGGGGTTGCTTGATGTTGGTGTCCCTTGTTAATTTCACATTGTATTTTGGAAATGTACCTGCCTCCTCACTAGGGATGAGCTTCGTGTTCGAGTCGAACCCATGTTCGACTCGAACATCGGCTGTTCGCCCCGTTCGCCGAATTGCGAACGATATGGGCCGTTCGCGCTAAATTCGTGTGGCGCGTCACGGCCCATAATTCACTGCGGCATCGCAGTGCATTGCTGGCTGATGATTGGCCAAGCATGCACTATGACCCGCATGCTTGGCCAATCACAGCGCCGTCAGTAGAGAGAGCTGTAATTGGCCAAAGCCAGGGTGGCTTTGGCCAATTATGGCTCAGGGGATTTAGTACACACCCCACACTATATAAGGCCGCCTGCACGGCGGCCCTGTGTAGCGTGTGTTCCGGTGTGCTGAGAGATAGAGAGAGAGAGAGACAGTGTCATTTGATTTGAGTTAGATAGATTAGGCAGAACAGTCAGTCAGTTAGCTGCACTTACAGTGTATTGTGTATATATATGCATCCCAGGTGTTGCATATATATATATATACACTGTATTCAGTTTAGCTAGATCCGTTCCTGTTATCTTCTATCTAGACTATTTACATTTAGTGCAGTGCGTCCTGCTCACAGTGTTCAGCTAGATCCGTTCCTGCTATTTACATTTAGTGCAGTGCGTCCTGCTCACAGTGTTCAGCTAGATCCGTTCCTGTTATCTTCTAGACTATTTACATTTAGTGCAGTGCGTCCTGCTCACAGTGTTCAGCTAGATCCGTTCCTGCAATTTACATTTAGTGCAGTGCGTCCTGCTCACAGTGTTCAGCTAGATCCGTTCCTGCTATTTACATTTAGTGCAGTGCGTCCTGCTCACAGTGTTCAGCTAGATCCGTTCCTGCTATTTACATTTAGTGCAGTGCGTCCTGCTCACAGTGTTCAGCTAGATCCGTTCCTGTTATTTACATTTAGTGCAGTGCGTCCTGCTCACAGTGTTCAGCTAGATCCGTTCCTGCTATTTACATTTAGTGCAGTGCGTCCTGCTCACAGTGTTCAGCTAGATCCGTTCCTGCTATTTACATTTAGTGCAGTGCGTCCTGCTCACAGTGTTCAGCTAGATCCGTTCCTGCTATTTACATTTAGTGCAGTGCGTCCTGCTCACAGTGTTCAGCTAGATCCGTTCCTGTTATCTTCTAGACTATTTACATTTAGTGCAGTGCGTCCTGCTCACAGTGTTCAGCTAGATCCGTTCCTGTTATTTACATTTAGTGCAGTGCGTCCTGCTCACAGTGTTCAGCTAGATCCGTTCCTGCTATTTACATTTAGTGCAGTGCGTCCTGCTCACAGTGTTCAGCTAGAGCCGTTCCTGCTATTTACATTTAGTGCAGTGCGTCCTGCTCACAGTGTTCAGCTAGATCCGTTCCTGTTATCTTCTAGACTATTTACATTTAGTGCAGTGCGTCCTGCTCACAGTGTTCAGCTAGATCCGTTCCTGCTATTTACATTTAGTGCAGTGCGTCCTGCTCACAGTGTTCAGCTAGATCCGTTCCTGTTATCTTCTAGACTATTTACATTTAGTGCAGTGCGTCCTGCTCACAGTGTTCAGCTAGATCCGTTCCTGTTATCTTCTAGACTATTTACATTTAGTGCAGTGCGTCCTGCTCACAGTGTTCAGCTAGATCCGTTCCTGTTATCTTCTAGACTATTTACATTTAGTGCAGTGCGTCCTGCTCACAGTGTTCAGCTAGATCCGTTCCTGTTATCTTCCTACTGACAGGCAGGCTTGTCTGGTTACAGTATATAAAGCTACCTGAAGAAAATTACAGGTGTTCTATTTGATCCTATTAGTACCACGGTCAGGCAGCTAGACTATTTACATTTAGTACAGTGCGTCCTGCTCACAGTGTTCAGCTAGATCCGTTCCTGTTATCTTCCTACTGACAGGCAGGCTTGTCTGGTTACAGTATATAAAGCTACCTGAAGAAAATTACAGGTGTTCTATTTGATCCTATTAGTACCACGGTCAGGCAGCTAGACTATTTACATTTAGTACAGTGCGTCCTGCTCACAGTGTACAGCTAGATCCGTTCCTGTTATCTTCCTACTGACAGGCAGGCTTGTCTGGTTACAGTATATAAAGCTACCTGAAGAAAATTACAGGTGTTCTATTTGATCCTATTAGTACCACGGTCAGGCAGCTAGACTATTTGCATTTAGTACAGTGCGTCCTGCTCACAGTGTTCAGCTAGATCCGTTCCTGTTATCTTCCTACTGACAGGCAGGCTTGTCTGGTTACAGTATATAAAGCTACCTGAAGAAAATTACAGGTGTTCTATCCTAGCTTAGTGCAGCTACAGGCCATTAGTATGTCTGGAAGGCCAAGAAGGAGAGGCAGACAGTCACAAGCCAATAAGAGAGGGCAAGCAGGCTCTGTGTCTAGTGCTGGTCGTGGAGACGGTGCATCCTCATCAGCACGTGGCCATGGGACACGCTTGGCCTTTTTTTCGGCAGCTGGCCGTGTTGAGCCGCAACATGCGGAAGACTTGGTCGAGTGGATGACCAAGCCGTCCTCATCCTCCTCATCCTCTCTCACCCATGCCCAGGGTGCTTTGTCTGGCAAAGCAGCGGCCTCCTACCTCAGCTCAATGTCATCAGTGACTCCTTCCCTAGCTCCACCATGTCCTCATGAGGATTCCCTCGAACTGTTTGACCACAGTGTTGGGTACATGCTCCAGGAGGATGCCCAGCGTTTGGAAGGCTCTGATGACGATACTGAGCTCGATGAAGGCAGTAACATGAGCACGGACAGAGGGGGTGCCCAAGAAGGACAGCAATCTAGCAGTCATGCTCCCCCTGCTGCAGCATACTGCCAGGTTTGCTCCAGTGATGAGGAGGGAGGGGGTGATGAGGTCACTGACTCAACGTGGGCGCCTGATAGGAGAGAGGAGGAGGAGGAGGAGGAGGAGGAGGAGGCGGCGGCACATCACCAACGAGGCAGGATGCCCTCCAGGGGCCAGCCTAAGGGCAGCACATTGACTGCATCACACCCCAAAGCTCCACATGTGCAGGGCGCTGCAGTCTCTGCGCGTTATTCAAAAAGTTCTTTGGTGTGGGCCTTTTTTGAGACGAGTGCATCAGATCGCACCGCTGCTATTTGCAACATATGTCTCAAGCGTATCTCGCGTGGCCAAAACATCTCCTGCTTGGGTACCACATGCTTGACCAGACATATGTTGACCTGCCATGCAGTTCGTTGGCAAGCGTATCTAAAAGACCCACACCAAAGAACAAAGAGGATCTCTCCTTGTTCCTCATCAGCTGAGATTTCCAACCCCACTAGACCTTCAGTCCTCTCTGAGACCTGCAGTGAGAGGAATGAAGGTGTAGAATTAGGTGTGTCACAGCCAAGTACTTGTGGGCAATCTGCTTTTGGTACACCGACGTCAGATTGTACCAGGCAAATTTCCCTGCCCCAGCTGCTGCACCGCCGAAAGAAGTTTGCTCCCAGCCATCCACATGCCCAGCGGTTGAATGCTAGCTTGGCAAAATTGCTAGCACTTCAACTGCTGCCTTTTCAGTTGGTAGACTCTGCCCCCTTCCGTGAGTTTGTGGAATGTGCGGTTCCTCAGTGGCAGGTACCCAAACGCCACTTTTTCTCACGGAAGGCGATTCCGGCTCTCTACCGGCATGTGGAAGGCAATGTCCATGCCTCGCTGGACAGGGCGGTCAGCGGTAAGGTGCATATTACCGCTGACTCATGGTCCAGCAGGCATGGACAGGGACGTTACCTAAGTTTCACGGCGCATTGGGTGACTCTGCTGGCAGCTGGGAAGGATGCAGGACAAGGTGCAGTAGTGTTGGAGGTTGTTCCGCCACCACGCCTCCAAAATGCTGATTGTGACACACTTCTCTCCTCCACCCCCTCCTCTTCTTCTTCCTCCATGGCCTCTTCCTCGGAACCAGCGGTGCTCTGTAGGCGTTCAAGGGGCTACGCAAGTACGCAGGCCAAAAGATGCCATGCGGTGCTTGAGCTGGTGTGCTTGGGGGACAGGAGCCACACTGGGGCAGAGGTTCTGTCAGCTCTGCAGGGGCAGGTTCAGAGGTGGTTGACGCCACGCCAACTTAAGGCAGGAATGGTGGTTTGCGACAATGGCACCAACCTCCTCTCTGCCCTCCGACAGGGACAAATGACCCATGTGCCCTGTTTGGCTCACGTCCTTAACTTGGTGGTGCAGCGGTTCTTGGGCAGGTACCCGGGCTTACAGGATGTCCTGAGGCAGGCCAGGAAAGTCTGTGTGCATTTCCGCCGGTCATATAATGCCAGTGCTCGGCTGACGGACCTCCAAAATGAGTTTAACCTGCCCAAGAACCGCCTAATCTGTGACATGCCCACCAGGTGGAACTCAACGTTGGCCATGCTGCAGCGGCTGCACACGCAGCAGAGGGCCATCAATGAGTACCTGTGCGACTATGGCACCAGGACAGGGTCAGGGGAGCTTGGTTTTTTTTCCCCACGCCAGTGGGCCATGATCAGGGATGCATGCACTGTCCTGTCACCATTCGAGGAGGCCACGAGGATGGTGAGCACTGACAGTGCGTGCATCAGTGACACTGTCCCCCTTGTCCACCTGTTGGAGCACACGCTGCGTGGAATAATGGACAGGGCACTTGAGGCAGAACAGAGGCAGGAAGAGGAGGACTTCCTTAGCTCTCAAGGCCCCCTTTATCCAGACAGTGTTCCTGCGTGCCCGCCGATCACACAGGAAGAGGACGAGGAGGAGGAGGAGGAGGAGGAGGAGGAAGATTGTGTCAGTATGGAGGTGGAGCCTGGCACTCAGCATCAGCAGCAGTCTTTAAGGGATCAGTCCCAAGGAACACATGGACTTCTACGTGGCTGGGAGGAGGTGGCTGCGGACGTTGTTGTCCTTAGTGACCCAGAGGACTCCGGACCGAATGCCTCAGCAAACCTACGCTGCATGGCCTCCCTGATCCTGCAAAGCCTGCGTAAGGATCCTCGTATTCGTGGTATCAAGGAGAAGGACCAATACTGGCTGGCAACCCTCCTTGATCCACGTTACAAGGGTAAGGTTGCGGACCTTATCTTGCCATCGCAGAGGGAGCAGAGGATGAAACATCTTCGGGAGGCCTTGCAGAAAGGTCTGTGCAACGCGTTCCCAGAGACTGGGAGGTTACAAACTCCTGTTTCTGGACAACGTGTTGCTGAGGCTTCGGTCAGTCAAAGAAGGAGCGGTGGAGAAGGTGGCCGTCTGACCGATGCGTTCAGACAATTTTTTGGTCCGCAGCCCCAAGGTATGATCGGTTCCAGCAACCATCGCCAGCGTCTGTTTTACATGGTGCAGGAATACCTAGGGGCAAGATCAGACTTGGACACCTTTCCCACCGAAAATCCTCTGGGTTACTGGGTCTTGAGGATGGATCACTGGCCAGAGCTTGCACAGTATGCAATTGAGCTACTGGCCTGTCCTGCATCCAGCGTTCTTTCGGAACGCACATTCAGTGCTGCTGGAGGCGTGGTAACCGATCACAGGGTGCGTCTGTCCACCGACTCGGTCGATCGGCTGACCTTCATAAAAATGAATGAGTCTTGGATCACCACCAGCTACCAAGCACCTGATGCTGATGTAACCGAATAATTTTTTTTGAAATCTCAGATCCCTTCAAAGACTGCCTATGCTGATGCTGAGTGACTATCCCTGAGTAATTATCCTCTTCCTCCTCAATCATCACGCTGATAGCTTGTAAGAACATTTTTGGTTCTGGGCGCCACCACCAGTGCCTAAGGCACAATTTTTCAGCCCCTGTTTAACAGGGGCGTGTAATTACAATTTTTGATGTAATACTTTGCAGCAGGGCTCGTTCCTGCATTCCAACTAGAGTGTCTGTGAGGGGTTGCAGTGTTGTGGCACCAGCACCAGTGCTTAAGGCCCAATTTTTCTGCCCCTGTCTAACAGGGGCGTGTAATTACAATTTTTGATGCAATACTTTGCAGCAGGGCTCGTTCCTGCGTTCCAACTAGAGTGTCTGTGAGGGGTTGCAGTGTTGTGGCACCAGCACCAGTGCCTAAGGCCCAATTTTTCTGCCCCTGTCTAACAGGGGCGTGTAATTACAATTTTTGATGCAATACTTTGCAGCAGGGCTCGTTCCTGCGTTCCAACTAGAGTGTCTGTGAGGGGTTGCAGTGTTGTGGCACCAGCACCAGTGCCTAAGGCCCAATTTTTCTGCCCCTGTCTAACAGGGGCGTGTAATTACAATTTTTGAAGCAATACTTTGCAGCAGGGCTCGTTCCTGCGTTCCAACTAGAGTGTCTGTGAGGGGTTGCAGTGTTGTGGCACCAGCACCAGTGCCTAAGGCCTAATTTTTCAGCTCCTGTTCAACAGGGGCATGTAATTACAATTCTTGATCTAATATTTCACAGCAGGGCCCTGTGAGGGCCTACAGTGTTGTGGCCACAGCAACACCTAAGGCCCAAATTTCTGCTGAGTATATAGGGCAGGACCCTACTTTCAAACATCTAACTTACAAACGACTCCTACTTGCAAACGGAAGGAGACAACAGGAAGTGAGATGAAATCTACCCCTAGGAAGGGAAATTCTCTCCTGTAAGAGTTAATATGGGAAAACAATTTCTCCTTTCCACTGATGCTTTCCAATCCTTGTTCCACAAAAAAACCCAAATTTTCAAAAAACATTTTTCATTGGGACAAAAAAGTGAGGTGAAATCTTCTGAAGAGGAGGAAAGACAGCAAAACAAATGTCACAGGGGTGATAACCCTTCCCTATGTTTTCCAAAAAGCTTAGAAAAGATTTTTTGGCTGGAGCTAAACACGTTAAAAATGTTCAAAATTACAAACAGATTCTACTTAACAACAAACCTACAGTCCCTGTCTTGTTTGCACCGCCTGTATACTGCTGTTCAGAGTATATAGGGCCTGGTGGCCCCACACCTTTCCTTATTTTAATTTGGGTGCGGGGTTCCCCTTAATATCCATACAAGACCCAAAGGGCCTGGTAATGGACTGGGGGGTACCCATGCCGTTTGTCTCACTGATTTTCATCCATATTGCCATGACCCGACATGACATTAAACCCGCAAGCAGTTTTAAATGAGATTTTTTCCTTTAAAAATGACATTTGGTGCAGGGACTGTTCTAAACATGGGAAACACGCGTCACTTTACAGGCATACTATAGACACCCCCCAGGTACGATATTTAAAGGAATATTTCACTTTTTTTTTTTTTACTTTAAGCATCATTAAAATCACTGCTCCCGAAAAAACGGCCGTTTTTAAAAGTTTTTTTTGCATTGATACATGTCCCCTGGGGTAGGACCCGGGTCCCCAAACCCTTTTTAGGACAATACCATGCAAATTAGCCTTTAAAATGAGCACTTTTGATTTCGAACGTTCGAGTCCCATAGACGTCAATGGGGTTCTAACGTTCGTGCGAACTTTCGGTCCGTTCGCGGGTTCTGGTGCGAACCGAACCGGGGGGTGTTCGGCTCATCCCTACTCCTTTTTGAAGGAAAACACACATAGGCAAGTATTAGTTCCAAAAAATACCTTTATTAAGGGGTCCTAACCAAACAAAGAGGGAGGCAACGCTGGAGAAACAGCAGAAATTGGCAAAGCCTTTGGCCCTCAGGGCACACGTGAACTATTTTCAGGCAAAATTGGTGGCCTGAGGAGTCCAAGAGATCATGAACAGCAGCAGATGACATGTATGTTCCCAGCTGTGGTCATACAAAAACCTGCATCTTTTGTCAGACCAGACTGAACTCAGGCCATCACTTTCTTGTCTTCCTTCCTTCCACTCTTCCTTCCAGGCTGTGTCTGTGGTGTTGGAGGTGTGGCCGGAGGAGGAGAAGGAGGAGGAGGATGCAACTCACACAGGTGGGTATTGGGTGTGATTTGGGCCTTCAACCCCTTATTTATTGTTTTTTAAATGATTTCCTCACACATGAGGCGTTGGCCCTCCTCCATGTCCTGCAGTTTGGTGGCAGCCATGGAGGCAAAGGCCTCTTCATGAATGGGGGTGGCTCTGAGGGACGCAGAAGCCTCCTGAATCAGCCTGAGTGCTGACTCCTCCACATTACTCCTCTTCCTAGGTCTTTTGTTTGGAAGGCGGAGGGGAGGAACCTGCGATTCTGTGAGGCTTCTACTGGGCCAGGCCTTCTCCTGGCTGCCACTAACCCCTGCCTCCTCCTGGCTGCCACATTCCACAGCCTCCTCCTGTGTGCCACATTCCACAGCCTCCTCCTGGCTGAGGTGTACCTGTGTATGAAAAAGGGACATAGTTTTAGTTTTTTCTTCATCAATTACACACAATTTTCATCTCATGAACGTTACAAATTGAATGTTAATAAATAGAAAAGACTATCATTCTGAGCCCAGCCTTTTTCATTCTTGTCACAATTATTTTTGCCCACTACTGTCTATTGATATGTAAACGCCTTTATTAAATCAGCAATTAGTGATCAATAATAACATCTAGTAAACATCATTTATGTTTTGCCAAGAAATATGTAGAACAATGCTATACCTGACTCAAGCTGGGCTCCTCCACTTCTTCCTGACTGGAAGTCCCAGGTTGGACATCGGAAGCCTCAGCTGGGGTGGAAGGTAGGGTGGAAGGAAGAGTGGAAGGAAGAGTGGAGACCTGACTTCAGTCTGGTCTGACAGAAAACAAAGTCTCTCATAGTACCACAGCCTGGGGACATAAATGTCATCTGCTGCAGCTCCTGATCTCTGGGAATCCTGGACCTTCTTGCGCTCCCTAAGATATGTGCTCCTCAGGCCACCAATATTGGCTTTTAAATATGGGATGGTTGCCGTGGGGACCACCGTCTTCACCAACTCCAGCAGTTTCTCCAACGCTGCCTGCCTCTTTTGTTTATGATTATAATGCTGGTGTTTGACCTGCCACAGACAGGGCAGCTCCCTGTATTTGTCTATGAACAGGGGGAGGAAGTTATGATCATTGAAGCCATCCATTTTCTCTGCAAGACACAACACAAGACAAACCCTAATGTCAGGCTAAACTCTCCTAATCTTGTCCCAACATAGGCCTCAATCTATAAGCAGTATAGGCCCAAGTTAAACTTGTACCTTCGTTATCATGATCGGCATTTCCGATACTCCTTCCTCTGCTCACAGATCGTACGTACGACGCACGCATGTTACGCTTTATATACACTGCGCATGCCTGAAACTCCGCCCGCTCCTGACGTTCTTTCTATTCTATTCCCCGCCCCTTCTCGTTCAGTGCAGTGGGGGAGAGCACATGGCGGAGACAGAGCAGGTGCATGATAATAGCAGCAACGAGGAGGAGGAAAGCCCGGAGCCAGAAACGCCACGATCCCGGAGGAGATTTAAGGCCTCAAATATGGCCTTCGTAGAGATGATGGAGATGGTGGACATATTGAAAAGGGCCGACTATGACGGGAAGCATGGACCTTACCCCAACCCAAATGTCAAAAAGGCCAAGATCATGGCTAAAGTTGTGAAGAGTCTGCACAGGAATTTTGGGTTACGACGATCCAAGGATCAACTGAGGAAACAGTGGTCGGACCTCAAATTAAGGGATCAGTATAGAAGGATCAGGAGAGTGCTGCAAAAAAGTAAGTAGTTGTCCTGTGTTCCTATACTTTATTCTTATTACGTTCGTGCTGCTCCATGTGCTTTTCTTTACTGTTGTACAGTTTAAAATGGCAACTTTCATGTTCATGGGCACATTAATCGTTCGTAGGAAACATTGTTCATTCGGCCACTAAAATACGATGTTTTGGCCAGATGCAGTTCAATACCGTTTTTCTGGCCTACTTCTATTAAAAAAGTTTGTTGTCTAGATGGGTTTGTAACTAGAATGAAATGCAAACTAGATTCTGTATAAGGAGAGGACACTCAGCAGCTGTTTACACATCTGGATGCTGGAGCACTAGTGTGGGACACCAGAACACCCTTTTTATTAGGGGGCCCACACAGGTGCTCCAGTGAATACTATAGGGGTGTCTCCATCTGTGAAGCTTGCACAAAACAGGTAAGTATTCAAGCTTTACAAAGGGCAAAAAAAATTCTTCAGCTTGGAACTCTGCCAAAACAGACAATTGTACCCCACTTCCAAGCAATGTTTCATATTCCTATTTCTGCCATCAAATATCTGTGTGCTAAGTATACCTATTTTTGTTCACATAGAGGAGAAAAGACTTGGAGGACACCACTCATCAGAGGAGACCAGGGACCCCCCACCTCAGGAAGAAGGGAAAATCCCCCAAACCCAACCAGAGGAGGAGGAGGGGGACGTTGCAGAAATTGTCACCACAACAGATGAGTGTCTGCGACCACAGCTTCAGGTAAGAGATGGATGCCTGCATATTTATAATACACGGTGTTTTTTTTTTGTTTTTTTTTTTGTAGGTGATCAGGATGTTGTGGAAGAGGAATGTCATTTCACCAGTGAAAGTGCCCAGATCCTCATCGGGGAGATAATAGGGTGTAATAGAGATTTAGAAAACATAAAGCAAAACATCAATGATGTTCAAAACAAAATGAAGAACATCATTGATGTTTTAGGGAGCATCTAAAACACCAAGAAATCCCTAAATTTCTTCTGCTTTTTTTGTTTTATGGCTAAAATTTTTTACGTATGTTAAAAGCCAAATTTAGAAGATGCACACAGTGTGTCAACACGTGCTATCTGCCATCACGGGAGATCAATGTACGCATTTTGTGGGTGCAACCCCTTCCTCGATAACAAAACACGTCCATTGATCCCCCATGATGGCAGCTAGCACATGTTGACATTAGGCAATTTGTGTGCATCTTCTAAATTTGGCTTTTACAGGGGTGACATCACCCCATCTGCTGAACACAATATCAAACACAGTTTGTACATACTCATGTCTGATATTGCCTTAACTTTATAAAAGTTGAACTTTGTAAGTTCCAGAGTTGTGTATTTTTTTATGGTTTTAAACATGCCTGTTTTACCTTAAAAGGCGATTTCTACTTAATGTGACCTAAAAAAAATGTTATACAACAAACATGTTGGTTTGTTCAAAAACCCTTTTATAAACGCACATGTGATTGTGCTTTGATTAAAAAGATTGATAATCAACAATGTGTGGCTTCTTTCAACGCTCAAAAGCATTTTTTGGAGTAAAGTTGGTGTTTTCAGTGGCAATGGGGATTATTTACTAAAGGCAAATCCACTTTGCACTACAAGTGCAGTTTCAGTGCAGTCTCAAGCGCACTTGTAGTGCAAAGTGTATTTTCCTTTAGTAAATAACACCCAACAGTGCTTTCTAATTTTACACAATCACACCATTTTCATGACTACCCAAATTTCAGTCATGGTGCTGAAAAATATTAATATTTTTGGCAGTAATGCATTACATACATTAACAACAAAAACAAGGTGTGTGTGTAGCAGACCCACAACATAATAACAATAGTTAGCCGAAGAAGAGATTGTCACCTCATGTGTCAACAAAAGTTCGTTTGCACTGTTGAAGAAAAAGGCCAAAAAAAATAACATTAATAAAAGATAACCGAGGAGACAGCTAAAAGAAAGCCAAGCAGTAAATCAAAGCAAATATTTGTTCAGTTTCAAATATATTTTTATTTAAAAAATGTCTCAGACATTGTCTGGCATATCGATGGCCCCCCCTACTCGCAAAGCATTCCACGTATCTTATACAGACCTCGCGGGCACTCTGGGGGGGGGCAAGCCAGGACAGCCACTTTCAAGCGTCGTCAAGGTTGGTTCATTCTGAATTCCGACCTCAGGCCCAACTGAGGCAGTATAGTTCAAAGAATTTCTCCTTAAAAAGTTGTGGAGAACACAACAAGACAGGATGATGTGATTGAGTTTATATTCTGCCATGTGTATCGATGTAAGAAATAGGCGGAACCGGCTGGCCATTATTCCAAACGTATTCTCCACCACTCTTCTGGCTCTGGCCAGCCAGTAATTAAAAACCCTCTGGTCTGAGGTGAGGGTCCTCATAAAGAATGGCCGCATAAGATGGTCCCCCAGCACAAACGCTTCATCCGCAACGAAGACAAATGGGAGCCCTTCCGCATTGTCTTCTAGAGGTGGCAAGCCCAAGCTGCCATTCTGGAGATGCCTGTAGAACTCGGTCTGGACGATGACTCCATCATCCGACATCCGGCCATTCTTGTCCACATACAGAAACTCGTAAGTAGCCGTCACCACGGCCAACATCACAATACTATTGAACCCCTTGTAGGTGGTCTCACCAAGCGCAGGGAATCATGAGGTCTCCCATAAACCTATAGCGGCATCAGTAAGGCAGCTGGATCCATAGTACTCAAAAAACAAAAGCGAAAAGGGCTCCCATAGTGTAATCGTTTAAAAGAGGGATTTATTGAATAAAAAGATTGCACTTACAAGAGATTTCATTCAAATCGGGCAAAACAATCACCACAGATCATTGGTTACAAATCGCGGCGTCTCCACAGGCTTCCTGTAAGCAGTTTGCTTCCCATTAGTCTCGATGCGAAAAACGTAATGACGTCAGCGTCACAGGCCCCACCCTACGCATTTCATCACGACAGGACGTCTTCTGGGGATTGGCCGAGTGACGCTTGTAATGTGCTTGGGATTTAAATAGTATAACGGCGCAATTTTAAGTACTGGCCGCTCCAAGCTTAAGTATGGAGACATGAGGGCACAACCATTTTAACTAATGGCAAGCTCAATACAATAAAAGGGAAGCCAGTAAAAAACAAAAGAGAAACAAAAGGATTTTGCCATCTTGTGGCCAAAATTAATACTACACCAATGGGAAACAAAAAGCAACAGACAGGAAAAACCTGTGGAGCGCCGCATGATACACATAATGCTATTTATAACTGTCAATGAATAAATCTAAAAACCACTTTATATATAAATGTCTGAAAGAAGAAATTAAATCCAGATACAAAGAATCAGGTAAGTAGCAATACACATAAAAAATGTTTTATGTAATGTACAAGCGAACCTGGAGTATGCTGTCCAGTTCTGGGCACCAGTCCTCAGGAAGGATGTACTGGAAATGGAGCGAGTACAAAGAAGGGCAACAAAGCTAATAAAGGGTATGGAGGATCTTAGTTATGAGGAAAGGTTGCGAGCATTGAACTTATTCTCTCTGGAGAAGAGACGCTTGAGAGGGGATATGATTTCAATTTACAAATACTGTACTGGTGACCCCACAATAGGGATAAAACTTTTTTGCAGAAGAGAGTTTAATAAGACTCGGGGCCACTCATTACAATTAGAAGAAAAGAGGTTTAACCTTAAACTACGTAGAGGGTTCTTTACTGTAAGAGCGGAAAAGATGTGGAATTCCCTTCCACATGCGGTGGTCTCAGCGGGGAGCATTGATAGCTTCAAGAAACTATTAGATAATCACCTGAATGACCGCAACATACAGGGATATATAATGTAATACTGACACATAATCACACACATAGGTTGGACTTGATGGACTTGTGTCTTTTTTCAACCTCACCTACTATGTAACTATGTAAAAATAAAAATTAAAAAAAAATTAAAAAATATGAAAAAATATAAGACAAAAAACACAGGAAGATCAAAATATAAATAGGCATATTAGGAATTATTAATAAAGGAATTAATATCCCAATCCACGTTTAAGCCATGGGGCACATAGGATTTCATCTGAAAGATCCATCTTGTTTCGAGCCTAGAGATGGCTCTAACTTTATTAATGCCCTTCCAATGAGGCTGGAGTTTTTCCAAGGCTACAAAAAGGGTCCCCTTGATTTTTTTGTCATGATATTTGGCATAATGCCTACAGAGATTATGCTTAGTAAATCCACGCTTAATGTTACCCACATGTTCAGATAAACGTACATGAAGAGCTCTCTTAGTGCGACCAATGTATTGTTTAGAGCATGGGCACGGTATCATATACACCACACACTCCGTAGTGCATGTGATGAAAGATTCAATGTTGTATATTTTATTGGTTTGGGTCGATTGGAAATTCTCACATTTGCTCCCTCTAAAAGTGTTAATTTGGCAAATGTCGCACCTTCTACATGGATAGAAGCCAAACATAGATTGAAAAAAAGAGATTGTTTTAGGGGGATCTACGACATTTGGAGCAACTCTCAAACATAAAGGGGGTGCTCCTCTAAAGATAACTACTGGGCGGTCTGGAAGGGTAGGACCAAGCACTTTATCATTTTTTAAAAGATTCCAATATTTATTAAGAATTCTCTTAACCGAAAAGTGTTGATTGGAATATCCTGTCACCAAGGCGCAGGCAAATTTGTTATCATTAACTTGATTGGCCCTACTAGCTCCATTGAGCATAACCTCCCTATCCATATTCCCAACTTCCACAATGGTCTCATTAATCTCTACCTCGGAATACCCTTTATCCAGAAATCTTGATTTCAAGATTTTGGCCTGTTGATAATAATCAGAGATATTAGTGCAGTTTCGCCTAATCCGCTGAAACTGGCCTTTTGGGACCGCTTTCAGCCAAGAAGGGTGATGACAACTACTCAGCGGAATGTAGGCATTGCGGTCTGTTTCTTTAAAATATGTGGTAGTAGTAAGTTGGCCATCTTTAACAATAATATTGAGGTCCAAAAAATGGATCTGAGATTGGCTGGCCTCATATTGCAAAAAAATGTCCCTATCATTCAAATTGAGCCTTTGAAAAAAGGCCTCAAGAGAGGAAAGGTCACCTTCCCACAAAAGGAGTACATCATCAATGTACCTTTTCCAAAGGCGCAACTCCTTTGGTGGGTTGGCATCGATTACCTCACTTTCCCAACAGGCCATAAAGAGGTTCGCTAAACTGGGCGCAAATTTAGCGCCCATAGCTACACCAACAGCTTGTAGAAAAAAATTGCCCCCAAACCAAAAATAGTTGTGGCTTGTGGCAAAAGTTAAAAGATTTAAAATGAAATCCTTCTGTGTTGATGGCAAGGAGTGATCCAATTCGAGATAAAATTTAGCCGCCTCAAACCCATGCTGATGCGAGATAACGGTATAGAGAGAGGCAACATCCGCAGTTGCCAGAATGCAACCCTCTCTCCAACCACAATCTACCAAAAGATTGATAACTTGTGTCGTATCACTCAGATACCGCAGGGGTATTAACAACAAGAGGTTGTAAGAAATTATCAACGTACCTCCCTATTCTCGCTGTGATCTAATCAATTCTGCTAATAATTGGGCGGCCGGGAGGTTTAGATAAACTTTTGTGTATTTTGGGTAAATAATAAATCACTGGTGCCTTCGGAGCAGAGGGTACCAAATATGCCTTTTCTTTCTTATTTAAAATACCAGATTTGAAACCACCATCAATCAGAGATGATAGTTCTCTCTTAAATTTAGAAGTAGGATTCAACCCCAGTCTAGTATAAGTCACACTGTCTGATAAAAGCCTATTCATCTCCTCCAAATAATCACTTTTATTTAAAACAACAACTCCCCCACCCTTGTCAGCAGGACGTATGATTATGTCATTACGTGCACAAATCTGTTTCAGGTTAAGTTGGAGGTCATGATTGTTCCTGTATCTTGGTGTTTTAAGCGCTACCAAATCCTTAACCACCATCTCCTTAAAGACCTGAATGGATGGAGCTACAAAACCAGGGGGGTTAAACAAAGAAGCATTTGAAAAATTAGTATGCCTAATCTGAACCACAGCCTCATTTCTAGCAGTAATGGGAGGTAAATGATTAGCCCCTGAATCAAAATTCTGAGGGGCGCTTATAGGTACCACATTTGTGCTTTGATATACATCAGTAGAGGCTAATTGACTTTGGTTACCCAATGGGTTCAGGAGAAAGTGTCTTTTATTATTCATCTTACAGATGAACCTATGGACATCTATAAATGTCTCGAATTTGTTAAGTGTACGAGGGGGTGCAAATTTGAGACCTTGACTGAGTACAGCTTGTTCACCCTCAGATAATTGAACAGAACTCAAATTAAAGACGCCACTAATATTTACCGCTTTCTTTTCTTTGGACCTGACCCTCCTCCCCTCTCTAATGCCTCTCTTTCTTCGTATCCTCTTTTTGGCCTGGTGTTGCCCAGGGGAAAAAAAAAAGTTGTAATAGTATAACCCCTAGTTGGGGGGTGGGACTTTGTGGACGTGTTTCCCATCAATTGCCCCTACGCAGTTGGGAAAGTCCCACCGCTGGGCAAAGTGGGAGGCCACAGTCTGCCATTCCTGTGGCGTGGAAGGAAACTGTGGAGTCAAACCAGAAAATAAAAATTAGTCATTTTGCACATAAACATTGAAAGCAGATTAGACATGAACATTCTTGGCCAACATCAGTATAACATTTATTTTTGGGAGTATTTAAAGACAAAAATATAAGGTCCACTTATCAGATTCATCACCCCCTCTACTGGCCCATTGTAAAAATTTTAGGGGGGGGGATGTTTTGGACAGGTAACCCTCTCCACTTCATTGAGAGATGAATGCCTAAATAATGTGTATTACTTTGGCCAGCCCCTCCTTACTTACACTATTGGCAGCCCACTGGACAGGTAAGAAGTGTCATAATACAAAAATATAAATACACACTGTCCAAATTGGAGCACAATTTTAACATTATGCAATTATCTATCAAGACATTAATAGGATACAAAAACTTTAAACAGTACCATTTGAAAGTATTCAGGCAGGCCCTTGCACTACATGCTTTGGGGAATTAATACAGAAATCTGACCACAAAAGAGGTAGTTATAGTGTGTATGGGTTTGGCAAAGTCAGCAGATAGAGGATTGGTATGGGTTGACTTAGCAGTTGGGGGAAGAGAGGGTTCAAAATGAGTTTGGGACCCAAAAAAAAAAAAAAGCATCTGGCACTCTGCCAGAATTTAAGGACACAAATAACATTTTTACACATTTTAGGGGGTGTTTAGGATAAATCACTACAATGGAGCAGACAAAATACATTGTTAAGTGACTAGGCGAGGTGGATATAGGACCAGGCAAGCATGCTGGGGAGGTAAATGAAGGCAAATATGCATGAAGGACAAAAAAAAAAAAAAACGTTAAAAAATTCCAGCATGCATGAGGACAAAGGGGACATTCACAGCATATTACAATCATGGTAATTAGAGAATGATGAAAGAAATACAATATATTATCAAACATTAAATACAATAAAACGTGATGTTAAAGGATAAATCTTACCTTAATATAGTCCTTCTGCAGGACCTGGATGATGGCAGAACAGGTCTCTGGGATAATGATCCCCAGAACCTGGGGGGAGATGCCTGTCGAGAACTTGAGGTCCTGCAGGCTTCTCCCTGTTGCCAAGTACCGCAACGTAGTGACGAGCCTCTGCTCCGGAGTGGTGGCTTGCTGCAGGTATCCTGCCTGCTGATATAAGGGGTCAGCAAAGCCAACAAACAGTGAAAAACGGGGTCCGTCATCCTGAGAAAGTTCCTGAAATCGTCAGGATTATTCTCACAGATCTCACAAAGGCATGTGACAGAATTGGTCACGCAATTCTTGGTCCATGAACTCCTCCCCACCCTGTTCATGGACTGGGCTTGTGTCAAAGTAAGAACCCCAACACCAAGCCCCCACACAGCATGAACTCTACGATGAGTACCTACACGCAACATGGCTTCATAATGGTTGGCTGGTCAGAACGAAGTAACAGAACGCGCTGAAGAACAGCAAGGCCTGTATAGAGCGACCCTAAAATCAGTAACGAGCGGACAAGAACACACTGAATAAACCAATGGGAACTCACTGCACGCACTGAAGACCAGATACAAACCCACAAGCACAAACTGAACAGCAGAAAAACGATCTGAAAACCACAAGTCTGAAAAAGTGCGAATTGTCTCTCACCAAACTTTTACTAACACGAGATTAGCAAAAGGAGCCCAAAGGGTGCCGCGCTTTGTATTGAACTGCCCTTTTATAGTCTTATCGTACGTGGTGTACGTCACGGCGTTCTTGAAGTTTGGAAATTCCGACAACTTTGTGCGAACGTGTGTATGCAAGACAAGTTTGAGCCAACATCCGTCTGAAAAAATCCGATGGATTTTGTTGTCGGAATGTCCGATCAATGTCCGATCGTGTGTACAGGGCATAAATGTTTGAAGAGTTACTGAAATTAAGTAACCAGGACCAAAATAAATTTCTGCATGTATTGAGTCCATGAGATACTAAAATATTGAGGGGAAAGTTTGTTTGAATAACAGTCATAGTGACTATTCTGGATATATTTACCTTTTGAATTCCCAGAGTGTCAATCGTGAAGTGTTAATGATGTAATGTTGTTTATCCATCAATTTTTTGTTTGTTGCTAATGATCAGATATATTTGCAAAGTTGGGATGCTGACTTCTGACTCAGAATATGTGTTTGGATAAAATGTTCTGTTCGAAGACCCTCGGGTCCACTTGGATCCCGGGGACAGAAGGAACTAAAAGGTGTTTAAGTTTTGTTGAAATACTGGATTTGAAGGGGAAAAAAATGTTTAGTTAAATATATTGAATCTATATAATGAAAACTCTTGCTGAGAAACATTTTTATTTCTGCATGCTTTACTTATGTTTGAGTCAATGAGGAATATTATTTTTAATACCTCCAATGGTTAAGGCCTGAATTGATCAGGTAGATTCTGTGATTATTCATGTTGGATGAGGAGTATCCGCACCAGCCAGCCAGCATTCACCCCTAGCCTCATGCACATGAAGAAATGCCCACCCCATTCATACCCTACACCCCATTCATACCCTGCCCTATACCCTATTCGGATGAAGAGATGACTACGGGTTTTACATGGAAATCTTCGTTGTTCATCTTTGTTGTTCAAATACCGTAGGAGGTGCTTAGATGACTAAATGTGGACTCCTGCTGGAAAATGTTCCTGGGAATGACACCTTGAGGGTTAGCCAATGACGCACACCCAAGGTCTGCGGAATTCCAGTCAGCATCACAAGGGAGAGATCCAGATACACCAGCCCGGAGACCCAAGTCTAACCCAATGCATCAGTTTCAGTCTGTCTTTGGATATTGAGTTCTATCCTTACAAAAAAAGGCAGGGTTTTTGGGGGTGGAGGATCTCTGTAAACTATGGGTGAGCACAGAATTGAAACAACATTTTGGGAAAAGTTTAGGAGAATGAGAATTATAATGTGGACATTTCCTTTTCCTTCCTTTTTATGAATTTAATGGACATTCAGAAGCCATACAAGAGACTTTTTTTGTGCTTTTCTTTGGGACTATTTTTATTTGGCCTAAAGGCTGTCATGCCCCTCCCACTTGCTTTTATGGACTGTCACGCCCCTTCCCCCTTTATATTTCATTGACAACTGCTATGCAACTGAGATTATGTGTTTATTGTTTTCTATTTTTACATGCTTAGCGTGGTGGTAAATTTGTGGGAAAGTAGTCCAGGTGAATGACGTGGGCATATTGGGTTTGTGTTTGTCACGTTTGTGACAAAAGAGAGGATTGTAGTGATATGCTCAAACCATTGTGACTGATATGCTTTGATATGCTCTGCTATTTCAGTATACAAGATAGCTTAAATTTGCAACTATAACAGAATGCTTAGAAAGATGCGTGCACAAGCACTGTACTATATATATATATATATATATATATATATATATATATATGTATATATATATATATATATATATTAATATATATATATATATATATATATATATATATATATATATATATCATTGTGGGTTGGTTTGTCTGGGACAGGATGCATAACTTATGACTCATAACCAGATGGCCTGTTGACCCGTGTTAACTCATGATGACGTATCTTAAGGGGTCACTGACTTGTATAACCATATAACTATATATTTCTATACAAATACATCATTTACTAACCACTCCCCCCTCCCCTCTTTCTATTGGTATGTTGAACCATATATAAGCTGTAACACACCTAAAAAAGGCAGACATTTTCTTGAACTTACTTCTTGGGTCTAATGTTCATTTAAGATGTCTAACGATACCGGGGGTCTTCGGTGGTCTGTAATATTAACCCTTGGGTGGTCTGTCATGTACCTGGAGTACTCTAATACCCTTTCATGTGTTTTTTTTACTTTTTGACACTTTTGGTGAATGGGTAGGGGTACATAGTAGCCCGTACTCATTTACTTAGGGGGGGCAGGATCTGGGGACCCCCTTGTTAAAGGGAGCTTCCAGATTCTGATAAGCCCCCACCTGCAATCCCCACCACCACAGCCCAGGGTTGTGGGGAAGAGACTTGGCATGTGGCCTGGTGTGGTTAAGGAGGGGGGCGCTTGCTCAACCTCCCCTTTCCTGACCTGCCAGGTTGCATGCTCAGATAAGGGTCTGGTATGGATTTTAAGAGGAAACCCCATGCCATTTTTTTTTTAGAATTTTTTTTTACTGTCAAATGTTTTTCTATTTTTTTAGCTGTCAGTGGGGAAGCCCATTGACAGCTGATGACTCATCGGTTGGTCGGTAGCTTTTACTGCGCCCTGATTGGCAAAGTAAATTTGGGTGTTCCCCGAATGGGGCGAACAGCCAATGTTTGGCCCGAACTTGTGCTTGGGCCAAACTGTTTGCTCAACACTATATACTAGCAACTGCCGCCTTTCCTGCCCTACTAACTCTGCTGGCCTGCCTCCATCACTAGCCTCTGCCACCTCATGCTACCATTATGAGCTCCTGCCATTTATGCTGACCTGCCAGCATTACCAAATCCAGCCACCTCTTATGACCTACCACTGCCAACTTTGCCAGTTTCTGCCCTCTCTGCTGGTTTGCTAACATTAACAACTCCATCTGCTGAACCACCACCATTACCAGCTCCTGCCATTTCTGCTAGCCTGCCACCGTTACCAGCCCCTGCCACCTCTCCTGAACTGCAACCATAACCAGATCCTGCCACCTGTGCTGGCCTGCTGCTACCACCATTGCTAGCTCCTGTCAACTCTCCTGGCCTGCCTCTGCCACCATTACCAGCTCCTGCCACTTCACTTGGACTATCCCCATGACCAGCATCTACAACCTTTGCTAGCTTGCCAACATTTCCATTTCCTAATACCTCATATAATATAAATGTAATGTAATATAAAATATAGTTGTATTCCCTCGGAATGGGCATTTTCCAAAGCTGATTAGCATGATCTGCTGGATCCAGTACAATACAAACATATTTTTATATCTTTACACCTATCCCTCTTTTCATGAATCACTTTACTGCTCAACCTGTTTCTTCATCTTCCTGGATTTAATTAGAGTACTTCCTAATTTATTTAAATATAATTGATAGAATGTTAATATAGTGGGTGTAGGGTGTAATTTCTCACTACATCAAGGTTTATACTCATTATGACTGATGCTTGTGTAATTATAGCCTACTCATCCAGTTAGTACTGCCTATTCTTTTGATTTCAAAGTAAGTTTGCATTGTTGAAAAGTCTTTACACATTCCTTTAATGAGAAAAGGTGGTGAGTGAGGTATAATTCAAATGCATATGTTTTTAAATAGAGAGGACGTAAATATTTCCATGGAGTTGAGTGGTATTTCTACCTTACATGTATCTCTGTACTTCTGATCCCCCCACTTGTAGAGGTGTCCAAAACTAGCATGAGATTACTGGGTGACTGGACAATCAAGAGACAATTCTTACTTATATTACGCACAGACAATTTGCGACACTGTTATTAAAGATGCAAAGAATCAGGTAAATGTTTCTTCATGTAGCCTTGCATTCATATATGTTGATAAAGAAGAGATGAATAAAGATAGACTGTAAAAGGGTCTAGGGGTATTAATGACATGTCTGGTAAAGGGAGGATTGTTCTTGTGTAGTACTTATCATGCAGACACAGGCCACACTAATTATTTTCCCACAACCCCTGGGGTTCCTGGATATGCCCAGTGATCATAATTTTCTTAGTTTCTCTTTCTCAGCAGCTAGAAAGGCCACACCTGTTGAATTAGCTTGGCAAGTCTGGTAAGAGGTCCTCTGCTGTCAGAATTAGCATGCAGGCAGCAGGAACCTATTAGCACGCAGCTTCTTAGGTAGACCCAACTACTCTGGGGAACCCCTTGCTGACTGCTGGCATAATGCTGCAGTTCCAATGGAGTGCCTCCATGTCCTCAAGCTTTGGATCCCTTCAGCTGTTTACCTGTTTTACCAGTGTACACAAGTTCCAGTGGGGTGGCCGTTTGTTCCTGAATCTCCCCAACTCTTCACCTGTGTTACCAGAGCTTCACTGGGATAGATGCTGTTTTGAAAATAAAAGTAAGTAGATGCGATCTCAACAGTTTTACTGAAGTAGTGATTCCCAGATTGACTCTGTTGTTATAGAGTCCTAAGCTCTGTACACACAACCGGTTTTGCCGTCGGAATAACCTCTGAAGGTTTTTCTGACGGAATTCTGCTCAAGCTGTCTTGCATACACACGGTCACACCAAATTCCGACCGTCCAGAACGCGGTGACGTACAACACATACGATAGGACTAGAAAACGGAAGTTCAATAGCCAGTAGCCAATAGCTTCCGTCTCGTACTTGCTTCAGAGCATGCTTCGTTTTTGGTGTGTCGGAACAGCATACAGACGAGCGGTTGTTCCGTCAGAAATATATAGAACATGTTCTCTATCCAAGTCCGTCTGAATTTTCGACAGAAAAAGTCTAATGGGCACACACGGGCCATAACCCTTGTAGCATGGGGGATTGTTCAGCTCTGTGGTAGATGCGTTTTCATGTAGTGAGTCCACATCAGACAGGCATTTATAGTTAAGGGCCTGGTAGTCCAGTTTATTAAATGATAAAAACAAAACAAAAGTTCACTCAGGAATCCCACACAGGGGTTTAAATGTCATTCAAACACAATTGAAAATACAAGCTCACCTGGTTACTCTTCAACAGCTGCTACAGGTACTGGTCCCTCAAAGCACCAGCTCTTCCAGCAATCAAACAACAATAAGCTTCTGCTCTACCGAGCCTTACTGTGTCCATAGACTGACCAGTCCTTGGTCTTGTAGTAAGCATCCTTACAAATGCAAACCCTTTATATCCAAAATCAGGGATGAGCAGCCATGCTCCTAGATGTCTCCTCACATGGAGACACACTCTCTCTCCCTGAGAGCTAGGACCAGCTGCCTTAATCACCTGAAAAGAAAACCTTAAACTGCGGTCCATGGACTTGGAAGTCTGTCCCACCCGGATCTCTATCAGACTCTCAATAAAACCAGCCCCAGAATAGACTTTACCAATACAGGGTAAAGAACTATCCTTCTTTACCCTGAAGTCTTTGCTGGAATTGGAATTCACAACTCTGCCCTGCGCTACATCACCGATCTTGTCTCCAAATATCACCCAAATCGTCCTCTTCGCTCTTCTCAAGACCTCCTACTCTCAAGTTCTCTCGTCTCCTCCTCTCATGCTCGTCTCCGGGATTTCTCCAGAGCCTCTCCCATCTTCTGGAACTCGCTACCTCCACCTGTCCGGACTCTTTCTACCTTCAGGCGATCCCTGAAAACTCATCTCTTCAGGAAAGCCTATCACGTCTCTAACTAATCTTTTACCACTTGTACCTTTTGTACCACCTGCCCCACCCTATTAGATTGTAAGCTCTTCTGATCAGGGCCCTCTTAATCCTCCTGTATTTTATTGTATTATAACTGTATTGTCTCCCTTTCATATTGTAAAGCGCTGCATAAACTGTTGGCATTATATAAATCCTGTATAATAATAATAATAATTATCTTAGATTGCAAATCTAAGAATCCGTGGAGGAACATATATCCCCATCAATCACTTTTCCTGTAAATTTTAACCTGTTTCACAGGCACCCCGCTACACCCTGTTTTGCGTTATTGCTTCTACCTTTGCACCTGTTTAGTAAACAGCAAGTTACAGTTATTTATATTCTGAACATTCCAATGATTACCTATTTTTTTTTTAAACTAGTATCTCATCTTTCATTTTAGTACATACACATTCTTCTGTGTACTTCTGTAAGGACTTACTGCATTATTATTCCTTTTAATAGTTAAGTCTGGCCTAATGATTATTGTGCAAATTAGTTTGTGGAAGAAAGAGCTGTCCCATTGGAGAGACATTGTGCTGCCAGGAAAGACATCATCTTCTGGATTTGGAAGTCATCCTGGTCAAGTTGGTGAAACCAATAGAGCTTTATTTTTCCTTTGGAAAGCTGACATTCAGATTCTGTTCCCTATTTGAACACCAAAGCTCCGACCAAATTCCAGATTAAAGCTTATCTAAACCTAACAACAGAAAATACTGTATATATTGCAGCTTCTAAGTCTTTAGATGTGGCAGCTGTATTCATTTTCTATTTTTCAGACGCTTTCCCCTTGATTTTACACCTGGTGATCTTGTCAGTAGCAAATTTTTTTTTTTTAGGATTGGGTAGAGGATGGGACTGTTAAAACACCAGCCATTTTTATTTTAGCTGTCAAAGGCCTATTGGGGAAATGTACCTTTTTTTCCTGTTCTGGAGACTATGGAGTCACTGCAGCAGGAAGTAAAAAACATGACTGCTGAGGCGCAATGGGCCAGGTACAAATTAAATGTAAAATAAATGTATAGAAAACCTTCACCCTTGCCCCTTCACCCCATTATATAAACACACTTACAACCATTAGGTTGGAAAGGGCAAGGCCACAGCTTTATTAAAATCCAACACATAACACGTGAACACTTTTAAACCGGTGCTAGTCACAGTTGTACTGTGAGCACGCAATTCCAAAAGGGGGCCTGTCCTTACCATAAGCACTGGACAGGCCGCCTACTCCTGATTTCCATCAAGGGCATAGCCCATTACAGCCACTTTTATGCTGGCAAGGTCAAGAAACCACAGCAAGCTGTGACATACCATAGAAAAAAGGGGCGGGAGAGTGGGCAACTCTTCCAGGCACGTTCCTCAAAAAAGACCCAGAATTCCCTGGGGCAAAACTTTCCTGAGCTCAGGCCCAGCCCACCCCCCATAACAACCAATCCATGGTGACCACTCAGCCACCTTGTCCTGCACCTGGCCATGCCCCCATCAGTCAAGGCTCTCTTTCCCTAGGGGGGCTCAAGAGGCCTTCATGACTGCTGAACACTTTTAAACTGGTGCTAGTCACAGTTGTACTGTGAGCACGCAATTCCAAAAGGGGGCCTGTCCTTACCATAAGTGCTGGACAAGCCGCCTACTTCCGATTTCCATCAACGGCATAGCCCATTACAGCCACTTTTATGCTGGCAAGGTCAAGAAACCACCACCCACCTGTCAATGGATAACTGACGGGCGCCCCACCGCAGCCAGCACCTGTTCCACACCAAGCTGAAGGCCAAGGTTAAAGTTATCCAAACCAATATCATTAGGTGAACATCATCCGATCTCAGCAGATCATCATTAGCACCCTCCAAATCCTTGTGCCGAATCACAAACCCCCCAATCTGCTGAACAAACTTGGCGAGCTGGGCGTTAACCTTGCGACGGAAGAGTTCCAGGCGGGGGCCCGGTATCTCCCGGGCCCATAGGAAGCGAGGCATGATTTCAGACCAGATGAGAACCAAGTTATTAAAGGGTGCATAACACTAGGCGATGTCTCACTTGATAGCGGAGATTAAGTCCACGGAACGTGTATAACCCACATCATTCCCTGCAGCATGAAGAATCAAGATGATGGGGCCGGAAATATGAGCACGAAGGTGCAAGCACTCTGGAATAACCTGGGGCCAGCGTAACCCATGCCGCCCAAGCCAGCAGATACTGATGAGATCGTGGGTGATTCTTCCTGTAGTTCCGAACTTCCGACCAACGGGCGGCCCAGTAGATGAAGGAATCTCCAACTATTCAGATTAGAACTGGGTAACAACTTGAGAGTTAAAACAGGAGGTGTGGGTGGACGTACAAAGAAAAACAAGACGATTCCCACCTACCCAGACCCTGGATAGAGAGAAAAATAGAAGAGCCTGGATGGCCGCACTTCCGTGGAAAAAGCGCCTTTATTGTGATAAAAGACCCAGGTCACATGAAAAATGGATACACAGGACAACTGTTAGCTAACGCGTTTCACATCAACGGATGCTTACTCATAGCTAAAGGCAGCCCATGGGAATCTCCCGCCCAGCCGGGTTCAGGGAGATGCAGGTATGCTGGGGTCTGCAATGAGGGGAGGACAGCTGGAGCAGCTCAAACGTCTCCTGCCCGGCTGGGCGCAGGGAGACGCTGGTGTACAGGAGTCAGCTGGCAGGGGGTGGGTGGCAGGCATGGAGCCGCCGTCTCCTGCCCAGCTGGGCGCAGGGAGAGTTGGACAGTCAGGAGACATGAGCAATGGGTGGGCAGCATGGGATGCAGTGTGATCTCCCACCCAGCCAGGTGCAGGTAGATGCGAAGCAGGCAGCACAGGCTGAGCAGAGTGCACTGGCACATTCAAATCTCTTGCCCTGCTGGGCACAGGGAGAGAGAATGAGCTACTGGGGGCAGCATGCAGATGCTGGAAGCTCAGAGGAACCGCCCACAGGGAGATGTGAGCGGACGGCCGGTGGGGACCCTGCAGAGACTCCTGGACGGTGAGCCATGTGACTAGCTGGCCTGGCAGAGGACACTCAAGATGACCTTCGTGGAAACCCCCCAGCCCCCACCACCCCCCCGCGTTCCGGGGGAGCGGGGGCAGACACAGGTACGGCAGCAGCGGGCACCTGTGAGCAAGGGACAAGGGCGGGGTGCTGCAGCTCCTGTTCAGCCGGACAGGGACGCACCCGGGGTAAGAGGCATCTGGAGGGGCCCAGGAGGACAATAGCGTGGCTCTAGGGCTCCAGGAGCGTGGATAGCGGGCGGAGACCCGGGCCGGGGCAGACACTGGCGGGGGGAAGCCCGCCGGACGGAACCCCGGTGGCGGTGGGCAGATGCTCTGGACCTCCTAGGAGGGGAAGAGCCGGCACCCAGCTCAGCAGTAACTGGCCCTAGAAGGACTTGGGCTTAAACGGGATGGTGGGCGGGCCCGCCTCAGGGCCCTGGGAGCCAGGGACCCTGCAACAGAGTCCGCAGGAAGCGGGGGGGGAGAGGAAACCACCTCAAGGGAGAGGAGGGCAAACAGCCAGTCTGCCTGACCTTGCAGGGCCAGTTCATGGACCCTGGCAAGCAGGCGCTTGGTGTCCATGGTAGAGGGACAGGGTCGTCAGTTCTTCCCAGCTCTTCCAGTCACATTCCTCGAAAGACCCAGAATTCCCTGAGGCAAAACTTCCCTGAGCTCAGGCCCAGCCCATCCCCCATAACAACCAATCGTTGGTGACCACTCAGCCACCTTGTTCTGCACCTGGCCATGCCCCCATCAGTCAAGGCTCTCTTTCCTTAGGGGGGGCTCAAGAAGCCTTCACTCTCCATCGGCGGCACAAAAACTATCATAAACAACAGGAAGTGTATGAACAAGGACCATCATGGTTGGATCACTGGGTATTATTAAAACTGCAGATTTAAAAATATTGAAATTAGAGTAGATAAAGTAGATAAATGTAAGATTTTGGTGAATGGGTTTACATGCACTTAAATGGCTCTTTTATGTAAAATGTAATTATTTTGTTTGTTTTTTTCATACCTACTGCTTTATTGCTACAGTCACTATTGATTTGAAAAAGATAAAGCACAAAGCAAACCCTGTGTGGAGGAGTACAGCCCATACAGTAGAAGCACTTCAAGGGCACTCACAGCATATAACTGTTTTTGTTGATATCAATGAATAGCAAGGTGAAAAAAAAAAAAATATCCGGCAAAGGACCTTTCTCATATAACCCACATGCTTTCTCAAGGCATTTGGTCTCATTGCCTGGAAAAAGCATGTGCATCACAAAAGAAATGGTTGCTCATTTATAGGTGGTTTTGCACCTCCCATTTTTTGACAATAAGGAGAGTAGTATGCTGTTAGTACCCTTGATTTCCTTCTATGGCTCATCCTAATTGTATGATCTGTTACAACTGAGTATCGAGGCCCGTCTCTGTGGATTTCATGATGGAGAGGGTTTTGGGATCTCCAGGGAAAATCTCAGAAAAAGCAAATGTGAGTCCCACACGTTTTTAGATGTTGTTAGAACTTTGCAGAAGAGCCATGTATACGGAACAATACAGTTTAATCACAACTTTTGTACCTGTAATGCTGACAAGTGCATTGTAATGCCGCGTACACACAAGCGGACTTTACGGCAGACTTTGTCCTGCGGACTTTTCGACGGACTTTACAAGGGACTTTACGAATGAACTGACTTGCCTACACACGATCAACCAAAGTCCGACGTATTCGTACGTGATGGCGTACGACTGGACTAAAACAAGGAAGTTCATAGCCAGTAACCAATAGCTGCCCTAGCGTCGGTTTTTGTCCGTCGGACTAGCATACAGACGAGCGGACTTTTCGACCGGACAGATTTGAAACATGTTTCATTTCTAGGTCCGTCAAACTTTTGAGAAAAAAAAGTCCCACTGGAGCCCACACATGATCGAATTGTTCGCCGGACTCAGGTTCGCCGGACCAAGTATGCCGTAAAGTCCGGTCGTGTGTACGCGGCATAAGACCTCTCTGGGTGCCCCCTTTTGGCAATCCACAAACCTTCTTAAAAAAAAAAAAAGTAGCACTTTAATACTTTAATTGGAAGAACAGTCTTTATAGCCAGTTATTTTCCACTATTCTATGTGTACAGTCTCTTTTGTTCCTCTGGATATATACAAAGACAACCACTGATTTGTTTATTCACTCTGTGGTCTAGGCAGCATAAATCATTGACCTGAAGATCTTTACAATACAGTTTGGTGCCTCAGGCACGGGAAGCCAAGCTATGAAGATATAAAGCTTGACTCACATTCTCGCATTTCAAAGCAGTTTCTTTATCACTGGGTCACCCCTCCCTGGCAAGTATGTAATCCTTGCAACAAAATGTGTTTAGATTATAGCCATTACATGGATTCATTCAAGTGTTCCTTCCCTTTTCAAATATAGCACCCAGCTGTCATATTATGCACAGTGAAAAACAAGAACATATATTAAGAAGAGGATCTAGCACTTTCAGTTGATTGTATTAGAGCCTTAAGATGCCTACAGACATTAGAGAATGTTTGCCTGATCTGGCTGTTTATGTTCAGATCGGGGAACATTTAAATGTTTTTAGGCCCGTCTATTACCCTGTCTAATGCGAGTCAGGCCTGCTTACAAGAAAGTTAATTGGCTTTGACAGATTTTTCAAAGCAACCACTATTGTTTTCCCGGAGACAGCCAATGTCCCCCTCCCTTCCACACACTCCTCCTTCTCTCCTCCATAGGCACCAACTTGCAAGTTAGGTTGATGAAATGAAGGCCTCTTGAGCTCCTAGTGAAAGGGAGCCTTGACTGATGAAAGCATGGTTTAGTAAGTGGGTGTTAACATATTGAAGAAAGGTTAAAGTAGCTCCGCTGTGATTGGCTACCAAGACAAGGGGGATAGGGCATGAACTCCAGTAAAGGCTACGCTGCAACATGCACTACTGACCTGAAGAACGTCAGCATTCAGAAGAGTTGCCCACCCACATTTCCATTTTGAGAATGTTCAATCCAGCTTTATTGTTGGTTTGACCATGAGAATTAATCATATTGCTTTAATGGACTATGTCCTCAAGTGGAACTTTTGGTCAGTCTGATACCTCTCTGGTACTGATGATAAGGAGGGGTCATTTAAGCTATGTCAGGTTATGGTTCACGTGTGCTCACAGTATAACTGTAAGTTCTTATGTTGACATTTTTTAATAAATATGTGGCATTGCCCTTTCCACTTAGTCTCAGTCTCTGTATCATTTTTGTGCAAAGTTATGTATTACAGCACATATGCTTATGGCTTTAGGCTTATGCTTCCCAGTATGCAGTTCAAAGATTTTTTATTACAAAGACTACTTGGTGGCTGGGCTGTGCATGCATGACTGGATACTGCCTAATGTATGTAAGCTGATTTAAGTGTAGATCAGGAATGCTCAGTGCACAGTAAAAAAGGCTGGATTTGGCAACAATTCTAAGGCTGTTTATAGACTTTAGAGCAGGCATCATGAAATGGCAGACCGCGGTCTTAGATCAGAACCAAGTGACAGTCCCAGATTGACCACACAGGAATGCCGCAGTTGTGACACTTAGGAGACTGGTTGCTCTTTCTCTCTTGCCTTAGCTGCTTTGTAGGTTCCTCTCCTGCTTCCCCACAGCCAGGAGGGTGAGGCTGTGGGTCTGCATGGGAAGGGCAGGAGATGCAAGCGGGAGATTGGTTGCTGGGACGCTGGACAGTCCTAGCAATCAATCACCAGTTTGTTAATAAGAAAAGTTGGGCAGCACCCACCCTCTGTCAAAGCCTGCCATGTGTAAGATAGATGTGTTAGTGAGGATAAAAACATTGGTGTGAAAGGGAAGAAGGGAGGGGTGAAGCTCAATTTTTCAGTTGGCTTTTGTGGAGCTGGTTAGTGTCAATAACGCAGTTCATAGCTTGGGCTTTGACCAGTTCAGTCAAAATCCATCAAAATTTGAGCCATGTATGCCCAGCCCAAAGAATATGTTACTCAAACATTTTATATTCCAGATATTTTTCTGATATACCATGTAGTTGTGTATGATAAAGTATCCTGTTTTCTTTATATTTCGTTGTTTGTGTGAAATACCTGGTGCCCCTGCCAGTCACCATACTTTCCTATTTCAGACTAACCACGCTAGGCATGAGAGCACAAACATCCCAGCGTGGTCAATTTTCTGGCTGTGCTGAGAGAACAACCTGCCTGTCTTCCAATGATCAGACTTTTGCTAACACACCCCCCTGCCCATCCAATCACTGGGAAGATCAGTGTATTGCTGCTTCTCCACCCCCACTTCTCCAAGCCCAGCTGAGAACAGAGATCATGTGATCACTTATAAAAAAAAAAAGGTACTTATAATGCTTTTATATGTATACATGTTTTGCCTTTCGTTTCTATTTTAAACTGAATGGGTTGTTTTAGAAGGTAAGGGTTCACATACACTTTAAGGTCTGTGGCACACTTCCAATATTCTCACTGGCAACAACATGCCAGCAGCAGGATCATTAAAAGTGTAGAGAAAATGCCTTCCTCCACCCTTGCTGCCTGTACGAGCCAACTGAAAACTTACAGAATGTCATTTGCCAGCAATGGAGAAATGATTAGCTCATCTGGTTATTGAAGGAGCAACAGTGTAGCAGCAGGTGATTATTTCTTTGCCCTGTAAAGCGTTCCCGTTGCCTATGAGTTGACATGGGCATTAGAATTACATGTGTGTCCTAATCGTGTATATGTGCTCATTTTAAATACAATATACCTTTAAATGAAATGTATCTTACAGCAGTATTTCTTTGTGATGTAAAACTTGGCAGAAGAACACATGACTGGAATGAAAACGGAAACACTAGGTCCGCCTCGAAGACAAAGAGGCCTTTGAAGTGGGGCTGCAGCTCAATCCCACCAGCATGCGATCAGAAAGCCATTATAGTAAGAATACATAACAATCAAGGGGGGGGGGATCATGTTAAAGTCAACAAACATATTCAAAGTCATCATATTTAAGCAGATCTCTTGTCAATAACAATGCAAGATGAAAGACTGAATAGTAACTTATCTGCTGCAGATAACTTCCAACATGTTGGAAATTCACTGCTAATGAAAAGACACATTCTTAACACTCATGCATGTAGCACCCCTTTATGCTCCCCTTTGTGATCCAGTTATTACAGTCAAAACCAAAATTAAAAGGCTTGCTTTGAAAAAACAGAAGTAATCTCCCCCAAGACCAATAAGTGGTTGAAGATCAGTCTGCATTAGGTTGCATTTCTGCAATTTAACAATGAGACCTGCTATGAGAGTTTACACCAATTTTGCCAACCTGCAGTGTGGTGAGGTATAGGAACCGTTACTTTTTCTATGCGCAATAGGAAATTATCACAGCATTTGCTAAGAGGTTGCAAAATATTTCAGGGATAAAAAGCAACTCTGAATTCTTAAGCAGATGCTCATTATCACTCAGGAGTAGGATGTCCATAGATGTTCTAGAATGCTATGGTGGGCATACATAAACAGACTGCTTTTAGGTGCCACCATTACTTGCTGCATGCACAGACGTGACAGCTTGGCTGGGCTAAGTGCCATGATTATTTATGAAGAGGGTAGGTGGAAGAACTGAGAAATGTTAGATGATGTTGCAGCAAGTACTTCTCTTGGGGAAGAGGGGGCAGTAGAGTTCAAAAAAGTTTTTCCAACCTGTCTAATCAATTGGTCATCCCAAGATCAGTTGTTTGGCAATATGGTGAAGGAATCATAGCCATAATAGATGGCTGAAAATTGCCAAAAATAATTGTTATCTCTTGTCTGTAATGTCTGTAGGTGGCTTAAACCTTGTACACACACCACTAGCAGGTTGAATGAAAAAAAAAAACCTGACAGATCAGGTCGGAGCTGCTTTACTAAAATTCTGATGTTAGTACAGCCATCTCCCCTGCTGTGCTATTGTGTTCTGACAGGGAGGCACCCCCCCCAAGAAGACCAGAACACTCTTACCAGAACATTCCAGTCAGCACTCTCAGCCATTGGCTGAGAGCCCTGATCGGGAGCCGGTTGGCGGACCTTTTTCAGTCATGACCCTTTGAGAGTTGGACCGGCTGCTGTACACACAGGCCGAATGTCAGCCGATTTCTATTGAACCAGCCGATGCCGTCCGACATTCGACCTGTGTGTACTAGGCTTTAAACCCCCATGTTGAATAGGGACTTTAAGCTTTGAATTATTCATTATAATAATGCCATTAAAGGTTTTATCCCAAGTTACTATTTTCAGCCACTGAAGTACCACTTTTTACTTCTCAGGGGATGATCAAATCAATTGTGTTGCTTGAAAATATCAGACTATAAATATTCAGCATTAGGATAGCCAATAACCATTTTGAGCATCACCATCAACTGAGTATTGGGCAGTGCAGAAGTTCACTAGAGGGCAGTAATGAGCACTTCTAAGTTTCAGCAGCTCTCACTGTCACATACAAAATTGCTTGAGCAAGTTTGAACCAAGCCCTGATTACGCTTTCAATGTAATTTTTATAGGCTAGAAGAGAGGGAAAGCTCATAGTGCAACTAATGGTAAAACTAAGTGAATATGAATAGACAGGTGTACCACCTTCCATCACACTTGGAAAAAAATGTGCCCATCTATGGCCTGCCTTTATTAGCAAATGCATTAAATGACAGTCACCCAATTCAACTGTTAAGCTGGCTACACATTATACAATTATCTTGTGCAACTTTCCTTTAGATTTACCAAAACCATAAAATATGAGGTCAAAGCTAAACACTTTCAAATTGTACGCAATCAGGCAGGCCCTTGACCAGGACAGCTAACCGCTATTTAGGGCAGCCTTTCTCAATCAGGGTTCCTCCAGAGGTTGTTAGGGGGTTCCTTGAGACAATGAGCAATGTCTGTCTCTTAAGCCTTGTACACACTAGTAGTTTCTTTTTTTTTTCGCTCAACCCAGCAGGGAAAACACAACAGAAAAAAACTGACAGTCATGCGATGTTCGTACAGAAATCTCTGCTGCTATTGTGTTCTGACAGGCCCCCGCTTGCTCGCCACGCTTCGGGCACGGCCTCGCTGCACTCAGCACTTTTTTATTCTACCTCTAGGTCCACTTGGATGGTGGGGCTTGAACCTGGACCCAGGGCGCAGGCGCCGTGTACAGCTGATTGAAGGTTTTCAGCTTCAGCTATTTTCGGCGGCTCCTTAGTCGTTCGTACTGCGCAAGCGCTGCGCCTGCACAGTGCAGGGGGGTCCTTATCCGCTGGGGGAACTTTCTCGGCAAGACACCGGCTGCAGTACACACGGGCCAAATGTCGGCCAGTTTCTATTGAACCAGCCAATATCAGCCAACATTCGGCCTGTGTGTACTAGGCTTGAGGTAAGTAACCACTGACAACTAGGATCTTTTAACTACACTATATTACCAAAAGTATTGTGACACCTGCCTTTACAGGCACATCAACTTCAATGACATCCCAGTTTTCATCTGTAGGGTTCAATATTGATTTGGCCCACCCTTTGCAGCTATAACAGCTTCAACTCTTCTGGGAAGGCTGTCCACAAGGTTTAGGAGTGTGTCTATGGGAAAGTTTGACCATTCTTCCAGAAGTGCATTTGTGAGGTCAGGCACTGATGTTGGACGAGAAAGTCTGGCTCGCAGTCTCCGCTCTAATTCATCCCAAAGGTGTTCTATCGGGTTAAAATCAGGACTCTATGCAGGCCAGTCAAGTCCCTCCACCCTAAACTCGCTCATCCATGTTTTTATGGACCTTCCTTGAAGAGTTGAAGCTGTTATAGCTGCAAAGGGTGGGCCAACTTAATATTGAACCCTATGGACTAAGACTGGGATGGCAATAAAGTTCATGTGCGTGTAAAGGCAGGTGTCCCAATACTTTTTTTTAGGAAGCTATAGGGGGCCCGTGGAGCCGATGCGCTTGGCAGCGGCCACAATGTCCACCAGCCACGCGCGATCGCTCCTCAGAGAGCCAGAACGGGGATCTGTCAATGTAAACAGACAGATCCCCGCTCTGACAGGAAAGTAGAGAGAGATCTGCTGTTCCTAGTGATGAGGAACAGCGATCTCTCTCCTCCTCTTGTCAGTACACTGCCCCCACAGTTAGAAACACCTCCCTAGGGAACACAGTTGACCCCCTGATCGCCCCCTAGTGTTAACCCCTTCCCTGCCAGTGACATTTATACAGTAATTAGTGGCTATTTTTAGCTCTGATCACTGTTTAAATGTCACTGGTCCCAAAAAAGTGTCAAAAGTGTCCGATCTGTCCGTGCAATGTCACAGTCCCGCTAAAAATTGTAGATCGCCTCCATTACTAGTAAAAAATAAATAAATAATAAAAGTGCCATAAATCTATCCCCTATTTTGTAGACGCTATAACTTTTGTGCAAACCAATCAATATACGCTTATTGTGATTTTTTTTACCAAAAATATGTAGAAGAATACATATTATTTTTTTGGATATTTATTATAGCAAAAAGTAAAAATTATTGTTTTGTTTTTTTTTCAAAATTGTCGCTCTTTTTTAGTTTATAACACAACAAATAAAAAACACAGAGGTGATCAAATACCACCAAAATAAAGCTCTATTTGTGGGGAAAAAAAGGACATTGATTTTGTTCGGGTACAGAGTCGCTCAACTTTGCAACTGTCAGTTAAAGCGACGCAGTGTCGTATTGCAAAAAATGGCCTGGTCATTAACTGCTTGCCGACCAGCAGTCGACGATGTATGTCGGCACAATGGCACGGCTTCGCAAATGGGCGTACCTGTATGTCCCCTTTAAGATGTGGCTCAGTGGGCGCGCCCGTGCGCCGCCGGCAGGGCACTAATGCTTGATGTCCGCCAGGGGCCTGCGATCGTGACACAGAGCGGCAGAACAGGGAGATGCCTATGTAAACAAGGCATTTCCTTGTTCTGCCTAGCAACATGACAGGGATCTACTGATCTACTGCTCCCTGTCATTGGGAGCAGTGATCTGTCATGTTATAGTGAGCCCCCCCCCCACACAGTTAGAATCACTCCCTAGGACACACTTAACCCCTTGATCGCCCCCTAGTGTTTAACTCCTTCCCTGACAGTGTCATTTACACAGTAATCAGTGCATTTTTATAGCACTGATCGCTGTATGAATGTCACTGGTCCCAAAATAGTGTCAAAAGTGTCTGATGTGTCCACTGCAATGTCGCAGTCACGATACTAATAAAAAAAATGTAATAAAAATGCCATAAATCTGTCTCCTATTTTTATTTTATTCTTATTGCGATTTTTTTACCAAAAATATGTAGAAGAATACATATCGGCCTAAACTGAGAAAGAAATTTTTTTATATATATATTTATTAGAGCACAAAGTAAAAAATATTGCTTTTTTTTTTTCAAAATTGTCGCTCTTTTTTTGTTTATAGCGCAAAAAATAAAAACTGCAGAGGTGATCAAATACCACCAAAAGAAAGCTCTATTTGTGGGGAGAAAAAAGGACATCAAATTTTGTTTGGGTACAGAGTCGCTCGACCACGCAATTGTCAGTTAAAGCAGCACAGTGCCATATCGCAAAAAGTGCTCTGGTTAGGAAGGGGGTAAATTCTTCTGGGGCTGAAGTGGTTAAGGGGGCAAATCGTTCCGGTCCTTAAGTGGTTAACAGGGGTTTCCCGAAACCAAAAAGTTATTTCAAGGGTTCCTCTATATTAAAAGGTTGAGAAAGGCTTGTCTAAGGGAACAAATAACTGAGCAGTTTGGTACCTATCAGAAATAAGCAACAATATGATCTGTCAGCACCTCTGACATAAACAGAAATGAGCACAAAATGAGCGAAAAGCTCCTGTTCATGGGATTGAAGCCTGATTCTGACGTGTAAAAGTGGTGGCCTCCCTGTAGGTCTATATACAGACCCTATCTCTGCCTCAGGAAACATTATGGCATTCCAACAAAGCTCCGACCTACAAATGGTTCTTTACTTGCTGCTGTTTTTTTTTTTTTATACTGTTTTAGAGTAAATAGTTGTAAACAGTTTTGTTATTCTGGCAGAAATGTAAGGTTTTGTGATTAAAAGGTACATGATTGAGTGGGTCTTTCATTGTGGAATTCAACTGCTGGGATAGCCTTGGGTGGCACACAGTGTCACATATCACTTGCAAGTCTTCCATGCTGATAGCTCATACAGTGAGGGTGTAATGTGACCTTAAATTAGTGACAAAGAGATGAGGTGATATACATATGCAGGAATGGGGGAAGATGGGGGAGGGAGGTGTTCAGAGGATAAAAGAGAAGCCTTCCAAATCTCTTTCACCAATTGCCTTTCCTCTTCCATCCCCCCTGAGAGGGGAAAGCTTTGTCAACAAAAAACAGTGTGATATGAAGGGGAAAAAAAGAAAAATCTCAAAGGTGCAAACAATGAGACAGAAGGGGCTGTTTGAAGTGAGAAAGGGATAAATATGCGCGGGGAGGGGAGGTTAAAATAGAAGGAAAGTTTGAACTGCTAAGAGGATTATAGGAAAATCTACCTTCCTCTTCTAACTTCGTTTTTTTTATCTAGCAGTGCTGAATTCACAGGATTGTGCTCAAAACTGAAACGGGTTGCTCAGATAGACTTAGTAATTCACTCATGAAGGGCACTATATAATGTCATCCAACCATAATTATATTTTTAAAGGACTACTCCACTTTAAAATAAAGATGGACTCCTAAAGCCTCATACACAAAATGAGATTATCGGACGAATGTTCGTTTATTTTTGCATGTTAGTTTCATATCGAAAATGAATAGGTTACTAAACTTATAAAAATTCTCCTACGTCAGAATACAACTATTTTGGAAGCGATGTAATGTGTTGTATTTTATTGTAAAGTATTCTTTCGTTTATGAGAATGCGAGGTCTTGCTCTTTTGATGTTTTTTTCGGGCAAAAACTGTACTGATTAAATCGAAATCGTACGATCTGGTATAATACAAGAAAAATTTCCATGTTTGTGCCTTCGGATAATGACGGATGAACTGTCATGATTGGCCCTCGAAAGCCGTATACTAATGATCAGATTATCATACGATTGCTTTAAAAGCGGTATTTTTTGTCCAATTTTCTGATCGTGCGTACTAGGCTTAACAGTAGTAAATCTGGGCAAATAAAAAGGAATATGTTTAATTAACACTCAAGGAGTAGACCCCAAAACCAGCCTTCTCTACAAGTACATGAGGTTCGGAATTCTCCACAGAGCAGTAAAGTGGTGATGTTAAAATCAGGAAAATAACAGATTTTGAAACTTTTGACTAAAATTATATGCATATCTACCTGATCTGCAGAGAAACATGAAGTTCAGGAAAGCAACCAATTGTGATTTATTCATTTAAGATTGCCTGCATTTATTTTTAAAAATATGCATGTATATATTCACGCCATTCAAAATATTCACAGTTTGAATAATCAGTTTGCTCATAACCCGACGTGTACTGTCAGATGTGCATGTTGAATGAATAAACAATTTGTAAGGATATAGTTGTTTTAAAACCAATAATCATATCCCAGCCATAAAAGGGGTCAGATAGTTGCAACATTTAAATTATGCTAATACAATATTGCAGCTGTTTTAACTATTTGATTTTTGTAATTGATTGACCAATATGGTGGTTCAGAAAACAATCAGACCTAACTGTGTGTGGTCAGATAGACAAGCAATGGACAACTCAGCACACCGACAGTTCCTGTGGATGATAAAGGGCACTGTCTAAATATCACACCCATGACCTTGATCACGGGAGGCCACATCTGCAAAGGTGTAAGAAACGCTAATGCTCCAATACAAAAGCAAAACTGACACTTTAACAGTTTACGAACAATTATATGTGTAAATATAATCTTCTATTAATTTCAAGGATATTTAAAAATAAAAAAAAAACATAATCATGGGGCATCTACATACCCAACATGTTACATGGATGTTGTGATCACCCTTTTTCCACATTAATTTGTATGATGTTGACCTCTAAAGCTGGTTATAGGCGATAGATGTTTGTTGAGTGTGATCCTACTGCCAAGATACAATTTTTACCAATTTTATATAAATGCATGCAGTTGTATTTCTACGTTATCCAGATTTATTCACATCTATGCAGACAAACCCAAAACAAGACTTAATAATAGGTAAATAAAAGCAATCATCTGAAAAAACCTTGGGTATTATTATTATTAGAATAATACATACAGGATTTGTAAAGGGCTAACAGTTTGCGCTGCGCTTTACAACACAAGGGCAGACAGTACAGTTACAACACAACAATACAAGAGGAATCAGAGGATATACACTATTTCTTGAAGAACATTGGATAGGACCTTCTGTTGGAACTCGTTGCAATGGTGACTGTCATAGGAAAAGGAGAAAGCCTTATGCTCCTCATACCAATGATGTTGACCTCCAAAGCTGGTTTTAGGTAACTGATGTTGACTGAATGTAGGAGAATTACCCTACTACCTAATTACCATTTTTACATTGATTGTATATAAATATGAGCGGTTGTATTTCCACACTATCCATGTTTATGAACTAAAACAGGTATGGGATGAGTTACATTCTCCCCATACCCAGACTTATGGGGTTTTTCTGTTTGATTACATCAGCCAATTGGAGTTTCAATGGAATGAAGAGAAGGTGAGCATGTGCTGCTGGGGAGGGAAAATGAAGTGGCTTTAAACTAAACCCTTTATTATGTGTAGTAAACAAAGAAATAGCATTAGTAAATACATGTTTTTTATAGATTTGACAGGTAGAAGGAAGCACTAAAGCATGATACATTCTCCTGTGTCATTTCTTTGTAGTTGTTTTTGCCTAGAGTATATTCTTTTGTCTAGGGCAAAATAATATGTTGTTGCTTTATAAATAAATTATAACAATAAAATCCACATATGTGCTGTCCAGTCCAGTAAGGATCCAGTATTGCTAAGAAAAAACACTTCAGAGGGATTAGAACTAACAAAGCTGGCCATGCACAATCTGTTTTTTTGATACAGGCATTTCACTGCTATTGCAAAAATGTTACTGTATTATCAGGTAAAATAGGTGAGGTTGGGAGACCAATTCAAGAAGATAATGTCTACAGTCAGTTTTTCTTGTAAAACCTTTACTTTTGCTGTAGGACCCATACTTTTGCAGTAGATGCACAGAGTGCAATATTGCTTGAGCTGGCAATTAATTTTACAACAGCATCTTGGCTTATGTTTTGAGCCAATTCACCTCACCTCCTACAATATCTGCCTGTCTGTGGAAAGTCTTGCTACAGTAATCATTAAAAATACTTGACAAAACTGCATTCCCAGGCTGCACAGTTGCTCCATTGTGTTGGTGGTTGAGTGTATTAGAATTCAGGTGCTAGACTTGTAAACGTATGTAAATTTTTGACACCCAATACTCTTTCAAGATCATACTATCATACAGTTAACAGGACTTTTGTTTGTCCTACACATTTGATCTCTAATAGACAGCCTTTGTGGATCATTGGTATGTGCAAATTGGTAACCTGAATGTACTGATCAAGGTGTTTTTTTCTCTACATGAGCTGAGAACAACTTGAAAAGACATCAACAATTAAAAGAACGTATTTGCATTTCTTATGGAATGAAGCAGGTTTTGTTGGTCCCTTATATCTTTGAAGCTTCTATAGAGATGACTGACTATTGACCTGGCTTGATAAAGAACATTTTAGGCCTAAAGGTAGAGATGATGCATGATGCATTAGGCATTTTTGGCAAGATCCAGTGACTAATGTGTCTAGGAAAATCAAAACAACCACTAAAAGACAACTTTCATAGGTATGTTGCAAAGCCTATTGTTTATCTTGTTAATAAACAGCATCAGCTCATATTGCCTGATCCAACCCTCCTCTCTCCATAGTGCCATTCATCTCAGTTGAACTTCCAGCATTATGCCCAGAATGTCAGTTTCTCAGGGTGGTTAGATTGTGCCTCCAAGAACCCTGAAAATAAAGTTATAATCAGCCTGCATGATATTATTTCAAATAAAAACAGTTTCTATTGCCCAATAAAAAAATGAATCCCATTTGAACTCTCTTTCTCTAACATCCATTTTTTTAATGAAGTTGATGTGCCCATAGGGACTATACTGTGGTGGTCAGAGAGAGAAGAATTACGGGTGGGACAGTAGTGTGCCTGCTTGGAGCAGGGGTCTCCAAACTTTCTAAGCAAAAGGCCAGTTTACTGTCCTTCAGGCTTTGGCTGGGCTGGACTGTGGCCAGTGGAAGAAAGCAATGCCCCATCATTGGTTGTAATGGGAGGAATAGTGCCCCTTTTTTGGCATTAGTTGGAGCAGTAGTACCCCATTGATGCTGTCAGTGAGAGGAATGGTGTCCCATCATTTAAGTCAGTTGAAGAAGTAGTGCACCAAGGGCGAGCTAAAGGCAAGCAAAGGGCCACAGTTTGGAGACCACTGGGCTAGAGGATCCCCAAGAGATGTGATATAGCAGTGTTCCAGTGACATTAGTGATTGGATTCCTCTTTATTGAGAAATAAGTACATAAAGCAATTTATTCTCCAGCTAGGGTACAAGCCATGTTTTAGAATTGGAATTTTCTTGGAAATTATGCCTTATAGTTTAAGGACTGTTATACTGGAGACAGACACTAGAGCAATCCACAAAGTCATCCTCTAGAGAACTTGCATTATTGGAAAGTTGTCTATAGGTGAAAAATATGTGCATTATTCAGTCATTGTTCCTCTTTGTAAGGGGCATGCTACATTGGTAAAGATCCATTCTGCCAAAGCTAATGCAGCTAAGTCATCCCTTTCTAGGAGGGCACCAATCTTGGTCATCATGGTAGGGCCTGTGTGATGTTTGCCCAGCTGCTTGGGAACCTGGCAATTACACTTCCAATAAAGTCTTATTACAAATGCATTATGTCTGATTGTCTTTAAAAGTAATTTGTCATGATAAAAACTATTGAGCTGCCATTGTTGACTGGTTTATGAAAGTGTGAGCTTGGGAATGTTATCCTGATCTTGGTAGCATATCATGTTTTATTTTTACAGGTATTTACATGGCATTAGCAATTTACCCAGCACTTTACATATTGCACATCATTATTATTATTATTATTATTATTATTATTATTATTATTATTCAGGATTTATATAGCGCCAACAGTTTGTTTTTCACTTTACAATATGAGGGAGACAATACAGTTGCAAAATAATAAAATAAAATACAAGAGGGTTGAGAGGGCCCTGCTCATGAGAGTTCACAATCTAATAGTCCCTGCTATCAAGAAGCCTACAAACTAAGTTTTTATCTCACCTACATACACATACTAGAGCCTATTTAGGCAGGATCCTGTTAACCTACCAGCTTGTTAGAGGAAACCAGAGTACATGAAGTAAACCCATACATGCACAGGGAGAACATGCAAACTTGGTGCATGTAGTGTGCCCAATACCTAAATTTTTCTTTTGGATCAGTGAGACACTATGCTGTGAGACCAGGATCAGGATGATAACCTTGATGCTGTGTACCTTCAAGAACAAGTGAGGAATAGCAATTTCTATGTATGTATCCTGCCAGATTCCCTTAAACCGAATATCCAGATGACTGGCCACACTATATGCAGCCTAGTTGTCTTGGATGTCATGCTGACCCTCCATACTAAGAATCAATTCATAATTCTTTATTTCGCGTAATTTGTTCGGATCATCACAATTTTCCGCAAATAATATTCATTAAGTAAAGGTTATGATCATTAGAACAACACTAAAAATAAACATTCCTCTTACTTATGCTTACCAGCAAAAACACAGGATTCATAACTGCTTCCGTCTCTAAATCCCAACATAACCGGGAGGATGGTTATTGTTGGCATCTCGTTGGCGGCGTCATTGGCAGCTATTTTATTTTATCAATCCTGTTGGAAGAACCAGCTTTGCAGTGAGCTAGAATAAAGAAACAAAAATGATGTATTGTTGGTGTGTAGCCTGTATTATTGACATGTCTGCTTCATACTAGGACATTGTTTAGGTTAAAATTAAAGTTAACAATACTAGAACTTAAATTATCTTCTGATACAAAATATAACAGATGCAGACCTGGTGACTAGGGATGAGCTTCGTGTTCGAGTCGAACCCATGTTCGACTCGAACATCGGCTGTTCGATCGTTCGCCGAATTGCGAACGATATGGGCCGTTCGCGCCAAATTCGTGTGGCGCGTCACGGCCCATAATTCACTGCGGCATCGCAGTGCATTGCTTGCTGATGATTGGCCAAGCATGCACTATGACCCGCATGTTTGGCCAATCACAGCGCCGCCTTAACAGAGAGCCATAATTGGCCAAAGCCAAGGAGGCTTTGGCCAATTATGGCTCAGGGGATTTAGTACACGCCCCACACTATATAAGGCCGCCTGCACGGCGGCCCTGTGCAGTGTGTTCCGGTGTGCTTAGAGAGAGAGAGAGAGACAGTGTCATTTCATTTGAGTTAGCTAGATTAGGCAGGACAGTCAGTCAGTTAGCTGCACTTAAAGTGTATTGTGTATATATATGCATCCCAGGTGTTGCATATATATACACTGTATTCAGTTTAGCTAGATCCGTTCCTGTTATCTTCTAGACTATTTACATTTAGTGCAGTGCGTCCTGCTCACAGTGTTCAGCTAGATCCGTTCCTGTTATATTCCTACTGACAGGCAGGCTTGTCTTGTTACAGTATTTTGAAGAAAATTACTGGTGTTCTTTTGATCCTATTAGTACCACAGTCAGGCAGCTAGACTATTTACAGTTAGTGCAGTGCGTCCTGCCCACAGTGTTCTGCTAAACCTACAAGTAAGTGGGGTGCGTCCTGCTCACAGTGTTCAGCTAAACCTACAAGTTAGTGGGGTGCGTCCACCTCACAGTGTTCAGCTAAACCTACAAGCTAGTGGGGTGCGTCCTGCTCACAGTGTTCAGCTAGATCCGTTTCTGTTATCTTCTTACTGACAGGCAGGCTTGTCTTGTTACAGTAAATACAGCTACCTGAAGAAAATTGCTGGTGTTCTTTTGATCCTATTAGTACCACAGTCAGGCAGCTAGACTATTTACAGTTAGTGCAGTGCGTCCTGCTCACAGTGTTCTGCTAAACCTACAAGTTAGTGGGGTGCGTCCTGCTCACAGTGTTCAGCTAAACCTACAAGTTAGTGGGGTGCGTCCACCTCACAGTGTTCAGCTAAACCTACAAGCTAGTGGGGTGCGTCCTGCTCACAGTGTTCAGCTAGATCCGTTTCTGTTATCTTCTTACTGACAGGCAGGCTTGTCTTGTTACAGTAAATACAGCTACCTGAAGAAAATTGCTGGTGTTCTTTTGATCCTATTAGTACCACAGTCAGGCAGCTAGACTATTTACAGTTAGTGCAGTGCGTCCTGCTCACAGTGTTCTGCTAAACCTACAAGTTAGTGGGGTGCGTCCTGCTCACAGTGTTCAGCTAAACCTACAAGTTAGTGGGGTGCGTCCACCTCACAGTGTTCAGCTAAACCTACAAGCTAGTGGGTTGCGTCCTGCTCACAGTGTTCAGCTAGATCCGTTCCTGTTATCTTCTTACTGACAGGCAGGCTTGTCTTGTTACAGTATTTTAAAGAAAATTGCTGGTGTTCTTTTGATCCTATTAGTACCACAGTCAGGCAGCTAGACTATTTACAGTTAGTGCAGTGCGTCCTGCTCACAGTGTTCTGCTAAACCTACAAGTTAGTGGGGTGCGTCCTGCTCACAGTGTTCAGCTAAACCTACAAGTTAGTGGGGTGCGTCCACCTCACAGTGTTCAGCTAAACCTACAAGCTAGTGGGGTGCGTCCTGCTCACAGTGTTCAGCTAGATCCGTTCCTGTTATCTTCTTACTGACAGGCAGGCTTGTCTTGTTACAGTAAATACAGCTACCTGAAGAAAATTGCTGGTGTTCTTTTGATCCTATTAGTACCACAGTCAGGCAGCTAGACTATTTACAGTTAGTGCAGTGCGTCCTGCTCACAGTGTTCTGCTAAACCTACAAGTTAGTGGGGTGCGTCCTGCTCACAGTGTTCAGCTAAACCTACAAGTTAGTGGGGTGCATCCACCTCACAGTGTTCAGCTAAACCTACAAGCTAGTGGGGTGCGTCCTGCTCACAGTGTTCAGCTAGATCCGTTCCTGTTATCTTCTTACTGACAGGCAGGCTTGTCTTGTTACAGTATTTTAAGGAAAATTACTGATGTTCTTTTGATCCTATTAGTACCACAGTCAGACAGCTAGACTATTTACAGTTAGTGCAGTGCATCCTGCTCACAGTGTTCTGCTAAACCTACAAGTTAGTGGGGTGCGTCCTGCTCACAGTGTTCAGCTAAACCTACAAGTTAGTGGGGTGCGTCCACCTCACAGTGTTCAGCTAAACCTACAAGCTAGTGGGGTGCGTCCTGCTCACAGTGTTCAGCTAGATCCGTTTCTGTTATCTTCTTACTGACAGGCAGGCTTGTCTTGTTACAGTAAATACAGCTACCTGAAGAAAATTGCTGGTGTTCTTTTGATCCTATTAGTACCACAGTCAGGCAGCTAGACTATTTACAGTTAGTGCAGTGCGTCCTGCTCACAGTGTTCTGCTAAACCTACAAGTTAGTGGGGTGCGTCCTGCTCACAGTGTTCAGCTAAACCTACAAGTTAGTGGGGTGCGTCCACCTCACAGTGTTCAGCTAAACCTACAAGCTAGTGGGGTGCGTCCTGCTCACAGTGTTCAGCTAGATCCGTTCCTGTTATCTTCTTACTGACAGGCAGGCTTGTCTTGTTACAGTATTTTAAAGAAAATTGCTGGTGTTCTTTTGAACCTATTAGTACCACAGTCAGGCAGCTAGACTATTTACAGTTAGTGCAGTGCGTCCTGCTCACAGTGTTCTGCTAAACCTACAAGTTAGTGGGGTGCGTCCTGCTCACAGTGTTCAGCTAAACCTACAAGTTAGTGGGGTGCGTCCACCTCACAGTGTTCAGCTAAACCTACAAGCTAGTGGGGTGCGTCCTGCTCACAGTGTTCAGCTAGATCCGTTTCTGTTATCTTCTTACTGACAGGCAGGCTTGTCTTGTTACAGTAAATACAGCTACCTGAAGAAAATTGCTGGTGTTCTTTTGATCCTATTAGTACCACAGTCAGGCAGCTAGACTATTTACAGTTAGTGCAGTGCGTCCTGCTCACAGTGTTCTGCTAAACCTACAAGTTAGTGGGGTGCGTCCTGCTCACAGTGTTCAGCTAAACCTACAAGTTAGTGGGGTGCGTCCACCTCACAGTGTTCAGCTAAACCTACAAGCTAGTGGGGTGCGTCCTGCTCACAGTGTTCAGCTAGATCCGTTCCTGTTATCTTCTTACTGACAGGCAGGCTTGTCTTGTTACAGTATTTTAAAGAAAATTGCTGGTGTTCTTTTGATCCTATTAGTACCACAGTCAGGCAGCTAGACTATTTACAGTTAGTGCAGTGCGTCCTGCTCACAGTGTTCTGCTAAACCTACAAGTTAGTGGGGTGCGTCCTGCTCACAGTGTTCAGCTAAACCTACAAGTTAGTGGGGTGCGTCCACCTCACAGTGTTCAGCTAAACCTACAAGCTAGTGGGGTGCGTCCTGCTCACAGTGTTCAGCTAGATCCGTTCCTGTTATCTTCTTACTGACAGGCAGGCTTGTCTTGTTACAGTAAATACAGCTACCTGAAGAAAATTGCTGGTGTTCTTTTGATCCTATTAGTACCACAGTCAGGCAGCTAGACTATTTACAGTTAGTGCAGTGCGTCCTGCTCGCAGTGTTCTGCTAAACCTACAAGTTAGTGGGGTGCGTCCTGCTCACAGTGTTCAGCTAAACCTACAAGTTAGTGGGGTGCGTCCACCTCACAGTGTTCAGCTAAACCTACAAGCTAGTGGGGTGCGTCCTGCTCACAGTGTTCAGCTAGATCCGTTCCTGTTATCTTCTTACTGACAGGCAGGCTTGTCTTGTTACAGTATTTTAAGGAAAATTACTGATGTTCTTTTGATCCTATTAGTACCACAGTCAGACAGCTAGACTATTTACAGTTAGTGCAGTGCGTCCTGCTCACAGTGTTCTGCTAAACCTACAAGTTAGTGGGGTGCGTCCTGCTCACAGTGTTCAGCTAAACCTACAAGTTAGTGGGGTGCGTCCACCTCACAGTGTTCAGCTAAACCTACAAGCTAGTGGGGTGCGTCCTGCTCACAGTGTTCAGCTAGATCCGTTTCTGTTATCTTCTTACTGACAGGCAGGCTTGTCTTGTTACAGTAAATACAGCTACCTGAAGAAAATTGCTGGTGTTCTTTTGATCCTATTAGTACCACAGTCAGGCAGCTAGACTATTTACAGTTAGTGCAGTGCGTCCTGCTCACAGTGTTCTGCTAAACCTACAAGTTAGTGGGGTGCGTCCTGCTCACAGTGTTCAGCTAAACCTACAAGTTAGTGGGGTGCGTCCACCTCACAGTGTTCAGCTAAACCTACAAGCTAGTGGGGTGCGTCCTGCTCACAGTGTTCAGCTAGATCCGTTCCTGTTATCTTCTTACTGACAGGCAGGCTTGTCTTGTTACAGTATTTTAAAGAAAATTGCTGGTGTTCTTTTGAACCTATTAGTACCACAGTCAGGCAGCTAGACTATTTACAGTTAGTGCAGTGCGTCCTGCTCACAGTGTTCTGCTAAACCTACAAGTTAGTGGGGTGCGTCCTGCTCACAGTGTTCAGCTAAACCTACAAGTTAGTGGGGTGCGTCCACCTCACAGTGTTCAGCTAAACCTACAAGCTAGTGGGGTGCGTCCTGCTCACAGTGTTCAGCTAGATCCGTTCCTGTTATCTTCTTACTGACAGGCAGGCTTGTCTTGTTACAGTATTTTAAAGAAAATTGCTGGTGTTCTTTTGATCCTATTAGTACCACAGTCAGGCAGCTAGACTATTTACAGTTAGTGCAGTGCGTCCTGCCCACAGTGTTCTGCTAAACCTACAAGTAAGTGGGGTGCGTCCTGCTCACAGTGTTCAGCTAAACCTACAAGTTAGTGGGGTGCGTCCACCTCACAGTGTTCAGCTAAACCTACAAGCTAGTGGGGTGCGTCCTGCTCACAGTGTTCAGCTAGATCCGTTTCTGTTATCTTCTTACTGACAGGCAGGCTTGTCTTGTTACAGTAAATACAGCTACCTGAAGAAAATTGCTGGTGTTCTTTTGATCCTATTAGTACCACAGTCAGGCAGCTAGACTATTTACAGTTAGTGCAGTGCGTCCTGCTCACAGTGTTCTGCTAAACCTACAAGTTAGTGGGGTGCGTCCTGCTCACAGTGTTCAGCTAAACCTACAAGTTAGTGGGGTGCGTCCACCTCACAGTGTTCAGCTAAACCTACAAGCTAGTGGGGTGCGTCCTGCTCACAGTGTTCAGCTAGATCCGTTTCTGTTATCTTCTTACTGACAGGCAGGCTTGTCTTGTTACAGTAAATACAGCTACCTGAAGAAAATTGCTGGTGTTCTTTTGATCCTATTAGTACCACAGTCAGGCAGCTAGACTATTTACAGTTAGTGCAGTGCGTCCTGCTCACAGTGTTCTGCTAAACCTACAAGTTAGTGGGGTGCGTCCTGCTCACAGTGTTCAGCTAAACCTACAAGTTAGTGGGGTGCGTCCACCTCACAGTGTTCAGCTAAACCTACAAGCTAGTGGGGTGCGTCCTGCTCACAGTGTTCAGCTAGATCCGTTCCTGTTATCTTCTTACTGACAGGCAGGCTTGTCTTGTTACAGTATTTTAAAGAAAATTGCTGGTGTTCTTTTGATCCTATTAGTACCACAGTCAGGCAGCTAGACTATTTACAGTTAGTGCAGTGCGTCCTGCTCACAGTGTTCTGCTAAACCTACAAGTTAGTGGGGTGCGTCCTGCTCACAGTGTTCAGCTAAACCTACAAGTTAGTGGGGTGCGTCCACCTCACAGTGTTCAGCTAAACCTACAAGCTAGTGGGGTGCGTCCTGCTCACAGTGTTCAGCTAGATCCGTTTCTGTTATCTTCTTACTGACAGGCAGGCTTGTCTTGTTACAGTAAATACAGCTACCTGAAGAAAATTGCTGGTGTTCTTTTGATCCTATTAGTACCACAGTCAGGCAGCTAGACTATTTACAGTTAGTGCAGTGCGTCCTGCTCACAGTGTTCTGCTAAACCTACAAGTTAGTGGGGTGCGTCCTGCTCACAGTGTTCAGCTAAACCTACAAGTTAGTGGGGTGCGTCCACCTCACAGTGTTCAGCTAAACCTACAAGCTAGTGGGGTGCGTCCTGCTCACAGTGTTCAGCTAGATCCGTTCCTGTTATCTTCTTACTGACAGGCAGGCTTGTCTTGTTACAGTATTTTAAAGAAAATTGCTGGTGTTCTTTTGATCCTATTAGTACCACAGTCAGGCAGCTAGACTATTTACAGTTAGTGCAGTGCGTCCTGCCCACAGTGTTCTGCTAAACCTACAAGTAAGTGGGGTGCGTCCTGCTCACAGTGTTCAGCTAAACCTACAAGTTAGTGGGGTGCGTCCACCTCACAGTGTTCAGCTAAACCTACAAGCTAGTGGGGTGCGTCCTGCTCACAGTGTTCAGCTAGATCCGTTTCTGTTATCTTCTTACTGACAGGCAGGCTTGTCTTGTTACAGTAAATACAGCTACCTGAAGAAAATTGCTGGTGTTCTTTTGATCCTATTAGTACCACAGTCAGGCAGCTAGACTATTTACAGTTAGTGCAGTGCGTCCTGCTCACAGTGTTCTGCTAAACCTACAAGTTAGTGGGGTGCGTCCTGCTCACAGTGTTCAGCTAAACCTACAAGTTAGTGGGGTGCGTCCACCTCACAGTGTTCAGCTAAACCTACAAGCTAGTGGGGTGCGTCCTGCTCACAGTGTTCAGCTAGATCCGTTTCTGTTATCTTCTTACTGACAGGCAGGCTTGTCTTGTTACAGTAAATACAGCTACCTGAAGAAAATTGCTGGTGTTCTTTTGATCCTATTAGTACCACAGTCAGGCAGCTAGACTATTTACAGTTAGTGCAGTGCGTCCTGCTCACAGTGTTCTGCTAAACCTACAAGTTAGTGGGGTGCGTCCTGCTCACAGTGTTCAGCTAAACCTACAAGTTAGTGGGGTGCGTCCACCTCACAGTGTTCAGCTAAACCTACAAGCTAGTGGGGTGCGTCCTGCTCACAGTGTTCAGCTAGATCCGTTCCTGTTATCTTCTTACTGACAGGCAGGCTTGTCTTGTTACAGTATTTTAAAGAAAATTGCTGGTGTTCTTTTGATCCTATTAGTACCACAGTCAGGCAGCTAGACTATTTACAGTTAGTGCAGTGCGTCCTTTTCACAGTGTTCTGCTAAACCTACAAGTTAGTGGGGTGCGTCCTGCTCACAGTGTTCAGCTAAACCTACAAGTTAGTGGGGTGCGTCCACCTCACAGTGTTCAGCTAGATCCGTTTCTGTTATCTTCTTACTTACAGGCAGGCTTGTCTTGTTACAGTAAATACAGCTACCTGAAGAAAATTGCTGGTGTTCTTTTGATCCTATTAGTACCACAGTCAGGCAGCTAGACTATTTACAGTTAGTGCAGTGCGTCCTGCTCACAGTGTTCTGCTAAACCTACAAGTTAGTGGGGTGCGTCCTGCTCACAGTGTTCAGCTAAACCTACAAGTTAGTGGGGTGCGTCCACCTCACAGTGTTCAGCTAAACCTACAAGCTAGTGGGGTGCGTCCTGCTCACAGTGTTCAGCTAGATCCGTTTCTGTTATCTTCTTACTGACAGGCAGGCTTGTCTTGTTACAGTAAATACAGCTACCTGAAGAAAATTGCTGGTGTTCTTTTGATCCTATTAGTACCACAGTCAGGCAGCTAGACTATTTACAGTTAGTGCAGTGCGTCCTGCTCACAGTGTTCTGCTAAACCTACAAGTTAGTGGGGTGCGTCCTGCTCACAGTGTTCAGCTAAACCTACAAGTTAGTGGGGTGCGTCCACCTCACAGTGTTCAGCTAAACCTACAAGCTAGTGGGGTGCGTCCTGCTCACAGTGTTCAGCTAGATCCGTTCCTGTTATCTTCTTACTGACAGGCAGGCTTGTCTTGTTACAGTATTTTAAAGAAAATTGCTGGTGTTCTTTTGATCCTATTAGTACCACAGTCAGGCAGCTAGACTATTTACAGTTAGTGCAGTGCGTCCTGCTCACAGTGTTCTGCTAAACCTACAAGTTAGTGGGGTGCGTCCTGCTCACAGTGTTCAGCTAAACCTACAAGTTAGTGGGGTGCGTCCACCTCACAGTGTTCAGCTAAACCTACAAGCTAGTGGGGTGCGTCCTGCTCACAGTGTTCAGCTAGATCCGTTCCTGTTATCTTCTTACTGACAGGCAGGCTTGTCTTGTTACAGTAAATACAGCTACCTGAAGAAAATTGCTGGTGTTCTTTTGATCCTATTAGTACCACAGTCAGGCAGCTAGACTATTTACAGTTAGTGCAGTGCGTCCTGCTCACAGTGTTCTGCTAAACCTACAAGTTAGTGGGGTGCGTCCTGCTCACAGTGTTCAGCTAAACCTACAAGTTAGTGGGGTGCGTCCACCTCACAGTGTTCAGCTAAACCTACAAGCTAGTGGGGTGCGTCCTGCTCACAGTGTTCAGCTAGATCCGTTCCTGTTATCTTCTTACTGACAGGCAGGCTTGTCTTGTTACAGTATTTTAAGGAAAATTACTGATGTTCTTTTGATCCTATTAGTACCACAGTCAGACAGCTAGACTATTTACAGTTAGTGCAGTGCGTCCTGCTCACAGTGTTCTGCTAAACCTACAAGTTAGTGGGGTGCGTCCTGCTCACAGTGTTCAGCTAAACCTACAAGTTAGTGGGGTGCGTCCACCTCACAGTGTTCAGCTAAACCTACAAGCTAGTGGGGTGCGTCCTGCTCACAGTGTTCAGCTAGATCCGTTTCTGTTATCTTCTTACTGACAGGCAGGCTTGTCTTGTTACAGTAAATACAGCTACCTGAAGAAAATTGCTGGTGTTCTTTTGATCCTATTAGTACCACAGTCAGGCAGCTAGACTATTTACAGTTAGTGGGGTGCGTCCTGCTCACAGTGTTCAGCTAAACCTACAAGTTAGTGGGGTGCGTCCACCTCACAGTGTTCAGCTAAACCTACAAGCTAGTGGGGTGCGTCCTGCTCACAGTGTTCAGCTAGATCCGTTCCTGTTATCTTCTTACTGACAGGCAGGCTTGTCTTGTTACAGTATTTTAAAGAAAATTGCTGGTGTTCTTTTGATCCTATTAGTACCACAGTCAGGCAGCTAGACTATTTACAGTTAGTGCAGTGCGTCCTGCTCACAGTGTTCTGCTAAACCTACAAGTTAGTGGGGTGCGTCCTGCTCACAGTGTTCAGCTAAACCTACAAGTTAGTGGGGTGCGTCCACCTCACAGTGTTCAGCTAAACCTACAAGCTAGTGGGGTGCGTCCTGCTCACAGTGTTCAGCTAGATCCGTTTCTGTTATCTTCTTACTGACAGGCAGGCTTGTCTTGTTACAGTAAATACAGCTACCTGAAGAAAATTGCTGGTGTTCTTTTGATCCTATTAGTACCACAGTCAGGCAGCTAGACTATTTACAGTTAGTGCAGTGCGTCCTGCTCACAGTGTTCTGCTAAACCTACAAGTTAGTGGGGTGCGTCCTGCTCACAGTGTTCAGCTAAACCTACAAGTTAGTGGGGTGCGTCCACCTCACAGTGTTCAGCTAAACCTACAAGCTAGTGGGGTGCGTCCTGCTCACAGTGTTCAGCTAGATCCGTTCCTGTTATCTTCTTACTGACAGGCAGGCTTGTCTTGTTACAGTATTTTAAAGAAAATTGCTGGTGTTCTTTTGATCCTATTAGTACCACAGTCAGGCAGCTAGACTATTTACAGTTAGTGCAGTGCGTCCTGCTCACAGTGTTCTGCTAAACCTACAAGTTAGTGGGGTGCGTCCTGCTCACAGTGTTTAGCTAAACCTACAAGTTAGTGGGGTGCGTCCACCTCACAGTGTTCAGCTAAACCTACAAGCTAGTGGGGTGCGTCCTGCTCACAGTGTTCAGCTAGATCCATTCCTGTTATCTTCTTACTGACAGGCAGGCTTGTCTTGTTACAGTATTTTAAAGAAAATTACTGATGTTCTTTTGATCCTATTAGTACCACAGTCAGACAGCTAGACTATTTACAGTTAGTGCAGTGCGTCCTGCTCACAGTGTTCTGCTAAACCTACAAGTTAGTGGGGTGCGTCCTGCTCACAGTGTTCAGCTAAACCTACAAGTTAGTGGGGTGCGTCCACCTCACAGTGTTCAGCTAAACCTACAAGCTAGTGGGGTGCGTCCTGCTCACAGTGTTCAGCTAGATCCGTTTCTGTTATCTTCTTACTGACAGGCAGGCTTGTCTTGTTACAGTAAATACAGCTACCTGAAGAAAATTGCTGGTGTTCTTTTGATCCTATTAGTACCACAGTCAGGCAGCTAGACTATGTACAGTTAGTGCAGTGCGTCCTGCTCACAGTGTTCTGCTAAACCTACAAGTTAGTGGGGTGCGTCCACCTCACAGAGTTCAGCTAAAGCTACCTGTAGAAGGTTGGTGGTGTTCTCATACTACAGGCAGGCAGTTGATTTTGCTAGCTGCAGTATCAGTACATATTTATATATATATATATATCCCAGCTTAGTGCAGCTACAGGCCATTAGTATGTCTGGAAGGCCAAGAAGGAGAGGCAGACAGTCACAAGCCAATAAGAGAGGGCAAGCAGGCTCTGTGTCTAGTGCTGGTCGTGGAGACGGTGCATCCTCATCAGCACGTGGCCATGGGACACGCTTGGCCTTTTTTCGGCAGCTGGCCATGTTGAGCCGCAACATGCGGTAGACTTGGTCGAGTGGATGACCAAGCCGTCCTCATCCCCCTCATCCTCTCTCACCCATGCCCAGGGTACTTTGTCTGGCAAAGCAGCGGCCTCTTCCCTCGGCTCAATGTCATCAGTGACTCCTTCCCTAGCCCCACCATGTCCTCCTGAGGAGTCCCTCGAACTGTTTGACCACAGTGTTGGGTACATGCTCCAGGAGGATGCCCAGCGTTTGGAAGGCTCTGATGATGATACTGAGCTCGATGAAGGCAGTAACACGAGCACGGACAGAGGGGGTGCCCAAGAAGGACAGCAATCTGGCAGTCATGCTCCCCCTGCTGCAGCATACTGCCAGGTTTGCTCCAGTGATGAGGAGGGAGGGGATGATGAGGTCACTGACTCAACGTGGGTGCCTGATAGGAGAGAGGAGGAGGAGGAGGAGGAGGCGGCACATCACCAACGAGGCAGGATGCCCTCCAGGGGCCAGCCTAAGGGCAGCACATTGACTGCATCACACCCCAAAGCTCCACATGTGCAGGGCGCTGCAGTCTCTGCGCGTTATTCAAAAAGTTCTTTGGTGTGGGCCTTTTTTGAGACGAGTGCATCAGATCGCACCGCTGCTATTTGCAACATATGTCTCAAGCGTATCTCGCGTGGCCAAAACATCTCCCGCTTGGGTACCACATGCTTGACCAGACATATGTTGACCTGCCATGCAGTTCGTTGGCAAGCGTATCTAAAAGACCCACACCAAAGAACAAAGAGGACCTCTGCTTGCTCCTCATCAGCTGAGATTTCCAACCCCACTAGACCTTCAGTCCTCTCTGAGACCTGCACTGAGAGGAATGAAGGTGTAGAATTAGGTGTGTCACAGCCACGTACTTGTGGGCAATCTGATTTTGGTACACCGACGTCAGATTGTACCAGGCAAATTTCCCTGCCCCAGCTGCTGCACCGCCGAAAGAAGTTTGCTCCCAGCCATCCACATGCCCAATGGTTGAATGCTAGCTTGGCAAAATTGCTAGCACTTCAACTGCTGCCTTTTCAGTTGGTAGACTCTGCCCCCTTCCGTGAGTTTGTGGAATGTGCGATTCCTCAGTGGCAGGTACCCAAACGCCACTTTTTATCACGGAAGGCGATTCCGGCTCTCTACCAGCATGTGGAAGGCAATGTCCATGCCTCGCTGGACAGGGCGGTCAGCGGTAAGGTGCATATTACCGCTGACTCATGGTCCAGCAGGCATGGACAGGGACGTTACCTAAGTTTCACGGCGCATTGGGTGACTCTGCTGGCAGCTGGGAAGGATGCAGGACAAGGTGCAGTAGTGTTGGAGGTTGTTCCGCCACCACGCCTCCAAAATGCTAATGATTGTGACACACCTCTCTCCTCCACCCCCTCCTCTTCTTCTTCCTCCATGGCCTCTTCCTCGGAACCAGCGGTGCTCCGTAGTCGTTCAAGGGGCTACGCAAGTACGCAGGCCAAAAGATGCCATGCGGTGCTTGAGCTGGTGTGCTTGGGGGACAGGAGCCACACTGGGGCAGAGGTTCTGTCAGCTCTGCAGGGGCAGGTTCAGAGGTGGTTGACGCCACGCCAACTTAAGGCAGGAATGGTGGTTTGCGACAATGGCACCAACCTCCTCTCTGCCCTCCGACAGGGACAAATGACTCATGTGCCCTGTTTGGCTCACGTCCTTAACTTGGTGGTGCAGCGGTTCTTGGGCAGGTACCCGGGCTTACAGGATGTCCTGAGGCAGGCCAGGAAAGTCTGTGTGCATTTCCGCCGGTCATATAATGCCAGTGCTCGGCTGACGGACCTCCAAAAGGAGTTTAACCTGCCCAAGAACCGCCTAATCTGTGACATGCCCACCAGGTGGAACTCAACGTTGGCCATGCTGCAGCGGCTGCACACGCAGCAGAGGGCCATCAATGAGTACCTGTGCGACTATGGCACCAGGACAGGGTCAGGGGAGCTTGGTTTTTTTTCCCCACGCCAGTGGGCCATGATCAGGGATGCATGCACTGTCCTGTCACCATTTGAGGAGGCCACGAGGATGGTGAGCAGTGACCGTGCATGCATCAGTGACACTGTCCCCCTTGTCCACCTGTTGGAGCACACGCTGCGTGGAATAATGGACAGGGCACTTGAGGCAGAACAGAGGCAGGAAGAGGAGGACTTCCTTAGCTCTCAAGGCCCCCTTTATCCAGACAGTGTTCCTGCGTGCCCGCCGATCACACAGGAAGAGGACGAGGAGGAAGAGGAGGAGGAGGAGGAGGAAGATTGTGTCAGTATGGAGGTGGAGCCTGGCACTCAGCATCAGCAGCAGTCTTTAAGGGATCAGTCCCAAGAAACACATGGACTTGTACGTGGCTGGGAGGAGGTGGCTGCGGACCATGTCGTCCTTAGTGACCCAGAGGACTCCGGACCGAATGCCTCAGCAAACCTACGCTGCATGGCCTCCCTGATCCTGCAAAGCCTGCGTAAGGATCCTCGTATTCGTGGTATCAAGGAGAAGGACCAATACTGGCTGGCAACCCTCCTTGATCCACGTTACAAGGGTAAGGTTGCGGACCTTATCTTGCCATCGCAGAGGGAGCAGAGGATGAAACATCTTCGGGAGGCCTTGCAGAAAGGTCTGTGCAACGCGTTCCCAGAGACTGGGAGGTTACAAACTCCTGTTTCTGGACAACGTGTTGCTGAGGCTTCGGTCAGTCAAAGAAGGAGCGGTAGAGAAGGTGGCCGTCTGACCGATGCGTTCAGACAATTTTTTGGTCCGCAGCCCCAAGGTATGATCGGTTCCAGCAACCATCGCCAGCGTCTGTTTTACATGGTGCAGGAATACCTAGGGGCAAGATCAGACTTGGACACCTTTCCCACCGAAAATCCTCTGGGTTACTGGGTCTTGAGGATGGATCACTGGCCAGAGCTTGCACAGTATGCAATTGAGCTACTGGCCTGTCCTGCATCCAGCATTCTTTCGGAACGCACATTCAGTGCTGCTGGAGGCGTGGTAACCGATCACAGGGTGCGTCTGTCCACTGACTCGGTCGATCGACTGACCTTCATAAAAATGAATGAGTCTTGGATCACCACCAGCTACCAAGCACCTGATGCTGATGTAACCGAATAATTTTTTTTGAAATCTCAGATCCCTTCAAAGACTGCCTATGCTGATGCTGAGTGACTATCCCTGAGTAATTATCCTCTTCCTCCTCAATCATCACGCTGATAGCTTGTAAGAACATTTTTGGTTCTGGGTGCCACCACCAGTGCCTAAGGCACAATTTTTCAGCCCCTGTTTAACAGGGGCGTGTAATTACGATTTTTGATGTAATACTTTGCAGCAGGGCTCGTTCCTGCATTCCAACTAGAGTGCCTGTGAGGGGTTGCAGTGTTGTGGCACCAGCACCAGTGCCTAAGGCCCAATTTTTCAGCCCTTGTTTAACAGGGGCGTGTAATTACAATTTTTGATGCAATACTTTGCAGCAGGGCTCGTTCCTGCATTCCAACTAGAGTGTCTGTGAGGGGTTGCAGTGTTGTGGCACCAGCACCAGTGCCTAAGGCCTAATTTTTCAGCTCCTGTTCAACAGGGGCATGTAATTACAATTCTTGATCTAATATTTCACAGCAGAGCCCTGTGAGGGCTTACAGTGTTGTGGCCACAGCAACACCTAAGGCCCAAATTTCTGCTGAGTATATAGGGCAGGACCCTACTTTCAAACAACTAACTTACAAACGACTCCTACTTGCAAACGGAAGGAGACAACAGGAAGTGAGAATAAATCTACCCCTAGGAAGGGAAATTCTCTCCTGTAAGAGTTAATATGGGAAAAACATTTCTCCTTTCCACTGATGCTTTCCAATCCATTGGGACAAAAAGTGAGGTGAAATCTTCTGAAGAGGAGGAAAGACAGCAAAACAAATGTCACAGGGGTGATAACCCTTCCCTATGTTTTCCAAAAAGCTTAAAAAAGATTTTTTGGCTGGAGCTAAACACGTTAAAAATGTACCCGTTCAAAATTACAAAGAGATTCTACTTAACAACAAACCTACAGCCTGTATACTGCTGTTCAGAGTATATAGGGCCTGGTGGCCCCACACCTTTCCTTATTTTAATTTGGGTGCGGGGTTCCCCTTAATATCCATACAAGACCCAAAGGGCCTGGTAATGGACTGGGGGGTACCCATGCCGTTTGTCTCACTGATTTTCATCCATATTGCCAGGACCCGACATTACATTAAACCCGCAAGCAGTTTTAAATGAGATTTTTTCCTTTAAAAATGACATTTGGTGCAGGGACTGTTCTAAACACGGGAAACACGCGTCACTTTACAGGCATACTATAGACACCCCTCAGGTACGATATTTAAAGGAATATTTCACTTTTTTTTTTTTTACTTTAAGCATCATTAAAATCACTGCTCCCGAAAAAACGGCCGTTTTTAAAAGTTTTTTTTGCATTGATACATGTCCCCTGGGGTAGGACCCGGGTCCCCAAACCCTTTTTAGGACAATACCATGCAAATTAGCCTTTAAAATGAGCACTTTTGATTTCGAACGTTCGAGTCCCATAGACGTCAATGGGGTTCTAACGTTCGTGCGAACTTTCGGTCCGTTCGCAGGTTCTGGTGCGAACCGAACCGGGGGGTGTTCGGCTCATCCCTACTGGTGACAATCTGGTCATGTTTGACATGAGGATAGTGTCTGCATTTCAAAACTTCGAGAGACATTTTTGATCAGTTCACTATTGTTCTGTGATAAAAGAGTAGAGCTAAAATGAAACCAAAGACTACAATCTATGAGGCAGCTACCCGACATGTTCTAAATGTGCATGTCAACTGTGCTTGGATTTCCAAAAATTAGAAGCAGAAGCTTTCTTCTATGAGTCCCTTAAAGTAGAACTAAGGGCAACATTTTCTTTTTTCATTTTGGGTAGAGTTAGGGAGAAGGTCCCTGTTTTTTGCCATCTGTGTCCTATAGGGGAGATTTCCTTTCACTTTCTGTTCTATCACCAAAACAGGAAGTAAAAAGAAATCCCTCCAAAGTGTGGGAATCCTAGGGTGTCACCAGGGTCACCAGAACCAGTGTCCCCATTGGAAGATTTTCCCTCTGTTATCGTTAAGGTCTCAACCCAAAGTTTGGGATTTCCTTTTACTTCCATTTTTGATGTTAACGGTAAACAGGACAAACAGAGATGTTGATCTCCACAATGGGGGTACAAAGCAGCAAAAAAAACCTGACAGGTGTTCTAATTCCTCTCTACTCTGTCCAAAAAAAAAAAAAATGTTGCCTTTAGTTACACTTTAAAGTATGTCTTAGTGCTAAAATATACAAAATGTAATATATTGCAGCTTAACATTCCTTGGATGTGGTGTCTGCATTTGTTTTCTTTTTTCTTTAAGTAGATTTTTGCTCATACAGGAAAATATCTGTTAATCCTGCCAGAAAGCTTGAGTCCTTACAACTTAAATTTGAAATCTCTAACACTGTTATCAGCATTCCCAATTTACCTATGCAAACCCCCCCCCCCCTCCATCCCTCACATGTAATGGAGAAGAGGAACGTAGTCCTAGAAAGCAGAGTGACTGGCAACACTGCTACTCCATAAATACAGCACGATGAGGGAGTGTTTTCATTTCAGGACAGAAAGCATGTTATTGGCAGGATTATCAGGTGAAAATAAAGGAAGCTTAAAGCAGATATTGTTAAAAAAAAAAAAAAAAAAGGAAACCACCTGCAATATAATGGCATAATGTGCTAGTATGTATTGCATACTAGCACATTATGAAATACTCACCTTGGAACAAAGCCCTCCAGTGCTGTACTGTCACCGCTGAGAAGGCTGACGTGTTACGCTTGCTCCAGCTATGTGATTGGCCGGAGCCGCGATGATGTCACGCATTACCACGCGGCATGTGCGCAGGAGCCCTTGGTTCCGGCATGAAGCTCTGAAGTTCCTGCAAGATGTGCCGGACCTTCAGAGCGCATGCGCCAGTGATGTCACTGGCTGCATGCAGGGTGAATATCTCCTAAACGCACGTTTAGGAGATATTCATTTTACCTACAGGTAACCCTTATTATAGTCTTACCTGTAGGTAAAAATGTCCAAGCGGGCTTCAAAAAAGCTTAACAAATAGAAACTAGTGCAGCCACCATATAAAAACTGTTAAGCTGCAATCATTTATGTTTTTGTTTGTTTATTTTATATATGGTCACGTTCATTTTGGCACATTTTGGTACTGCATGCAAAAGATAAAACCATGTCGTATAGTTCAGTGTTTGTCAAAAATGTTCATAAATTCCACAAACAGGTTATGTTTTCAGCACTTCCAGGCAGCTATGCAGGTGTGTTAAATAGTAACAATGTTCCCTGTGAATTTGTGTTGAAAGCTGGAAGACAATAATGGTAGGTTCACATCTGTGCAGTTCTGCATTTGCATGGGCAGTGGCACAGCAGTCTATTCATTTGAATGGGCTACTGTGCCTGCGTTTTCTGCAGGAAAAAGGTCCCAACGCCAGAGGCATAACTAGAACCTACAGGGCCATGGTGCAAGAAACCATAAAGGGCACCCCTGACCCCCACAGTGGGGGAAAGCCAGAGACCGGTCGTAAGTGCAACCCTGGTAGTTCTGTAGTTCAGTATTTTTTTTTTTTGTTTATTTTTTTGTAATTTTCTTTTTTTCTTATTTTTTTACAATTTTATTTATTTATTTTACAATTTTATTTTTATATTTATCTACCATTTTTTAGGAGCCCAGGGGGCTTTGGTGACATATCAGGGGACTAAACAGACCTCTGATGATTCACCTTTGAGACAGAGAAATGAGATTAAGGACACAGCCCTCAATCTCCTTCTCTGCAGCTTCAGCATCACATAATGAATGGAGAGGAATAGCTCTGTTCCCGTTCATTGACAAACTGAAGCATAGTAAGCACAGTTTATTATGCCTCAGTTATTAACTGCTTCAGCCCCCGAAGATTTTACCCCCTTCCTGACCAGAGCACTTTTTGCAATTCGGCACTGCGTCGCTTTAACTGATAATTGCGTGGTCGTGCGACGTTGTACCCAAACAAAATTGACGTCCTTTTTTCCCACAAATAGAGCTTTCTTTTGGTGGTATTTGACCATCTCTGTGGTTTTTATTTTTTGTGCTATAAACAAAAAAAGAGAGTGACAATTTTGAAAAAAACAAATTTTGTAAACTTTTTGCTATAATAAATATTCCCCAAAAATATATATATAAAAAACTATTTTTTTCTCAGTTTAGGCTGATATGTATTCTTCTACATATTTTTGGTAAAAAAAAAAATCGCAATAAGTGTATATTGATTGATTTGCACAAAAGTTATAGAATCTACAAAATAGGGGATAGTTTTATGGCATTTTTATTTATTTATTTATTTTTATTAGTAATAGTGGCGATCTGCGATTTTTATTGGGACTGCGACAATATGGCGGACGCATCGAACACTTTTGACACTATTTTGGGACCATTGTCATTTATACAGCGATCAGTGCTATAAAAATGCACTGATTACTGTGTAAATGACACTGGCATTGAAGGAGTTAACCACTAGGGGGCGATGAAGGGGTTAAGTGTGTCCTAATGAGTGATTCTAACTGGGGGGGGATGGGCTTCAAGTCACATGACAGCGATCACTGCTCTCGATGACAGAGAGTAGTGATCTCTGTCATGACACAAGGTAGAACAGGGAAATTCTTTGTTTACATAGGCACTTCCCGGTTCTGCGGCTCCATGACACGATTGCCGGGAGACCGGCAAACATTGAGTCCACCGGTCCCGCGGACACGGTCACACGCGGTCGCGCACGTGCCTGTTATCCTCGCCTCTTAAAGGGGACGTACCGGTATGCCCATTTGCCAACCGCTGCCATTGTGCCAACGTATACGGAATGCAGAGGTCAACTAGTGGTTAATGAACAAACTCAGTGATTGGTACTTATTCATTAGGACAAGGAAGGGGCCAGTAAATTACACATTTATTGGCCCCTTCCCCACTCTCCATCTTGATAGATCCCCCACAGCAGCGGGCGGGAGAGCGGAGGGAGGAACCCGGTAGCGCTGGGTATGAGGGGGGGGCAGGGATCACACAGGGGCTCGTTTACAGCAGGAAGTGAATAGGAGGGGTAGCAGGGTGACATGTAGAGGAACCAATCCCATCCATTTTTTTCCTGCAGCCACTGAAAGGCTGCAGGAGGAAAATGGAGGGGATCAGTTCCTCCACATGCCACCCCTCTGCCACCCCACTGCCCCTCCTATCCAGGTGTACAGGGGGCCACATGGGCCCCTTAGAGCATGGGGCCGGATCATAGTTGTGACCTCTGTGACCCCTGTATGTACACCCCTACACCTTTTTAAAAACATGACCGTACCTAAACCTTATAGTGCTTTGGCACCATGCAATTATCAATGCGTGAGGGTGCCATTAGGAATTTTCTTTAAATAACCGCTTTTTTAGTGCAGCTGCATGCCACTGCAGGAACGCGTATGATTTATACTCACTCCCACACATGCACAAATGTGATCTAAACCCAAGAACAAAAATATAATATATTGCAGGGTACCAGGTTGCTTTCTTTCTGTCTTTTTTTTTCTTTGCTGTTTTCCTTTTATTTGGACTCTTTTACTTGTTTCACTTGGTTACCCTGCCAGTAACACACTTCTTGTATTAGGGTGAGAATACTCACTAAGCCCTTGTTCACACTGTCGCAACTTCAAAGTCCTGCAACTTTGAATCCGACATCCCTGCGTGACTTCATCGTGGTTTGCATACGACTTCTTTAACAGAAGTCAATGTAAGTCGTGTTGAAGTTGCACCAAAGTAGTGCAGGAACCTTTTTCTAAGTCGGAGCTTTTTGAGTCGCACCGATTAGAAATGATACCATTGCCGTAAATGGGGCGCGACTTGCATGACAGGTCGCGGCAGTGTGAATCGGGGCTCATTATACAGTGTCAGTGTAGAAATAGTGTTGTCACCCTAGTACAGCAAATTTGCTAGGACTGCAGAACAGATAACAGTCAGCACAGGCAGAGAGCACAGGAAGGTATTGGGTGACAAGATTTCCAACAGAATCAACAGTTTTGTGCATTTATTGGACAGATATAACAAAACACTTTTAGTGGTATTTAACAGACCAAAGGGAGCAAATAAGTCCATTGTTAGGGTTTATAGTGGTATCTGAAAGCAGGTTTGGGGAACAATGGCTCCGGTTGTAGGTCTGTTTATTTGATCACAAAACAACAAAGGGCCTCATGCAGTGTTTAAAGGAAGACACTTGCTCATAGCAATCAATCAGATTCTTCCTTTCATTCTCCCATACGACACTCAAGACATTAGAGGAAACTTGTCAGGTTAGAAACACAAGAGCTTCCACCGTTGACATATTTTTTAGTTGTAGACTCTGGATCTGTTATCCTAAACTTGCTTTACTACCTTGTCATTGACCCAAAACAAGCATGCAGCCAATGAAGTGCCGGGACACTTGCTATATACATAATTGTTCATCCAAAACAACCAGGAATGGCAACTTTAATATTTCTTTAATATTAGGCTGTTTTAGAGATAAGTATTTAATTTTTTTCTATGGACCACAATAACTGTTCTTCTTTCAGAAACTCTTATGCCGCGTACACACGAGCGGACTTTACGGCATACTTTGCCCGGCGGACTTTTCAACGGACTTTACAACGGACTTTCCGAATGAATGGACTTGCCTACACACGATCAACCAAAGTCCGACGGATTCGTACGTCATCATGTACGACCGGACTAAAACAAGGAAGTTCATAGCCAGTAGCCAATAGCTGCCCTAGCGTCGGTTTTTGTCCGTCGGAGCCCACACACGATCGAATGGTACGCCGGACCAATTATGCCGTAAAGTCCGATCGTGTGTACGCGGCATTATGCATAAAGCCCTGAGGTCTTAACACAAGATTTCACCACATTTACACCAAAATGCACACATTACCACTCATTGCACTAACCTCCATGGATGAGCGATTAAAGACTCGTACACACTATAAGAAAAACGGGTGAACATTTTCGTCCAAAGAATTTTCGTACGATTTTCGTATAGTGTGTACACAACTTTCGACAGCCGATTCCAAAAGGGACAAACTCCAAAATTTTTCTTGTACGGGAACAGAACAAAAGGTTTTCATTTAACCACTTGCCTACCAGGCACTTACACCCCCTTCCTGCCTAAGCCATTTTTCAGCTTTCAGTGCTGTCGCACTTTAAATGACAATTGCGCGGTCATGCTACACTGTACCCAAACACATTTTTTTTATCATTTTCTTTGCACAAATAGAGCTTTCTTTTGGTGGTATTTATTCACTGCAGGCTTTTTTATTTTTTACAAAAAAAAAGACCAAAAATTTTGAAAAACAAAATGTTTTTTACTTTTTTTCTGTCAGTAAATTTTGTACCTAAGTAATTTTTCGCCTTCACTGATATGCGCTGATGAATCAGCACTGATGGGCACTGATAGGCTGAACTGGTGGGCATTAATGAGGTGGCACTTATGGGCACTGATATGTGGCACTGATGAGCACTGATAGACGGCACTGATGGGTGGCACTGATGGGCACTAATAGGCGGCACTGGTGGGCACTGATAGGCGGCACTGGTGGGCACTGATAGATGGCACTGGTGGGCACGCATAGGCGGCACAGATAGGTGGCACGGATAGGCGGTACAGATGGGCACTGATGGGCATTGATGGGTGGCACTAATGGGAATTGATCGACAGCAGTGATGGGCATTGATGGGCAGCACTGATAGGTGGCACTGATTGCCAGCACTGACTGGCATCGCTAATTAGCACTGATTGGTGGCACTTGTGGGCAGTGGTGGGCACTGATTGCTGCCACTGGTGGGCACTATATGCTGCCATTGGTGGGCACTGTTTTGTGACACTGTATTTATTTATTGTAATCAGGACACTGATGATCAGTGCCCTGATTACATCCCTAGATGCCCCCCTGTGAGGAGATGCTGCTGATCGGCTCTCCTCTCCTCACACTCTGTCAATGTGAGGCGAGGAGAGCCAATTACCGGCATCTCCTTGTTTACATGTGACTGGCTGTGATTGGACACAGCCGATCACATAGTTAAAGAGCCGCGGACGCACAAGAGTGGCGAGAGAGTGGCGCGAGAGTGGTCGTTCTGGGACGCCGTCATATGACGGCGTCCCAGAACGAGAGTTGCACCACCCGCCATCATTTGGTGGTGGGCGGGCAGCAAGCAGTTAATGTGTACCGTTTTCATGCAATTTTTAGTACAAGAAAAATTAGAAAAGAAAGACTGCGCATGATCAGAAACAATAAACAACAAAAAAAAAAATCTTTGTCGTACGAGAATTTTCGTACAAATTTTCATTCATTGGTTCCGATTTGCTGTGAAACATCGAGAAAAATCAGACGAACGTTCGCCTGATTTTCTTATAGTGTAAACCCCACTTAAGACTCAATGCATTGTGTTTTTTAAAAACTTAGTTTGAATCTAACAGCAAACAGTGTGAGCATGCAGTGGGAAAAGTGAAAAGAATTCTAGGATTCATCATTAAACAGGTCATCAGCAGGAGGAAGGAGGTCCTGAAACCCCTATATAGATCTTTAGTGAGACCTCATTTAGAACACTGGGGTTGATTTACTAAAACTCAAGAGTGCAAAATCTGGTGCAGCTTTGCATAGAAACCATTCAGCTTCCATTTTTTTTTCAGCAAAGATTAACGAAACAAGCTGAAGGTAGAAGCTGATTTGCACACTTCAGTTTTAGTAAATCAACTCCACTGTGTCCAGTTCTGGTGACCTCACTTACAAAAAGCAACCTAAAGGGGTTGTAAACCCTCATGTTTTTTTCACCTTAATGCATCCTATGCTGGGCCTAAAGCTGTCCACATAGACCATCCTCCTCACCGCCATCAACGTCATCCCTTCCTCGCTGCGCTCCATGAGTGGTTCAATCGCTCTACTGCAGAGTAGTTTTCCCGGTCACGATTGCAGACTAACAGCGGTGAGAGGCGGCGGTGCGGGGGATGGTCTATGTGGACAGCTTTACCCTGGATGCCTGTATACTTAGATGTGCCTCTTTTAATCATCAACCATGTGAGTTGCTACATATTGTACCTTCATTAAATGTAACCATATTGCTACACTTCGAGGCGACTCTCTTGTCTTTTATACTCTGTAGCTCCTGCTGGATTTTGCTTCTAATCCTCTTGTGGAGGCTTCCATTGTGGATAGACATTTTATGGTTACACAACCTATCACATTGCTATAATCTTTTCATATGGACTTTAAACTGAAGGCCTTATGAATAAATAGTTGTGGAATGAATCTTTTGAGTTTCCGTTATTTCTTACGGGGAATACGAGTGCTTTGGATTACAAGCATGTTTCTGGAACGAATTATGCTCGCAATCCAAGGTTTTACTTTACTGGTAAATTATTTCTGTGGGTAAATAAAGGAATTAGAGATTAGGGTGATGATTTAATAAAGAAAGTATTACACAAGGTTTGCATTCATATTTTAACATTTGTGGTCTAACGTGTAATGTGATTCTTACAGAGGTATTTAAAAGAGTAAAAAGTGACATCATAATTTTCACTTAGATCATCCATGTAGAAATCATACCGGAGCAAGCCTTTTTGAAGTTCTAAAGGGCTGAAAGGACAACCCAAACAAATAAACCCTTTAACATATTTCAATTATGCTCTATGTTCACTTTTTTGTTGAACAAGCAGCTCTTGCAAATCTCTCAGAGGTCATCTGCATAAAAATGTTAGGACCACCTCAACTCAATTCTGTTAGTTGAATGGAACAAATGGAATCTCGGGTACTACGTGGCTGCCCAAAATTGTCCATTGACTTGTGATTGTTAAGGTACATATGAGATGAAAGTCACCTGGCCATTTTTAGCTCTGCCCTGAAGTCTCTCAGCTCATAGCCATGAAGAAAACAAAAAACAAAAGAGCATGTTAGAAAATATTCTTGATTTGCTATTATTCCCCCTATGAGATAAGCAGTTCTAGAAGCATCTCTCAGCCCCACTGATGATCTTCTCTTTCCCATTCCATTCACATGCACAAAAATGATCTGCCAAGCAGAACTTTCTTATTCACTAGCTTCCTGGCCAATTCTGCTGTCTGTGGTAGTTTTATCATGCATACATGTCCCACTGCCATCACAGGATCTATAGGCGGCCCTCGAAAGATGGGAAGATGGGTTGTTCACGTCTGACATCTGTGGAATGCTGCAAAGTTCTACATAAATGTAAAGGTTGCTGACCTTACAATATATTATTGAAGATGAAAGGAGAGCTGGAAGGAGCAGAGAGGTTTATCAGGGAAGAACAATTATGATTGGGAAAAAATTCCTAACCTGTCCAGTCTACCGTTTCTACTAAAAACCACTAGACCTAACAACGGTTATCTGAAGCCTATATGGAGTGCTCTCACTAGCCATACAGAGTAACCAACAATCCTCTGAAGCCCAACAACCTCATGTACAGCCTAGTACAGATGATCACAAAATTGGATGAAAAATATAGATTTTGGTGCAATTGTACAATAATCTGATCATTAGTACACAGCTTTTGATAACGACAGTTCATGCAAAATTATCCAAAGGAACAAACACAAAATTGTTCTTGTACGATACCATAGTGTATGATATTAATTTAATCAGTACAGCATTTGTCCTAAAAAAAAAATCAGCAGACCAAGACCCCGCATGCTCAGAAATGACAGAATACATTACAATACAACACTTTACATCACTTCCAAAGTTTTCTGTCGTACGAGAATTTCATAACTTAAGAAACCTCTTAATTTTCGATATGAGACTAGCATGCAAAAATAAAATGGCCGATCGTTTGTCCGATATTCTCATTGAGTGAACGAGGCTTAACTACTTTTTTGTTCATTGCCTACTGTATCTCCAAAAAAGTTGCTCCTACATAAAGGGGTTGATTTACTAAAGGCAAACAAACTGTACACTTTGCTCCAGAGCTTAGTAAATGAGCAAAATTACTAACTTTCATCATCCAATCAGGTGCAAGAAAAAAAATGTTTTTTTATTTATTTTCTTTGCATGTCATTGATTATTCTTTGTAACGTAAAGCTTTGCCTCATTTACTAAGCTCTGGAGCAACTGCACTTTGCAAAGTGCACAGTCTTTTTGCCTTTAGTAAATCAACCCCACATATAAATGTACAGAAAAAACTGTGACAATCCAGCTTTTGCTGCAAAATAAATCCCACTAGTTTGAACCACTGCCTGAACATATTATGGTTTTACTGAAGCATATGTTAAAGTGTTACTAAACCCAGTACCCTGCCTTCTTTATATCTGGTCTCCCACAGTACATAGAACATGGAAATGCAATTATTTTATTAAATAGAAACTGATAAATACCTTTTCTCATCAGCAGTATATAGCAGTCTTGTGACTTCTATCGGTGTCTGGTTAAAGCTTGTAGGAGGAATTTTCATTCTTCTCTGACTACCTTATGAGGCTGAAGGGCCCTTGACCCTCTGTCTGGACAGTACTGATTGGCCCTGTGATGATCACATGCACCCTCCCAGGAAAAAAAATACTCTCTAGCATTGCACACCAAACTGAGCATCTGCTCTGTTCTATGAGCAGATGGATTGGGGACTGTGGAAGAAGGGGAGGATCAGAGAAGACAGGATCAAACAGCCTTTTAAAATAATGCAGAAGATTACCCCTTAGGTTCCACAGATTTTACTGTTGTGGGTTTAGTAACACTTTAACATCATCATTTTTTATATATTTTATATTAGACTGTATGGTCTACAACTGTGGTACCTACAAAGAAAGAGAAAACTCATCTGAGCTGCTGTAAGCCTTGTTGCATCTCTTGGCAGCCCCTTTCCTCTTTTTTTCCTCTTCGTTTACCAGATTTCAAGTTTTACAAACCTTATCTGTAGGAGTCTAACGTGAAAATGTGAAAGCAAATTTAAATTTGTGTATTTTATCGCACATTTTTGATCTAGCTGCCCATGGCAGGTAAGTAATAATGATAACAACAACTTCTACGCAAGATGTGGAAACCTTGCAAGAAGACCTAAACAAAATAATGGGGTGGGCAACTACATGGCAAATGAGGTTTAATGTTGAAAAATGTAAGGATGCATTTGGGTGCCAAAAATATGAGTGCTAGGGGGAGAACCTAGAATGGAAATGGACCTGAGGGTCCTAGTAGATGACAGGATCAGCAATGGCATGCAATTCCAGGCTGCTACAAGCAAAGCCAATAAAATATTGGCATGTATTAAAAATGGGATAATTCTCCCACTCTACAAGATTCTGGTCTGGACGCATCTTGAGTATGCCGTCCAGTTCTGGGAACCAGTTTAATCAGGAAGGATGTGCTGGAACTGGAGAGAGTCCAGAGAAGAGCAACAAAACTAATAAAGGGACTGGAGGATCTTAGCTATGGGGAAAAACTGCAAACATTGAACTTATTCTCTCTGGAGAAGAACACTTGAGAAGGGATATGATAGCGATGTACAAATACCGCACTGGTGACCCTAGCATAGGAAAAAAACTTTTCAGTTCAAGGGAATATAAAAAGACACGCGGCCATTCACTAAATTTGGAAGAGAAGCATTTTAACCTCTACGGTGTAGAGGGTTCTTTACTGTCAGAGCGGTAAGGATGTGGAATTCTCTTCCACAAGCAGTGGTATTAGCAGAGAGCTTTGATAGTTTCAAAAAACGATTTGATGGGCACCTTAACGATCACAACATATAGGGATATACAATGTAGTGACATATGTCTAGTGACATAAACACATACGCACACACACACACACACCATAGGTTGAACTGGATGGACTGATGTCTTTTTTCAACCTCACCAACTATGTAATATGAATATAGCCAAACGCAAATATCTTAGCATCAGAAACGATAGACAACTGACAGAGTTAATAGATAACTTCTTTACTGGACTCATTTATGTAATATATAGCTTGACAGGTGCATATGTCAACCATATGAATTTCCCAACTAAATGATATACCAATATGGAGCCAGCCATAGTAAACATGACAAATAGAGAACATGTGCAATGTTATTTCTCTAAAGCTGCTTTTGCACATTTCCTTGCAAATTCGGAGATAAAACATTATAGCTTGGCGGACTGACACACGCTTGAAAACACTGGGCTCAGTGTAGCTTTAGTTACTTAGGAAATATCAAACGCCAAAGTCAGCACAGATGATAGGCGGAGGAGCTGTTACAGCCTGACCCTGCAAGCTGGCAGTCTATCCAAAATGGACAGAGGCTGTAGTTGAACTTCTTGGCAAGTTAACTTTACATTTTGCAGCCCGTCATTGGTACTTGTAGCATTCATTTATCATTCTAACCAGGCGAACGCTCTGAAATTGTATCACATTGTAAGTCGTACTTATAAAATAGGAAACCACCCTGATAAAAGAATTACAGTTCCAAGATATCTGATTGGAGCTGTTCAGCTCTGCTTTCATATTCATTATCCAGAGATATTAATTTTAGAGTAGGTATGGTTCACTCAAGGTCATTTTTTTCCTGATTGAAACTTAAGTATATGTGCCAACAAGCATAATCCCCCCCCCCCTTTTTTTTTTTTTTTTTTTTTTTTTTATTTTGGTATTTACATTGCGTCTGAAATACAGCCAGTGTACTTAGTTCTAACATCTAAAATGTTTTTGTCAGACAACAAAACATTGTGAAAGCCTTACACAGCTTCCTAATGTGGCAGCTGGATCCCTGCATACTTGAAGCGCATAGAGAACAATGGACAACATTATCAGGAATTGCTTTTCCATAAGCAGAGCTGGTTTTAGGAATTTTGGCGCCCATCGCAAAACACATATTTGGACTCGGTGCTCTGAAGATTTTAGAATGTTGTAAGGGGAGGGTGTGGGGAAGTATTAAACAAAAGATAAATAGACAAATACGTTGTATAAGAGTGATGTAACTATGTCAATGAGTAATAGAGAAATTCTAGATAAAAAAAGATATTTGCTGATTCACTAATTAAATAAATTCACATTTAAATGCCACAAATGAGTAAATCTTTAAAAAGCCGTACTGATCAGTAATTCGTGCACAATTTGATAGGGGAAACCTGCATTTATAAGCAATGGTTTCATGACAAGTCTATGGTGGAGAAAAATGTCATTGTGGGGCACCCTGGTTCCCTAGTATCCAGAGTGGAAGAGTAAGACCGGCCATACATGGAGCTAATTTCTTTCCTGCAACTACAGGGTGCAGGAAAGAAATTCACTCAGTTTCCCCATCAACACAGACAGCATTGATGCGGGAATCCCTTCTGCCAAGCCATTGACTTCTCCCAGCCGGGGAAGCAGTCCCCACTGGGAGAAGACAGCAATTATTACTAGCAACTATAGTAGCCGCTAGCGATAATCGCAGGTAAAACCCAGCATGCTGGTTGTACCCAAATTGATTGATCGATCAGCTTGGTACATTCAGCGTGCCCATACATGGTTCGAATCTCGGCCGGTTCCTGCTGAATCAGCTGAGATTCAAACCGTGTACGGCCTGTCTTAGGGAGCCTGAATTTGGGGTGTTGTGAGGGCCAATCGTAGTGTGCAAAACGGCCCATGCCGAACTGGAAACAGTTGTTTATCAGCAATGCATGTACACCGTGTTGGTCAAATGTGGGCCTAATCATGTTGTAGCTTGATAGTAGCAGACCTATAGAGTAGTAAATTATACTAATATGGTCTTCTAAACAGACAGTGCTGACTTGATCTCACAAATGGCACCATAGCAAAAGACTGGTAACAAATGGCAAATGTGGAAATATGCAAACACCATAATGGCAAATGTGTTAACTGGTTGCTATGGGTAAGCACTCCAGCTCCCATAACACCCAAGCCCTTCACTGTCCAATAAAAGCAGAAGAATCCAGAGTGGCAAGGATTTTAAATAAACAGTCAGGGAAATTTCCCCCTTTAAAGTGGTTGTAAACCCTTACAGACCACTTTTACCAACAGGTAAGCCTAGATTAAGGCATGCGCATGCGCTGTGATTGGCCGGAGCCGCGATAGCCGGAAGGAAGATGGACACTTCATGGAAGAGGGGACAACGGTGTCATCGCAGGCTCCTGTGTCAGGTAAGTGACACATCATAGACTACTATGCCCATTATGCTTTACCTTTGCAGGGAAACAAAGAGGAAGTAAAACCCATCCGGGCTTACTTCCTCTTTAAATAAAACCCCAATTCCAAAAAAGATGGGCTACTGTGCAAAATCTACATAAAAACAGAATGCAATGATTTGCAAATCTGGCCCTGTCCTAACTTTTTGGAATTTGGGTTGTACTTTGTCAGCTTTTTGTTGCTCTGTCTCAAATTTTTTGAGACAAGTTGCTGCCTTCGGTTTCAAAATTACCTATTTATTTTCTTCTAAAATTATTTTAAAAACATTTCAGTTTAAGGCCTCATGCACACTGGACATTTTTACAGCTGCCGTTTTTGGCTTCAGACATTATTTTCCTGCAGCCAGTAAAATCCAGAGCATGGTATCCTGTGTGTCCATGCACACAAAGGATTTTATCAGCGTTTTTTGGCAGAGGCGTTTTCTGGCTGGACAAAAAAAAAAAACAAAAAAAAAACAGAACTTTTGGGTTTTAAGAGGAGTTTTTCAGCTGTAAAAATGCTCTAACGCTGATAAAAGCTGAAAAACAGTAAAAAACAAGGCTATTATGCGTTCATCATAATTTTTGAGTCATAAGCTTTGTGGGAGTATATTTTTGCTAAAAGAAAGCTAAAAAACGCTGAAAAACGCTACTGCAAAAACACTGCAAAACTCATTCTACAGCTACAGCTTTCTACAGCTTTTATGGGTTTATGGGATTTGCAAATCATTGCATTCTGTTTTTATGTAGATTTAACGCAGCGTCCCAACTTTTTTGGAATTGGGGTTGTATGAATGTGCCTGTGCTAGCATTCTGCTCCAATCCTGATTAGAGTTGTCTAACCCTGTATGCGTTGCTCTCTGTATCTTACACCAGATCATCACCCTGTTCAGAGGCCCACTCCTTGCCATTCAAGACGTGCAGAGTTGCACCACAGACAGCTACCATTACACATCATCTGGCTGCGCCTTGTTCTGACTTCCTTATATAAACAGAAAGGAATCAATCAGCTATTGGTATGTATGCTCCTGACACTAATGGCAAATCGAAGCAGAAAGCAACAAGTGCAACATTTGTTTGTATGAAAATATATGAAAAAGCAATTATTTCAAAAATGTGTTTTTATTAAAATTAGTGAGGGAATGTCTAAAGTTCTTATCACTGTCTATATCTCCACTGGGGAGACTCACCTCTTTATTTGTCCTGGTGATCACTGTCACCTACACAGACAGAAAGAGAGAAATCCAAAAATGTTGAGCTACCACCAGAGTAAGACATGAGGGAAACATACTTCAAAGGGACACCCATTACTTTGACAACTCTTTAAGATGGAATGCCATTCAATTTGGAGAGATTTGTTCTCATTTCCTGCTGCAACTCCAGGACAGGAAGTGAAGGGAAACCTCCTATCAGGACACAGGTAGCAAAAAAATACATTTTAAATTTTCCTTACTATTTAAAGAGGAAGTAAACTCCCCTGGTTTGTTTAATAAGGCCTATAATATAATAGGGCCTATAATAAGGCCTACCTATAGGTACTGTAAATATCTCCTAAACGTGTACCGTTTAGGATATATTTACTGTATACCCCGCCGATTACGTCATCGGCACATACGCTCTGAAGGAACGCCCGCCTGCGCCGTTTCTTCAGAGCCATGTGCCGTGACCATTTTTTTTTTTGGGGGGGGGTATACAACCTCTTTAAAACCAAAAACGCTTTAGGACTTCCACCCAAAACATCAGTATAATTTGTTTTTACTGCAGTAACAACATGACTCAAAGGGTCGAGTTTGTGCAACGGGAATTATTAAGGTGTGCCTAAAGTCTAGTACACACTAGCAGTTTTTTTTTCATTCAACCCAACAGGCTGAATGAAAAAAAACTCAAGAGCTCAGGGGGAGCTGCTGTTCTAACTATCCCATGTTAGTACAGCAATCTCCCCACTGAGTTATTGTGTTCTGACAGGGGGATTCAGCGCCCCCGCCAAAAAACACATGGGTCAATGGCTGAGAGGACTGGATGCCGATCGGCAGACCTTTTTTGATCATGCCCCTTTGACACAAACACGATGATCGTCAGGTTTCTGTTGGACCGGCTGGCGTACACACAGGCCGAATGTCGACCCGTTTATATTGAACGCTGATACCACCCGATATTCGGCCCGTGTGTGCCTGTGCACTGATTGGGAGCTGGTCAGCAGACTTTTTTTGGTCAGGCTCTTTCGGCAGAAGTCAGCGGTCCAGCCGGCTTCTGTTTGATCGGCTGCAGTACACATGGGCTAAATGTTGGCCAGTTTCTATTGAACCGGCCGATGCTGCCCGACATTTGGCCTGTGTGTACTAGGCTTAAGAGATGTCACAGGAAATTTTGCTGCTCAAGCACCATGCAACAACCTCCTTATTTTTATCCTTCTGAATACTGTACAGTACTGTATTGTAGCCTTACATATAAAGCAGACTAAATATTGGCTCTAATGGTGCACTCTTGTTTAATGTTGATAAAACATTCATGTGGCATAAGGGACAGAGCCTTACAAAAGCAGTCTTTGAACATATATATATATATATATATCATATATGTTGCCACGCCAACATAGTGAAAATAAATTGTATAAACAAAAGCCCATATCAAAATGGAATCTAAGCCTTGTCTACTATATACAAGGAATTGTTCACTGATACTACGAAGCTCCTCACATCCTGTCGTGCTGCCTGGATGTTGGATTTCCCGCAGCTTGACAATGATGATTGGGATGATGTCTGGAGCACCACATTTGCCAGACTGGTGTCGGCCCGTGATCACCTGATACAGTTCAAGTTTCTTCATAGGATATACTACACTCCTGATAAATTAGCAAGGATTTTCCCTGCACACCCCTCGAACTGGGGTAGGTGTGATGCACCTGGAGCAGATTTTCTGCACATTATTTGGCTTTGCCCGCACATCCAGCAGTTCTAGGTGGGTGTGATGGACTGCTTTAGGTGATGGACTACCGTCGCCATTGCACCATCTATCAAAGTCTGTCTGTTGGGCTTGGTAGACACATTAGATGTCACATAAAATGTGATTCGTACTCTGCTCACACTGCTCCTGTACTATGCTCGTAAAGTGATTATCTTATCGTGGAAGAAACTTCTGGCTCCTACCCTTAAGGCCTGGGAGGCATTTATTAACAAGGCTCTACCACTGTATGAAGCTACATATTTAAGTAGAGGGGTACCTGATAAGTTTAAAAAGGTGTGGGGTGGCTGGATAGACGACAATTCAACTGCATCAGACTAATTGCCCCATGGTGAATATGTGGCAGGTAGTGAGGCTTGTGTAAGCTTGGATGGGAACTTATAACCTCCTTTACTACTGCTGTTGGGGGGATATTATACTGCATATACCGAATGTACATTGTATATGTCCTCCCCCTTCCCCCTTTTTTTCCCCTTTACTATGATTTCTATATGGAAGGATTTCTGATGTCTGCTATTATTTGATATGGGAGCTGCATTGTACACTGGTGCTGGGAATTGTATATGTCTTTTTCTATGTTAAAAACCTTTAATAAAAAGAATTAACAAAAAAAAAAATGGAATCTAGCAAAGGTAAATAGAGTGTAGGAAATAGTCCAAATCCAATGTATGTCTTGTGGAAAACATCACTGATATTGTGAAGAGATCATACTACTCCATTAATGTAGTGACCATGTGAGCCATCGCCATTGTGAGAAATGCACTCTTATGCCCCGTACACACGGTCGGACATTGATCGGACATTCCAACAACAAAATCCTAGGATTTTTTCCGACGGATGTTGGCTCAAACTTGTTTTGCGTACACACAGTCGCACAAAGTTGTTGGAATTTCCGATTGCCAAGAACGCGGTGACGTCAACCACGTACGACGAGACTAGAAAAGGCCATTTCAGAACCAAGCGCGGCACCCTTTGGGCTCCTTTTGCTAATCTCGTGTTAGTAAAAGTTTGGTGAGAGACGATTCACGCTTTTTCAGACTCGTGGCTTTCAGATCGTTTTCTGCGGTTCAGTTTGTGCTTGTGGGTTTGTATCTGCTCTTCAGTGCGTGCAAGCAAGCTCCGCGTGACTTAGTCATTGTGTTCTTGTTCGTTTGTTACTGTTTTTCAGGTCGCTCTTCACAGGCCTTGCTGTTCTTCAGTGCATTCTGTTACTTCATTCTGAGCAGCCGACTGTTTTCTAGCCATGTTGCGTATACGTACTCCTCGTAGAGTTCGTGCTGTGCGGGGGCTTGGTGTTGGGGTCCTGACCTTGACACAGGTCCAGTCCATGAACACGGTGGGGAGGAGTTCATGGACCAAGAATTGGTTGCTTCAGCGTGACCGGTTCTCTCATATGCCTTTGCACCGTGAGATCCGTGAGAATAATCCTGATGATTTCAGGAACTTTCTCCGGATGACGGACCCCGTATTTCATCGTTTGTTGGCTTCGCTGACCCCCTATATCAGCAGGCAGGATACCTGCATGAGGCAAGCCATCACTCTGGAGCAGAGGCTCGTCGCTACCCTGCGGTACTTGTCGACAGGGAGAAGCCTGCAGGACTTGAAGTTCTCGACAGGCATCTTCCCCCAGGCTCTGGGAATCATTATCCCAGAGACCTGTTCTGCCATCATCCAGGTCCTGCAGAAGGAGTATATGAAGGTAAGATTTTTATCCTTTAATATCACATTTTATTGTATATAATTTTTGCTAATGTATTGTATTTCTTTCCTCATTCCCTAATTACCATGATTGTAATATACTGTGAATGTCCCCTTTGTCCTCATGCATGCTGGAATTTTATGGGGTTTTTTTTGTCCTTCATACATATTTGCCTTCACTTACCTCCCCAACATGGTCTCCTGCCCTATATTCACATCATGTAGTCATTTAACAATGTATTTTATCAGCTCCATAGTAGTGCTTTACCCCAAACACCTCCTAAAATGTTTAAAATCTGATTTGTGCATTAAATTTAGGCAGAGTGCCAGAGGCTTTTTTTGTGGTGTTCCCAAATCATTTTTAACCCTCCCTCCCCCCAACTGCTAAGTCAGCTAATCCCAATTCTCTATCTATCCTCAATCATCTATCTGCTGACTTTGCCAAACCCATACACACTATACTCACCTCTTTTGTGGTCAGATTTATGGATGAATTCCCCAAAGCATGTAGTGCAAGGGCCTGCCTGTATACTTTCAAATGGTACTGTTTAAAGTTTTTGTATTCTGTTATTATATTGATAGGTAATAGCAGAATGTCCAAATGTGCTCAAATGTGTACAGTGTGTATTTATATCTTTGTATTATGACACTTCTTACCTGTCCAGTGGTCTGCCAATAGTGTAACTAAGGAGGGGCTGTTCCAAGTAATACCCATTATTTAGGCATTCATCTCTCAATGAAGTGGAGAGGGTTACCTGTCCAAGATCCCCCCCCTATAATGTTAGAAATGACCCATGAGAGGGGGGGGGATATGATAGGTGTACCTTATACTTTGGTGTTGTAAAATTCCCCTTAATAAATGTTATCTGGATGTTGGCCAAGAATGTTTGTGTCAAATCTGCTTTCCATGTTTGTGCAAAAATACTAATTTATTTTTGTTTTCCTCAACAGTTTCCTTCCACGCCACAGGAATGGCAGACTGTGGCCCCCCACTTTGCCCAGCGGTGGGACTTTCCTAACTGCGGAGGGGCAATCGATGGGAAACAGGTCCACATCGTCCCACCACCCAACTCGGGGTCGTACTATTATAATTACAAGGGGTTCAATAGTATTGTGATGTTGGCGGTGGTGTCGGCTAATTACGAGTACCTGTATGTGGATGTGGGGAAGAATGGCCGGATGTCCGATGGTGGAGTCATCGCCCAGACGGAGTTTTACAGGCGTCTCTAGAATGGCAGCTTGGACTTGCCACCTCCAGAAGACAATGTGGAAGGACTCCCATTCGTCTTCGTTGCAGATGAAGCATTTGCACTGGGGGACCATCTTATGTGGCCATTCCCGATGAGGACCCTCACCCCGGAATTACCGGCTGGCCAGAGCCAGAAGAGTGGTGGAGAACACATTTGGAATCATGGCCAGCCGGTTCCGCCTATTTCTTGCACCCATCCATATGGCGGAGTATAAATTGAATCATATAATCCTGGCATGCTGTGTTCTACATAACTTTTTACGGCAACATTCTGCCAACTATGCTGGCTCAGTTGGGCCTGAGGCCAGAATTATAAATGAAACAACCCTGACGGCGCTTGAAAGTGGCCGTCCTGGCTTGCCCTCCCTGAGTGCCCGTGATGTCCGGCTAAGATACCTTGAGTCCTTTGCGGGTAGGGGGGCCATCAATATGCCAGACAATTTGTGAAACCTTGATCAAATAAAAAAAAAAATTCAGCAAATCTTTGGTGACATTTACTGCTTGTGTTTGTTTTAGCTGACCCTGACTGAAATGTGGTGAGTCCTGAAAATGGCGTGATTGTGTAACCTTATACAAAGCACTGTTGGGTGTTATTTACTAAAGGCAAATACACTTTGCACTACAAGTGCTCTTGAAAATGCACTGGAACTGCACTTGTAGTGCAAAGTGGATTTGCCCTTAGGAAATAACACCCATCACACATGTCACAGAAAGCAGCAATTACATCACCACAAAAGTGTTGTAGCGTTGAGACAATAATCCACAAATTCTTGATTAACAATCTTTTTAATACCTGCACAATCACATGTGCATTTAGAAAAGGTTTTTAAAACAAACCAACATGTTTGTTGTATAACAATTTTTGGGGTGGCATTATCAAAAATAGAAATGTCCATTTAAGATAAAACAGGCATGTTTCAAAACAACAAGAAAGACACAAATCTTGAACTTACAAAGTTCACATATGGTAAAACTTGAAGGCAAAATCAGACATGAGTATTTAGCAACTGGGTTTGATATTGCGTTCAGATGGGGTGAAGTCACCGCAGGAAAAGCCAAATTTTGAAGACGCACACCAATTTACGACTGTCAACATGTGCTAGCTGCCATCACGGGGGATCAAGGGACGTGTTTTGGGGGAGCAACTCCTTCCTCTCAGATACTTTATTATTGAGGAAGGGATTGCACCCCCAAAACGCGTCCATTGATCTCCTGTGATGGCAGATAGCACATGTTGACACACTGTGTGCATCCTCAAAATTTGGCTTTTCTAAAAATCGCTAAAACATTTTTAACATTGTAGCACACAAAAAAACAAAGGGATTTGGAGGGGTTTTAAACTCTCCCCAAAACATCAATGATGTTATTATTTTTTTGAATAACATCATTGACGTTTTTCTTGATGTTTTCCAAAGCTAAATTACACCCCATGATCTCCCCAATCAGGATCTGTGCCCTGGATCCACAACATCACGATCACCTAAAAAGAGAGAAAACCAAAAAAAAACAGGTATTATAAATATGCCGACATCCATCTCTTACCAGAGCCTGTGGTCGCAGACACTCACCTGTTGTGGTGCCAATTTTCACCACGTCTTCTTCCTCCTCCTGCTCTTCTTGGGTTGGGGGTATTTCCCCTTCTTCCCAAGGTGGGGGGTCTGTGGTCTCCTCGGATGAGGGGTGTCCTCCGAGTCTTTTCTCCCCTATGTAAAACAAAAATGGTATAATTAGCACACAGATATTTGATGGCTGAAATGTAAAGATGAAACATTGCTTGGAAGTGGTGTACAATTGTCTATTTTTGCACAGTTCCAAGATGTAGAATGTTTATTGTCCGTTGTCAAGCTTCAAGACTTTACCTATTTTGTACAAGCTTCACAGATGGAGACCCCCCTATAGTATACACTGGAGCACCTGTGTGGGCCCCTAATAAAAATGGTGTTCTGGTGTCCCACACTAGTGCTCCAGCGTCCAGATGTGAAAACAGCTGCTGAGTGTCCTCTCCTTACACAGAATCTAGTTTGCATTTCATTCTAGTAACAAACCCATCTACACAACCAAATATTTTTCATACAAGTAGGCCCTAAAAAATGTGGGCAAATGCATATGTTCTAAACAATGGTGTTTTATAGGCCGAAAGAAAAATGTTTGATACGAACGAACAATGTGCCCATGAACATGAAAGTTGCCATTTTAAACTGTACAACACTTAAGAAAAGCACATGGAGCAGCACGAACGTAATAAAGACAAAAAGAATAGGAACACAGCACAACTACTTACTTTTTTGCAGCACTCTCCGGATCTTTCTGTACTGCTCGGGCTCTCTTAATTTCAGGTCCGTCCACCGCTTCCTGAGCTGATCTTTCGATCGTCGTACCCCGAAATTCCGGTGCAGACTTTTGACCACTTTCTCCATGATCTTGGCCTTTCTGATATTGGGGTTGGGGTAAGGTCCATACATTCCATCATAGTCGGCTTTCTTCAGGATGTCGACCATCTCCAACATCTCACCAAAGGACATATTTGAGGCCTTAAATCGTCTCCTTCTGGATCGGGACGTTTCCGGATCCGGGCTTTCCTCCTCCTCCTCCTCGTTGCTATAATTAGCACACACCTGCTCTGACTCCGCCATGTGCTCTTCACCCACTGCGCCAAACAAAAAGGGGCGGGGAATAGACTAGAAAGAACGTCAGGGGCGGGCGGAGTTACACGCATGCGCAGTGTGTATAAAGCGTAACACGCGTGCGTGGTACGTACGATCTGTGAGCGGAGGAAGGAGTATCGGAGGCGCCGATCGTGATAACGAAGGTAAGAGCCAAACTTGGGCCTATACTGCTTCTAGATTGAGGCCTATATTGTAACTAGATTAGGAGAGTTTTGCCTGACATTAGGGTTTGTCTTGTGTCTTGCAGTGAAAATGGATATCTTGAAAGATACCGACTTTATGGCAATCTTCATAGATATGTTCAGGGAGCTGCCTGTTCTTTGGGAGATAAACCACCCACATTATAAGAACCAAACAAAGAGGAAGGCATCACTGGATCAATTGCTGAAATTTGTGAAGACGGTGATCCCAACGGCAGACATGACCTATTTGAAGATCCTAATTGGTGGCCTGAGGAGCACTTATCTAAGGGAGCACAAGAAGGTCCAGGATTCCCAGAGATCTGGAGCAGCAGATGACATCTATGTCTCCAGGATGTGGTACTATGACAGGCTGCATTTTCTGGCAGGCCAGACTGAACCCAGGTCATCACTGTCCAGTCTTCCTTCCCCCCCAGCTGAGGCTTCTGACGCCCAACCTGGGCCTTCCAGGCAGCAACATGTGGAGGAGCCCAGCTTGAGCCAGGTATAGCATTCCTCTAAATAGTTCAGGTTGTCCAATCAATGATGTTAACTAGATGTTAGTTTGGAGTACTAATTTATGTTTGGGATTGATGATGCAGAAACTAAAACCATGTCCCTTTTTAATACACAGGGAAGTCTCAGCCAGGAGGTGGCCGGGCAGGCTGCCTGATATCCAGGTCCCTCCCCTACACCCGCAAAGAGAAAGTGGCAGGAAGAGGAGTACCCTGGAGGAGGCTGCCATAGGCCCCTTTTGGAAGGCTACAGAGGCCCTGACAGCCCCCCACACTGTGGAGGAGGACTTTGCTGGCATAATTGCCTGTAAAATGCAGTGGTGGAGGAGGGCAAACAACTCATGTGTGAGTTATTAATTTTGGAAGCTCTCAATAAGGGGTTGAGGGGCCAAATGACATCTGCTACCCACATTTGTGACATCACACATGGTCCTCCTCCTCCTCCTCCAGGTCCTTCTACTTCTCCTCCTCCTCCTCCTCCTCCAGGTCCTACTAGTCCTCCTCCTCCTCCAGGTCCTACTCCTCCTCCTGCCACATCTCCAACAGCAGAGCCACAGCCGGGAAGGAAGCGTGGAAAGAAGACCAGAAAGTGATGACCCTGGGTTCAGTCTGGTCTGGCAAAAGATGCAGCCTCTTGTGGTACCACAGCCTGGGGACACAGATGTCATCTGCTGCTTTCCGGATCTCTCGAACTTCTGGACCAGACTGCACTCCCTTACATATGAACTCCTCAGGCCACCAATTTTGATGTTAAAGAATTGATGTCTGCCCTGGGGTCCAAGGCTTCGCTAATTTCTGCTGTTTCTCCAGCGTTGCCTCCCTCTTTGTTTGGTTCTGAGCCCTAATAAAGGATTTTTTGTTTCAATTATACTCTCCTATGTGTGTTTTCCTTCAGAAAGGACACTTTGTTTGTGAGGATTCAGGTACATTTCTAAAGTACAATGTGAAATTAACAAAGGACACCAACACCAAACAATCTCCTTGAGAATAAATAATATAAGATATCAATGGTGTTGTGGTAACTTGACACACAAAACACACACAAAAATATTCTGGAGTAAAACTAAAAATAAAATAAAACAAAGATCAGCCTTGGAAAAAATACAAACCTAAAAAAAAAAAAAAAAAACACAAAAATATTTTTGTCAGATGTGACAAATCAAAATATATTAAGGGAATCCCGATAAATAATAAAGAAAGAAGTTTGTGAGAAGTCTGTGTGAATATGAGCAGCAAAACTACTTCATTCTTCTCACATTATAAAGAAGAAGAGAGTGCACTGTATTAAACCATTGTTAACATTGCAGCGTGACGAAAGTGTTGTATCCATTGCGAACGCTAAGTTTACCAGACCGAGCTGTTCCGTCTCGGAATTTCTTCTGAGCATGCGTGGCACTTTGTGCGTCGGAACAAGCCACACATGGTCGGAATTGACGCAATCGGATTTTGTTGTCGGAAAATTTTATAGCCTGCTCTCAAACTTTGTGTGTCGGAAAATGCAATGGAAAATGTCCGATGGAGCCCACACACGGTCGGAATTTCCGACAACACGCTCTGATCGGACATTTTCCATCGGAAAATCCGACCGTGTGTACGGGGCATTACAGACTGAAACGACCCCAGTACAGAGTCTGATTCGCCTGTTATAAATACTTCCACCAAGAACATTCAGTTCACACCACTTGGTTCAAATATGTCAGGCTGGCTTTCTCTCCAGATTAGTAAGGACTAGGGATGAGCCCGATGTTCGAGTTGAAGGTAAGTTCGACTCGAACATCAGGTGTTCGCCTGTTCGCCGAATAGCGAACAATTTGGGGTGTTCGCGGCAAATTCGAAAGCCACAGAACACCCTTTAAAAGTCGCGCCCCCCCTCTTTTCCTGCGGCCTGCCAGGTTGTGTGCTCGGATAAGGGCCTGGTATGGAATTTGGGGGGACCCCCATGCATTTTTTTTTTAAATTTTGGTTCGGGGTTCCCCTGTAGGGGAATCCCATGCCGTTTTTATCAATGAACTTTTATGTGTATTGCCGGGACCGACAATTCATTATAGCCGCGAGTACCTTTAAATGACTTTTTTTCCTTTAGAAATGTCATTTTACTCTTGGACTGTTCTAAACACGGGAAACATGTGCTATTTTACAGGCATACTATAGACACCCCCAGGTATGAAATTTAAAGGAATATTACACTTTTATTGTTTCACTTTAAGCATTATTAAAATCACTGCTCCTGAAAAAACGTCCGTTTTTAAAACTTTTTTTTGCATTGATACATGTCCCCTGGGGCAGGATCCGGGTCCCCAAACACTTTTTAAGACAATAACTTGCATATAAACCTTTAAAATTAGCACTTTTGATTTTTCATGTTCGTGTCCCATAGACTTTAATGGTGTTCGCGTGTTCAAACACATTTTTTTGCCTGTTCGCATGTTCTGCTGCGAACCGAACAGGGGGGTGATACTAAAGTCTTGTTTAAAAAACAAAAAAAAAAAAACAAACATGTTATACTTACCTGCTCTGTGTAATGGTTTTGCACAGAGCAGCCCCGATCCTCCTCTTCTCGGGTCCCTGCTGTACTCCTGTTGAGTGCCCCCACAGCAAGCAGCTTGCTATGGGGGGACCTAAGCCGAACTGCAGCTCCGTGTATTGGTTCAGACACTGAGCCACGGCCCGCCCCCACCCCCTTTTTCTCCTCATTGGCTGACTGAGTTTGATTGACAGCAGCGGGAGCCAATGGCGGGTGAGCCAATGAGAAGGAGTGTCCTGGGCACCTGAGACACTCCTACAACATCGCTGGATCTAGATGGGGCTCAGGTAAGTATTAGGGGGGCTGTTGCACACAGAAGGTTTTTTATCTTAATGCATAGAATGCATTAAGATAAAAAAAATCTTCTGCCTTTACAACCACTTTAATGTAAACACATGATAAACATTCTACTCACATGATAATAAAGGTTAAGCACATAAAAAGTCACACTTTCAAGCTGTACAGCAAAGGTTCCAACTCCAAAGAACGTGACAGTGTCGCCTTCGTAGGTTCTGCCCAATGTGTGTTTCATCCCATAGGACATCATCTCGGGCAGCTGTGTTTATTATCACTAGTTACACTAGCCCGATTTCTATTTTTGTTTGTTGTAGTCTTTATACATGTGCCTAAAGCCCCTTGATATCTGGATACTGGATATCTGGTCCAATTCTTGAGCCCGCACATTCAATCTCTTCTTATGTCTTTGGCAATTGGATCTTTAATTTGCATGCTTGAATATGAAATCTCAGATCCTCCTATAGATTTGGAGTTTGTCATTTAGGAATCCTCCCCATTATTGGAGCTATCATGTTTTCTTTGCATCAATCTACATATAAATACAAGGTGAAAGAGGTATTGATGGCCAGTAACATGGAGTGCTGAGATACAGAGTCCCAGTCACAATAGATAGTACCTAATAGAAGAAATACTTGTATTTGGCTTTTATTTTCTATATGAAGGAGCCACAATTAATTAATCAGTCTTACAACAAAACCAAGCTGCAATACTGACATACTGAAAAAAGCCACGCACTTTTTGTAGCAGCTCTCTTCCAAGCTGGTGGCATCACTAGTAGTCAAAACACACTTTGTCACACACACAGGCCCACACAGTCACCGAGACAAATATGCAGAGCTGCCAACACATGAGTGGCTGCTCCATTCAAAGGAGTTTCAATTGGCAGCTTTTCATAAAGCCAAATTAAAACCAAACCCAGCACAGCAACCAAACATCCCATTAACCAGTTACTCACCAATTCCTGCAATCAGGTATTCAAATTAATTGGCAAAACATACTAGTAACGTAGTGCTAGCTTGCGAACAGTATATAAACAAGGTTTGGTAGCAAACATATCACGGTTTGCAGCCCTCCTATATAAAAAGGTTTTTGATGTATTGTTGTTGCTTGCAGCATGTGCTGTAGACTTGCCAAACACAACAAAAGCAGATGCAGATGCACGACTCTGAATCAAGTGGTGAGTTAGGCCAGGATTAGGCAACCTGTGGCGTTTCAGCTGTCAGAGAACTATGAGTGCCAGTGTTCCCTGGCCAATGCTAGGTCTGTACTTTTATGCAATGAGAGATATGATACATGTATACAATTTACAAGAACAAGAGGTTGCGCACATTGAATGACCACAAATGGACAGATTGGTTCACAGTAGGAGGGGGGCTACTATTACCTAATCCTCTGGTTCTGTTCTCACCCAAAAAACAAGCCAAACTCGATTTATGATAATCAAAATAAGCTCAGCTATGTCCTGTAGTAGTCAATACCTTCGCCACCTCCAGGTAAGGTCACTGCTGTGTTCATTAGTAGCAAAACAAAGAAAATAGCACTCATTATCTCACCTGTAAATCCGTGAGAAGTGAATAATGGCCCATTAGAGGACTTTGAGGAACATTGCTGATATAATGACCTGTACAGCAGACATACTATAAGAACTGTTGGCGTGATTGATCTCAGCACCTTTCACGCATAGCTTGATAAATAAGCTTTGCTTAGAAAGAGCTTTGTATACTGTAGTTATAGTCATGAGTAGAACTTGTAGGTATAATCTTGGCAAAGGCTGACACTAACCAATTGAAGCATTAGAAAAAGCAAAATGAGGATCTAATGAGATGGCTTTCTATATACTTTATGGTGGTTGTCATGGCCACATGGACCAGGGAAGCCTTGCAATTTCAAAACAGAGATAAAACCCATCTTATATTTAGGATTCACAATGTTATTATAAATATTCACACTTTGATTTATTTTGCTTGTCAAACTGGTTTATTATTACTGACCATCTTAAAGGATAAGTTCTTTGTAAAAAAAAAAAAAATAAATGCTCATCTTTTTGCAAAGAAAATGTGCATTTATTTTATTTTTTTTAATAGGAGACTGCAATGCATTGTACCCATCAAAAGATGGCAAGTGAAATGCAGGGCTCCTGCAGACTGTCTGCTCTTATCTCATACAGGCAGGCAGTTACACACTGACAGGAAGAAACAATGAACTACCTATAGTGCCCAACAGCGCCCTGGTAGCTCATTGAGAACTACAAGCCGACAGTCGTAAAGGCTGTCGGTACTTGTAGCTCTCACATTCACAGAGCTCTGTTAAAGAATGACGGGGCTGTGTGGGCGGAACCCCGCACAGCCCTGTTTTTCTTATTTAAATTGTGACTAGGCATGTGCAATTCGTTTCGTCCGAATTCGTTTTTTAACGAATTTCAACAAATTCGTTAATTCGGGAATATCCGAATTAACGAAAACCCGTTTAATGAATTTTTTCCGAATATTCGTAAATTCGATAAAATTGGATATTCGTAAATTCGGACATTCGTACATTTGTACATTCGCAATTTATGAATGTACATTCGTACATTCGTGCATTCGTACATTAGTAAATTAGTGAATTAGTAAATTTGTAAATTCGAAAATTCGGAAATCTCAAATAATAGTTAACTAATAATAACTTAACTATTAGTAATTACTAGTAACTTTTAAATTATAGGTATTGTAATTTCCTTTCAAATTTGGCTGTTAGTGAACGTAACACATACAAATTTATCCGAAGTTATGAATGATCCGAAAAAACGGAATGGAACGTAATGAATTAATAATAATACATAACAATAATAATAATAACAACATTTTATTATTATTATTTATTATTAATTTGTTCCGTTCCATTTGTTTAGATGCAGCATTCGTTTTGGATAATTCGTAACTTCGGTTAAATTCGTATTTGTTACATTCACTGACAGTCAAATTTGAAAGGAAAATACAATACCTATTATTTAATAGTTAGTTACTATTTCAGATTTTTGAATTTTCGGGTTTTTGGATTTTCAAACTTCGAATTTACAAATTTCTGAATTTTCGAATTTACAAATGTACGATTTTACAAATGTACTAATTTACGAATGTACAAGTGTAAAAATGTACAAATGAACGAATGTACGAATGAACGAATGTTCGAATTTACGAATGTACGCATTTACGAATTTACGAATGAACGAATTTACGAATCGCGATCATAACGAATGACCTGAAAAATGAAAAAAATAATAAACTAATGAAACGAAAACGAAAATGAATGAATTTTTTGGCTGTGCACATGTCTAATTGTGACTGCGAGTTTGGGGAGAAGATCCCCGGCTCGCTGTTACTAGAGGCAGCGAGTCGGGGAGCAGCTGCAGCATTGAGAACCTGTTACATTTTCCACCCTAAAAATGGGTGGAAGATGTAAGTTGTTCCTAAAGGTGAACTTATCCTTAAAACTCTTCTCACCAAAATGTAACATGAAATCTAGCCTCTAAAGTTAGATCAGGCAATATTATCACGTCTATGGGCCCTGCTCATGAAGCTTAACAATCATGAGGATAAACAAATGACTGGCAGGACTGCATCAGGTTGTGTTGAGGACTATTGTTTCTCTTTGCTCTGGTTGCTACTTTCCTCCTCCCTCTCCATAGTCCCACTAAAAGGTGTCTTTAGATTTTGAAAGGATTGGACTGTGATGATTATAGGTCCTCTTTGACTCTTTGTACTTGATCTACATCAGGCAGTGGATCTCAGAGTTAATGATATTTACTGGGTTGGGCTTTTCAACCTATCGACTAATTCCCCAAGGTAATAAGGTTGGTGAAGGTGTTTGCAATATGTATAAACATACATATTTGTATAGGCTTGCATTTTGTTCTGCACATTAAAAAAGAATTTCTCTGCAATTGGTTTAATTGTAAATTTTAGATGTTTGGTTTATCAATTTATTAGATTGGGCAAACATGTTGTTCTAAAGGTACCAATAGATATTATAAATCATCATTAGATAAGTTCTGACAACAATCAGACTCAAATAGAGCCCATTCTACAGTACCAGAAAGTGAAAGTGTAGAATCAAGAACAGCCCTGCAGCTCATTGTGGTTCATATGATGTAGAATTATGTATGCAGAATACAACCAAAAAGAGAATGGGGACATTTCTAGATCACAGATGGGTATATGACCAGAGTTAGGTTTGGTGCAGTCACCTGAACATTTCATTTACTGATTTTAAAATAGCAGCAGTTAAGGTATTTGTAGGCCCTAAAGGACATTCAAATGTTTAGAAATTAATATGATCGACAAAATCCTCTCCTAAATGGTGTGGATGTATACATGCAAGGAAATAGTGGTCTAAAGTAATTCAACAATAACAGCAAAACTAAGGGGAAATAGCCATCATATTGTTGGAGCAATTTCTACTGTCTCCCTCTTACATAGTTACATAGTAGGTGAGGTTGAAAAAAGACACAAGTCCATCAAGTCCAACCTATGTAAAAAGCCAGTACTGGAGGTCCCCTTCCCACCTCACATAATAAAACACCCTGATACCCTTGGCTGATATTTCACTAATCAGAGCAATACAATCATCTCATGAAAGGCTTTGTGATACTTGCAGAACTTTGTGGACCGCCCAGTACTTGACTCACTGCAGTAGGGCTCAGGAGGCCCAAGAGAGCACCCCCCCCCCCCCCCCATCCACACCTCCACTACCCCGTTTCCACCCCTCTCACCATTTTCATCCTTCACACATTATGCTTTTGGAGGACAACCCATAACTTGTCTCTTTTAGAGATTTGCAAGATAACTCCTCTTACTTACACCTGGCCAGACTGCTCCCACTCCCACAAAGTAAAAATACAGATAACTACTACTTACCCAGGAGTGAAACATAACTTCGATTTTTATAACACACCTGATGGGTTTTCTCAGAGTTTCTTAAAACGTTAATGTCCTGATTGTCAAATTATGCTTTTGTCGTTTCTAAGCTTTTGATACTTGATTTGATTGTAGCCGTATTAGTGCAATTGTGACAGATAAAACTTTTGATAAAACTTTGAATAATAAAAAAAGAGCATGCACGCTCAGTTAAGCCAAGCATGCAAGAATATGGAGCTGCTATAAGCTAGAAAAGACATATCGGCAAATATGATTGCCCTCTGTGACTAACTTTTAGACACAAAGTATTTCATCATATTTTCCAAAAAAATTTGGTTTGGGTGAAGATCATTTAAAATCTATTGGTACCTACACACAAATGTAGTATTATTTGTGTCCACCGAGAAAGAATTTCAGTGGATCAACTATGTCTGTTACAGGCTATTATGAGGTAAAAACTGTACGAGCGATACAGCCCTATTGCAGGTAATAAGTTGTTTTTTTTAAGGAAAACCTGGAACCCTCCATACTTCTCCCATGGCAGGTTTACTTTAATACATGAATAAATGCCATTACTAGTACCTCTGTTATCGCTATATGAGCTCTATACACACCTTGGTGCAACAATGACTCTATAACCCCAGCTTACCAAGCTCACTGCTTAGGGGTAATAAATATTTATGCTGTCCAATTTAAACCTTATGTTTACTCATTAACAGCCTCCTGTCATCACCATTTTAAAAATAGCCCACATTTGCCCTTTCCTTATGCATGATACAACGAAAATGCTAGCACATGTACTTATCAGTTCCAGCTTGATCATTGTAACATTCTCCTACCAACAATTATACTGGCATCAGTCCATCCTTAATTCTGATGCTCAGCTCTTCTTACTTCTCAAATGCTGCTCTTCTAAGTCAGTCCCTCAGTTCGCTGCTACTTTCCCAGATCATGTACCGTAATTTAAAATTCTAAAGGTTATCATATATTTTAGAAGGTGATGTGGCAAGAGCTTTCAGGAGAAACTGGTTGGATTGGACATCTATTCTCTATGGGCACCATAAAGTAGAAGACTGGTCAAAAGCTAAGCTTAAACCTACTCCCACCTTAATTTTAATACCTATGCTGACTACCTTGTAAGGCAAAGATGTTTATACCTACCTTACCTAATTTAAGGGCACTCCGATCCAATCATATGATTGGGTCCCAGCGCCAGCTTCAGTGTAGAGGAGGGACAGCCAACAACAGATATCACACAGTAAAGCCTGGTACACACTATAAGGTTGTTTTCATTAATCCCAGCGGATTGAACGAAAAAACTGTCAGCTCCGCTCGGAGCCGCTGCACTAACGATCCAACATTAGTACAGCGATCTCCCCTGCTGAGCAGAACACTCCGAATGGGAGCCGGTCGGCTGCTGGTTTTCCAGCATGCACAGTTGGCTTCTGTTGGACTGGCTGGCATACACACAGGCTGAATGTCGGACGTTTTTTATTGAACCGGTCGATGTCTCCTGACATTTAGCCCATGTGTACAGGGCTTAAGTCTATAGGTGATGTCACTGCCCAGGATCTGCAGCTTTTGTTGCTTTTTTCTCCTCTCCCCTGAAGCCAGCCACTGGGGGGGGGTCACATGACCGGATTGGAGCACCCTTACATTGGAAAGGTATATACCTCTTTCCTTTACAGGATAGTTAGAATAGGGCTTATGGTCCATACACATGATCAGAAAATCGTATGAAAAATACCACTTTTGAAGCAATCGCATGATAATCTGATCGTTAGTACACAGCTTTTAAGAGTTGATCATGACAGTTCATGCTAAATTATCCGATGGGACAAGCACGAAAAGTTTTCTTGTACGATACCAAATCATACGATTTTCATTTAATTAGTGCAATTGTTGTTTGAAAATACAATACAAATACACTACAATACATTACATCACTTCTGAATTTTTATTCTGTCGTACGAGAATTTTCGTAACTTTAGTAAACTCTTCATTTTCGATATGAGACTAGTATGCAAAAAAAAATGGACAGTCATTCATCTGATAATCTCATTGTGTGTACCAGGCATTAGAATGGGAGTGGGAGTAAGTTTAGGTTTAGTTTAGCTTTTGACTGGATTTCCACTTTAACTCTAGCCTACAAAGTGATCTATAATCTGATCCCTTTGTACTCAGAACTATAAGGGTACCAACCAAAACACAACCTCTACCCCACACCTCCTCACACCCTCTGACACTGAGGACTTTTTACAAGTCTTTCTTCTCTAGGATTTCCTTTCATGTGCTTCTTAGCACTTTACAACTCCTAAGGCCTTCAACCGCATCCTTAAAATCATCTTTCTTGACAAACATATTGTCTAAAAAAAGTTATTTTCTTCATTTAGTGATCTAGCATGGCTTGCACAGAAGGTGACTTGGCAAAAAAAATAATAATAATACCAAAAAAATTGGTACCATTTAAGATGCCTCAGTAAGATTAAGAGGATTAAGAGGGCCCTGCTCAGAAGAGCTTACAATCTAATAGATATCCCCACCAGACTGGTTACATTGAGAGCTGGAGCTCCTCGGGATGGATGCTAGCTTGTCAAGATCCATATGAACTACAAGAAAATGGCACTTGGGTCCCAGTTCCCCAGAGGCCTAATAGTGACCTCCAGAGTTAGGGACAGCTGGCATTCTTCTGTGTAGAGTGGGTTACAAGGCATAGTGGGTGTAATGCAAGGTAGATTCATCGGCTCCAGACACTTCTTGACTGCAAAGAGGTGCCTGGCTTGGCACACATGACTGCTCTGCAAGCATCACCTCCGCTGGCTGGGTCCCTGGGTTGACACCTTGCTGAAGTTTCCCAATTCTTCACCATCCCTGGTTGGTGAGAATACTGCTCCAGTACTTGCTTCAGCTACTCACTGTGGTTCCCGGAAACAAGGTGGATGGTCCCTTAGTGGCGACCGCTTCCTCTTTACCTCCGACCAGGACAGGTTCTCCGGCTGGCCGAACCGTCACTTCTGGTTGGACTGCAAGCTGCAGTCCCAACCCTACGTTGCTCTCTTGCTTCTGGATAGGCCCTCAGACAGCCTAGCAGCCAGATGTCCCCGGGATAGGCCTCAGGCTCTGGCCTAGCAGCCCGGGGCAGCACAACAAACGTCCACCTAGACAGCCGTCCAGGTGGCACAGAACCCTGATCACCTGACTGCACCCAAATAAATAGGCTCTCCCAGCAGGCCAAGGGACCCAAGAAAATCCCTGCCCATTGGCTGAGACACCCATCTATTCCTAATCTGTCCTTGCCATGCTCTTGTCTTATCTAATGCCACCAGATACCCAGCCATCTAGTGACAGAAGAGAGAAGTGCAGCAACTAAAAGAATTATGGTGACATCAAATGACCTCCTAATAATCGGCCAAGGCAACTACCACTTGGCAGGTAAATTTAAGAGCAGCCCTGCTTAAACATCAGGTTTTTTTTTAACTGACCAAAAATGCAGCAAGCATGATTTTTAACAACACAATGGAAGCCCAATGGACCAGCGTGCAGACATACATAGAATTTAAAGGGATACACTTTTCTTGAGCTTTTCTTGCGCTAAAGGTGCCAATATTCATTTAAATTGATGATATTAAATACAAAGTTGAATATAATACAATTATATATAAAAATATAAATATTTTTTAAAAACTGTCATTTTCGGTTTCGGTTTTCAGACAAGTGCACCCTGCATTTTTGGTTTTGGCACCAAAATTTCCATTCGGTGCGCCTCTAGTAAACAGACACCGGAGTCCATTTACATACAATCATCCATAGAGCTATTACGGGTCCACCTGTGTCTGCCGGACAAAGTGGCATTTGTCCCATTCGGCTCAGATTTAGCAGGGGATCCGCTCATAGATCCTCTGCTAATCGTAGCGGACCCCACTCTGTGTGAAAGAGCCCTTAGGCAGAGAGATGTTGTTATGGTACAATGGCTTTTCCATCCTATGTACACAATGGCCCATATTTCAGTCATTGTGGACACCATATGGGCCACACAATAAATATGACTATATATTGTATTCAGACAATATCTATACTATTGACTTGTTCATATCTATTTTTGGTACAGTTTAAATCACTCAGAATGTATATGACCTGCAGTTGACCATTCTTCTGGGCTGAATCAAGCAGGTTCTGCAATCCCATGGAATTGTATGGGCACGCAAAACCAATCTGAAGCAAACAAAGGTCTGATGACACAGGCCCTGACATGTTAACCTCTTTATGATGGTGTAACATATATATTCAAAATCAGGAAAAGTGGGCTTTAATGGCCAGCCACTACATACAGTATTTGCATCCATAGCAGTCTGAGGTTGTGTGCTGAGAGCATGCTCACTGGGCGCTCCCGGCACACTGATCAAGACACTCTCAGGCACGACTTCTGATTGGGAGAACCAACCACTGTGGTCACATGATTGGAAAGTGCTCCACTTCCTGGCCTTAAAGCCAATTTAAAGGGCTGTTGGCAGCTCTCAGGCAGGGGTTAATGTAATTTTAAGTATTGATAAATCTGAAGTTTTTATTAAAATAAAACAGGGAAATCCTGCCATAAAGGTCCTGTTTAGGTCCTTCCTGTTATAGGGTGACAATGCCCTGGCCCTGCCTTCCAACTGGGCACCTGCATCACCACCCTGTCGAATAGGTTCCCAATAAAGACTGTTTAGACAGATATTATGCAGGCATGGTCCACTGTTGTCACCATCAGGAAATCCACCCTAAAATTGCCATGCAGCCAATGGATCAATGGAATAGTGGATCAGCAGCAGCAATGATCTCTGGTGTCTGTACAGTTTTGGTTGTGCTCACAAATGACTGCCCCAGATCAGAACCTGCTGCAACCTCTCACTTTGTGACTTGCTACAAAGCTTTAGTGTACATTCTGAATGAGAGTCATTAAGAGAGAAGAGACTAATAAAATGCTTCCTTTTGCCTGCAGCAGAGAAGTTCAAAGACTGCTAACGAGCTGCAGGAGATGGCCAGAGACTGCTAACTTAATGCAAGAGATGGGTACAGACTGCTAACATGCTGTAGGAGATGGTCAGAGACTATTTGCATGTCATGAGAGATGGTCAGAGACTGTAAATGTGCTTCAGGAGATGTTCAGAGTCTATGAGCATGCTACAAGAGATGGCCAGAGGTTGCTAACATGCTGCAGAAGATGGTCAGAGACTGTGGGCATGCTACAAGAGATAGTCAGAGACTGCTAACATGTTGCAGGAGATGGTCAGAAACTGCTAACGTGTTGCAGAAGAAAGTCAAAGACTGCTAACATGTTACAAGAGATGGTCAGAGACTGCTAACATGTTGCATGAGATGGTCAGAGACTGCTAATATGTTACAAGAGATGGTCAGAGACTGCTAACATGCTGCAGGAGATGTTCAAAAACTATGGGCATGCTACAAGAGATGGCTAGAGGCTGCTAACATGCTGCAGAAGATGGTCATTGACTGTGGGTATGCTACAAGAGATAGTCAGACTGCTAACATGTTGCAGGAGATGGTCAGAGACTGCTAAAATGCTGCAGGAGATAGTCAGAAACTGCTGTGTTGCAGGTGATGGTCATAAACTGCTCACAGGTTGCAGAAGAAAGTCAAAGATTGCTAACAATGCTGCAGGTGATGGTCAGAGACTGCTAACATGTTGCAGGAGATGGTCAGAGACTGCTAACATGGTACCAGGCACATGATTTTGGAGACAAAAAAAAGAGACTGTTAGAGATCACTGCTATAAAAAGCCCATTTACAAATCATTGTTACCACACTTGTACTCCCTATAGTTCCTATAGTAAGTGTGGCATATTTGATATTTCTCTCAGCAAATTCCATTGTAAAAAGTCTGAAAAACAAAGCATAAAAGAGAAAACGGATGTAAAGCACAGAAAAGAGCAAGATAGCATGAAAGATTTTATTTAATGCAGGCATCTACTGTGACAAAAATGTAAGCAGTGCTTTACATACCGTACATTCACATCGGTCCCTGCCCTCGAGGAGCTTACAATCTGAGGTTCTTATTTCACATGCATACATACACCTAATACAATCAATCTAGACATGAGTAATTCCCACTGTTATTTTTTACAAATGCTATGCTGCATTATAAAGGCAGCAGGCAGGCAACATTTAAAACTAAACTCCAAGTAAATTGTATAGTTACATTGGTCCAGCTTAGAGCAATTTATGTACACATATTCCACACCCGTGGGATCCCTGTGAAGCGGCCAATCACTGTTGTACTTTATTACCACTACTCCAGTGACCGCCGCTGTCTTGCGGGTCATGCGCAGCAGGGAACACAGGGGGTCCCTTGCTTGCCACAGGCATCATTCACAGAATGTTATAAATATCTGTCAATGAATGGAAAGCATTCTCTGGCTGGAAGAGGTGGAGATTGTGACATCACCACCTACCCCTCCACTATGTCCAATCAGAGAATGTGTTGCATTCAATAAGAAAACTGCAAGGCGTTCTGTGAATGGTGCCCGTGCTGAGTGAGCAACCTCTGTGGTTATCAATCAACAGAGAAGCTGCTCAGCACAGGACCCCAAACACAATGAGGAACACGGTAGTAGCAGTGACTACTACAGTCATTTTCTGCTTCCACAGGGATCCCACAGGTATGGAATATATGTACTTTCATGCTCCAAATAGGACCAATACAAGTAACTATACAATGCAGTCCCTACCTGGAGTTCAGATTTAAAGTGATTCTAAAAGGCTTTCTTTAAAAAAAAAAAAACATGGTATATTTACCTTCTCTATGCAGTGGTTTTGCACAGAGCAGCCCAGATCCTCCTCTTTTCGAGTCCCTCACCGGCGCCCTTGGTTAGGGTTGCCACCTTTTCTTCAAGCCAAACCCGAACACTTTGGCCGCGCATGGTAATGTTATTTTTAAGGGGGAACTCTGTGGACTCTGGTGTAAAGGGGAACTCTGATGTAAGGGGGGTTCAGTTCAACAAACCTCCCACTTACATCAGAGCCCACAGGGCACTCCTTACATCTGAGTCCCCCTTACCTTAGTGTACTCACTTGCTTGGAGGCAGGAGAGAGAAGGAGGGAGGGGTAAGACTTCAGTCACAGAGATTGAATGGTGAGCTCACTCACCCGAGGATGGAGGCTCAGACATCAATACATTTCATCCACGATGTATCTGCCGGTTGCTGAGCTTCAAACTTCCAGCCCACACATCCCTTTCCTGAGACACAGAACGTCAAGGATTGGAGTGTGGGAGGGAGGAGAAGGAGCAGATCAAGCCCTATTTCCTTTCCTGTCTGTGTATGGCGATGGGGCCCATGTGCACACCTATACACTCGCTGGTTGTGGTACTTGGTTACTTGGGGAAGCACAGTCCATTCTGAATCATGTGTCTGGGTTTCAGGCGGTCTGAAACCCAGACACATGATTCAAAACCTGGACTGTCCGGGTAAATCCCGGACAGGTGGCAACCCTACTCTTGGCCTCTCCATCCTGCTGAGTGTCCCCAGAGCAAGCAGCTTGCAATGGAGGCACCCAAGCAGGCTCCTTCCCGAGCCGTAGCTCTGTGTGTCCATTCACACACAGAGCCATGGCTTGTGCCCGCCCCCTCTCTCTCCTTATTGGTTCACTGGCTGTGATTGCCATACATATAGGTGTAAACACATGAGCTGCTTTCAGATCTGTAACACAAAATACAAAAATCTGCATCTAAGAATGTTTGCTTTACGTGCTTACGTGTCTTTACGCATTTGCTACCTAACGCCACATCACGTACATGTACGTCTTTTGGCTTTAAGTGGTTTTACAGGGATGATTCCTGCAACTGCAGGCATCATCCAGGTATAATTTTTTAAAACCAGCAATCGGCTTTTATGTAATTAAATTCTAAATTCTAACAACAACTTACAAAGCTATCCACTCGGCTACATCACTAACCTAGTCTCAAAACACCAACCTACTCATTCCCTTCGTTCCTCCCAAGACCTCCTGCTCTCTAGTTCCCTCGTCACCTCCTCCCATGCTTGCCTCCAGGACTTTTCCTGAGCCTCTCCCATCCTCTGGAACTCCCTACCCCAATCTGTCCAACTATCTCCTACTCTGCTTGCTTTTAGATGATCCCTGAAAACCCTTCTCTTCAGAGAAGCCTATCCGGCCCCCACCTAACAACTGTACTTTTACTTTCTCCATCAGATCATCCCCCACAGTTATTACCTTTTGTATCACTTGACCCTCCCTCCTAGATTGTATGCTCTAATGAGTAGGGCCCACTAATTCCTCCTGTGTTAAATTGTATTGTAACTGTACTGTCTGTCCTTATGTTGTAAAGTGCTGTGCAAACCGTTGGCACTATATAAATCCTGTATAATAATAATAGCCATCCTAGCGGATAATTAGCCGCTGCATTGCTTCTACGGGTGGCAGGAAGGGTCACCCTCCCCCACCTTAAGGACTGGAAACTGGCTAGTTCACTCCAGGACCGTAATGTGCTTCTTCTTGAGCCACTCCTGTGTTGCCTTGGCCATGTATTTTGGGTCATTGTCATGTTGGAATACCCATCCAAAACCCATTTTCAATGCCCTGGCTGAGGGAAGGAGGTTTTCACCCACGATTTGACAGGAAATGTCCCCATCCATCCTCCCTTTGATGTGGTGAAGTTGTCCTGTCCCCTTAGCAGAAAAACACACCCAAAGCATAATGTTTCCACCTCCATTTTTGACGGTGGGCATGATGTTCTTGGGGTCATAGGCAGCATTCCTTCTCCAAACACGGCAAGTTGAGTTGATGCCACAGAGTTTGATTTTGGTCTCATCTGACAATAACACTTTCACCCAATTCTTCTCTGAATCATTCAGATGTTCATTAGCATACTTCAGACGGGTCTGTACATGTACTTTCTTGAGCAGGGAGACCTTGCGGGCACTGCAGGATTTCAGTCCTTCATGGCGTAGTGTGTTACCAATTGCTTTCTTGGTGACTATGATCCCAGCTGCCTTGAGATCGTTGACAAGATTCTCCCGTGTAGTTCTGGACTGATTCCTCTCTGTTCTCATGATCATTGAAACTCCACGTGGTGAGACCTTGCATGGAGCCCCAGACCGAGGGAGATTGACAGTTATTTTGTGTTTCTTGCATTTGTGAATAATCGCTGTTGTTGTCACTCTCTCACCAAGCTGCTTGGCGATGGTCTTGTAGCCCATTCCAGCCTTGTGTAGGTCTGCAAGCTTGATATCCTTGGACAGCTCTTTGGTCTTGGCCATGGTGGAGAGATTGGAATCTGACTGATTGATTGATTGCTTCTTTATATAGGTAACAAGCTGAGATTAGGTGCACGCCCTTTAGGCTGGGCTCACACCTATTCGAATTAGATGCAGCTTTTCCCACATTCGCAAAGCAGGAGAATGTGACTGGCTCCCTATGGAGCCGGTTCACATAGCTCCGTTGCGGCTGCGGAGGGCACTCCACAAAAAGGCTGTGCGTCTTTGGCTCAGTTTCAGGGCCGAATTCAGGCATAGATCCGGCCCTGAAACAGGGAACAGGGATGCACAGCGCTCCTGTGCGATCAGCAACAGATTATAGTGTGAACCCGGCCTTAAGAGATTGCTCCTAATCTCAGCTCGTTACCTGTATAGAAGACACCTGGGAGCCAGAAATCTCGCTGATTGATAGGGGATCAAATACTTATTTCACTCATTAAAATGCAAATCAATTTATACATTTTTTGAAATACAGTTTTCTGGACTTTTCTGTTGTTATTCTGTCTCTCACTGTTAAAATAAACTTACCATTAAAATTATAAACTGATCACTTCTTTGTCAGTGGACAAATGTACAAATTCAGCAGGGGATCAAATACTTTTCTCCCTCACTGAACAACTATATAGATCAGACCAAATTGAGGGACAAATGAGGAGGAAAGAGTGATAGAGGGACTTTGTTCCAAATCAGGGATAGTCCCTCGAAATCAGGGATAGTTGGGAGGTATGCAATTCACTCAGCTTACCACAGAAATCATGGAGGACTGGAAGGTCCCCAACGATCTCTGTGGTACAGGAAACGACATCACTTCTGGCTCCCCAGATGTAAACAGTGCCATTTTTAACCACTTCAATACTGGGCTATAGTCATATGCCACATGGGATCTTCCATCCTGGGTGGGTGTCATCTGATGTCCTCGGCTTCTCGCCGCTCCTGCGGGCCTCCGGGGGCCCGCAGCGTGGCGATCGTGGATGAGGTGTGTCCCTCGGACACAGCCCATCCCAGATCCGTGTAAAGAGCCAATAACAAATGGCTCTTTACCACGTGACCAGCTGTGTCCAATCACAGCCGGTCACATGTACTGTCTACATGCATTGAGTACCTGTCAGAGTCCATCTGAGTACCCGAGTACCAGAGTACCTGTCACAGTTCATCTGAGTACCCTAGTACCTGAGTACCTGTCACAGTTCATCTGAGTACCCGAGTACCTGTCACAGTCCATCTGAGTACCCGAGTACCTCAGTACCTGTCACAGCCCATATGAGTACCTGAGTACCTGTCACAGCCCATCTGAGTACCCGAATGCCTGTCACAGTTCATCAGAGTACCCGAGTACCTGTCACCAGCCCATCAGAGTAACAGAGTACCTGTCACCAGCCCATCAGAGTAACCGAGTACCTGTCTCCAGCCCATCAGAGTACCCGAGTAACTATCTGCAGCCCATCAGAGTGCCCGAGTACCTATCTGCAACCCATGCCTCATAGAATATATGTTGGGGTGTTTGCTTTGCAAAATGGGGTCCTTTTGTGGGTATTTCCACTGTCCTGGTGCTCCAGGACCTTCAAATGTTTGATAGGTAGGAATGAAATGAGATGTGTAATTTATGCTCCTAGAACGCCTGAAGGTACTACTTCAATGTTGGGCCTCTGTATGTGGCCAGGCTGTGCAAAAGTCTTACACATGTAGTATCGCCATACTCAGGAGGAGTAGCAGAATGTGTTTTGGGGTGTAATTTTTGCTATATACATGCTATGTGTTAGAAATATCTTATAAATTGACAACTTTGTGTAAAAAAAAAAACAAAAAAAAGATTTTAATTTTCTTTCCATGTTTTCTGAAGACTGTAAAAAAATTAACCATTCAAAAGACTCATAATGCTTCACAAAAAATACGTTGGGGTATTTGTTTTCCAAAATGCGGTCATTTTGTCGGTAATTCCATTGTCCTGGTGCTCCAGGGCCTTCAAAAGTTTAATAGGTCGTTAGGAAATTAGAGGTGTAATTTATGCTCCAAAAACGCCTGACGGTGCTCCCTCAATGTTGGGCCTCTGTATGTGGCCAGGCTGTGCAAAAGTCTTACACATGTAGTATCGCCATACTCAGGAGGAGTAGCAGAATGTGTTTTGGGGTGTAATTTTTGCTATATACATGCTATGTGTTAGAAATATCTTATAAATTGACAACTTTGTGTAAAAAAAAAAACAAAAAAAAGATTTTAATTTTCTTTCCATGTTTTCTGAAGACTGTAAAAAAAATTAACCATTCAAAAGACTCATAATGCTTCACAAAAAATACGTTGGGGTATTTGTTTTCCAAAATGCGGTCATTTTGTCGGTAATTCCATTGTCCTGGTGCTCCAGGGCCTTCAAAAGTTTAATAGGTCGTTAGGAAATTAGAGGTGTAATTTATGCTCCAAAAACGCCTGACGGTACTCCCTGCATGTTGGGCCTCTGTATGTGGCCAGGCTGTGTAAAAGTCTCACACATGTGGTATCGCCATACTCAGGAGGAGTAGTAGAATTTGTCATTTTTGCTTTATACATGCTTTGAGTTAGAAATATCTTATAAACTGACCACTTTGTGTAAAACAAAATACGTTTTAATTTTCTTTCCACGTTTTCCAAAGACTTGTGGAAAAAAATGAACTGTTCAAAAGACTCATTATGCCTCATAGAATAGACATTGGGGTGTTTGCTTTCCAAAATGGGGTCATTTTGTGGGTAATTCCACTGTCCTGGTGCTCCAGCGCCTTCACAAATGTAATAGGTTGTTAGGAAATTAGAGGTGTAATTTATGTCCCTAGAACCCCTGATGGTGCTCCCTGCATGTTGGACCTCTCTGTGTGGCCAGGCTGTGTAAAAGTCCCACACATGTGGTATCGCCATACTCGGGAGGAGTAGCAGAATGATTTTTGGGATGTAATTGGAAGTATGCATATGCTGTGTGTGAGAAATAACTTGTTATTAAGAAAATTTTGTGAAAAAAAAATTCTTCATTTTCCCAAAAATTGTGGGAAAAAATTACAACTTAAAAAAACTCACCATGCCTCTTACTAAATACCTTTTGACTGTCTACTTTTCAAAATGGGGTCATTTGGGGGGTATTTGTACTTTCCTGACATTTCAGAGCCTCAAGAAATGAGGCCGTCAGTGCATCAGGTGTGATCAGATGTGATCAATTTTCAATGATTTGCACCATAGCTTGTAGACACTATAACTTTCACAGAGACTAAACAATATCCACTAATTTGGGTTATTTTTACCAAAGAGATGTAGCAGTATAAATTCTGGCCCAAATTTATGAACAAAAATGACTTATTTGCAAAATTTTACCATAGAAACTAAAAATAAGTTTTTTTTCCAAATTTTAGCTCTTTTTTTCACTTATGTCACAAAAAAATAAAAAACCCAGTGATAATTAAATACCACCAAAAGAAAGCTCTATTTGTATGAAATAAATGATAAAAAATTTGTTTGGGTACAGTGTTGCATGACTGAGTAATTGGCATTCAAAGTGTGAGAGCGCTGAAAGCTAAAAATTGGTCTGGGGAGGAAGGGTGTATAAATGCCCTGTATTGAAGTGGTTAAATGGGCAAAGAATCTGAACACATCAATCCTGGTGTGATCAGATGCTTTTAGGGCAGAGGAGAGGTCTGGGGTCTAACAGACCCCCAATATTTCCATAAGAGTACCTGTCACTGCCTATTGTTGTTACAAAGGATGTTTACATTCCTTATAACAGCAATAAAAGTGATACATTTTTATTTTTTTAAAACAATGTAAAAATAAAAAAATTAACGTTCTCCTGTCTCCCCATGCTCGCGCGCAAAGGCAAACACACGCGTTGGTCCCAGAGGCATATGTAAACAGCGATCGCTGTTCGGTGTTGCCGAGAACGTCAAAGCTAGAGCAATAATTCTAACACCAGACCTCCTCTGTAACACTAAACTGGTAACCTGTAAATGCTTTTAAAGCGTCGCCTATGGCAACTTAGTTTGTCGCCATTCCACGAGTGTGCGCAATTTTAAAGCATGACATGTCAGGTATCTATTAACTTGACGTAACACCATCTTTTATATTTTACCAAAACATTTGGTATTATATTGTGCTTGTGTGCATTAAAATTAATTAAAGTGTATTTTTTCCAAAAACATTGCGTTCATTAAACCACTGCGCATATACTGTATGACATAAAAAATTGCAAAACCAACCATTTTATTCACTAGGGCCTCTGCTAAAATATATACATATAATGTTTGGGTGTTCTAAGTAATTTGCTATAAAAAAATACAGATTTTTACTTGTAAACAAAAAGTATCAGAAAAAGGCGGGTCTTCTGGTGGTTTAAACGTCTCTATGCGCCAGTATTTTACTGATCATTACGTAGGAACTTTTCTCCTAGAAAACGCGTAATAACATCAGTAGAATTTTTATGGCCGTGTGAATGGGGCCTAAAAGCAGTGTTTTTATCCACTTGCCGACTGCCCTATAGTAGTTTTTTAATATATATATATATATATATATATATACCTGTTCGTGCACTTCTGGGCATCCGGCATGAGTGCGCTCCCACTGTGATTCTACACAGCTGGAGCTGATCAGCGGGTTCCGTGAACCCGATGTCCGCTGGCACCCGCTGATCATTCGGTACACACGCAGAACAGCGATCTGTCTATGTAAACAAGGCAGATCGCTGTTCTGTCAGTAAGGAGTGCATGTATCCTGTATTACTGCAAAGCAAGGACAGGATCTATGCCTTCCCCTAGCAAAAGTACCTCCCACACTTCAGTAAAACACCAGCTAGGCACATAGTTAACCCTTTGATCGTCTGTGATGTTAACCCCTTCCCAGGCAGTGTCATTAGTACAGTGACAGTGCATATTTTTAGCACTGATCACTGTATTATGTCACTGGTCACCAAAAAAAGTGTCAAAAGTATCAGTTAGTGTCCAATTCGTCCGCCGCAATATCGCACTCCCGCTATAAGTCACAGATGGACGCCATTTCTAGTAAAAAAAAAAAAAAAATTTAAATTCCATAAATATATACCGTGTATGGAAAGTGGGTTGTATGGTTTCCAATGGCATAGTTCACACCAGTGCAGTCAGTTCCAGGGCTTTCCAGTGCCAGAAAAAAAAAAGTAGAACATGATGCATTTTTCCTACACTGGTCTGTACTGGAACACAGTAAAATGCATCAAAAATGCACTGGAAGTTTTACCACCTTAAAGAGGAACTGCAGTCTTCTCACATAATTTGTAATAAAAACATCTTTGCCATTCTGAAGCTTCCCTCCAACCACTTTGAATATATTATATATATAATGTAATTCTGTACTTGCCAAATATGCTGCACAAATCTCCCTCCACTGAGTCTGGCTGCATCCATTTTAACTGTGGGCAGCTGAAGCTGCTGCCTGTTCACTTCCTGGATTTACACAGACATACAGAGGCACACCTCCAGCTCTGCAGCCCTGCAGCTCTCATTGGCCCTCTTATAACTCATCCCCCCCTCCCTTCATGGCAAATTCTCAGGAGAGAGCTGTGCATGATGTCATAAGCCTAGGCTTTTTACCAAACAAGAAACAAGAAGAGGGCTGTATAAGGTAATTACTGGCAGAAAAAAAATGTTTTACTATCCAAAGTTAAAACAACAAGGGCAGAAAATGTAATAAATGGAAAGTTAAAAAAATGACTAAAGGTCTGCTGTGTAATAAATATGTGTTCGTTATTAAAGGGATGAGGTGGCAACTAGTCTGGTTACACTTTAAAAATGCATCAAAAACGCACTGGAACCCAGTACAGTAAAAAAAAAAAAAAAAAAAACAGGAAAAAAAGAAGAAAAAAGAAGATAAAAAGCATCTGGAATGCATCCAGAAAGGCATCAAAAACACACATGCAGAAACGCATCCGGAACGGACCTGGAGCGTGTTTTTGTAGTGTGAATCAGCCCTTAGAGCAGAAAGTAAAAAATAATCTTTGTTTTTTTTTTTTTTTATTATTGGTCTTTTTTTGTTTATTGTGTAAAAAATAAAAACCGCAGAGGTGATCAAATACCACCAAAAGAAATCTCTATTTGTGGGGGGGGGGGACATAAATGTTATTTGAGTACAGTGTCGCACGACCGCGCAATTGTCGGTTAAAGTAACGCAGTGCCGTATTGCAAAAAATAGCCTGGTCATGGGGGGGAATCTCCTGGAGCTGAAGTGGTTAAAGCTTTGTTATTTTATTCTAGCAGGGTTCTCTGAGACCTGGAAGTTATTTGAAGGGTTCCTCTGGGGTGGAGAAAGGTTGGACTAGGGGCCCCTGCATGTGTCCCCCCGGGTCCCGGGGATCAAAGGTTGGATCAGGGGCCCCTGCGTGTGTCCCCCGGGTCCCGGGGATCAAAGGTTGGATCAGGGGCCCCTGCGTGTGTCCCCCGGGTCCCGGGGATCAAAGGTTGGATCAGGGGCCCCTGCGTGTGTCCCCCGGGTCCCGGGATCAAAGGTTGGATCAGGGGCCCCTGCGTGTGTCCCCCGGGTCCCGGGGATCAAAGGTTGGATCAGGGGCCCCTGCGTGTGTGTCCCGGGTCCCGGGATCAAAGGTTGGATCAGGGGCTCCTGCGTGTGTCCCCCGGGTCTCGGGATCAAAGGTTGGATCAGGGGCTCCTGCGTGTGTCCCCCGGGTCCCGGGGATCAAAGGTTGGATCAGGGGCCCCTGCGTGTGTCCCCCGGGTCCCGAGGATCAAAGGTTGGATCAGGGGCCCCTGTGTGTGTCCCCCGGGTCCCGAGGATCAAAGGTTGGATCAGGGGCCCCTGTGTGTGTCCCCCGGGTCCCGGGATCAATTTTGGATCAGGGGCTCCTGTGTGTGTCCCCCGGGTCCCGGGGATCAAAGGTTGGATCAGGGGCCCCTGCGTGTGTCCCCCGGGTCCCGGGGATCAAAGGTTGGATCAGGGGCCCCTGCGTGTGTCCCCCGGGTCCCGGGGATCTAGTCCTTGTCACTTTTCCATGACTTGCTCGGTGACAGGGTCTGTTTACAGATAAAAGTCGCGTCCGTGGCGCGTTTCCCCGTCAGGAACGATTCTCACTGACGGCTCCTCTTTAGTAGCCGGGAAACAAAGTGCAATTTTTGCAGCATAAACTAAATCCTTTCAGGTCACTTAGTTCAAAAACTAGAAAAATCCGAATTAAAACACATGCTAGTACTTAGCAGAGAGAAGGAAGAAAAAAACTTCCCTAATCATTGACAAATGTGGAGCGCATGTGATTCCTCATCTCTAAAATGTGTTATTTATTTTTTGTTTCCTTGTAGTTGTCCCCCCTCCCCCCTTCCTCTGCTCATCCAGTTCAGGAACAGTTTGATTTTGCAAGTTTGAAAAATCTTCAAATCCCTTCCCCACCCCCTCCCCTTTCCTCGGCCTCCTGGCTGGCAGCACTGGAGGGGTTAACAGTGATTGAAGGCTCTTTGAAGATGGGATGAAAGGAATAGCTGCTGGAGACTCTGCGCGCTGATTGGTCCGGCGCCCTTCAAAGGACTCTTTTTCTTAACCAGAGGGGGGAGTCTGGCTTTAAGAAAGGAATTCAGAAATCCCAGGTCCTGACAGAGACGCCGACACAAGCGAACCATTCAACCGGCTCGCAAAAATCCCCAGCCGCCTTATTTCAGCGGAGAAAGCGAGGCTACGTCTTTAGAAGTCCCCGGGAAAGACGAGGGAACGGCGGAGAGATTTTTTGAAGCGCTTTTAGACGCTTTGTAAGGAGAGGCGCTTGTATGGAGCTTCCAGGACGCAGCTTTCAGTGATCTCCACTGATGTTTCATTAAAGCCATAACACCCCTTTGTTCTTTTGGCTTTGTCCCCAGGGGGAGTGAAAAAGGGCTTTTTGGTTTTGATTAAAAAAAAAAAAAAAAAAAAGTTCAGAGAGGAGAGAGAGAGGAGGGAGAGGAGAGGAGTCCTTCCAGTTCTGGCTTACCCGAGGAAGGAAGGAAGGTGGGAGCTTCGCTCTGCACAGAGCAGCCTGCTGGATTATAAACTTGGAGCTTACATGGGAGGACCGCGGCCATGAGTCAGCTACCCCGGCCCTCTGCACCGCTCTGATCCGGGAATACCGAGCGACACACCGAGCGCACCGGGATCCGCCTGGGAGGTGAGTCATCACAACTTTCCCATCAGTCCGGGGGAGCAGCGAGCTCTTCTCATCCGGGCTCTCCGCTGTCCCGGCACCAACAGTGACCCCCCCCCCCCCCCTACCTTCCCGGGATCACCTCTATACCCCCGGACCGGGATCACCTCTACACCCCCTTCCCGGGGATCACCTCTATACCCCCTTCCCGGGATCACCTCTATACCCCCTTCCCGGGGATCACCTCTACACCCCCCTTCCCGGGATCACCTCTATACCCCCTTCCCGGGGATCACCTCTATACCCCCGGACCGGGATCACCTCTACACCCCCTTCCCGGGGATCACCTCTACACCCCCTTCCCGGGGATCACCTCTATACCCCCTTCCCGGGGATCACCTCTATACCCCCTTCCCGGGGATCACCTCTATACCCCCTTCCCGGGGATCACCTCTATACCCCCTTCCCGGGGATCACCTCTATACCCCCTTCCCGGGGATCACCTCTATACCCCCTTCCCGGGGATCACCTCTACACCCCCTTCCCGGGGATCACCTCTATACCCCCTTCCCGGGGATCACCTCTATACCCCCTTCCCGGGGATCACCTCTACACCCCCTTCCCGGGAATCACCTCTACACCCCCTTCCCGGGATCACCTCTACACCCCCTTCCCGGGGATCACCTCTATACCCCCGGACCGGGATCACCTCTATACCCCCGGACCGGGATCACCTCTATACCCCCGGACCGGGATCACCTCTATACCCCCGGACCGGGATCACCTCTATACCCCCGGACCGGGATCACCTCTATACCCCCGGACCGGGATCACCTCTATACCCCCGGACCGGGATCACCTCTATACCCCCGGACCGGGATCACCTCTATACCCCCGGACCGGGATCACCTCTATACCCCCGGACCGGGGATCACCTCTATACCCCCGGACCGGGGATCACCTCTATACCCCCTTCCCGGGGATCACCTCTATACCCCCTTCCCGGGGATCACCTCTATACCCCCTTCCCGGGGATCACCTCTATACCCCCCTTCCCGGGGATCACCTCTATACCCCCCTTCCCGGGGATCACCTCTACACCCCCCTTCCCGGGGATCACCTCTACACCCCCCTTCCCGGGGATCACCTCTACACCCCCCTTCCCGGGGATCACCTCTACACCCCCCTTCCCGGGGATCACCTCTACACCCCCCTTCCCGGGGATCACCTCTACACCCCCCTTCCCGGGGATCACCTCTACACCCCCCTTCCCGGGGATCACCTCTACACCCCCCTTCCCGGGGATCACCTCTACACCCCCCTTCCCGGGGATCACCTCTACACCCCCCTTCCCGGGGATCACCTCTACACCCCCCTTCCCGGGGATCACCTCTACACCCCCCTTCCCGGGGATCACCTCTACACCCCCCTTCCCGGGGATCACCTCTACACCCCCCTTCCCGGGGATCACCTCTACACCCCCTTTCCCGGGGATCACCTCTACACCCCCTTTCCCGGGGATCACCTCTACACCCCCTTTCCCGGGGATCACCTCTACACCCCCAGACCGAAACACTGAGAGTATTTGGCTACATTGGATACAATGTATGGGAAGTGATTGTATCCAATCACTTCCCATACATTGGCCAACTTTTGGATGACATTCCCAGTTCCCCAATGCTGCCGCTGGATCTATATATGTTATCCTGGCCTTCTGTACACCGATACCCAGTGATGATGATTTTTAAAATTTTTTGGGCCCTGTGACTTGATATATGTCCCCTGAAGTGGACCTGATCTGCTCAGATCAACTTTACAATGAAGTTCCCAATACTGTCTCCAGGTATTATCCTGACCTAATTCCAAGTGATCTGTAGATCTGTCCCTGGAAGTGGACCTGAAGCATTCTGATCAAGGTGACCATTATATGCCCCATTTTGTGGCCCCGCAGGATCTGATATAGCAGTGTTTTTTTTTTCTCTATATAATTATTGGCCACACACTTACTTCCCAATAAGGAAGAATAGTTCTGTCATAAAAGCTCATTTACGGGGGGGAGACCTGGAAAACAACCAAATGTCCTGGGCTGGCAGATGGGCTTCTCGGTACCTACAGGTTTGTGTTATGCTGTTCCCCAATACTAGTTTCATTATATACAGCTTATTTCTATCTAAAGTCAAAACTTTTTCTTTAAGTTTTTGTTTGAGTGGGGAGATTGCAAGAGTCGTTTTTCTATTGCTGTCCGTGTCCCTACTAAAGAGTCACTCTCTGTTTGTCCTGATGACCATTGCCAGTGGGACTGGAATTGATAAAAATCCAAAATTCTGAATTGTTACCAAAATGAGAATGGAGAGGAAATCTTCCAGTGGGGGGCGCTGTCTAGAAGAGGGTTTTCCCCACCTTGCAGAGATCTCTTACCTCTTGTTGTGTCTCGGAAACAGGAAGTGAGGTTAAATCCCCCCAAAAGTAAAAAAAAACTTGACAAGGGTCATTCATCTTTCTCCACTCTATTCAAAATGAAGAAACAGTTTTTGCCTTTTAACATTATTCTCCTCCTGAGTGATTTGATTTTCAGACCCAGTTTTTGTATATCTGTCCTGATAGTAAACCTCCGCTCTGCTAGCCCCACGTGCTATTTAAAAAAAAAAAGTATTCTATCTGCTAAATAAACCGTAAGGGGGGTATTATTTATTTGTTATTGTTTATTATTATTATTTATTTAGCATTAGCGATACCATGTCCTGTTAGAGGTTTGCAGTTCTGTTCTGAAGTTTTTCCTTTGGTTGGCGTAGTGGCTGTGTGGTTTGTTGCAGGCATTTCATCTTTTCATGGAAGTTTGAAGGCACTTTATTGCGTGACATTCCCAGTGTTCTCCATGTGGGCTGTAATGGATACAAGCGTGGCTTAAGCCTACCCCCCCCCCCCCCCCTCTTGATGTGTAGTCAAGTCCTTAATAAAGTAATGAGCGGTGTTGTGGCCTTGAGGTTCTGATTAATTCAGAACAATTTATTTTCTGGTAGATCCTGCGAGGACGCCTTATAACGTGGTGGCTTTAATAATGTTGTGCTTAGCCTAACGCCGCATTGTGCGCATTCTTGATTATCAAAGTATGCAGTGTGTTCCAGTGGAAGAGGATACTACACCCCCGCCAAGCTAAATATTTTCTGAAAGGTCGTTCTCACCTACCCCACTATGGGAAATGAGAGGCATCAATTTGCAGGGAGGCTTTCATGTCCTGTGCAATCCAAAGCTTGCTCTGTGTCCCAGCAGGGGGGGGGGCTCTGGATGCAACCCCCAAGTGTCACGCTTTTGAAATGAAGTTAACCGGACACCAATGGTCTATTTAATTGGGGGTCAGATGTAGGTAAATTATCTCATTGTCTCGGTCTTTACTCAGCAGGCTTGTATTGGAGCTAAGAAAAGTGGAGACGTTGTCCATAGCAACCTGATTCCTTTTGTGGCGTTTTAATTATTATTTTTTTTTCTGGTGTGAGAGATCAGCAATGCTTTACTGATCCATTGCATTACGGTGCGTCGCCGCAACAAGTGTGGTGGTGCACTGGGCTTCCGTACACCAGAAAAAAGATACTGCAGGTGGATCAATGTGCGTTTTTGGCCCCATAGACCTCAATGGCAGTGCATTAAACATGCAAACGTGTGCACTAATTCTGGCAGCCAGCTCATTTTTGAATAGTGCATATTGTAAAAGGCTTACACTTCTTCTTTTTTTTTTCTCTTTATTGTGTTGTCGTGCGCTAAATATACATCTTGGGGTGCAATTTTAAAACAAATCGCACTACAGCGCAACAAATGTACCTGCAATGCAGAAGTCTTTTAAAGCAAAAGTGTTAAAAGCGCAGTTCACTGGAGCCTATAGTGCTTTTTATGGGAACCCCTTTGTAAGTTTTACTGATTTGGGACCCCCTTCATAACCCTCACAGAATGTGTTCTCATACCCTGGGGCCACAGAATAGTCAAAGCATGCTAGCTGGCCTCAAGTTGCTAGGAGCAACAGCAGTATTTTGCGTTCTCTTCTATGGAGAAGCTGCAGTGTGACCTATCGCAGCTCTCATGCTGTCTGCAGGCGAGGGGCAAAGTGGGCCTCAACTGTATAGTATTTCATGAGAATTGGTGAAATAGTTCTTGCTGCCCTCATCCGCAAATGTCTGTGAACTTGTACCTATAAAAGTGTTCAAACATCTGGATATATTGGACACATTCACTGGTATGCTGGGGAAGAGAGCCTTTGGCCCACCTGTTGTGAATAATTTCTCTTGAAAAATTCTACAGGGCGACAGGGTATGGCGTAAGTCATGTTGAAAAGGAGGAAAATGGATCCCAGATGGCCATTTACTTGTAATAGAAACTTGCAGTTCCGGAGGAGTTATGGGCTGCAGTCTAAAGTGGATTCTTCCCTTAATGCACACTTAATGATTCACAATAAACTTTATGAAGCCAAGAGCAAAAACACATTTTCACCACTGCATTTTGTGTATGTTTTTCACCCTGCGTGGTTCTGCCGCAGTGTACAGGCCGCAGCCTTTTCTCAGCAAATATTTATAAATGAAATGTCATTTTGTTTTTGGCATATATTATTGGCTGTAGCCACAATGGCGGATGATACGAGTCACAGGGATGTATCCTTTTGCCTGAGGCTCCACAAACGGGGAACAATTTGTGTATGCTGTATAATGGCCAAGCACAGAAAATGAATGCTGTGGGGCCTATTTACAAAGTCTATTTCACTTTCTGCCAACCTCCATTTAAAAATCTTCCCTGTAGGAGGCAGATGAAACATTATTTTTTGCTCTGCGTTGCAAAGTGTTGCTAGTAGTAGATGTCTTGGGGCCCTAGGGCACTTGTGAGTGATGTACACAAGAAAAACGGGTCATAACTAAAGAAATTGTTGTTTTAAGGGGAGTCACAAGACTCTCTAGTTGCTATGGCATAAATCTCCAGTTCTCTTATATACAGCCCCTTTTTGGTGGAAATGCGCAGTCCAATGGTTGCGTAATATTTAGACCAAAGGGGTTATTGGCTACAAATTATGTCATTGGTTAGTAGTAAACTGGGGTTTCCCTGTACAACAAGCCATTGCCTTTCATTCAGCATACATCAGAGACCACTACTGCAAACCACACAGATGCTTTGTTGTGTTAAGCCTTTTATTTAAATAGGTGTGTCTCTGGCGCTTTCATACAACTGTGATAACGTTGGGACACTGTTCCCTCTAAATTAGGGAAATGTTTCATCATGCATCTCATGAGTCATTCTTCACTAACATGTAATTTCTTTTTATCAGACAGTTGTCACAACTTCTGGCAGCCATGAGTTCTGCTGGGGTGCTGACCTGCATGCCAGACTCGGGACGAATCTTCAGGGAGACTTCTATACGCCCACCAGTGCCAGGCCAGGAGACCAAGAATTATAAGGTAAGCTTTTATTACTCCTAAGAGATAATGCCCTTATCACCCAATGTAGACATTCACCAACTATATTTGGGCCTGCTCTGAACAACCCATCTTCTATCTAGCACAGCCTTTCGCAACATTCTCAACAGAGGAGCCCTTGAAATAACTTTCTGGTCTCAGGGAGCCCCCTGCTAAAAATGACTGACTATATCTACAACTCGTGGTACATTTAGTGTGATGGTTAGTAGGAGGAATGCTCCTTACACTTGTGGTCATTGGAAATATTACGCCCTTACAGATGGCTTAAAAAGATAAGTGTGAACTTATCTAAGAGGTAGAACGTGCTCAAGGAACCCCTAGTAACCTCTGGAGGAACCCTAGGGTTCCATGGAAGTCTGGTTGAGAACCACTGAGCTAGCATGATATCAATGCTTGTTACAAAATTGTTAACTTCAGTCATAATCTAAACCCACTTGGCCAGCTTTCTAAGGCAAGAAGAGTAATTCCATTTCTTTTCTATAAATCGGATTTATTTATATAGAGCATATAGGCCTCATGTAAAGATTAGCACTAGTTGCCGTGCCCGTAGAACCTAACCAGCATGAAGAATTGATGATCTAAATACAGCCAAAACTTTCTTCTGATGCTTTTATAATTGAGGTCTGTCTGTAAGTACTTGATAAACCTTGCCACAGAGTACCATGCTAACCAATTTATTTTTCTTCTTTCAATTAAGACCGAAAAATTCAGTATGGAACCACAATATTTTGAGCAACAAATGAAGCACAAGGAAGAGCCCCTTAGGGAGGCTGAAGGTTGTGTTGCCAATGACACTCGTTTCTCTCGGTGGGGAAGATCCCTCAATCTTTTGTTGGATGATCAAGATGGTGCTACACTCTTTCGGATGTATCTGGAAGGGCAGGGCTTGGTGGATCTTCTAAGCTTTTGGTTTGCATGCAATGGCTTTAGAGCCATGGACCCAGCAGAACCCAAGACTTCAAAGACAGCCAAAGCCATATACCGTTGGTATGTACAAAATAGCCAAGCTGTTTCAGGACGTTTAAAGCCAGCTACAAGGGCCCAAGTGAAGGAATGTGTTAAGAACCAACAGCTGAATAGGACTTTGTTTGACCAAGCTCAGCAGGAGATTCAGAGGGCCATGGAGCAAGAGGCCTTTCCTTCCTTTTTGCAGTCTGACATATGCAAGGAATACGCTCATGCTGTGGATAGTCCCACTCCGGATAGCCCTGGACCTGGTCTCCCTACTCTGACTGAGGATGAGGAATTTGGTGGGTTCCACCACTATAATGTTGGTTCGGGAGGAATGGGGAAACTAAACCGTGCCTTCTCACGTTTGCCACCTAGAAACCAAAGGTGAGTCTCAGGAAACTAACCAGTTTCTTTAATGGTGTCATTTACCCCATGTTCGTTTTTTGCATTTTTAATAGGATATTTTTTTTTTTTTTAGTTAATGATGGGTTAATTTTTTTTTTTTTTTTTTCTTCTTCTTCTTCTTCTTTACTTCAAGCTATTTTGTTTGTTCTCTGGCACTTTTTCTTCATTTTCTTTGTTCCTCCCCTCCTTGTGTTAAAGGTTAACTTAGCTGTTATTCCTTTCCCTGAGCTCACATATCTTTGATGTGAACAAAATCTCTCCCTGCTCCAGAGATCAAAGAACCATATCCATGAAGCGGCCTTTTTTTTTTTTTTTTTTTTCTCCCTCTATGCTTCCCCCTCCCTCCCAAGATGCCTTACTGTTTCAAAGCCTTCTTATCTTATAATGACTTTTTTTTTAAATAACAGTTATTCTTTTTTATGGCTTATGTTGGATTAGATAGTAAATCTGTTAGACGCATCAGTTTGGAAGATATATTTGAGCTACAGCCTTTTTTTTATTTTTTTTTTTTTTTTTGGTTTGTCCAAACTTCTTCCTATTAAAAATAAAATGGCAGCAAACAGCCAAGTTCCCTTTTGAGAGAATTTATTTTTTTTGCATGATGCTCAACCAAGAAAGAGGATTTGATATTGTATTGACACATTACTGTCGTTAGTATAACAGCTTACAGTAATGTGAAACCATGCTAGAGAAATTCCAGAAGAAAGAGTTCATGTGGCAGAAGATTTTACAGATAACGTCTTAAATTAGACTTTGGTAGAAACCTACTTTTTGGTGCACATACCAGTTGCCCTACATGCAAGTCAAGTTGGCATTTTCTCTAAGACTACTGGTCTTTCCAGGAAGTGGGGTACAACTTTAAGTAGAACATTGTGAAGGCCATTGAGCTCTCTCTTGTCATTGGATGTGTATGTTCCCTTATTTGTGGACCTTACTGGACTCGCTAGATTCCATTTTTGTAAACATTTTTAAATGTAACAAAATGGTGGCACTTGTTAAGGACCACTTTAAAGTGACTTGTGTCATGGAGGTAAAACCTGTTAAAAATGTCACCTGGTGCCCATTCCTTTGATCTTTGCTCCCCTACAGAGCAACAGCCTCTTTGCAACTGACACACTTCCTCGTGTGTTGAAAGCCCACACATCGCATTTGTGGCTTCTTCTGCTGGCTCTTGTACCACTATGGAACATAATAGTGATGAAGGGATCTGCAGAAGAAACCCCAGTGCAAAGCTTGGGCATCGACACTCTCGAAAGTGTCAAATGTGCAGATTATTTAAGTGGCCATGGCTCTTGTCACAAGCAGATTGGAGGAGTGGGTGGCAGTACTGAAAGTTTAAATAGTCTTCTTTTGGCCTTGCTTTTTTGATATTTTCTTTGAAAATTTTGCAATAGAATTGCAACAAAACCTTTTATCTCCTCTTCAAAATGTCTTCATCAGTTGCCTTTTTCAAGCAAAATTTTCTAGTATTTAATCTATTTAAATCTATATCTTTTTACAGATCCCATCTGCGGAAGACTGAACCAGCCTACCAGTACTTTGCCCCTGCAGCAAGTATCAATGACAGTGAGATTTCAAGCGATGCCCTAACAGAAGACAGCATGTCTATAACAGACGGTAGTGTGTAAGTATTTGATCTTTACATAACATGCCAAGGTCAAATGCATATTTCTTTGCCTTGACCTGACTTTCTTTAGCGATTTGAAGGAATATTTAGGTCTATCATTTCCAATATTAAATGCTTTGATCTAGTATGTGTGAGCTCTAAAAAAACAAATAACATGAGGGGAAATGGTAGCATCCCAAAAGGAAATGCAGGAGTTAGAAGAGAAATAATAATTCCACATGCTTGGACACGTTTAGATTTCTTTGGCAGGTGGTCATGCAGGCCTCTGTTCTTTCAACATGTAGACTGCCAGAGGGTACAGGTCAAGAAACACATGGCCTCTTGCTTTTTATTTTCCTATTGTTGAAGACAATGCATGGAATTTTGTTGCTCACTGCAATGAAACTGCCAAGTGCATTGCTCCCATAAGTGGTGTGTGTGTGTGTGTGTGTGTGTGTGTGTGTGTTTTTGGCACCTTTACAGCTGTAAGAACCCATCATATTTTGTTCCTTGCATCATTTTGATGTGTACACTGGACACACCGGTGATGTCAGAATAGAAGTCTCTTTAGTCCTCTTTAGTAATGTTCTCAATTAAAATTGGTAAACGTGAACTCCCAGGCAGACATAGACCCAAATTAATTTAAGCTCTTTAATAATTATATGCATGTTGATATGTAAGCAACGTAATTACCTAAATTGTATTTGATACAGCCTCCTGCAATTCTTGTACAGCAGAAGTTAGACTGGAAAAGGGATTAGAAGTATTAAAAGCTATATTGTAGTGCTCATGTGAGACCTGTTGATAGGAGAAGGGAGCAGAGGGGCAGGGATAAGCTCATCAATCTACTGCTTCTCCATTCCAGTAATAGACTAGGGGAGGGACAAGACTTATATTGGCATACACGAAGCAAATTTAATTCATTCAACCACGGGTCGCAGGAATGACATTCGCTTGATTTCTCCCCCCCCCCCCATCAACAGTGATGCAAGAATTCCTCCTGCCTGGGGGCGGGGGAAGCCGTCCCCACTGGGAGAAGGCAGTGTTTATTGCCAGTGATATGCGCAGTTAAAATACGGCATGCTGGTTGTACCCAAGTTGATTGCTCAGCTTGGTACATTCAGCCTGCCCATGCACTGTTCGAATCTCGGCCGATTTGAACTCTGTATGGCCTGTCTAAGTGTTGCTTATCTGTAGCACAGAATTTTTTTTTTTTTTTTTTTTTTTTTTTTTTTTTTTTTTATTTGTAGGTGTTTTAAGTAAACTCTAGCTAAATTGTTAGTCAGTACGTGTTGGTTATTTTTTTTTTTTTATCTTACTAACAGAGATGGAATTCCACCCTACCGCTCCAAAAAGCAAAGGGAAATCCATAGGAGTGTCAGTGCCAATGGACAAGTGCCTCTGCCTTTTATTCCTGTAAGTATTTTGTCAAGTGTCTGCATAGGCAATGCAAAATGAAAACTAATAATGAATGTCCCTTCTGTGCTGGCTTAGTCCTAATATTCTCAGCCCTTGATAATGTTGGTGTTCAATGGCCCATGGTTTTGGTACGGTTTTAATTGGCACGTATACTGTTTTCGAGTAATCTATCAATGACATGTTTTCTTGCTTATGCCACACGCTTTGGTTCAGGCACACCAGAACAAAATCTGGTGGCCTAAAAAAAAACCAGATGGCTGTATACACAATTGCCTATATGAGGTTTAAACTTGTCCACCTATATTAGTCTCTCTATCGTGAGAAAGAATGGAGGCTGCCATTGCAAACCTCCTTCTGAAAATGCTAGATGCCTAGCTTTGTCTGACTTTGGTATGTTAGGTTCACAGTCCTAGAACATTCATGGTGTAAATGAGTGTCAGAACCATTTCTCTTTATGGTCAGCAAATGTCAAGGAACTAGCATTCTTAAAGGAGAATTCATAATTGGCAGCTTTTTGGTTAACAATAACAAATATGTTATACATGCTTGCTCTGTAAAATGGTTTTGCACAGAGCAGCCCGGATCCTCCCCTTCTTGGGTCCTTCTTTGGAGCTTCTGGCCCCTCCCTCCTGTTGACCAAGCAGCCTGCTTTTGAGGGCACCCGAGCCACAGCTCTGTGTGTTTTTAGACATGGAGCTGCAGCCCAGCCCCACCCCCTTTCTCTCTTCATTGGCTGGCTGGCTGACTTTGACAGCAGCGGGAGCCATTGGCGCCACACTGCTGTCTCAGCCAATGGGAAGAGGAGTCCCTGGCAGTCAAAACACTGCTGCAACATCGCGGTATCTAGATGGGGCTCAGGCAAGTATTAGGGGGGTTGCTGCACACAGAAGGCTTTTTACCTTTTAATGCATAGACTGCATTAAGATAAAAAAGAACTTCTGCCTTTACAACCACTTTAAGCTCACACTACAGTGTTTTAAACTCTACATGTTCTGTCCACATTAACACTTTAGTATGTATTGGGCGGGTTATGAAGTCCATAGATTGGTCATCTGTCTTTTTTTTTTTTTTTTTTTTTTTTTTTTTTGTTGAACCCAAAAAAAAAAAAACCCATATTTAGTCTTCAGTCATTAATATTATGTAGGCATACCAAAGTCAACTGCCTGAACTCAAGAGACCGTTTCCTAGCTTTTATAATGTGCATTCTGGGAGGTTAGGCAGCTGTCAATGTCAGGTAACCCTTTAAAGCTGAAATTTGATTTGCATGGACAGGCTGGTTGCACACAAGTCAGACATTCTCTTCTTGATCAGCGTCACAGGCTGTAGTGCAGCAGAGAGGATCCCTCCAACCAGATTGAATGTGTGGCTGGGGGAATTGAGTCATTTTTGCATAAGCCCATCCAGAATGATTCTGAATGCAAATACCTGCTTTATATGCCAGATCCTATCGGCACCACAGCAGCAGTTCGCTTGGTTACTTTTTGGACCTCAATGGGTCCACTCCTACTTATGTGCTTTGTACAATTGCCAGTCATTTGGAGTTGCTCTGCAACAGCAATCTGTTGGGCATCTAAAAACTGTCAAGTCTGAAAAAAAAATTACCCAGTTTAATGAGGCCAAGCGCAGGGTGCAGTAATCCATGGCAGTAATCGGAATTTGTTTTCCTGCCACCTGACCTTGGTTTACAAATGACTTGGCTTAGGGTTGATACACTTCACTTTTGCACCGTGTTCCTGAATAAGCCTATTGTGGGCATATTTAGTAACGAAATGCAAGGAAGACTTCAGATTTTTAGAATGCAATATCCTATGGCAAACTGTCAGATTTGAGTTTGTCATCTGACCACTGAAAAACAAATTCTGATTGGTTGCTGTGATTTAGCTACTTTGTACCACCTTGGCCTTCTTTTATATAAGCATATTGCTTGTCTGTGTTTATTATTATAGCAGCCAGATTTTTTTTTTTCCTCCCTGAACATTCTCTTTTCTTACAGAGAACCTTGCGCCCACCAGCTGAAATGATGCCAACAAACCCTGCAGAATTTGCTGCAAAACTAATGCAAGCTTTGGAAAAAGTTAAAAAACAAAGAGACGCAGAAGAAAAGCTGGAGGAAAAGCTGCAGAGGTTGAAAGAGGTAAAAAACTTAGACACCTTCCAGGAGGGAGGCAGTAGTTTATCGGCACTAGCGGAAAAATGTCTGTGATCGTAGCGTACACCTGGCATTATGACAGGTGACAAGTTCAGGCATGCAAATTGTAGAATACCACTGGAGTTGCCTTTGGCAAGGTTCTGCCCTAAAGATACAGGAGTAGCTTTAATTACTTTATACTCTTCAAAAGGCAGGCTAAAGACTGACGGTGTGGCTTGGTTGTACTATGAAAGAAAATTTGGGGCTGGAATGTTAAAAGAAAACAATATTTTGAGAAAAATGTGTTTTTTATCCTAACAGGAAGAAGAGAAAGCGGAATATGATATCCCTCCGTCTAACGACAACGTGCCAGCTGCTTCCTTTGAGGATGACCCACAGTCTATACTGGATGACCACGTATCAAGGGTCTTGAAGACGCCAGCAAATCTGTCGCCTAGATCTCAATCCCCCTTCATACAAAGAAAAGCCAAAGGTCAAGCATCATTTGGCAAAGGTCAAAGCTTAACTTCCTGTCACTTGAGGCCAAAAGCTCCCCCAGGAATGGAGGCACCTGTCACACAGAATGTAGAGCAACGCAGTTCTGTGAGGTATGTATGCCCATGCCAGTGGGGGGGTCTAGTGTCTTGTGTGTTTGAATTAGAATATCTTTTTGATGCTTATGAGCACCTAATACAGCCCCATACTTGACATTCTCTCATGCATTGTCGGTGCCTATAGATGCCACTAAATCATGCAGATCATCACTACTGCTGTACATAGCTCCCAATTTTTTTTTTTTTTTTTTTTTTTTCTGTACACTTACATTATGTGCTTCTTTAGTTCCCAGGGTACAAGAAGTTCCAGAAAGCCAGAAGGCTGTGCAACAGCACAGAAGCCGGAGGAAGGTCAATCCTCGGTTGGGCTGACCACACCACTTTCTGCCGAGCAGGAAATGGAACGCAGCCATAGTGTCTTGCAGTGGGTTCTTGACAGTGCCAAAATGATGAAGAAACATAATCGGGATGCTACCACCAAGTAAGTTATGCAGTTGGTAAATGTTTGCTACAAGTGCAGAACCTGAAAAATACATTGCATACGCTTATTATATGACTTCCATGTCATAGTGGTTGAAACCGATTGACTGCTGAAAGTCTATTTGCTAACAGAAATTCCTTTTTTCTACAGTGTAAACCACTGTCCAGAGATAAAGAGGACCACACACCGTACAGCATCCCAACCAGCGCATCTGTTCCTGCAGGATACCTCTATGCCACCTCTTAATGCTCCGAATACCCTCGACCAGCTGGAAGAAGCTCGCAGACGCCTAGTTGAGGAAAAAAGAGTTCCAAAACTTCATAAAAACAGGTAAAGTTCATTAGAATTGTGAAATGGCATTGTTCATGTTCGCCCCTGGTTTCTGCATGTCTTTGATACTCCACAGCATGATCTTCCTGCTGTGATTGCAGATTGGTGTACACAGCACAGACTTTTCCTTGAAAGCATGGATCATTCTGTTGGCTTTATAGTGTGTGTGTGTGTGTGTGTGTGTGTGTGTTGGTGGGGGGGGGGAATCCACTGAACATTTGGGTGGATCTCATTCTGTTGAATTTGCTTCTGACTCCACATCCCACTGAGGCTCTGTGGTGAAGTTTCCCACAATAATTTGAGTGTCTGCTCCTTTCCTAAAGCCACAATGAAGGCATGTCACTCTCTGAAAGTTGGATTTCCCTATAATACTTGGTCTTGGCTTTGCAACAGATGTGACAGCAGGGTGGAATCGGACATTCTGTTGGTGTGTGGGTTTTTTGGTTTTTTTTTTTTTGTTTTTTTAGCCAGGTACAAGATAGATTTTAAAAAAAATAGATATTTGAAAAATCAGCTAAAGCTGGATACCTTGCATTTAGGAAGTGATATCATTATTGCACACTAAGCATCCTGCCATGCATGTAAATCAAATAACGTAAATCTTGCCTAGCTGCTTAGGCTGAAGTTTTAATACTGTCTGCTTGTACTCCAGGTGTGCGCAGTCTGCAACGCTGAAAGAAAAAAGCAAAGCTGGTGAGAGCGTCTCCTCCTCTGGCTTCTCCACACTGAAACTCTCTGAAGAGTAAGTACTTTGTGATCTTGTGTCACTTCTTCACTGTAGCAGTTGTCACTGTTTTGCAGAAGCTTAGAAATACGCATGTGTCTGTGGTGGTGGTTTTTTATATATTGTGTGCTTGTGTTCTTTCCGCTGAGCTCCATTCCCTCCTTGGTTCTTGGCTTTGAAATGCAGGGGTGGTCAGACTGTTAAGCACAAGGCAGTACAATGCGTATATTGCTGACATCAAGCATATTTCGTTGGTGGCTTTCTCTGTAGCACTCAGTGATTGTAAAGTGGTTTGTGGTGTTATATTTTTTCCTTTAATGCATTAAAGGGGGGGAAAAAAAAAAACCTTATGAATTTAGAACAACTTAAAATGAACCTGTTTGGTGAAAAATATTATTCTTATACGCTAATCTCTTTGTTGCAAGCAAATCCTCAAACATGCAATCCTTGTCATGTGGGCACCTGCAGAGCCAATAAAAGGGCATTGCATGGAGTCGGAGCTCACTACAGGCAGGAGTAGGCCTTCTGGCTGCAAGTGCCAGGTGATGGGGGGGGGGGGGGGCTCCTAGAATGTCTTTTCATGACAAGTACCCTACTCTTTGAAGTTCAGCATAGGAAGAAGTGATCATCACTACTTTTCCTGACAGTTAATGAGCCTCATTTAATGAACCCAAATTATAGTGCAGGCAGCGGTACAGTGCCCTAGAGGCAATTTAAACACATGTGAGCTGCAGGTGTACTCTCTCTTCTTCCTTTTTTTTTTTTTTTTTTTTTTTTTCAAACTTGATAATTTTATGTTTTTTATAGGCTGAAGTCCGCTAAAAAGTTGAGCAGCGATCAAGGGCAAGGAGGTTTAGCGATCGTTTACTACTTCTGTGGCGAAAGAATCCCTTACATGATTCGAACAAAGGAGCCAAGCTTGACTTTGCAAGAATTTAAAGAGCTGCTGAGCAAGAAGGGAAGCTACAAGTAAGTACTGAGGATTTTTTTTTTTTATGAGGGTTAAATGTTAATACAGTAGAACTAAGGGAAAATCAAGGCATTAAAGCGGATCTTCACTGCATGTGAGCACCAAAAACGCTACTTGGTTTTTTTTTTTTTTTTTTGTAATATTCAAAGGAAACTCTTCCATTCATCCATGTCTCCATGCTTTGTTGAGAAATGACTGACAAACATTCCCCTAGTATTTCTGGCTGTGGCTATCTTGAGTAAGGGCAAACGATTAATGTAGAACTTCCTGGAATCCATTTGCACTTGGCTCAGGCACACATGCAGGAGTGTGCTTAGCTGAGAAAGCCCCTCCCCCTCCTGAAGCCTCCTGGAATGTATGACATTTACAGAGGTAAAACACCAGGAAGTAACTGAAGAAATGTAAAAAAAAAAAAGTTTAGGATAGTAAATGGGAAAGTAGATCGTATCTATTTACTAATGCTAGCAGCATGAGGATTAAAAATTGGGAGAGTGGCTCCACTTTAATCTATTGCAACCAACTGTAAACTTTTCTTTTGAGTGGAATGTTAAAAAGCTGACTGATTTTTGATGTGGACTACTGTACACTGATTTCAGAGTAACCCCCTACTTATCATTTTCAGATATTACTTTAAAAAGGAGAGCCAGGAGTTTGAATGCAACGCTGTATTCCAAGAGATCTCCGAGGAGGATGCCGTACTTCCACTCTACGAAGAAAAGATTATCTGCAAGGTGGAGAGAGCATGTTGAATGTACACTTGACACAAGTGAATAGCATCTTAGTGCTGCTTGTAGAAATAAAGTCTTCCTGGATGATGGGACAGAGCAGCAAGATGGAAGTGGAGAAGGACAAAAATGGATAAAGCAATGATTTTAAGAGATTGAACCACCTTGCATGTGGAAGTATAAATGGAATGCTGGCCTAGAGAAAGGGACAAAGAAAGTTGTCCATTGGGTTGTTGCGCAGGGATGCAGTATGTGAAGCAGAAGTTTTTGATAATGCTGTGGATAACCATACCGAATTCTGCTTTTAACAAAAACTGAACTTTATATGGAAGTGGAAGCAGGTTTTCCAGGTGCAAAAAGTGAAAATCCTCACTTTCTGAATGTTTAAGGCCACGAAGTATATTCAGGTACATTTTATGTACATCAGTGTATTTATATAGCACATAGCTCTTCTTCTTTTTTTTTTTTTTTTTTTTTTTTTATTTATGGACCGGAGGGGACTTTGCCATATAACATAGAGCATTGCCTGCTATGTTGTGAATTACCACTACAAAATCCAACATTGCAAGTCTATGGATAGTCAAACACCCTTACTACAGAACACGAAGAGCTGATTGTCATTGGTCAGTTGTCTTTCATGGAATGAGGTCAGAACCTGGACCATTCAGAGCGAAAAAAAAAAAAAAAATCAACATGCCATCAGTTTGAAGAGTAAAAGCTTTCCTGTATATTCAGCTAATGCTGAATATTGATGATTTTATGGATGACAGCTACTTTTAGGATACACGTTTTCTATTTCTGGTCATCAAGCTATGCAAAACAGTTGATCCAAATGCTGCTAATTCAGTTTGCTGCTGGCATTCTTGTCTTGTTTGTAAAGCAAGAATTCACAGCCAATACTGATCAGAGGGATGTTGCCATCTGACATTTTTACTTTAAGTCTATTTTGAAATACCTTTTTTTTTTTTTTTTTTTTTTTTTTTTTTTTTATAGCTGAATTTACATTGTGGTACTAGTTTTTAATATAGAGGTAAACTGACCCTCTGTGTTTGCAATCGGGGGGTCTCATCACTTTCTCCTTAGATTTGTTCTGTTTTAGGAACAGATTGGACTGTTTATGTGATAGTCTTTTTGGATCCAGCATGAAGGTCCCATCAGAATGCTTTTTGCAGGGCTCACTATGATCCTGTTGAGCGAAGTATATGGACAAGTATAACTGAAGCCATAGCGACTAATTCTTATACTCTGTTTTAAGGGTTTGTTTTCTCCCTTAACTTAAAGGGTTTGATTGCCTTCTGTACATACTGTAAAAGCACAAAAACTAAAACATGCCTTTTTATTTAAGCAATAATAGAAAACTGGGCATTTAGTAGGCGTTTTAAGCCTCTTGCATATTTAGACGCCCTGTTTAAAGTCTGTACTTAACTTTATCATCCAGATATAAAGGATAAACTTGTACCAGGCTGTCCATCTAAAGTCCTGGCTGTATCCAGACAAGAACACTGGGGTTGATTTACTAAAACTGGAGCGTGCAAAATCTGGTGCAGCTCTGCATAGAAACCAAATACTATAATTATTATTTTTTTTTTTTTTTTTCGTCAAAGCTTAATTGAACAAGCTGAAGTTTAGAAACTGGCTACCATGCAGAGCTGCACCAGATTTTGCGCTCTACAATTTTAGTAAACAACCCTGTTACAGAAATATGGATTTTGCTTACTGAGACTCAGTGGGATCCATTAATTCATTAGGGTAAAGAAGTTCCTATTGTCATAAATGGTATAATACTTGGGAGGATCGGGCCATCATGGACTGAGTTGGACAGTACAGGCGGTCCCCAGGTTACAAACGAGATGAGGTCTGTAGGTTTGTTCTTAAGTTGAATCTGATTGTACGATGGAACAGGTACTTTTTTTTTTTTTTTTTTTTTTTTTTTTTTTTTTTTTTTTTGTGTAGCTCCAGCCAGAACTATTTTTAAGCTTTTTGGAAGGGTTATCACCCCTGTAACATTTTGTTTTGCTGTGTGTGCCCCAGTTCAGAAGATTTCACCTCACTTTCTGTCCCAATGACAATTTAGATTTTGAAAATTTTGGGTTGTTGTGGAAACAAGCATTGGTGATAAAAGCTCAGTGGAGACACCTTTTCCCATAACTCTTACAGGAGAGAATTTCCCTTCCTAGGGGTAGATTTCCTCTCGCTTCCTGTGCCCCTCCGTTTGTAAGTAGGAGTCGTTTGTAAGTCAGATGTTTGTAACTAGGGGACCGCCTGTACTGGTGTAGTAGGTAAAACTTTAATGCTAGGTTCATGCTTATGTGCGTAGCTTTGGATGCAGGAATCAAACGCACTGCTTTGTAAAACTGCACGGAGCTGCCATTCATTCTGAATGGCACCCCATGCATGTAAAATTGCATGATCAAAAAGACCATGTGATTTCCCTGCAGCCCTGGTTTGTTGGGAGGGGGGGTTTGCAGAAGCACAGCAAGGGCAGCCCATCACTTGATTGGGCTGTCATGCCTGCTCAAATGCAGCTTGCAAAAACGCATAGGTGTGAACCTAATATCAGACCTCATTCACACAGGTGTGCAATTATATGTGGTTTTAGGCCTTTTTTTTTTTTTTTTCTAAAAACCTTTAAATGCACCTGATGACTGTAAAGTGTTACTAAACCCACAACAGTAAAATCAGTCTGGATATGTAGTAAAGCATGCTTGTTATACTCGCTGTGGAACCTAAGGGGTTAATCCTCTGCATTGTGTTAAAAAAAAAAAAAAAAAGCTGTTTAAAGCCTGTCTTCTCTGATCCTCCCCTTATTCCGCTGCCCCCGAACCATCTCATAAGACAGAGCCTTTAGAATCATTCTGCACATGCTCAGTTTGGTGTGTATTGTTAGGGTTTTTTTTGGGGGGAGAGTGCATTTGATCAGCACTGTCCAGACAGGGGGTCAGGGGTCCTGCAGCATCACGGGACAATAGGAAAGTCAGAGTAGAATGAACTCTTACAAGCTTTAACCAGATACTGATAGCCACAAGACTGCTATATACAGCTGATAAGAAAACGTATTTAGCCGTTTATATTTACTAAAATAATTGCATTTCCATGTTCTGTGTACTGTGTGGGAGACCAGATATAGTGAATTCAGGGGCCTGGGTTTAGTAACACTTTAAATGGTATCATTCACACTGTTTTTTTACTTGGCTTTACCTTGGCTGTATTAAAAAAAAAATAGAAATTCATGTGTCCAGACGCAGATCAGTTACTGTGAACGCATCTGTCTAAATGCAAGTCCATTTACCACGAGAGAACTTAGTCTGGAAAGTATAAAACTTTATTCTTTCCAGATCAAGCCCTCCTGCATTTAAATAAAACACATAGGAGGAAAGTGTGAATGAGGGTTAAAAGTGAGGTTTTGCCATTTTTCACTCTAAACCACTGAGTTCAGTGTTATGTAAATTCCCATATTAGTGGTGCCTGGTGGACCGTTCACCTAATGTGGAAGGTCTGCAGTTTTTTGGGGGTGCAGTAACATTTTAATGGTTTTTACAGTTGTGGTGTTTAATGGTGCAGCACTTGCCATGTAACCAGTGTTTCTTGCCAGATCCCTGGAGAAGGGGGGGAAATGTATTTTTAATATATTATAACTAGTTCTAGATCTGTCTATGGACACCTGAGATTCTAAACATAGTAACAACACTGTTTTTTGATTAGAACAGACTAGAACACCTTATCACAAACTGGACCAGCAGGGATTATCTGTCCTCTTCTCTTTTTTTTTTTTTTTTTTTTTTTTTTTTTTCCTCCTTTCCATTAAACTGCCACTCCAGTAATGAACTGCTCCCCCTAGATCTTGCTGTCACATGGAAAGCTGTAAAGTTTGCAAGTTTGCTGGAAGAAGGGCTGATGATGTAGAACTTCTCTCTGCATACGTTGCAATAACCAGAGCAAGAACACTAGCTGGTTTGCATATATATATATATATATATATATATATATATATATATATATATATATATATATATATATATATATTTTTCATTTAAAAGTTTTTATTGAGCACAACAGACAGGGCAAAAAAGTCCAACAACGTACATTTGTACATTAAAAATGGGGTAATGAGTACAGCAATAAAAGTATAGCTGGTTTGCCTATTCCTTGTGTGTCATGCCTAGACTAGCCATCCAGTATGCTGCACAAATCAAAGTAGACCATCAAAATTTGCCTTCTATGTTTGCATTTCCGTACTAAGCTATTTTTCCCAAAGGCTGGAAAGTGCAGTTATTCAGCGCAATAGGGTATTTAGAAATTTTCATTTTTGAAATGATGTAATTTTTCATTCTTTCACTGTCCAAATTGATAACCAATGGATTCTCCTGTTACCCCAAGATGAACTTCAGCTCAAAATGCAACTTTCTCTAGTTAAACTGCAGTTGTTCACAAACTCCAAATGTACTATTTTTAAATTTTATATAAATGCCAGCATTATGTATTTTTTTTTTTTTTTGTTTTGTGTGTTTTTTTTTTTTTTTTTTTTTTTTTTCTGGAATGTAAATGTTTTAAATATATAAAGATAACTATTTAATTCATATTAATAAAGTATTGTTCTCATCTTGGTAACACAGTTGCCAGGATACTCTATACTTGGCAACACCTGTTTTAGAGGTGTTGGGAAATAAAAGTCTTCTGTTACAGGGAAAGAAACTGAAAAAAAATACTTGTAACAGCAGATGATAATGTGGTAGCCAATCATTTGCCAGCGGTTTTATACAGTAATTCATATTTTTTATATCTAATTATATACACTTGTATAAATATAAATACATTGTTTTATATATTTCAGAGTGATTAATTAAGGTGTATAAAATTTAAAACATTTTCCTATTCTACAAAAATGTAAAAATGAGCTGAAATAAATAAAATTTATATTTTTTTTGAAACTTTGGTGTGTGGTGAATTTTCACAGGAAAGCTCCATCCTGCAATGACTGAAAAAAAGTAAGTTTGCTGCGCGCTCTATGGTGTTCTCAGCCCTGCCCAAATCTAAACTACAGAACGCCTCACCCCTATGTTATAAGTAGGTGGAATGTGTTGTATAATCCTTATGTTCCCTCTGTCCAGGGAGCAAAACAATGCTGCTCCTATGAATACAGGACAGTGAATGAGTTGTCACCCCAGGACAGAATGTGATGTCAGAATCACTAGATGAAAATGGGATGTAAAAAGAAAACAAATGCATCCATCACCTCTAAAGACCTGTAAGCTGCAAAAGAAGACACTACTTGTTCTTGGGAGATTTTCTGTGGCCTAAAGTGTATCTAAATCCATGTAGCTCTAGGTGTAGACACATGTAGTCATATGCTATACCATTAAAGTGTCACTAAACCCAAATCTTAAAAAAATAAATGCTGTATTACATACTGTTCATACTCTGTCATTATGAGCTTCGTTTTCTGTATTCTGCAAAAAAAAAACCTGGTTGATCCTGCTGCTCTCTATCTCCACCTTCTGTCCAAGTCCCCAATGCAGCTAGGGATTTTGCAGAGTAGTGTTGACAGCTCTGCACATGCTCAATTTTCAGTGTGTTTCTATGCTGAATATTTCCTCACTATCCCATCTGAAGCGGCCCATGTGACTATAGTCACACATGTGGGTGTATACACAGTGGTAAATGACAGCCCGCTCCCTCCCTCCCCTCCTCCATACCTGCTAAACACAATGGGGTTAAGATATTACATGTAGATTAATGGTGGCTTCACCTTCCCTCTTTTCAAGGACACAAGCTGGAGGGTTGTGACATCCTGTGACTGGTAGAAATCCACCCACACCATGTTGGTACCAAAAAATACATTTTTGATTTCAAATATGTTTGCCAATTTAATGGTTTATTGGTTTACAACAGCTTCAGCTTTTCTGGGAAAGCTGTCCACAAGGTTTAGGAGTATGTCTATGGGAATGTTTGACCATTCTTCTAGAAGTGCATTTGTAAGGTCAGGCACTGATGTGGACGAGAAGGCCTGGTTCAGTCTCCATGCCAATTTATCCCAAAAGTGTTCTATTGGGTTGAGGTCGGGACTCTGTGCAGGCTAGTCAAGTTCCTTCACCCCAAACTTGTTCATCGATGTCTTTATGGACCTTGCTTTTGTGGTCCAAATCATTTGGTGTGGGGTTGTTTTTCAGGAGTTGGGCGTGACCCCTTGGTTCCAGTGAAGGGAACTCTCAACTATGCTTAAGCACCAATAAGGGTGTGAAATGCATCAGATGTTTGTACCGCATTGTAGTGCGGCTGTCCCATTTTCTTCTTTCTTCATTAAAGGGAATTCTTAAGGTGTCAGCATACCAAGACATTTTCATGCTCCCAACTTTGTGGGAGCAGTTTGGGGATGCCCCCCTTGTTCCAATATGACTGCGCACCAGTGCACAAAGCAAGGTCCATAAAGACATGGATGAGTGAGTTTGGGGTGGAGGAACTTGACTGGCTTTCAGAGTCCTGACCTCAACCAGATAGAACACTTTTGGGATGCATTAAAGCGGAGACTGTGAGCCAGACCTTCTCGTCCAACATCAGTGCCTGCCCTCACAAATGTTCTTCTGGAAGAATGGTCAAACATTCCCATAGACACACGCCTAAACCTTGTGGACAGCCTTCCCAGAAGAGTTGAAGCTGCAAAGGGTGGGCCAACTCAATATTGAACCCTATGGACTAAGACCCCATACACACTATTAGATTTTCTGCAGACTTTTTTTTTTTTTTTTGACTTCACATTTACCAAAACCATATATGATTAGGTCAAACCCTAAGCGTTTAAATTTGTATGCAATCAAGCAGGCCTTTGCACTTAATGGTTTTGGTAAATCTGAAGACAAAAATCTGCAGAAAATGTAATGGTGTGTATGGGGCCTAAGACTGGGATGCCATTAAAATTCATGTTTGTCCCAATACTTTTGGTAACGTAGTGTGTGTGTGTGTGTGTGTGTGTGTGTATGTGTGTATATATATATATATATATATATATATATATATATATATATATATATATATATATAGAGATATCATGTGTAAAATTGCATTCTATTTACCCTGAAAAAAGGCTTTAAAATCAAAGAACACCAGTATAGCCCCAGTTTGCTTGCTGCTCTTATAGGGTTCAGTAAAATCCACAAGTAGCAGGCAGGGGGCGCCCCCTGCTAAAAAGTGATTGTGCTGACCACAGGGTGATGCAGGTGGGTCTTGGGGTCTTCTACATGTGCTCTAAAATTGACTTGTAAGCATACATCACATTAGTGTGTACTTTGTTGTCCAAGCATCTAATGCGGGTTAAGAATACTCAAACTGCATTGTGTATGATGGCTAACGTCCAAAACGCAGAGATCTGATGTGTGATATAGATAGATATTATATACTACTTCTGTTACAAACCCAAAATGTTACTTTTTTTTTTTTTGCTTTCCAGTTGGCACATTTTTTACTTCCTCCGGATTCTGTATTTTGCCTGCAGTTCTCCTACAGTTGTTTAAAGGAAAAATATTAACATCTTCGCAAAACAATGAAAGGCTTGGTTTAATGGCATTAAATGGAGCCTGTAATGGTAAGCTTTACTGCACAGGAGCACAAAGTCTCATTGTTATGAACTTAAGCCACTCCTTTTGTATGAGACATTATTACCCGTAAGTTTCTAAATGAGCTTTCCTCTAGCACTTTAATATTACCCTCCCCATTATATACCAGTGGATTCTGACAGCTGTCTGCTACTGAGGAATTCAAGCATTGACCTGACTGGCAGGATAAACTTCTAAAGTGCAAATGATTGTCATTACTTTTGTTTACTGGATAAGCAGCTTATGTCATAAATATTCTATATTAGCAGGTTCTTATCAATGATGGGAGTAAAATAAGAATCAATTACACCCTCCCTCAAAATCCTTTTAAATGGTGGATTGGAGATGTGTCTTGCTTGCAGTTATTACCTATAGGTACTTGACTGTTAATTAAAGGATAAATCCAAGACAGTTCCGTGTTCTGTCTGGGGTTTGTGGTTCCATGTTCTCCAGGTTATACTTGTGCTTTATTCGTTTGATATCGTCCAGAAAGTTTAATGGTTATCGCCTAAACTTCGACAAAAAATTCTATCATTTTCTCTATAGTTACTTTTAGCCCTGGTTTACACCAGTGCGGCTTTGAAACCGTGCAATTTCATGTGCAGCTTGCTGACATCTGTGCGAGTTCATTTACAGAGATGTCAATGCAAGTTGCACAGAAATAGTGAAGGAACCTGTTTCAAAGTTGCTGCGACATGAGTCGTGGTGATTTGAACTGTTCCATTGGTGGCAATGGGGTGCGACTTGTCATGCGATTTTTGAACTGTCAAATTGCACTGGTTTGAACCAAGGCTTAGAGCAGAAAGCCCAGGAAAACCACTAAATACACAAGTGTAATGCATGTACAGAAGGTTTTTTACCTTCAAAAGGATTTATTACATAGTCTGGCAAAAAAAAAAAGACACCAGTCCATTCAGTTGAACCAATAAAATGGGGGGGAAAAAAATAAATCATACGATCTTATATACACAATCCTATACCCAGAGAAAGGCAAAAAACCCCCAACAAAGCATGATCCAGTTTGCTACAGCAGGGGAAAAAATTCCTTCCTGATCCCCGAGAGGCAATCAGATATTCCCTGGATAAACTTTACTAATAAATATTAGTATCTACTTATATTATGTACATTTAGGAAAGAATCCAGGCCTCTTTTAAAGCAATCTACTGAGCTGGACAGAACCACCTCTGGAGGGAGTCTATCCCACATTTTCATAGCTTTTACTGTGAAGAAACCTTTCCGTATTTGGAGATGAAATCTCTTTTCCTCCAGACGTAAAGAGTGTCCCCTTGTCCTTGTTGATCATATCCCCCTTAACCTCCTCTTCTTACGAGAGAATAAATTCAGTTCCTCTAATCTTTCCACATAGCTGAGTGCCTCCATGCCTCTTATCAGTTTGGTTGTATTTTTGTCCATACAGTTCTGAGATTTTTCCCGCTTTACCACCCTGCACGTCCTGTGCGGTAGACCTACAGTATTATATTTGTAATGAAGCAGGCTTGAAGGCAGGCGAGGATCTCTACCTCTGAAAGATGGATGCACAGCTTATACAGATCTGTTTGGAGTGTCCATTAGAGAGAGACTCCCCGTTCACACCAGAGCAACTTGTCGCACCCTATGTCCTGTGGTCTGATGAGACCAAGATAAACTTATTTGGTTCAGATGGTGTCAAGCATTTGTGGCGTCAACCAGGTGAGGAGTACAAAGACAAGTGTGTCTTGCCTACAGTCAAGCATGGTGGTGGGAGAGTCATGGTCTGGGGCTGCATGAGTGCTGCCGGCACTGGGAAGGTGGAGGAGTGCAAGGTCTCTAACATCCACCAGCTCTGTGATGTCGTCATGGAGGAGTGGAAGAGGACTCCAGTGGCAACCTGTGAAGCTCTGGTGAACTCCATGCCCAAGAGGGTTAAGGCAGTGCTGGAAAATAATGATGGCCACACAAAATATTCACACTTTGAGTCCAATTTGGACATTTTCACTTAGGGGTGTACTCACTTTTGTTGCCAGCAGTTTAGACATTAATGGCTGTGTGTTGAGTTATTTTGAGGGGACGGCAAATTTTACAAGCTGTACACTCACTACTTTACATTGTAGCAAAGTGTCATTTCTTCAGTTTTGGCACATGAAAAGATATAATAAAATATTTACAAAAATGTGAGGGTTGTACTCACTTTTGTGAGATACTGAATATATACATGCAAGCATATAATTCATAGTATGTTGAAGCTGCTATCACATGTATGTTATGAATCTAACAATCTCTCATGTTTTCCATCTTCACATTCTCCCGAAGAAGCCAGAAACCATGTGCTTGTAGAGCACAAACAGAAGGACAGGATTCATCTGTCAGCACTGTCTCTGTGGTTGCAGGAAGAAATTTGTTCTGTCTATGGCTGGCCTAGCTATAAGAAGGGGTGATACTTTTATCTAAACATTATCTTAATGCAGGGTATGCGCTAAGTCAGTGGTCTCAAAACCGTGGCCCTTTGTTGCTTTTATCCAGGCCCTTGGGGCACTTTTTCATCCACTGATACCAACAGTGGGCCATAATTCCCTCCACTGAAACCAATGAAGGGGCACAATTCTTCCCAATGACACCAATGATGGGGTCCAATTCCTCCCAATGATGCCAACAATGGGGCCCAATTCCTCCCTATAACACCAATGATGGGGCCCAAAGACACCAACAATGGGGCCCAATTTCTCCCAACAATAGGGCCCAGTGACACCAAAGGTGGGGCATTGCTTTTTTTTCACTAACATCAGGACCTTTTCTATGCCCAATGGCCACAGTCCGGCCCTCCTATTGCCTGAAGGACTGTAAACTGGCCCTTTGTTTCTAAAGTTTGGAGACCCCTGCATTAAGGTTAAAAAAAAATGTAGGCTTTAGAACCACTTTCAAAGCTAAGGTCACCTATCAAGTACCTGGTGCTGAAAGAGAGAGGGGGCTTCCCTTGCGACTAAGTTTCAGACTCCCCCGAAGGTGGAACAGGAGGAATCAGGCTCAAAGAAGCACAGGTCGGCTGTTGGAGTGCTTACAGAGACGTTGTCAGAAGAACGTCCAGGTATACAACTGATGCACTGGAATGGTGTCTGCAGATAGGTGGTCCCAGTAAAAAGCAGCAGGTTTCAAGCAGAACAGAGAACAGGAGAGAAGTCAGTTTGAAGTCAAGGTCAGGTACCAGGTATGGATAACAGCACGTGTAGTTAGGAAGATAGCCAGGGTCATACACAGGAGAGCAGAGAGAGAAGATCCGTTAGACAAGCTGGGGTCAGGTCAGGAGGCAGGTAGAAGACAGGTCCAGAGGCAAGCCAAGTCGGTAACAAGTATTCACAGATGCAAGGGGTACACAGGAACAAATGCACAGGAGAGCTGAAGATCAACCAGCAATTGTAGAGTGACTGGCCTCCTTATAAAGGCCGGGGGCACGCATAGTTATGCGCCAATGCGCATTCCTGAGGCCATGCAAAGTACTGGCAGGAATGACAGGTCTTCGAACACCTCTGCTGCGAACAGTGCCCTGACATCTCCTTTTGCACCATAAAGCATACAAGTATCATCGCACACTGTATTCAGCTCCAGTGTGAAGTAAATGAAAGACAGTCTGCATCTTAAATTCCCACGCATTGGTCACACCCCTCTGACATGTTTCACCAACATTGGGCTTAATTGTATCACCATGTGATAGCAGGAGCAGGCAGGGTTCCCCTGTCATTTTTGAATAGAGCTTTCTTTGTGTGATATTTGATTACCTCTGCGGTTTTTATTTTTTGCGCTATAAACAAAAAAAACACAATTTTGAATAAAAAACAATATTTTTTACTTTCTGCTATAAAACATTCCCAATAAAAAAATGTAAAAAAATCTAATGTCTTCATCAGTTTAGGCCAATATGTATTCTGCTACATATTTTTGGTAAAAAAAATCCCAATAAGCGTATATATTGGTTTGCGCAAAAGTTATAGCGTCTACAAACTATGGGATAGATCTAGGGACTTTTTAAAAAATTGTTTTTACTAGTAATGGCGGCGATCAGCGATTTGTAGCGGGACTGTGACATTGCGGCGGACAAATCTGACACTAATTGACACTTCTTGGGGACCAGTGACACCAATACAGTGATCAGTGCTAATAAAAATGCACTGTCACAGTATAAATTACACTGGCAGGGAAGGGGTTACACTAGGGGCGATCAAAGGGTTAAGTGTGTCCCTAAGGCTTAATGTACACGGGATGTTTTTACAACCTCTCCTGAACGATTTAACTTGACAGATAGTAACCCACGTTTAAAACGTCTGTTTCGCCATGTTTAGCTTTGCATTTAGAAGCGTTTGAAAAAAAATTTTTTTTTTCACAATAGCCAAAAATGAAAAATGCCTGTAAATGAAAAGCGGCTAAGCGCGAGTTACTGCGTTTAGCCGCATTTAGAAGCACTTGGCGCTTGAAATGCCTCTAAACTTAGTGTCTGAACTCATTTTTTTGCTTTCCAAAAAAGGCCTCTAAACTCAACTGCCTAAAAACGACATCAAAAACGAACACAGACACCACCAGGGAGCAGCTGGGCGGCAGACATGGCATAGATAAGTGTATGGCCCTGGATGTCTCAATATGAAAATTGGTGGATATCAGCTGAAACACAAATGTATATCTCTCAGTAGGTAGCCAAGTGAGTAAACAAAAAGTATATAGTATATTATAGGTATATATATATATATATATATATATATATATATATATATATATATATATATATATAAATATATATATGAGTATATATTCTTTAGTATACAAATATATATACAATATGTCAATCATTGCTAAGTAAGCAAAAGTAGACAAAAATAGTACAATTGTTTGTATGAGAACATATGTGAACTGACCTGATCCAATAATGGAGCAGACATAGAGACCGTAGGTAAATTAGATGACCTAAAATATATGTGGGAGGGCAATCCCTGAAATAGAAGAAACAAAGTATATGAGAGGCAATGCACGGGTAGACGGGTGTAAATGAGTGAAGTGAATGAAGTAAAACATCAAATGAGTGATATGGTAAAGCAAGTGTATTTACCCTTACATTTGTAGACCGCCTGGCAGCAGCAGCAGCAGAAACCTCTCTGATGTATCAAGTGTGAATAGGTGAAAAAAGTAATCACAGCCATGTCATACCGCCCAGCCTATATCCCCGGAGGGGTCCGGTAAGCTCTGCCCCCAACACCATACGAGGATGGTCAGACCCGCAGAAGCGTCAGCCGTCAACAGGAGCACACATGCTTAGTGGTTTCCCGTCCATCCGTGATGATGCACCATACCCTACCAGGCGATGCCGCAGCCGCGGACGCCACTCAAAAGGTGTGGATATATGGCGCCGATATGCAGGTGGCCCCTCCCGTCAAAGGATAGGGAAGGGACAGCAGTAGACAGGAAACTCCCTTGTTGCATATCGCAGCTCCCACACCAAATATGACACCAATGACCGCCAGGGGAGGCAGGAGGGGAATACAGTGCCATAGATCAGTGGTCATCAACCCTGTCCTCAGGGCCCACTATCAGGCCAGGTTTTATGTATTATCTTGGGGAGATGCAGACTAGAATACTGAAATCACTGAGCAGCAAAAGATATTACCTGTGATGTATTTCAATTATCTTGCAAACCTGGCCTGTTAGTGGGCCCTGAAGACAGGGTTGATGACCACTGCCATAGAGAATCACCACTGATCCAAACAACATATAAGGCTGAAAAATGTATGTATACTGGAAATGTAGAACACAGGGTGACAGCAGACCAGTTTTTAGGCTGTATGGGTGTCTTCCACCCGGGTTCAATTTAAACAATGAGAAAGGTCTGGTGTCACCAGTGACACACCTCCATCCCTATTATAACATATATACAGAAAGGATTGCCCTGGGACTTTATATGAAGTGACATGTACACATAAGATAACATTGGATGAGTTCAGGGGCAGCTGAAAAAAGCAGCCAACTGCCTCTGAACGTCTGTTTACCAGCATGAGGCCAGAGGCGGCTCTAGACTTTGTGAGGCCTTAGGCAAAGCTTAGACATGAGGCCCCACTCACTCCCATAATGGGAAAAATAATTCAAGGGATGAAAATTAACTGTATTAGGATGGTATAGTATAGGGGAGTGGACAGTACAGGGGGTAGGTAAGTGGGCATAATAAAGATATATTTTCCTCAAGCAGAGCTCCTCTGGAAGGAAGGAAGGAAGGAAGGAAGGAAGGAAGGAAGGAAGGAAGGAAGGAAGGAAGGAGAAAAAGAGAGAAAGAAAGAGAGAAAGAAAGATGGAAGGTAAGAAAGAAAGAGAAAGAAAGAAGGATGGAAGGAAAGAAAGAAAAAAAAAGATGGAAGGAAAGAAAGAAAGAGGAATAAAAAAGGATGGAAGGAAAGAGAGAAAAAGAAAGAGAAAGAAAGAGAGAGAAGGATGGAAGGAAAGAAAGAAAGAGAAAGAACGAATGAAAGAAAGAAAGAAAGAAAGAAAGAAAGAAAGAAAGAAAGAAAGAAAGAAAGCAAGCGAGGGGGATGGAGGAAGAAGGGAAGGAAGAACATCCCCTACATCAGTGTACTCACTGGCAGGCAGGAGGGGCTGGATGGATGGATGGATGGATCAGACTCCCTTTGTAGTTTTCTGTTTGTTGAGCTTCAGCTTCAATCTTCCCACCCACACATCCCCTTCTCTGAGGCAGAACAGAGAACACTGCCCGAGGAGAGTGGGTGGGGCAGACACAAGAGGAGAGTGGGCGGGGCAGGAGGAGAGGGCGGAAGGAGGAGGAGCAGAAGCTCTCTCTCCTCTTCTGTCTGACTGTGCGGGCAGCAGGGGGAGGGGGGAGATCTGTCAGAACAGGCTCTACTGAGCGGCTCTCCCTGTGTGTGATCCGGAGATGTAGGTGAGCTCCGATCACACGTCTCATTCGCAGCCCGTATCTCTCCTGTAGCAAAGCGAGGGGATACGGGACTGTGTGATGGTGGATATCTCTGCTGCTGGAAGAGGCAGCTCTCTAATTAGGTAAACTAGCCAGCTGTGTGAGGCCCCTAAGACTGTGAGGCCTGAGGCCACTGCCTATTTCACCTAATTAGAGAGCCGCCTCTGCATGAGGCCTAAGAGGTGCTTACTACTGTGTGGGGGAGGGATACACTAGAGGAAAAGAGGGATCCGTGTTTCAGCTTAGCTTAGCTTAAACACAAGATCTCTCTTTTGCTCCCTGACAGATCAGTGGTCTGCCTTGTTTACATAGGCAGACCGCTGCTCCATCTCTCCTCTGAAAAATCCACGGGTCGCGGTGGCCAGACCCGCTGATGGGCTCCCGCTATGTCCAATCAGTCTATATGCGGTAGGCAGTCCAGAAGCGGTTAAAGTATTACTAAGGCTGACCATACACGAAACATTTTGTTTTGTTACCCCGTCCACACATTCGATGTGGATGGGGGAATCCCTCCCACTGAGCTATTGTATCCTGACAACGGGGAGATTTCTCTGCTGTCAGAGTACACTCCTCAAGAGAAAAATTTCCAACAGGCTTGTTGTACACAAGTCAATCACTAGCTCAATTTGTGTACAACCTCCCTGGGCATACATGGATCGAAATTTGGCTGGTCCCTGCTAAAGCAGCCGAATTTCAATCCATGTATGGCCGACTTAAAGGCAAAACATTTTCTTTAGTTTTGGATAGCGTTGAGAGGGGTTAGGACACCTATCAGATTTTTTTGCTGTCTGTGCCCCTGTTAGAGAGATTCACTCTCTATATTACACTTGTTTGCTGCTATCTTTGAAAGTAAAAAAACATTCTGGGTTGTCCCCAGAACAATAAGAGATGGGAAATCCTCCAATGGGGACACTAGATCTGGCGACCCTGGTGTTTTGGTTATTGGACAGGAAGTATAGGGAAATCTCCCCACTCAGAAACAGATGGCAAAAACAAACCTGGCAGGGGATATAACCTTCCATTACTCTATCCAAAATGAAAAAAAGTTTTGCCAAAAGTTCTACTTCAAAACATTTATATAAATTGAATCTAAAATCATTATAATTGGCATTGCCCTCTGATTAGAATTTGCTGTTTCTGTCTGTTGAACATTCTGTTTCTGAGGTCTCTGAAGCAGTCATCTTGTTAGGCTAGGTTCACATTGGTTTGCATCTGAGAGCTGCGAGCTGCACGGGCATGGCAGCCCTTTTATTTGAACGGGCTGCCGTGCCTCCTGAAATGCAGGGAAATTCTATTTCTGGAATCGCAGCCCGCATGGGAACCACAAGTACAGTGCAGTTTCCAGTGCATGCAGCGTGTCATTAGGATTATTGTTTCAGGTTTTTCTGTGCGGGTGGTTGCGGCTGTGGGAAAAGGAGCGAACCTGCAGCGGGAACCACCCACACAGATGTGGACCTAGCCTTACTCTGTACTCTCAGTTAGAGAAAGATAATCTAAAGATGACACTAGTCAAAATTCAGCTGGTTAAGCAGGGAGCAAATTTTTTAACTGATTTCCCCATTTCTTTCTCATATTTTTGTGGAGTGGTGTTTTTTTATGGTAGCAGTGTGCTTTTTTGTACCTTTCCAATTATTTATGATCCTTCTTCTGCATCAGAAGAGATGACAATTGAACAACGAATTCCAAATCCCTCAATTGCTAATGAATCTGACACAATTCTCCTTGAGTCTGCCAATACAGTATTTTGTGTTTGCGCTCCATACACTGGAGATTGTCTCTTATGCCCTGTACACACGATAGGATTTTCCAACAACAAATATTCGATGGGAGCTTGTTGCCGGAAATTCCGACCGTGTGTAGGCTCCATCGGACATTTTCCATCGGAATTTCCGACAAACAAAATTTGAGATCTAGATCTCAAATTTTCCGACAACAAAATCTGTTGTCGGAAATTCCAATCGTGTGTACACAATTCCGACGCACAAAGTTCCACGCATGCTTGGAATCAAGCAGAAGAGCCGCACTGGCTACTGAACTTCATTTTTCTCAGCTCGTTTTGTACGTGTTGTACGTCACCACATTCTTGGAATTTCCGACAAGATTTGTGTGACCATGTGTATGCAAGACAAGTTTGAGCCAACATCCATCGGGAAAAAAAACCTGGATTTTGTTGTCGGATTGTGCGATCGTGTGTACAGGGCATTAGTATTCTTATTCTTCTCCACCACTCCTCCTTTGACCAACAGAAGCCTCAAAACTAGCTTTTGCATGAGACTGTAACCTACCAGAGTCTGGAAATACATTACATAAACCCTCTTTTAAGGTGTCCTCAAGATATTTCATCCTGTGCTCCCTCTGCGAGGGAAGGATGAGTTTCAAGACTTTCCCCTTGTAACGGTGGTCAAGGAGGGTTGCCAACTAATAATGATCCTTCTCCTTGATGCCACAAAATCTTGGGTCCTTTTGCAGGCTTTGAAGAATAAGGGAGCCCATGCACCGAAAGGGGCATGGGAAGCAAAGTCCTCGGGGTACTATACACTTAGTATCACCACACCCGTTCTAGTTATTTTTAGTTCATTTAATTTTCACATCACATTTGCAGGAAAATTTGGGAGATTAAGTTGTTTTTAAACAGGCACCTTTGCTTACCCTTATGTGGGGTTTTACTGTCAGCAGAGAAGTACCAATTGTGATCTACCTCTTTCTCCCTATCATTAAGTCATTCCACTAATTGGTAACATCAGTGGTTTTAATTAACCCTTTAACAATAACATCTAGTATTAGAACAGCGCAATATCTACTTTCGTTTCTTCTATTTTTCATTTACTCCACCTAGTGGTAGTAATTTGGTAGAGGCAGCAGTTCCATTAAATAATTCCAACTTTTGAGCTGGTACTTATTCCTTTGAGCGGACACATTTCTTTTTCTTTACATATATATTTTGTTATACAGTGGAACCTTGGATTACGAGCATAATCCATTCCAGGTGAATGCTTGTAATCCAAAGCACTTACATATCAAAGCGAGTTTCCCCACAGAAGTCAATGGAAACTAAGATAATTCGTTCCACTTTGACTTCTATTGTATGCAGTACCACATGTGGCCAAAGGTGGATGGGTGCCGGAGAGACTTGGAGAGACCGCTCGGAGCCGCTCGGATGCACTTGGAAAGCCTCGAAAAAGGCTCAGAAACACTCTGGAACAGAGTGTTTCCGAGCCTTTCCGAGTGCATCTGAGCGGCTCAGAGTGTCACCGGCGCCCCCGCACCCCTGGCCAAATGCGGTACTGCACACCGAAGAATCTTGAATCCTGCTCATTTTGCGAGACAACAGTCGCAAACCGAGTCACCATTTTAAAAAAAAAAATAGCTTGTATTGCGAAGCGCTCGTTAACCACGTTACTCGCAATCCGAGGTATTACTGTAGTTGCCATGGTATACATGGCCAATGGGGCACACCAAGGGACAAATCTTTCTCTTTTCTTTTCTTTTCTTTTCTATCTTTTCTACTTTTTTTCACACTTGATGCTCCTCTCCTTTTCCTCATTCCTTCTTCCCCTGTTTGCACCCCTGCCCATATTTCCATGGACCTCATTACATAACATTGATACTTCCTAAATATCTACACTCGCAGATTACTATTGTGGCAACTATGAATGGACTTCGATATATATTTCTGTTACAGTTGTCATGATATATATGGCCTATGGGGCACATCAAGGAACACATTCTTTTTCACCCTAATTCTTTGCCATGTTCGCCCTCCACCTGGCCTCCGGTTGGCTGCTGCGGATTCTGCTCCTTCAGCTCCTGGTTGGATTATTTTTCGTTGTCATCATTGGGAATCAGTCCTTGGGACCAATCGACAAAAACGTAAGTATGTGGTCCCTTATTCAGGCCCCCTGCTTCTTCGCTAACCACAACCATCATTGAATGTTATATCTCACTGATATTTTTTTTATAGACACCCTGCACATGCATCAACTTCTAAGGAAGCGAGCAGAGCTCGCAACAGCGTTGAGTTTACAGATGTATATGCATACTTTGTATTTCCAGCATTGTACCAAACATGTCTATGGTTGTAAGCTATATGCTTTATGTTGTTTTTATAATTTCAATAAATCCTGAGATTTACTCCATTTACTTGTTACCTCTATGATCACCTCATTTAAAGTCCCATGGGCTAAGCTTGTTGTATTGTATGTAATTAGGGATGGAGGTGCATCATATAAAGAGACAGTATCCAAATCGCTCCTTTGCCCAGCAATGCCAAAATATTGCCTTCCACGTGATGGTACAGAGCTGGAATGGGCTTACGTGCAAATAAATAGTGGCTGGGAACCTGCCATTGTGGTATAGCACATTCTGCAAATTCCCGGAAGGGGGCAGAATTCACCAGACGGGAAGGCAGGAGTTGTAAAGCCAGCAATTTGGACAAGCTGAAATTTAGAAGCTGGGCATCTGAGTGGCAAGAAGTGTATTTTTTTTCACTGCAGAAGCTGGGGCAGAGAAGTTTGCCTGGTATACTCAGTTGGTGTTGCAAGGACCTATGACACCCTTTGCTATACGACCCTCCCTGTCAGTGAAGACTGCTGAGAGGTCATGAGATATAGTGGGGTAGACATGAAAGGTGAGGAGTGAGGAGGAGAAGAATTGTGTCCATTGTGTGTGGCTTTCAGGTGCCCTTGCCAATGGGCTGAATGGTGGGAGGTTAAATGCCTTGTCAATGAAGTGGTACCCAAATGGCTGGTGTTTTTGCCATGCTTGATCTGCTTGCGGCAGAGATTGCAAATCACAAATGTGCGATCAGCTGCACATGTGCTAAAAAAAGCCCAGACAGCTGAGTTGTGAAAAGTGGCCCGGGAGATAACAGCTCCACAATCTGATGGAATAGGGTGGCTGCTCTCTACTCTTCCATGATGGCTGCCTCGTTTGGGTTGTTTCTTCCCTTCATTTTCCTCCTCTGCTCTCTCCGGCACCCAAGTTGCATCATTAACCTCATCATCATCATCCCCTCCATCCTCATCATCACTGGAGCCAACTTGGCAATATGCTGCGGCTGGGGGAACATGACTGCCAATTTATTGTTTATCAGTTTTCTCCCCATTCTGTAGGCTCATGTTACTCCCTTCCTCTACCTCAGAACCAACATCACAATCAAGTAATGTCTGTACATCCTCAAGAAGCAAGTGGCTGATTCTGTGTTCAAATAATTCAGCTGACTCCTCCGTGCATGATGCTGGGGCTATGGCAGGAGTACCTGTGGACAACCAGGCAGAATAAGCTCTGGCAGCTGCGGTGGACTGCGCACTAGTGTCAGCTTGGATCATAGAGAAGGATGAGGATGGTTTAGTAAGCCAGTCCACCACCTCCTCTGCATGCTCTGGCTGGATAGCACGGGCAACATCACTAAACAGAGACAAACGTGCCCTGCCTGAGGACAGACCATGTTCACCTTTGCCTGTGGACACAGGCGTTGTTGGCCCCCTCATAGTGGCATGGGAACGTCTACCTCTCCTTTTTGGCCTCCCAGACAGAATGGGGGGATCTTATCACCCAAATTTAATAGAAACTGGGAAATATGTAATTGGATGCACTTTATAGAATGAAAAGTGGTGTTTGGTGCACTTTAAATTGTGGACTGACGCTGACAGAAATGTAAAAACTATACAAAAAATTAAAAAGGGGGGAAGACCAGCATTGCAGTCAGAAAAACTGTGGCTGACAGAAAAAAAGCGGCGGAAAAAAGAAAGGGTATACAGCACTGTATACAGCACTGTATACAGCACTAAATGTTATGTAATGCTGTGTTAAACTTTTGGGGGAGGGGCAGCAAACCAACGACAACCCCACATCCCACAGGGGAGATGGACGGAATGCGGCGGCGATCAGAGGTCTCCTTACCTTAGGAAGGAGGCAGATCAGGCAGACATGGATCTGCCTGCAGTAAAACAAAGAAAAATTGTGTAGCGCTAAAAGTTCAACATGAAAACAATGTGCAACCAATGATGAAAGATATCCAAGCAAAACTTAGAAGAAAGTCCTCCATGTATATAAGACTCATAGAATAGTCGTTGTAAATTCAATGACTTCGTGTGAGGAACATATCAAAAATGTGACATCTGGAGTGAACACAGAAGAAACACACCACCACCAACAATAGGGAGGCTTACCAGATCATGTAGACCCAGGGGGGCATACGCCCAACTGGGTCAAATCAGGCTTGGGTGGTGGGTAATGGTGGATGTTCCGGAGGGTTGGTGAGGATGGAAATCCAAAAGCAAACCGAATGCTATTAGGTCCCTCAAGGTGATGTTGGGAAGCGGGTAGCAGTGTTATATAGCAGGAAGGAAAAAAGGCCACATAGTGTAATTCCATAAAACAAGCACCAAATTTATTAAAAAAGAGATACACTCACATGAAATTCTTAAAATCAGCACTGTGAAAATATGGCGGCAGTGGGGTCCTACCCAACGCGTTTCGTCCTCTTAGACATTGTCGGGGGGGTCCCCCCACTGCAGCCAGCAGGATATATATAGGTGGAATGATCAGGTTGATGGGAGGCCACTCCACATTGTGTACAATTGCTACTTCCGGTTTTCGGGCAAGATGGCTGCTCGGCGTGCGTTCCACGCCTCACTATGAAGCCTGATGCCGCTACCGGAAGTAAAACCAATGGGGTTAATGAGAAACCAAGTAAACAACCCAAAAATGTCACATTGTAACCTATATCTAGTTTCCGTTGCATATAAGGATCAGATGTGCGCGCGGCTGCTAGAAACACAATGACCATAGATGGAATTGCGCCTCAGAACTACCATCAGTGACACGCACGCGCACCACGATGAACGCCCGCTCGTATGCGGCACAAAACCAACATGGATGTGCGCGCGCACTGCGCGCATGCGCACAGGTTAGATAAACATAGCTAGGACATCATATTATTCGGACAGCGGTCCGCCCTCTGTGTTAGGAGTACGCACTACGTGAGTGATGAGTGACCTGTCGCATATGCAAAACAACATGGTCACATGTATTTGTGCGGTGGTTCCAAACAAACAAATACTATGAGGTCAGCGTGGTGTATGAATATAATGTGATAAATACACAAAAATAAAGCACAATATTGTGTGTGTGTGTCTGCATGTAATATGACAGAAAATATATGCATGTAAAGTGTATGAAAGATTGTTAATGTTGTCTCTGCCCGTAGGGAGACAACATAAGTATCAACACATAAAAATGTGTGGATGTGATGATATCCAAGGGACAATATATGTTCCTATATATGGATATCTAATAACAGTGCAAGGCCAATAGCAGTGAAGGGACTGCCCATATGCAAAAAACTTTTTTAAATACTGCACACAAGTGAAGTGGGCTCCCCTCACGATGTACAGGCAGATATCATACAAGTGCAAAACTGGAAAGTGAAATATATCTACATAAGTGCATTATACCAAAATTGTGAAAAACAATGGGAAAATATAAATAAGAAATAATTATAAAACGATTTTTTTTAATGAATAAAAAATACTAAAAAATATATATAAAAGAGAGAGAGTATGCTGAAAATAATGGAAATAATAGTGGAGCTGGGCATAAAGCCCTATTAATAAAGGCATTGACGTCCAGCTCAACGTTAATACCCAGAGGGAAGTACATTCGGAGCTCATGGATCCAGAAGGTCTCCAAACGTGACACCCCTCTGGTCCTAGCAATACCCCTCCATGGGGGAATGTATTTGTCGATTACCACAAATTGCGTTCCCTCAATTACCCGATTATGATTTAGCTTATAATGTCTTGGGACAGTATGTTTGGTATCACCGTTCTTGATGAGGGCAATATGCTCTGCTACTCTAACCATAAAAGAGCGGATGGTGCGGCCCACATACTGTTTCCCACAATGGCATGTGATCAAGTATACAATATAGCTAGTGGTGCAGGTGCAAAACTGCTTGATGGGGTACCATTTTTGGGTGACCGAAGATGTAAAGGACACAGTTTTCTGTCCTATCCCAGAATTATGCTGACACACTATGCACTTTCTGCACGAGTAAAAACCTTCCATCTCATGGAAGAAAGGCTGGCGCATAGGAGGATTAATAACGTTTGAGGCAATTTTGCTCTGTAGTTGCCCCAAACGTTATTAATCCTCCTATTACTGTAAACTGTGTCCTTTACATCTTCGGTCACCCAAAAACGGTACCCCATCAAGCAGTTTTGCACCTGCACCACTAGCTATATTGTATACTTGATCACATGCCATTGTGGGAAACAGTATGTGGGCCGCACCATCCGCTCTTTTGCGGTTAGAGTAGCAGAGCATATTGCCCTCATCAAGAACGGTGATACCAAACATACTGTCCCAAGACATTATAAGCTAAATCATAATCGGGTAATTGAGGGAACGCAATTTGTGGTAATCGACAAATACATTCCCCCATGGAGGGGTGGTGCTAGGACCAGAGGGGTGTCACGTTTGGAGACCTTCTGGATCCATGAGCTCCGAACGTACTTCCCTCTGGGTATTAACGTTGAGCTGGACATCAATGCCTTTATTAATAGGGCTTGATGCCCAGCTCCACCATTATTTCCATTATTTTCAGCATACTCTCTCTCTTTTATATATATTTTTTAGTATTTTTTATTCATTAAAAAAATCTTTTTATAATTATTTCTTATTTATATTTTCCCATTGTTTTTCACAATTTTGGTATAATGCACTTATGTAGATATATTTCACTTTCCAGTTTTGCACTTGTATGATATCTGCCTGTACATCGTGAGGGGAGCCCACTTCACATGTGTGCACTATTTAAAAAAGTTTTTTGCATATGGGCAGTCCCTTCACTGCTATTGGCCTTGCACTGTTATTAGATATCCATATATAGGGACATATATTGTCCCTTGGATATCATCACATCCACACATTTTTATGTGTTGATACTTATGTTGTCTCCCTACAGGCAGAGACAACATTAACAATCTTTCATACACTTTACATGCATATATTTTCTGTCATATTACATGCAGACACACACACACAATATTGTGCTTTATTTTTGTGTATTTATCACATTATATTCATACACCACGCTGACCTCATAGTATTTGTTTGTTTGGGGCCACCGCACAAATACATGTGACCATGTTGTTTTGCATATGCGAAAGGTCACTCACGTAGTGCGTACTCCTAACACAGAGGGCGGACCGCTGTCCGAATAATATGATGTCCTAGCTATGTTTATCCAACCTGTGCACATGCGCGCAGTGCTCGTGCACATCCCTGTTGGTTTTGTGCTGCATACGAGCGGGCGTTCATCGTGGTGCGCGTGCACGTCACTGATGGTAGTTTTGAGGCGTAATTCCATCTATGGTCATTGTGTTTCTAGCAGCCGCACGCACATCTGATCCTTATATGCAACAGAAACTAGATATAGGTTACAATGTGACATTTTTGGGTTGTTTACTTGGTTTCTCATTAACCCCATTGGTTTTACTTCCGGTACCGGCATCAGGCTTCATAGTGAGGCGTGGAGCAGCCATCTTGCCCGAAAAACGGAAGTAGCAATTGTACACAATGTGGAGTGGCCTCCCATCATCCTGATCATTCCACCTATATATATCCTGCTGGCTGCAGTGGGGGGACCCCCCCAGACCATGTCTAAGAGGACGAAACGCGTCGGGTAGGACCCCACTGCCGCCATACTTTCACAGCGCTGATTTTAAGAATTTCATGTGAGTGTATCTCTTTTTTAATAAATTTGGTACTTGTTTTATGGAATTACACTATGTGGCCTTTTTTCCTTCCTGCTATATAACACTGCTACCCGCTTCCCAACATCACCTTGAGGGACCTACTAGCATTCGGTTTGCTTTTGGATTTCCATCCTCACCAACCCTCCGGAACATCCACCATTACCCACCACCCAAGCCTGATTTTACCCAGTTGGGCGTATGCCCCCCTTGTTTCCACGTGATAAGCCTCCCTATTGTTGGTGGTGGTGTGTTTCTTCTGTGTTCACTCCAGATGTCACATTTTTGATATGTTCCTCACACAAAGTCATTGAATTTACAACGACTATTCTATGAGTCTTATATACATGGAGGACTTTCTTCTAAGTTTTGCTTGGATATCTTTCATCATTGGTTGGACATTGTTTTCATGTTGAACTTTTAGCGCTACACAATTTTTCTTTGTTTTACTGCTATATGCCTATATCCTACTGGCTGTGTTAGCTGCTTATCCCTCTTTCTTGGCAGCGCAGAATTACTTATTATCCTTCTCTTCCATGGATCTGCCTGCAGCTCCTCGCTCCGGGGCCATCACTTCTCCTCCAGGCCAAACAGGAAGTGGGTCCTGACTGAGACACGATTGACCGGGAGTCCTAATACTCCCTGGTCAATTGGGTCTCAGGAACTGCTTCCTGATTGGCCAGGAGGAGAATCAGGAGGGCAATATCGAACATTAATTCGCTATTGTCACACAAGTTGGTGGGCTCAGGGGGCAGTGCTCTGAAAAAAAATGAAAATTGAAATTCATGTGTCCGTCGCCCTGCATGTAGATTAGGGGGCCGTGCCCTCCCTATGGACGGGCCACTGTTCACACACTATACTAACACTTTACACTAAGAGTCAAATGTTATGCAAAGCTTTGTTAAACACTGTACTACACTAAAACTACACTAACACTCTACACCAGGGGTCTCAAACTGGCGGCATTCCAGCTGTTTCAAAACTACAAGTCCCATGAGGCATTGCAAGGCTGACAGTTACAAGCTTTCAGTTTGAGACCCCTGCTCTACACTAACTCGTTAGTAGCAAACTGAGCCCTGCTCTATCTATCTTTACTCGGAGAGCGGTGTCACCCCTATATGGAACTATGGAGTCAGTGAACCCACATCCCTAGTACAAATAGAAAAAGTCACTTGAGGGAGAGTGTGTATCCTCTAATGGGACTTTAAATTCGGTCACTGGCAGGTAGGTACTAATATATAAAGTGAGAAAGTAGTAATTAAAAGAGTATATTTATTATAGAAAAAAGATAAAAAATGATAACTATGACATAACAAAATGAACGTCTAAAATAGATGCACATTCATGGATGTAAAGATTGGATAAAAAACATTAACCAACTCTATTGTGTAATGGTAAACAATAGAAGAAACCCAACATTTCAAGGTATTTGTAGGTCAACCTCTTCTTCAGGGGTAATAGGTTTAGTCACGATAAGATTTACATTGTATGTGTTGCATAAAGGTTTTCAAGAACATCTACAGCATCCAATCGAGGATCGGTCAGCCGCAGCTCCACAGAGCCAGGAAGGGGGCAGAAAGAGAGCTGGGGTGGGAAGAGAAGGGAAAACGGAGGAAGAAAAGAGGACCAGGGTTGCACAAAGGAGCCCCAAAAAGTGGACAAGTGTCTCTCAAGTGGACAGGAGTCCCCAGCCGTCACAGCAGTTCCACAAAGGGCACCTCCAATACGCTGCAGCATACCACAGATATCCTGGGGCATTAGATGTAGTCTGATCCAAAGTCTTACTTGATACACCAGAAGGAGGTTTTAATTTAACCTTCATTGTATCTCTGACCAACTGATTAAATCGCCCCCTTCATTGATCTGTGGATATACAACTGAGAGCTAGGGTTTTGGTGATTGGGAGCGGTGGTGGACCATTTCTTTTGAAATGGTCCTATCCTACCCCTCTATGGAGTGGGGACGTGCGCCATTGGAGGTTCCCTTTGTGGAACTGCTGTGACGGCTGGGGACTCCTGTCCACTTGAGGGACCCTTGTCCACTTTTTGGGGCTCCTTTGTGCCATCCTGGTCCTCTTTTCTTCCTCCGTTTTCCCTTCTCTTCCCGCCCCAGCTCTCTTCCTTCCCCCTTCCTGGCTCTGTGGAGCTGCGGCTGACCTATCCTACATTGGATGCTGTGGATGTTCTTGAAAACCTTTATGCAAAACATACGATGTAAATCTTATCGTGACTAAACCTATTACCCCTAAAGAAGAGGTTGACCTACAAATACCTCGAAACGTTAGGTTTCTTCTATTGTTTACCATTACAGAATAGAGTTGGTTAATGTTTTGTATCCAATCTTTATATCCATGAATGTGAATCTATTTTAGACGTTCATTTTGCTATGTCATAGTTATCATTTTTTATCTTTTTTCTATAATAAATATACTCTTTTAATTACTACTTTCTCACTTTATATATTAGAACCTACCTGCCAGTGACCCAATTTAAAGTCCCATTAGAGGATACACACTCTCCCTAGAGTGACTTTTTCTATATCTATCTTTACTCCAACACTATGCAAAAGCTTCCTATGGGAAGTTACCTTTTATAGTGTGGGGTGGGCCAGTGTCTGGTGCCCTAATTGGCGAAGCCTTGCACCTGACCAGCAGTCAGATGCAAGGCTTCATCCAATTAGGGCCCTAGAATGCACCGTGAAGTGTGCAGTGCATTGTGGGGCGCTCGGTGGGCAAATATCCCACATATTTGGATGTTCACTGAACGGGCGAACAGGCAATGTTCGGGCCGAACTTTTGCTCGGCTCGAACTGTTCGCCCAAAACTAAGGCCTAGTACACACACAATAAAAATATGGGACAAATAATTGTCCATTTGTAGCACCCTGATGTTGAGGCAGGGTTGCTATCAAATTTAGTTGCCAGGCAATAACTGCCTTGGTCAATTATTAGGAGATAAATTGACTCCTCTCTAAATCTGGACTTGCTGCACCCTGTCTCTTCTGTCACTAGGTGGCACTATGCTAGTGACATTAGATAAGACAGGGGCTTTGCAGGCTAAGACATGAATGGATGGGGTGTCTCAGACAATGGGCAGGGATTTTCTTTGGTCCCTTGGCCTGCTGGGAGAGTCTATTTATTTGGGTGGAGTCAGGTGATCGGGGGTCTGTGTCACCTGGATGGCCATTTGGGTGTATGTGTGTTGGGCTTCTAGGCCAGAAGCATGGGGCCTATCCCGGGGACATTTGGCCGCTAGGCTTCCTGAGGGCCTTTCCAGGAGCAGGAGAGCAGCGTAGGGTTGGGACTTCTGGCTTGTAGTCCAACCAAAAGTAGCGGTTCAGCCGGACAGGGAACCAGCTGTGGTCAGAGGTGGAAGGGGAAGCTGCCGCCACTAAGGGACCATCCACCTTGTTACCGGAGATCACTGTGAGTAAGCTGAAGTCAGTACCAGAGCAGTCATCTCACCAACCGGAGATGGTGCAGAAATGGGAAAACTTCAATGAGAGCCAAGCCAGGGACCCAGCGGGACAGCAGAGGTAATGCCTGCAGAGTATCAGAGGGTGCCAAGCCAGGGACCTAGTGGGTCAGCGGGGGTGACGCTTGAAGAGTATCTGTGAGTGCCAAGCCAGGGACCCAGCGGGGGCAACACTTGAGTACGATACTGAGTGCTAAAAGTGGAAGAGCTCAGGGGATCCAGTGGCTATTGGATATGAAGTCTAGTGAAAGACTGGGAGTTCCTTGAGTGAAGACTCACAGTGAGTGACTATGGAGTAAGAGGAGAACCGCTTGTGTTGCCAATAGTTAAATACAACTACCATTAGTAACTGCTACAAGATTGTTGCCATAGGAGACAGCAGTCCTACCTATACAGAAGCCGTGTCTGGATGGAGACCTTCATCTGTATAGCTGTCTACCTATAGAAGTCTCGGAGTCTGACAATTATCATTTCATCTACTTAAGGGTATCCTGGCCCTAACCCTCTCTCCCCCAGTTCTGTTCAAGAGACAATAAATCTCTTTGCACTCAAAAAGTGTCTGGCGCCCACCATTTCATCTTGCAGTACACCCACCATGCCTTGTAACCCACTCTGCTTCAGTTTTGATAAATCTCCCCAATGTTCTTTATGAAGATTGCTTGCTAAGTAGCCTGCCTAAATTCTGCCTCTCCTAGGCAGAAGAACCCTTGTGGTGGAGTGGCATCTAGTATACCTTGCATGAAGTACTGATCTCGTGCAGTGTATATGGCTCACATTGCTTTTTTACCTTCCTTCATATTGCTTCTGCTCATATCATTAACAAATTCCATACAAATTACTTAGCACCACAAAATGATACATCGCTCTGTATTCTCTAAAAGGGGTGCTACTGGGAGGTGGAAAGGGGGTGGAACCAAGGAATGATGCTTGGATGTGGGTAGGGGGCGGAGACAAGAAGTGACTCAGAAGGGGGTTCCTGCACCTATTCTCTGAGAAAAAAAGGCCTGTGTAAAGCTTTTACTCCCGAGTAGAGTCTGAGGTCTTTACCTGTAGTTCATGGCTGGGGGAGAAAGAAGATGGGCAGAGGCATCATGGTTAATATACATTAGTATACTATGTATGGCAGCTGGGTAGTATTTATTACAGTCCATCCATGGGCACACGTGGTTATCTCTGTAAGGTCTCCTCCATATAGGTGACTATTCTCTTTTGGATCCAGGTAATGGCTGCCTGTCTGTGCCTCCCTAGATTTCATTTCCTTTTTACTTAGCGTCCACCCAGACCTGAAGGAGAAGTACTGAAGAGAGTAGATATTTATGTATTCCTGTAAAAAAAGTGCCCATTTTTAATAGGAGAAGAGCCAAGGACAGAAGAAAGCCCAGCAAGTTAAACTGATTGCCCACATTGCCTGCTTATTTGAGTCATCAAGTCTTCCAAGCATAAATCTTGGAAACATACTAAGTCTTCCACGTCTCTAGAAAGCATCACATTTCACCCCATAATATCCATTTCAAGGGCAGCCTCCTCTGGAAGCGTGTCCTGAGAAGTATGCTGGACAATTGCCTGTCACAGATTTAATGAGCTATAGTCAGCTAGAGTTAAGGGCAATACTGGAGCTCTGGAAGCCTTTCACAAGGATCTTGTCATACAGAAAAACAGCAGTGCTTTATGTGGCAAAACAAGGAAGAGTGAAGAGCCTGGCACTCCTTCAAGTAGCAGGAGAGATCTTCATTTGGGCGGAACAATACCTGAAAGCAGCAGTTTGTCTCCCAAGGTTCAATAGCAAACCAGTCACAGATTCAGCAATCCCATCTTGTGTGCGCTTTATCACCATTACTCATTGAATTTTTTTGCAATGTTAGGTGTTTATGAAGTAGGGATGAGCGAATGAGCTTGGTTTGCTTTGTGGGGGGTTTGTCGAATCCTGCGTGAAAGCAGAAAAACCTAAAATTGACTCCCACTGGTATCTATAGAGAGGAGGAAATCTTATCATCAATTCAGGTAAGTTCCAAGGTCAACAAGCAAGGAACTGTCAAAAGGGGCATAAGGAGCTGGGCGCTGCAATGTGGACATATACCCATGCAAAAATAATGAGCAGAGAGAGGGTCCTCCTTTCGATGTGACTTTGAAGGTAAGATTGGTGTTTTTCCTATACTTTAAATTACAAAAAGCTATTAAAATGTTTACTCTTAAAAACTGAATCTATAACCCTCAACTTCGTACCCTCAACTGGGGGGGGGGGACAGTTTTATAGTATAGTTTATGAGCTACCTTTTTGCAGTACCACACTGGATTGTTTAGAAGGTGTAATAAAATGTCAAAACTGAGTGAACAAAAACACTTTAAAACCAAAATTCAGGTTATGCTCCTTAATCAAGAAGTACTGGGCAGTGTTTGGGATAGCCCTTTTTTCCGCTCCTACTATAGCTCTCCTCAATAAAAATATAGCAGAGCTCACAAGATCACAATTCAAATTACTCCTGTAGATCACCATGGCTGCCAAACAACCAGTTGCAATGGCCTGGAAGATCCTTAAGCTCTGTATCTTGGAGGCCACAGCTAGAATAAAGCAGGCCATGTTTCATGGGAAAATTGAGGCAACTATACAAGATAAAATAGCCAAATATATGTTTAATATACAGTATGTGTTTGAAAGAATTTGGCTAGCAACAGGACCATACTCAAACACATTTGAATAGGCAACAAATTGAAAGAGACAAGGCTGATTTAATCTTGCAATAAAAATGAGAGTGCAATATCTGAAAAACATAGCTACATATATAGGCCAAAATGTAAGAGGGAGGGACAGTGCAAGTTTTATTCTGAAACAAACAATAATGCCCCGTACACACGGTCGGACATTGATCGGACATTCCGACAACAAAATCCTAGGATTTTTTCCGACGGATGTTGGCTCAAACTTGTTTTGCGTACACATGGTCACACAAAGTTGTTGGAATTTCCGATCGCCAAGAACGCGGTGACGTAAACCACGTAGGACGAGACTAGAAAAGGCCAGTTCAGAACCAAGCGTGGCACCCTTTGGGATCCTTTTGCTAATCTCATGTTAGTAAAAGTTTGGTGAGAGACGATTCGTGCTTTTTCAGACTCGTGGCTTTCAGATCGTTTTCTGCTGTTCAGTTTGTGCTTGTGGGTTTGTATCTGCTCTTCAGTGCGTGCAAGCAAGCTCCGCGTGACTTATTTGAGTCATTGTGTTCTTGTTCGTTTGTTACTGTTTTTCAGGTCGCTCTTCACAGGCCCTGCTGTTCTTCAGTGCGTTCTGTTACTTCGTTCTGAGCAGCCGACCGTTTTCTAGCCATGTTGCGTATACGTTCTCCTCGTAGAGTTTGTGCTGTGTGGGGGCTTGGTGTTGGGGTCCTGACCTTGACACAAGTTCAGTCAACAAACAGGGTGGGGAGGAGTTCATGGACCAAGAATTGGTTGCTCCAGCGTGACCAGTTCTGTCATATGCCTTTGCTCCGTGAGATCCGTGAGAATAATCCTGATGATTTCAGGAACTTTCCCTGGATGACGGACCCCGTTTTTCACCGTTTGTTGGCTTTGTTGACCCCCTATATTAGCAGGCAGGATACCTGCATGAGGCAAGCCAGCACTGCGGAGCAGAGGCTCGTTGCCACCCTGCGGTACTTGGCGACGGGGAGAAGCCTGCAGGACTTGAAGTTCTCGACAGGCACCCCCCCCCCAGGCTCTGGGGATCATTATCCCAGAGACCTGTTCTGCCATCATACAGGTCCTGCAGAAGGATTATATTAAGGTAAGTTTTTTATCCTTTTATATCACATTTTATTGTATTTAATGTTTGATAATATATTGTATTTCTTTCCTCGTTCCCTAATTACCATGATTGTAATATGCTGTGAATGTCCCCTTTGTCCTCATGTATGCTGGATTTTTATCTAATTATTTTTTTTGTCCTTCAGACATAGTTGCCTTCACTTACCTCCCCAGCATGCTCTCCTGGCCCTATATTCACCTCATGTAGTCAGTTAACAATGTATTTTATCAGCTCCATAGTAGTGCTTTACCCCAAACACCCCTAAAATGTTTTTAAATGGGATTTGTAATTTAAATTCAGGCAGAGTGACAGAGGCTTTTTTTAGGGGTCCCCAAATCATTTGGAACCCTCCCTCCCCCCAACTGCTAAGTCAGCTGATACCAATTCTCTATCTATCCTCAATCATCTATCTGCTGACTTTGCCAAACCCATACACACTATACCCATCTCTTTTGTGCTCAGATGTATGGATGAATTCCCCAAAGCATGTAGTGCAAGGACCTGCCTGAATACTTTCAAATGGTACTGTTTAAAGTTTTTTTATCCTATTATTATCTTGATAGGTAATAGCAGAATGTCCACATGTGCTCAAATGTGTACAGTGTGTATTTATATCTTTGTATTATGACACTTCTTACCTGTCCAGTGGGCTGCCAATAGTGTAACTAAGGAGGGGCTGTTCAAAGTAATACTCATTATTTATGCATTCATCTCTCAATGAAGTGGAGAGGGTTACCTGTCCAAGAGTTCCCCCCCATAATGTTAGAAATGGCCCAGGAGGGGGGGGGGATATGATAGGTGTACCTTATACTTTGGTCTTTAAAAATTACCATTAATAAATGTTATCTTGATGTTGGCCAAGAATGTTTGTGTCTAATCTGCTTTCCATGTTTTAATGTGCACAAAGACTAATTTTTTTTTGTTTTCCTCAACAGTTATCTTCCACGCCACAGGGATGGCAGACTGTGGCCTCCCACTTTGCCCAGCGGTGGGACTTTCCTAACTGCGGAGGGGCAATTGATGGGAAACACGTCCACATTGTCCCACCACCCAACTCGGGGTCGTACTATTATAATTATAAGGGGTTCAATAGAATTGTGATGTTGGCGGTGGTGTCGGCTAATTATGAGTTCCTGTATGTGGACGTGGGGAAGAATGGCCGGATGTCCGATGGTGGAGTCATCGCCCGGAGTTCTACAGGCATCTCCAGAATGGCAGCTTGGACTTGCCACCTCCAGAAGACAATGTGGAAGGACTCCCATTCGTCTTCATTGCGGATGAAGCTTTTGCGCTGGGGGATCATCTTATGTGGCCATTCCTGATGAGGACCCTCACCCTGGACCAGAGGGTTTTTAATTACCAGCTGGCCAGAGCCAGAAGAGTGGTGGAGAACACGTTTGGAATCATGGGCAGCCAGTTCCGCCGCCTATTTCTTACACCCATACACATGGCGGAGTATAAACTTAATCATATTATCCTGGCGTGCTGTGTTCTACACAACTTTTTACGGCAACATTCTGCCAACTATGCTGGCTCAGTTGGGCCTGAAGCCGGAATTCAAAATGAACCAACCCTGACGGCGCTTGAAAGTGGCCGTCCTGGCTTGCCCTCCCTGAGTGCCCGTGATGTCCAGCTAAGATACCTTGAATTCTTTGCGGGTAGGGGGGCTATCAATATGCCAGACAATGTGTGAAACCTTTATCAAATAAAAAAAAATAAGCAAATCTTTGGTGACATTTACTGCTTGTGTTTGTTTTAGCTGACCCTGACAGAAATGTGTTGAGTCCTGAAAATGGCATGATTATGTAACCTTATACAAAGCACTGTTGGGTGTTATTTACTAAAGGCAAAGACACTTTGCACTACAAGTGCAGTTGAAACTGCACTTGTAGTGCAAAGTGGATTTGCCCTTATGAAATAACACCCATTGTCACAGAAAGCAGCAATTAGAGCACCACAAAAGTGTTGTAGCATTGAGACAATTATCCACACATTCTTGATTAACAATCTTTTTAATACCTGCACAATCACATGTGCATTTTGACAAGGTTTTTAAAACAAACCAACATGTTTGTTGTATAACAATTTTTGGGGTGGCATTAGAAAAAGTAGAAATGTCCATTTAAGATAAAACAGGCATGTTTTAAACCAACAAGAAAGACACAAATCTTGAACTTACAAAGTTCACTTTTTGGTAGAACTATTATTGAGGAAGGGGTTGCACCCCCAAAACGCGTCCATTGATCTCCCGTGATGGCAGATAGCACATGTTGACACACTGCGTGCATCTTCAAAATTTGGCTTTTCTATAATTCGACAAAAAAAATTAAAATTGTAGCACACCATAAAAGAAAGGGCTTTGGAGGGGTTTTAAACTCTCCCCAAAACATCAATGATGTTCTAATTTTTTTGAATAACATCATTAGATTGTAAGCTCTAAGAGCAGGGCCCTTTGATTCCTACTGTATCAAATTGTATTGTATTTGTACTGTTTACCCTCAAGTTGTAAAGCGCTATGTAAATTGTTGGCGCTATATAAATACTGTATAATAATAATATAATAATTGATGTTTTTCTTGATGTTTTCCAATGCAACATTACACCCCATGATCTCCCCAATCAGGATCTGTGCACTTTCTGAGGTGAAATGCCCTGGATCCACAACATTACAATCGCCTAAAAAGATAGAAACCAAAAAAAAAAATATGTATTATAAATATGCCGGCATCCATCTCTTACCTGAGCCTGTGGTCGCAGACACTCACCTGTTGTGGTGACTAGTTCCACCACGTCTTCCTCCTCCTGCTCTTCTTGTCTTTGGGGGATTTCCCCTTCTTCCAGAGGTGGGGGGTCTCTGGTCTCCTCGGATGAGGGGTGTCCTCCGAGTCTTTTCTCCCCTATGTAAAAGTGGTATACTTAGCACACAGATATTTGATGGCAGAACTATAAATATGAAACATTGCTTGGAAATGGGGTACAATTTTTTTTGTGGGCAGAGTTCCAAGATGTAGAATTTTCAGTGTCCTTTGTCAAGCTCCAATACTTTACCTGTCTTGTACAAGCTTCACAGATGGAGTCACCCCTATAGTATACACTGGAGCACCTGTGTGGACCCCCTAATAAAAAGGGTGTTCTTGTGTCCCACACTAGTGCTACAGCGTCCAGATGTGTAAACTGCTGCTGAGTGTCCTCTCCTTACACAGAATCGAGTTTGCATTTCATTCTAGTAACAAACCCATCTACACAACCAAATTATTTTCAGACAAGTAGGCCCTAAAAAATGTGGGCAAATGCATATGGCCAAAACAATGGTGTTTTATAGGCCAAAAGAAAAATGTTTGATACGAACAAATAATGTGCCCATGAACATGAAAGTTGACATTTTAAACTGTACAACAGTTAAGAAAAGCACATGGAGCAGCATGAACGTAATAAACACAAAAAGAATAGGAACACAGCACAACTACTTACTTTTTTGCAGCACTCTCCGGATCTTTCTGTACTGCTCGTGTTCTCTTAATTTTAGGTCCGCCCACTGCTTCCTGAGCTGATCTTTCGATCGACGTACCCTGAAATTCCGGTGCAGACTTTTGACCACTTTCGCCATGATCTTGGCCTTTCGGACATTGGGGTTGGGGTAAGGTCCATACTTTCCATCATAGTCGGCCCTCTTCAGGATGTCGACCATCTCCAACATCTCCCCAAAGGACATATTTGATGCCTTAAATCGTCTCCTTCTGGATCCAGACGTTTCCGGCTCCGGGCTTTCCTCCTCCTCGTTGCTATAATTAGCACACACCTGCTGTGTCTCCGCCATGTGCTCTTCCCCCACTGCGCCGAACAAAAAGGGGCGGGTAATAGACTAGAAAGAACGTAAGGGGAGGGCGGAGTTATACGCATGCGCAGTGTGTATAAAGCGTAACACGCGTGCGTAGTACGTACGATCTGTGAGCGGAGGAAGGAGTATAGGAGGCGCCGATCGTGATAATGAAGGTAAGATCTAAACTTGGGCCTATCCTGCTTCTAGATTGAGGCCTGTATTTGCACAAGTTTAGTAGACTTTAGGCTGACATTAGGGTTTGTCTTGTGTTGTGTCTTGCAGATAATAAAATGGATGGCTTCAATGACCACAACTTCCTCCCCCTGTTCATAGACAAGTACAGGGAGCTGCCCTGTCTGTGGCAGGTGAAACATCCACATTATAATCATAAACAAAAGAGGCAGGCAGCGCTGACGAAACTTCTGGAGTTGGTGAAGCCGGTGGTCCCCACGGCAACCATCCCCTATTTAAAAAACAAAATTGGGGGCCTGAGGAGCACTTATCTTAGGGAGCGCAAGAAGGTCACGGATTCCCAGAGATCAGGAGCTGGAGCAGATGACGTTTATGTCCCCAGGCTGTGGTACTATGAGAGACTGCGATTTCTGTCAGACCAGACTGGAGTCAAGCAATCCCTCTCAACCCTTCCTTCCACTCTTCCTTCCACCCCAGCTGAGGCTTCCGATGTCCAACCTGGGACTTCCAGCCAGGAAGAAGTGGAGGAGCCCAGATGGAGTCAGGTATAGCATTCTTCTACAGATTTCTGGTCAATAAATAAATGATCTTTACTAGATGTCATTATTGATCACTAATTGCTGATTTAATAAAGTGTTTTACATATCAATAGACAGTAGTGGGCAAAAATAATTGGGACAAGAATGAAAAATGCTGGGCTCAGAATGATCATCCGTTATATTTGTTAACATTCAATTTGTAACAGTCATGAGCTGAAAATTGTGTGTGATTGATGAATAAAAAACTAAAACAATGTCCCTTTTTCATACACAGGAAGACCTCAGCTAGGACGAGGCTGTGGAATGTGGCAGCCAGGAGGAGGCGGGGCTACGTTGCAGCCAGGAGGAGGCAGGGCTAAGTGGCAGCCAGGAGAAGCCTGGGACCAGTCGCAGCCTGACCGAATCGCAGGTTCCTCCCCTCCGCCTTCCATACAAAAGAGCGAGGAAGGCGACTCACATGCAGGATTCAGCGCTCAGGCTCATTCAGGAGGCTTCTGCGTCCTCATGTGTGAAAAACTGATTTATAAAGTCCTAACTAAGGGTGTGAGTGGCGAAATCACACCCAAGACCGACGTGATTGAGTTGGACCACCCTCCTCCTCCCCCTCCTTCTCCTGCTGCCACAACTCCACCACCAGAGCCACAGCGTGGAAGGAAGACCAGAGAGTGATGACCCTGGGTTCAGTCTGGTCTGACAAAAGATGCAGCCTCTTGTATGACCACAGCCTGGGGACATACATGTCATCTGCTGCTTTCATGTTCTCTGTGACTTCTGGACCAGACTGCACTCCCTTAGATATGGACTCCTCAGGCCACCAATTTTGCAGTAAAATAATTGATGTGTGCCCTGGGGGTCAAAGGCTTCAACAATTTCTGCTGTTTCTCCAGTGTTGCCTCCCTCTTTGTTTGTTTCTGAGCCCTTAATAAAGGCATTTTTGGTTCAATTATACTCGCCTATGTGTGTTTTCCTTCAAAAAAAAAAACAGTTTGTTGGTGAGGAGGCAGGTACATTTCAAAAATACAATGTGAAATTAACAAGGGACACCAACACCACGCAATCTCCTTGAGATTAAATAATACAAGATATCAATGGTGTTGTGGTAACTTGACACACAAAACACACACAAAAAAATTCTTTATTAAAAAGCAAACAAAATTTTTACAAAAAAACAGCCTTGAAAAAATTTTTTTTACAATTAAATAAAAACCAAAAAAAAAATTGGTCAGATGTGACAAATCAAAATATATTGAGAGAATCACAATAAATAATAAAGAAAGAAGTTTGTAAGAAGTCTGTGTGAATATGAGCAGAAAAACTACTTCATTCTTCTCACATTATAAAGAAGAAGAGAGTGCGCTGTATTAAACCATTTTTTACATTGCAGCGTGACGAAAGTACTGTATCCATTCCGAATGCTAATTTTACCAGACCGAGCTGTTCCGTCTCGGAATTTCTTCTGAGCATGCGTGGCACTTTGTGCGTCGGAACTGGCCACACACGGTCGGAATTGACGCGATCGGATTTTGTTGTCGGAAAATTTTATAGCCTGCTCTCAAACTTTGTGTGTCTGAAAACCCGATGGAAAATGTCCGATGGAGCCCACACACGGTCGGAATGTCCGACAACACGCTCCAATCGGACATTTTCCATCGGAAAATCCGACCGTGTGTACGGGGCATAAGAGTGTATTATTTCAGAGATTTTTTTGATGCATAAAAAATGCATTCCTTTAAGTCCTATGGAACTCTTTACACTAGTCAGTTGTGTTTCAGTTGCATTTCTTAAAGTCCTGCTTACTGCATTTTTGGTGCATGTTTGTTGTGGTTAAAAAACTGGCAAAAACACAAAAAATGGCAAAAACACATAAAACACATAAAAAACACAGCATTGCATTGCAAATGCATTGAAATTGCATTGTGGGTGGGCGTGACCGGGTGCTCTAATGTGTGACCTAGCCCCACCGTACCTCCAGAAGAGATCCAGTCAGCTGGAGCCGATGCAGTGGCGAGGGGACGGCTTACCCTCAGTTTGGCACCCCTGACACCCCGCCATTCCACCAGGGAAACCCACTCTTTACAGTGGGATCGAGAGGCCAGAGAGAGAGAAGACCCGCTGATGCACCCGCAGTACCCTCCGCCATCATTCTCAGGACACCCCCGTGCAGCATGGATGGTCGGACGCTGAGTAGGGGGAGAGCTCACACAATCTGGTCACTAACTGGCGAGGGGGGAGACCTTAAAGCTAAAACGTGAGTCCAGCATCTATAACTTATTTACCAGTGGAAGATAGACTGGTCTGCAGTGACACCCGGTGGACATTTAGTTATCTGCTTCTGGGATTTCCTGCTCTCTTTTGCATCTGGGGGGGGGATTAAGCATTATTAGGGTGCTACCTCTTAGCCTTATTATGCTACCTCCCCTTTTTCTCGGGTGCAAGTACTATCCTCTCCCAAGCGTCTCTGCTAACACCTAGCAATGACGAGGAAGCAGGGGGAAGACCCTGCTCAACAGGACAGTACCAGCTCTAGTACCCAGCCACAATGAAGCGTGAAGGGGTATCAGGCAGCAGCCAAACTAGAGAGATTTGCCCATAACCCAGGTCAGACCCCCACAAAGGGAGGGCAACAGAACTTGCAATCTAAGGTGAATGCTGGGGCAGCAACTGTGAGGAAAAGCCAAGGTCAAGGGTAAGCGACAGCAGCACCAGAGGTAAATCATACAGGACTGAAATCCGCAGGGGGGGGACATTTGGACCTCCAAGATACTCCAGAGCCCCCTTCTGGAGCTGGAGCTTTAACAGAAGGAGAACCATCACTAAAAGAAATCCTGCAGGCAATTAATTTCTGTAGGACTTCCCTAGGTGAACGTCAGACCAGCTTAAAACAATCCGGGAAGAGCTATCCATTGTCAAGCATGACCTACAAAAAGTGCGAGAAAGGATTACTGACCTTGAAGGAATAGTTAGTCTGGTGGGGATGACCTGAACCCCCTTAAGTGGGAGATAAGAAGAGTAAAAGAACAAATGGTCAATTATGAGATAAAAATCGATGATATGGAAAACAGAATGCAAAGGAAAAATGTCAGGATCATGGGACTCCCTGAACGCGGTGAGGGCCCGGATCCTGTGATATTTCTTGAAAAATGGTTCAGAGATCTTTTTGTAAAGGACATTTTCTCACCCTTTTTTGCAATGGAGAGAGCTCATAGGGTGCCTTCTAGACCTCCACCAGAGGGTTACCCAAGACCCCTACTGGTAAAAATGCTCTTTTACAAAGACCGAATAACCATATTGCAGAAGGCCAGGGAAATGTGTAAAATTATTTATGAAGGTGCTAGGGTATCTATATACCCAGATTTTTCACCAGAACTGTAAACACGAACTGCTACGTTTTTGGAAATCAAACGTAAACGACAGCACCTGAACGTTTCCTATGCCTTGTTATATCCAGCAAGACTGCGGGTGACCGCTATGGGGAAGACTTTGTTTTTTGATTCCCCGGAGGGGGAGGAGGGGTGGTCGGCATCTCACAAGAGAAACTTATAGAAGAACTAGAAAATGGCATTTCAAAGATAGAAGTATAATTACTGCATGGGTGACCTAGGGGTATAGTTGATCACTTTTTCGCACATTAAGGAGTTGGGCCGGGGGATTGCATTTAGATTAGAGGGATAATGTGTATATGGCCTTCTTTCTCAAAGAAATTGGGGGGGGGGGGGGGTATGTACAAAGGAAATAATATTTGTTATCTTGAGCACATAGGAAGGTCACTTTGGAAGCCCCCAGTGAGGGGCGATGGTGAGTAAATCGGGAATGAGACACGGATGGTGTGATAAGTATTAAAGGGGATGTATGAAGAATAAATGCATTTTAAATAGGAAATATTTTGTCACTAAATTATCACAGAAGAAAAAGAATGAGAAGAATAGGTATTGGTTAATAAAGAAAGACCACACAAAGTATATGACAATTTGGAGTGGATATTTTGAATCATATGCATTTGTTGAACACTAAATGGTTAAATGGTTAATTCTATGCAGGTAAAAAAAATTTATTATATATCAAAAATGTGGGATTGCTCTGCCTACAGAAGACGCACCTTACTCATGTCTCGATACCTCAGCTGGGCTGGGGTGAATTCCCTACTGATCAGGTCTGGGGTAATGTTCACCTGCAGGCAGATTAAGACTGATGAACTGGGGCGCTACTTTTTTTGTATTGTACTATAGAGAATAGAACCTATGTGTTGGCCAATTTATATGTCCCACCTCCTTTTGACACTTTCATATTGTATAGGTTGGTGGAGTTTGTTCTGGACAAACCGGGTGTGCCGGTTATTGTCATGGGTAATTTTAACACGGTTTTGAACCGGAAGGTGGATAGGTTTTCCCAGGGGACACAGATGGGCGCTACAGCTGTTGATCAATTATCCCTATTTTTAGGAGAGGCCAGACTAATGGACATATGAAGAGTGCAGAATCTGGCAGCCCGGCAGTCCACTCTTTCTAGAATCAATTTGGTTCTGGGGAATGAGGAGGCACTGCAGGTGATAAAAAAATGTAAGTTACATGCCAAGAGGTCTTTCGGATCACTCCCCAGTGACAGTGTTAATAGAGGTGAGGGAGAATTTTCGACCTGGGGAGTGGAAAATAAGCCCTTTTTGGATGGAACTAATGGGTGACCCAGATGTGGTGCTAACAGCCTTAAAAGAGTTCACTGATTTGAATAGAGGAACTGCTCCAGTGGGGGTAATCTGGGACACCTTGAAGGCCTTCCTTCGTGGTATACTGATAAAAAAAGTGTAAAAAATATAAAAACGGACCAAGGATTGGGAAAGGGTGGCTGGAGAGAGGGTGGCAACCATGGAAGAACAATATGTGAATAATCCGACCCCTGATACTCTCTGGGCTTGGTCAGAGGAACAACAGATTTACAGGACACTAGTGATTAGGAAAGCAGAGAATAAACAACTTTTTCAGAGGCAGGTAACCTTTGGGGAGGGAGAAAGGGTGGGGCCTCTATGAAACTGACAGGGAGGAACTGGACTTACCAATAACATTAGAGGAACTGCAGCGGGTCACAAGGGAGATGGGAGGCCAGAAGTCTCCTGGTCCCGATGGCCTTCCGGCGGAGACCTACAGACATTACGGGAAGGTGTTACTACCTGAGCTACTGGGGGTCTTAAATCTGGCGACGGAGGGGGAGCTTCCTACATCTATCATGGAATCTACTATAGTTGTGATACATAAGGAAGGCAAGGACCCACTTAATACATCCTCATATAGACCCAAGTCCTTATTGAGCATGGATATTAAAATCGAAGGTCTTGGCGACTAGGTTAAATAGGGTCATCCAGAAACTTGTCCACCCCCATCAGTCGGGATTTATACCTGGAAGATCCACTAGTATAAATATAAGATGGGTGTACCTGAATTTACAGATCCCGGCTGATAGGGATGGATCGAGGGCCATTTTGTCTTTGGATGCCACCAAGGCTTTCGACAGCCTTGAGTGGCAATATCTGTGGAGGGCCCTGGCCAAGTTACAATTTGGCCCGGGCTTCATTAATTGGATAAAGGTCTGAGGGGCCAGAGGCAAAAGTGAGTGTGAACAATGAATATTCTGACAAATTTCGACTGCTGAGGGGGACGAGACAGGGGTGCCTTATGTCCCCCCATGCTCTTCGCACTTGTAATCGAACCTCTGGTTGTGGCTCTCAGGTTTTCCCTGAAGGTAATAGGATTTAGAAGGGGATTAGTAGAAGAAAAAGTGGCATTGTATGCAGACAACCTTCTACTCTTTATGCAGTAAATATTTATTGTTGAAGAAAAAATTACAAAATTTGGTCAATTTTCCGGACTTACCATAAACTGGCAAAAATCTACATTGTTACCAATAGACCACCTGGAGAGTCCCTTGCCTGAGGAGGTTGCCCAAATTCAAATAGTGGACAAAATGAGATACTTGGAAATTAATATCACAAGAGACCCTAAACAGTATATCATAAATAATATTGCCCCACTTTTGGAAAAATTCATGGGAAAAATCAAAATATGGAAACGTCTCCCATTTAGTAACAGGACGACGTAACTTGATCAAAATGCTATGGATGCCACAGCTTTTGTATGCACTGCACCATTTTCCAGTGTGGGTATACAAAAAGTGGTTCCAAAAGCTAGACGTCATTTTCAGAGAATTAATCTGGAAAGGTGACCCGGCAAGAATCCATTTGCGTGCCCTACAATTACAAAGACAGGAAGGAGGGGTTGCACTTCCACACCCTCAGAGTTACTTCCTTGTGGCACAACTACAGCATATAGGAGGGTGTAGCGGGTTGGAAGGGAGATGTTGCTACAAAACTCTCCACATGGATTAATGGTGGAAGCGATGGAGGCAGGCTCTTATCCCTCTAGGCTCCCCACACTTAGTCTAATGGCAAAAGTATGGGGTACAGTGAGGACATTACTAGGGTATAGGGGACTTACAGAGTATACTCCCCTATGGGAGAATAGAAATCTGGGTGAAATTCAGAAGATTCTGACAATTAAGGAATGGGAAAGGTGTGGAATAAAGTTTATTAGCCAGCTATACAAGGATAACACTTTGAAATCTTTTCAGAAACTGAGGGAACAATATTGAATAAATCCTTTTTTTAGGTACCTACAGGTCAGGCATGCTCTGGGGGGGGGGGGGGGGGATTTAGAGAGAGGGCGCTTGAATGGAGCAAGATTTCTTTGCTCCAGAAGGTAATTAATACAACCACCCCAAAAGGCCTCATCTCGAGCTTATATCGGCATATATCTAAGGGGAGCCTGGAATGGGTAGGAGGAGATAGGAACAAGATGTAGGAACTATAATGGAAGAGCAATGGAGTAGAATCCTTGAATTGAGCCCCTTGGTTTCACTTTCCCCCTCCCAAAAGATGTCACATCTGTTTCTGCTATACAGAGCTTACTATACCCCTCAAAGGCTTTTTTTGTTTGGCCATAGATTAGACGCTAGTTGTCCAAGATGTTGGGAAATGGAAGGTGATTTAATCCACATGTTTTGGAGGTGTCCGAAGCTGTTCCGGTACTGGAAGGAAATATCTGGAATTATAAGTCAGGTATTCAGAGGACCTCCAAACCGGTATGTAAGGCTCTGTGTATTGGGAAACCCCGGATGCACCCAGATTGCAATCCTTAGGTGTCAGGCGAGGAAGCTGATAGCACAAAGGTGGTAATCAGTTTTACCCCCATCTTGTACAGAATGGGAGCGAGACATGAATGACGAGAAAATTTGGAAGGAAAAATCTGTATATGTCAGACAAGGTTGTTTAAAGAAATATGAAGAGATCTGGAAACCCTCGTGGGAGGCAAAAGGATATCCTTCCTAGAGTGGGAGGAAGACATTAATAGTCAAGAACCATTTGTATATAGGAAGAAGGATAGGAAGGTTTGTAGAGAGGACAGGGATAAATGATACCCACGTTAAAAGGAAAAAGAAAAGGAGTAGAGGACGAACGTAATAAAAATAAGAGGTGACATATAGGAACGGTAGAATAGTGTGAATGAGGGTGAAGGGTGCAGAACAAGGAGGGGAGGGTGGTCGGGAGTGGGTATTGGGATAGTGAGGAAAGAGATGGAACAGAAGGGGATTGAATGGTGTGAGAGGGTGTGTTAGGAGGGTAGGTGTGGAGGTTTCAAATGGGAAGTGAACGGGAGGAAGATGGACCCGGTATAGAACAAATAATTGAAAATAATTTATTGTGAAATGTTTTCCATTGAACATATTTACATACAAAGATTATAAAGTTAAAAAAAGAAATTGCAATGCACCTGTGGGAAGTGTGCAACTTCTGAATCAAATGACAAGTATCACTAATCAATGAATGGGCTGCCCTACACATGACAAAGGCTCTAAGCTCAAGAACTGCATTTGTAAACAAGGCGGATCCCCATTCTGACAGGAGACATAACAGATCTACTGTACCCAGTGATTGGGAACAGTGATCTCTGTCATGTCCCTGCCAGCCAATCCCCCCTATAATTAGAGCACACCCAGGGAACACAGTTAACCTTCCATTTTTACATTGATCACTGCATTTTTATAGCACTGATCAATGTAATAATGTCACTGGTCCCCAATAAGAGTCATTTGGGGTCAGATTTGTCCGCATATCGCCACCATTACTAGTAAAAACGATAAAAATAAATAAAAAGTCCCTAAATCTATCCCATTGTTTGTGGACGCGATACGTTTTGCGCAAACCAATCAATATACGCCTATTGCGATTTATTTTTTTTACCAAAAATATGTAGAAGAATATATATAGGCCTAAACTGATGAATAAATTTGTTTTTTTTATAATTTTTTTTTTGGATATGTATTATAGCAAAATGTAAAAAAAAATTATATATTTTTTCAAAATTGTCGCTCTTTGTTTGTTTATAGCAAAAAAAAATAAAAACCGCAGAGGCAATCAAATACCACCAAAAGAAAGCTCTATTTGTAGGAAAAAAAGGACGTCAATTTTGTTTGGGTACAGCATCACATGACTGCGCAATTGTCAGTTAAAGTGACCCAGTGCCGTATCACAAAAAAAATGGTCATTAACCACTTCAGCCCCGGAAGGATTTACCCCCTTCCTGACCAGAGCACTTTTTACAATTTGGCACTGCGTCGCTTTAACTGCTAATTGCGCGGTCATGCAGTGCTGTACCCAAACGGAATTTGCGTCCTTTTCTTCCCACAAATAGAGCTTTCTTTTGATGTTATTTGATCACCTCTGCATTTTTTATTTTTTGCGCTATAAACGGAAAAAGACCAAAAAGTTTGAAAAAAAATGACCTTTTCTACTTTGTGTTATAAAAAAAATCCAATAAACTCAATTTTAGTCATACATTTAGGCCAAAATGTATTTGGCCACATGTCTTTGGTAAAAAAAATGTCAATAAGCATATATTTATTGGTTTGCGCAAAAGTTATAGCGTCTACAAACTAGGGTACATTTTCTGTAATTTACACAGCTTTTAGTTTATGACTGCCTATGTCATTTCTTGAGGTGCTAAAATGGCAGGGCAGTACACCCCCCCCCCCAAATGACCCCATTTTGGAAAGTAAACACCCCAAGGAAATTGCTGAGAGGCATGCTGAGCCCATTGAATATTAATTTTTTTTGTCCCAAGTGATTGAATAATGACAAAAAAAAAAAAAAATTGAAAAAGTTGTCACTAAATGATATATTGCTCACACAGGCCATGGGCATATGTGGAATTGCACCCCAAAATACATTCAGCTGCTTCTCCTGAGTACAGGGATATCACATGTGTGGGACTTTCGGGGCCACGTATGGGGCCCCGAAAACCAATCACCGCCTTCAGGATTTCTAATGCTCTGTACACACGGTCGGACATTGATCGGACATTCCGACAACAAAATCCTAGGATTTTTTCCGACGGATGTTGGCTCAAACTTGTCTTGCATACACACGGTCACACAAAGTTGTCGGAAAATCCGATCGTTCTGAACGCGGTGATGTAAAACACGTATGTCGGGACTCTAAACGGGGCAGTAGCCAATAGCTTTCATCTCTTTATTTCTTCTGAGCATGCGTGGCACTTTGTGCGTCGGATTTGTGTACACACGATCGGAAATTCCGACAACGGATTTTGTTGTCCGAAAATTTTATAGCCTGCTCTCAAACTTTTTGTGTTGGAAAATCCGATGAAAAATGTGTGATGGAGCCTACACACGGTCGGAATTACCGACAACAAGGTCCTATCACACATTTTCCTTCGGAAAATCCGACCGTGTGTACGGGGTATAAGGGCGTAAATTTTTGATTTCACTCCTCACTACCTATCACAGTTTTGAAGGCCATAAAATGCCTACTCACTATACCTCTCAGCAAATAGCTTGGGGTGTCTCCTTTCCAAAATAGGGTCATTTGGGGGGGTTTGTGCCACCTTGGCATTCCATGGCCTCCGAAACTGTGATAGGCAGTGAAGAGTGAAATCAAAAATTTACGCCCTTAGAAGGCCTGAAGGCGTGGCTTGGTTTTCGGGGTCCCGTGCGCGGCTAGGCTCCCAAAAAGTCTCACACATGTGGTATCCCCGTACTCAGGAGAAGCAACAAAATGTATTTTGGGGTGTAATTTCACATATTCCCATGGCATGTTTGAGCAATATATCATTTAGTGACAACTTTTTGCAAAAAAAATGTCTTTTTTCCCGCAACTTGTGTCACAATATAAAATATTCCATGGACTCGACATGCCTCTCAGCAAATAGCTTGGGGTGTCTACTTTCCAAAATGGGGTCATTTGGGGGGGGTTTTGAACTGTCCTGGCATTTTATGCACAACATTTAGAAGCTTATGTCACACATTACCCACTCTTCTAACCACTTGAAGACAAAGCCCTTTCTGACACTTTTTGTTTACATGAAAAAATTATTTTTTTTTGTAAGTAAATTACTTTGAACCCCCAAAAATTATATATTTTTTTTAAAGTAAATGCCCTACAGATTAAAATGGTGGGTGTTTCATTTTTTTTTTTACACAGTATTTGCGCAGCGATTTTTCAAACGCATTTTTTGGGGAAAAAACACACTTCTTTAAATTTTAATGCACTAAAACACACTATATTGCCCAAATGTTTGATGAAATAAAAAAGATGATCTTAGGCTGAGTACATGGATACCAAACATGACATGCTTTAAAATTGCACACAAACGTGCAGTGGCAACAAAATAAATACATTTTTAAAAGCCTTTAAAAGCCTTTACAGGTTACCACTTTAGATTTACAGAGGAGGTCTTCTGCTAAAATTACTACCCTCGATCTGACCTTCGCGGTGATACCTCACATGCATGGTGGAATTGCTGTTTACATTTGACGCCAGACCGACGCTTGCGTTCGCCTTAGCGCGAGAGCAGGGGGGGACAGGTGTGCTTTTTTTTTTCCCTTTATTATTTTTTTGCTTTTTTTATCTTATTTTTAAACTGTTCCTTTCATTTTATTTTTTTTTTAATCATTTTTATTGTTATCCCAGGGAATGTAAATATCCCCTATGATAGCAATAGGTAGTGACAGGTACTCTATTTTGAAAAAATTGGGGTCTATTAGACCCTAGATCTCAACTCTGCCCTCAAAGCATCTGACCACACCAAGATCGGTGTGATAAAATTCTTTCCCAATTTCCCAATGGCGCTGTTTACATCCGGCGAAATCTAAGTCATGAAATGCTCGTAGCTTCTGGTTTCTTAGGCCATAGAGATGTTTGGAGCCACTCTGGTCTCTGATCATCTCTATGGTCAGCTGGCTGAATCACCGGCTGCATTCTCAGGTTCCCTGTTGAGACAGGAGAGCCAGAGAAAAACACGGAAGACGGTGGGGGGGCATTCCCTCCCACTGCTTGTAAAAGCAGTCTAGAGGCTAATTAGCTGCTAGGATTGCTTTTACATGAAAGCCGACCGCTGGCTGAAAAGAATGATACCAAGATGATACCTAAACTTGCAGGCATCATTCTGGTATAACCACTCAAAGTCGTGAATTGCGTACCTGAAGACAAAAAAATGGTTAACAATAAAACACAGTAAACGGTAAAGTATAAAAAATTACATACCTGAAAAGTAAACGTGATAAAACATAATAACAATAAAACATTGCAGAATAGAATACAGTAAAAAAGAGCAGAACAATAGAGAGAGAATAGAGAAAGAGAGAACAATAAAACGACAACTATTTTTTTTTATTTTATATTTTTATTTGTGTTTTTTTTTTTTTTAACACTTTTTTTTGTAACTGTAACTTTTATAACTGTAACTGGTTCCAGGTTCGGGTCCCTCAAAATGCGATGGCATCTTGGGAGACCCTGTGAAAGTGTGCCTAGTCTGTGCAATGCTGTACCCTACGCTAATACTCAACTAGTGAATGGTAGCGTTCAAAACATTCACCAATGCAAAGACCAGGATTGTCAGGACAGGAGGGACAATAATAGCGGGTGTCACGCCTATATCCGCGCTTGCTGTAGACATGACATCTTTTTTGGGGGGGTTCGTTGGGTAGGGGTACTCGGGAGGACATAAAGAAAATGCCTCTCATGCAACCGACTGCATTTGGTTGGGGATGTGAATGGGGGAAGTACAGGTGCTGCAGAAGTGGTGGGTTCCCAATTAGGATTGGCGAATGCAGCAGGAAGGGCACTATGGGCACGACGGGCCTGTGTTCATCTTCTTGGTGGCAGCGGGACACTACTTGTGCTTGCCACCTCACCAGCTTGAACTGCACTTATGGGACTCGCCACGTCACCAAGTGTTACTGCAGTGCTGGTTTGACTACGACCGGGGTGTACTAGGCCGCTGGCGCTTGCCAGTTCACCAAAACGCTACCAAAAAACTGTTAGCGATCGCAGGGATCAGGCCTGACTCTGCGAACGCTGCAGTTATGTGTTTAGTGTTTTGTAAGTGACAGTGATCGATTGATCAGCACTTGGGTGGGCTGGGCTGGGCTGGGCCGGGCGGAGGGGCAAAACGCAGGTGCTAGCAGGTATCTGGGCTGATCCCGCTAACACTGCGTTTTTGTGAACCCTAAACTGCTGGGGACGCTAGTATAGATCTGATCGGATCAGATATTGATCCATTCAGATACTATACCACTAAGGGAGGTGTATGCTGCGTGCGTGGGTGTTAGCGGTACTGGCACTAACCTGACGCTGCCTGGGGCTGGTGCTTGCCAGTTCACCAAAATGCTACCAAAAAAACTGTTAGCGATCGCAGGGATCAGGCCTGACTCTGCAAACGCTGCAGTTAAGCGTTTAGTGTTTTGTAAGTGTCAGTGATCGATCGATACTGCACTTGGGTGGGCTGGGCCGGGCGGAGGGGCAAAACGCAGGTGCTAGCAGGTATCGGGGCTGATCCCGCTAACACTGTGTTTTTGGGAACCCTAAACTGCTGGGGACGCTAGTATAAATCTGATCGGATCAGATATTGATCCGTTCAGATACTATACCACTAAGGGAGGTATACGGTGCGTGCGTGGGTGTTAGCGGTACTGGCACTAATCTGACGCTGCCTGGGGTGACGCATATCACCGCCAGGCGATCAGGGGGCTAAACCTTTATTCGGTAGTAAACGGCGGGTGCCCTGACACTATAAAAAAATAAACGAACTAACCAGCGTCACCCGTAACAGTTATACGGTGATCAGTGGTGAAAGGGTTAACTAGGGGGGCAATCAAGGGGTTAAAACATTTATTAGATAGTATATGGGGGTCCCTGACGCTATAAAAAGCTGACGGCGAACCTATATATTTACCTCCCTAACTAGCGTCACCAGTGACACTAATACAGCGATCAGAAAAATGATCGCTTAGCGACACTGGCGACAGGGGGTGATCAAGGGGTTAAAACTTTATTAGGGGGGGTTAGGGGGGTATCCTAGACCTAAAGGGGGCTAATACTAACTGCCCTACCACACTAACTGTCACAAACTGACACCATGCAGTAATCATAAAAAAAAAAAGCTGCTTGGTGTCAGTGTGACGGGGGGGGGGGAGGGGTGATTGGGGGGTGATCGGGGGGCGATCGGGGGGCGATCGGGGGTGTAAAGTGTGCCTGGCATGTTCTACTGAGTGTGTTGTGTTGGTGCACTCACATTCCAGTCTACTCTCCTCGGCGCCGGAACGGAAAATACCGAGCCGAGGAGAGATTACATCATTTCCTTTGCTACTGTTTAGCATACAGCAGCAGAGGAATGATCTGATTGGCTGGGAGCGATCGCGAGGGGGGGGGCCACGAATGGATGGTCTCCCCCTCACCTCTCATCGCTCCCAGACACTAGCCGACCACCTTGGGCACTGGGGGGGGGGGTCCGATCGGACCCCCCACCCGCGGGAGGCAGATCACGTACAGGTACGTGATTCTGCCTGCCCGTGCCATTCTGCCGACGTACATCGGCGTGAGGCGGTCGGCAAGTGGTTAAGGGGGCAAATCCTTCTGGGGCTGAAGTGGTTAAAGTTGAAATGGTGACGCAAGCGCGATGCAGGTTTACGATGTATTTCTAAAACGCACGGCAAAGCGTGCTTTTACTGTGCGGGTTTCCACACATTCGGAAACACACAGACGTGAATGTAGCCTAATTGTTAATGAACTATATGGTAGCTCCGCGCTCAGGATGATGACGGGTTGCAGCCTCCCCTGTTGGGTTCCCAATGGAACTTACAAAAGATAAAAAAGAGAAAAAAGTGGGGGTGAATGGCGCGACCCTAAAACCATATAGTGTAAGCAAATTTCAAATATCAAGCCAATATTGTGAACTAAAACCATACATAAATATGAGATCTCCAAAATGACATAATGACAAAAAATATATATACATTTGGTAGGCAAAAAATCAGTATCTTATGTGAGATCCCAGTGACAGGAATAAGTGAAAAATAGTATATATATGTGAAAAATATACATATAAAAAAATATATATATAAACCAACTCCCATACAAATTATGCGTAGAAAATCAAACTAGAATAAATCAAAAAGTAAAAAATAATAAAAAATAAATATAGAGTCCCAAAAAGTGTATAACACAGGAGTGTAATTCCAGAGTAACCGGTTATGATCCTTTAGTGTGACTTCGGTGTTCATCAAATTATGGGAAGCCGTTGATTTTATTTTTGATTCTATTTATTTTAATAAATATATTTTTAATTACTACACTATGGGAGCCTCCGTCTTTATTTATATGAGGACTCAGTTCTGAGCAACGTGGAAGCGACTTTTGGCAAGGTGCTAACTAGTGTGACCCCTTATCTGTGGAAACAGCTGGAGGATCCCGACGGAACATTGGGAGAGCCTGGGAGGAAGCCCATCCACCACCACCCACTTATGCCTATTACCCCTGCAGGGGTGACAACATTTGGTGAGTGGGGACACAACAGGGGGATCACCACAAGTCACCTAATTTGATGAGCACCAAAGTCACCCTAAAGGATCATAACCAGTTACTCTGGAATTACACACCTGTGTTACACACTTTTTGGGACTCTATATTTATTTTTTATTATTTTTTACTTTTTTGATTTATTCTAATTTGATTTTCTACGCATAATTTGTATGGGACTTGGTTTATGTATATATTTTTTATATATATATTTTTCACATATATACTATTTTTCACTTATTCCTGTCACTGGGATCTCACATAAGATACTGATTTTTTGCCTACCAAATGTATATATATTTTTTTGTCATTATGTCCTTTTGGAGATGTCATATTTATGTATGGTTTTAGTTCACAATATTGGCTTGATAGATATATATTTTTTCATTTTGTTTCATATTTTTTGTGCACAGTTATATCTAGGATTAACTTTTGTCTGACCAACCATACATATCTGCCTTTATGAGCACACAGGCATTCATTCTCTTATTTAGCACAGTTTCTGTTACATTACATTTTTTTCACCACTGACGCATATACTTATACACACCCAGCCCCAACAGGATAGGTATTTCCTTCCTTTCCTGGAGGCAGAGTATTCACTTAAAAATTGGCTTACACTATATGGATTTAGGGTAGCGCCATTCACCCCACTTTTTTCTCTTTTTTATCTAATTGTTAATGACACCCCACACATGGTTAGCATGCCATTATGGTGACACAAGTGCAAAGCACATTTGAACTGCAGTGTGTTTCCAAAATACGCAGCAAAGCACTCGTTTTCTGTGTGATTTTCTGCGCGTTTGGAAACACGCAGATCATGGCTAGCAGACTAATGTTTTTGCGTGTGACAAAACACAACATAAAAGCACCAGAATGCACACTGATAAAACACATGACGCTTCGTGTCCGAAAATGTTCTTGAGCTACTGTGGGGCAGCCCATTCAAATGAACTATGTGTGACACGCATTTACGTGTGAAAAACAACGTGATTGGGAACGTGCTTTTCGCTGCGCTCGGGAGTGAATGGAATGTGCATGGGAGGAGAGTACAGGAGACATTCGGTACAGAACAAGCCAATCAGGAGGTCACAGACAATTTTTTATGGCAAGGACCTGCTGTTTGGCTTAGCAAATCACAGTACAGAGTCCTATGTTCACTAACAACACAGGGCTCTGTACACAGAGCAGAGATGTGGCTGTTTATAAAAGCAGCACATATTGCACATTACACATTGTTAGGCACATGGTTAAACCTTTCATTGGCCCTAGATGTTAACTCCTTCCCAGCCAGTGTTATTAGTACAGTGTATAGTATTAGCACTGATCACTGTATTAGTGTTACTGGTGATGCCAGTGTCCGTTAGGGGTTCATTTACTAAGAATAGGGAGAAGCAATAGATGTTTTAATTAGGTGCAATTAGGAGTCTAACAACTAAGACTTCAATGTGGAGAACGGAGAAGCACCATCAATTAACCGAACGCCTATCAGTGAATGTCAAGTCAGGATAGTCACTTTTCCATAATAGAAAATGCTAAACGTGGTCTCTAGAGAGCGTAGGACTGCAAGATTCAGCCAAGATCTAGTTTGTGTGTAAAAAGAAACAATTAGCAAGTGTGGTTTGGCTGTTTTTGATAGTAAAAATATGAACTTTCTTTCCTGTTTTGTAGTGTGTTTTTATTTTAAATGTTCTGCAAACGAATGCATTTTTTAACCGCTTGCCAACCGCCGCACACAGATGTTTGTCGGCAGAATGGCACAGGCAGGCAAATGCCCGCGGGTCCCGGGAACTCGATGTTCTCCGGCGGCCCGCGATTGCGGTGTATAAACAATGCATTTCCTGTCATCGGGAGCAGTGATCACTGTCATGTCAGTGGTAGCCCATTCCCCCTACAGTTAGAACACCTCCCTATGGCACACTTAACCCCTTGATCGCCCCCTAGTGTTTAACCCCTTCCCTGACAGTGTCATTTACACAGTAATCAGTGCATTTTTATAGCACTGATCGCTGTATAAATGACAATGGTCCCAAAATAGTGTCAAAAGTGTTCGATGTGTCCGCCATAATGTCACAAGATCGGAGATCGCTGCCATTACTAATAATAATAAATAAATAAATAAATAAAAATGCCATAAACCTATCCCCTATTTTGTAAACGCTAAAACTTTTGCGCAAAGCAATCAATATATGCTTATTGCGATTTTTTTTATCAAAAATATGTAGAAGAATATTTTTCTAAACTGAGAAGGAAATTAGTTTTTTTATATATTTTTTGGGGATATTTATTATAGCAAAAAGAAAATATATTGTTTTTCTTTCAAAATTGTCGCTCTTTTTTTGTTTATAGCACAAAAAATAAAAACCACAGAGGTGATCAAATACCACAAAAAGAAAGCTCTATTTGTGGGAAAAAAAGGACGTCAATTTTGTTTGGGTACAACGTTGCACGACCGTGCAATTGTTAGTTAAAGCAACGCAGTGTCGTATCGCAAAAAGTGCTCTGGTCAGGAAGGGGGTGAAATCTTCCAGGGCTGAAGTGGTTAATAAATGTTACAGAGTAATGCGTAATGAGTAAGTTATTTCTCTAGTATATGACAAACAATTTTTCGTGTCTAATTAGAATTTTAACTATAATTTCTACTTATAATTACGGTATATATATCTTAATTCTTGAATCATGGTACTACTATATATTCTAGTTAAGACTATGGGCAGCAGAGTGACTTAGTGGTTAGCACTTCTGCCTAGAAGCACTAGGGTCATGGGTTCAAACACCAACCACGACATCAGAATCCTGCGTGCTTTCCAAATATGCACGTGGTGCAAAAAAGCTGTGGCTGATGTAGGTGGCCTATAAGATGTCTCTCAGTGTTATATTAATACAAACTTTAACCACGTCTCTCTTACCTTACCAGAAATTTACCCTTCCCCACCTAAAGGGGTTGTAAAGGCAGAAGGTTTTTTTATCTTAATGCAGTCTATGCATTAAGATAAAAAGCCTTCTGTGTGCAGTAGCCCTCCTCAGCCCCTCCTAATACTTACCTGAGCCCCATCTAGATTCAGCGATGTTGCAGCAGTGTCTCGGCTGCCCGGGACTCCCCTCCTCATTGGCTGAGACAGCAGCGTGGCACCATTGGCTCCCACTGCTGTCAAAGTCAATCAGCCAATGAGAAGAGAAAGGGGGTGAGGCAGGGTCGAGGCTCTGTGTCTTAATGGACACACGGAGCTGTGACTCGGCTCGGGTGCCCCCATAGCAAGCTGTTTGCTGTGGGGGCACTCGACAGGAGGGGCCAGGAGCACTGAAGAGGGACCTGAGAAGAGGAGGATCGGGGCTGCTCTGTGCAAAACCATTTCACAGAGCAAGTAAGTATGACATGTTTGTTATTTTTAACTAAAAAAAAACAAGACTTTACAATCCCTTTCATTTGCCCAGCCTGTCTCTTTTGTGTGTGCATTTTAGTCTGCTCATTTTAAGCTGCCTGCAGCTGCTGTAGTGTGCCTTAATGACCAGTTCACACCAAATGCAGTTCAATGCGTTTTTTTATGCAAAAACGCATGGAAAGTAGGTTATATGGTTTCCAATGGCATAATTCACAACAGTACTGTCAGTTCCAGGATGTTCCAGAAAAAAAAGTAGAACATGCTGTATTTCTTCTGTATTGAACTGTACTGGAATGTGGTAAAATGCATGAAAAAAGCACCAGAATGCACTGGAGTGCATCAAAAATGCACCAGACCCCAGTACAGTAAAAAAAAAAAAAAAAAAAAGAAGAAAAAAGCATCTGGAAGGCATCCAGAAAAGTAAAAAATGCACCGAAACGCATCAAAAACGCAATAAAAACATGCACGCAGAAATGCATCCGGGATCTGGAGTGTATTTTTGTGGTATGAACCAGCCCTTAGCCCAAGCAAATGTTCTTATACATCTTCATATGACTGGTGTGGGGGGGATTAGGGACACTGACTGGGGGCAGTATGGTAAAAATGGAAAAAAACAAAAATGTGTGTACAAAAAACTTAAATATTTTTATTAAAATATTTTTAATTTATGTTACATAAATTATCACTTTCATCCGAGTAGTTCAGCAGCACTACTCTGGGTGGGGGAGTCCAGATTTTTTATTTTAACATTTTGATTGGTGATACAATGAAAATCTTTGTACCAGCAATACTTTTTACTGTAATGCATATATTTACACACACACATGCGCACATGGCATGAACATAATGAATACATAGATATACACTTGTCAGCTTGACAGCACATGAAAATGACGAATAAATATTGGTACAATTATATAAATACATAGTGTACACATGTCATTGAAACGGCATTTGGTAATACAGTAAATGGTATAATTATCAGAACATGATTAGTTTGGATATAGTACAGAATATATTCCTATTGACAGGCATGTAGATACATTCTGAATGCCCAACGTGTTTCATGTAAAACACATTCCTTGGGGGCGAATGCTACAAGTTATCTGCAAGGAACAGAAATATAATTAATGTAGTGTGATACTAAGCATAGCAGGAAGACGCAAATTGCCAATCCTCTGTACTTACATGGGATGGGATGACATGGTGTTAGGTGGATATGGGGCCAGGGGGTTGTCCATCTTGGAAGCTAAGGTAGTCTTGAGCCGCGTGATAGCAGGACGCACATACACATACAACATCCACAGGACACAGGTTGCCAATCTTCATGGTCTATCAAGGCGACATGAGTAATGACCACCAAAGGGTCTATATGGATGAATATAATATGCGTGAGTCAGATAGTATTAATAGAGTGATGAGTTAAAAATATATACCCAAATGAAAACGTAAAGGGTATAGAAAAGGTGTAAACCAGTACAGATAAAGTTGAGATGGTTAACCAAACACCAAGGGAACAGAGATGAATAGGTAGAGGGAAATGTGAAAAAGCATGATAGACGGTTACAAATCACCAAAAAACAATATAGAAAGGGGTGACTAGCTGAATAAGCAATATGGCAGGATAACATAGTGATTACCTTATATAGTTAGTAAGGTTGAATAAAGACACCAGTCCATCCTGAGAGTGTGTGGGTGCGTGTCTACAATTGTCCCTATCCCTGTGTCTCATTAAGATGCTCATCTATTATATTATTATTTATTTAAGGTACCCATATAGCACATCAATTTACGTAAGAGCTCCACACATATCGCACACTCACATCAGTCCCTACCCTCAAGGAGCCCACAAACCAAGGTCCCCAACTCACATTCATGTACTAGCGCCAATTTTGGACGGAAGCCAATTAACCTACCAGCATGGCTTTGGAGTGTGGGAGGAAACTGGAGTACCCGGAGGAAACCCACGCAGGCACAGGAAGAACATGCAAACTCTAGGCAGGTAGTGCTAGGCGAGAGTGCTACCCACTACACCACTGTGCTGCCCCATCCTTAAAGTGGTGTTCCGGCCGAAATTGTACTTTTTAAATAAAAATACCCCTATAATACACAAGCTTAATGTATTCTAGTAAAGTTAGTCTGTAAACTAAGGTCTGTTTTGTTAGTTTATAGCAGTAGTTTGTTATTTTATAAACTTACAGCAGGCCATGGCCATCTTAAGAGTGGGCATCTGAAGCCAGACTGTATTTCTTCCTGCATCTCATCTTTGCAGATCTCGCACATGCTCAGTGCAGCACAAGCAGTGTAACAGGTTTCAGGTCAGGTTTCCATAGCAATGGCAGTGTCAGAGGAAGTTGCCGCCCCTTCCCAGAAAGCATTGCAAACAGGAAATGATGCGATGGGCCACAGCCAGGGAGGAGGAAGTGAAAAATGAATACAGCAAATATACAATAGGTGCTGAGAAAAAAAATTAAAAATTGTCCAATTTGTTTACAGTGCACAGTTTAGTGAGGTATGCTGAAGAAATGTAAAAGTGGGTGGAACTCCACTTTAAGTATATACATAAGAGCAAAGTGCTCCTATAATATGCAGCGTTTCCAAGTGTATGGCAAAAGGACACCCGCGCACACATGAGGGCTTCTACCAGCGTTAAGCTAGCACGCACGTGCGGGGACGAGCTCTGGCCCGGGCGGTAACCACCCACGACTGACGCCCATATAAGCCAGCTGTGTCGGCTATGGTGGTAATGTTCGTGCTCATGTCATGACGCCCAATAGTGACGTCACGCATGACATGAAGCGTGGCGCCAATACACTGTGGGTAACCGCCCAATGGCCCACGTCCCCCTGCCCCATACAATGCGGGAGGAGAGGGGAGAGGGAGGGGGCACAGGATGGCCCTGGATGGAAAGCAACCACAACTGACCACTATACTTATAGTTAGGGATGCACCAATACCGTTTTTTTACAAGTTATGCCCCGTACACACGGTCGGATTTTCCGACGGAAAATGTGTGATAGGACCTTGTTGTCTGAAATTCTGACTGTGTGTGGGCTCCATCACACATTTTCCATCGGATTTTCCAACACACAAAGTTTGAGAGCAGGATATAAAATTTTCCGACAACAAAATCCGTTGTCGGAAATTCCGATCGTGTGTACACAAATCCGACGGACAAAGTGCCACGCATGCTCAGAATAAATAAAGAGATGAAAGCTATTGGCCACTGCCCCGTTTATAGTCCCAACGTACGTGTTTTACGTCACCACGTTTGGAACGATCGGATTTTCCGACAACTTTGTGTGACCGTGTGTATGCAAGACAAGTTTGAGCCAACATCCGTCGGAAAAAATCCTAGGATTTTGTTGTCGGAATGTCCGAACAAAGTCCGACCGTGTGTACAGGGCATAAGAGTACCGATACTTTTTTTTAGTACTTGCCGATACCAATTACCGATACACAGGGGTGTTGCTAGGACTGCAAAAGATCTGGGGCTAGAGCCCATAGCAGTGGTCACCAACCTTGGTAAGCAATTTTTTGCGGGCAAAGGAAGGCTGGTGTTGGCATTTCAATCATCATGGCACCATGGTTGATATGGTGTCAGGGTGATTGAAGCGCATTGTTTCTATTGTTACATTGTAATATATAATGAAGTGGTTCAACCCACCATAATGCAGAATCAGTGGGAGCCCTGGGCGTGTCACTTGCCACCATCACCTGCCACTAGATCTGGATTGTCACTTGCCACATCCCCTACCACCATTTGCAGATTGTCACTTGTCACATCACTTGCCACCATTTGCAGATTGTCACTTGCCACCATTTGCAGATTGTCACTTGCCACGTCACTTGCCACCATTTGCAGAGTGTCACTTGCCACGTCACCTGCCACCATTTGCAGATTGCCACTTGCACCATTTGCAGATTGTCACTTGCCACGTCACCTGCCACCATTTGCAGATTGTCACTTGCCACCATTTGCAGATTGTCACTTGGCACATCACTTGCCACCATTTGCAGATTGTCACGTCACTTGCCACCATTTGCAGATTGTCACTTGCCATGCCAGCCAGTGCCACCAAATGTGCATTGTTGCTGCATTGATGGCAGGCTGGCAGCACTGGTCAGTGAGGGCAGGAGAGTGGGGATGCGGTGCGGGCAGTGAGAGATGATGTAATCTCTCTGCTCCCCGCCGCACCTCCGACATTTAGGAGGCCCGCGCTGTGAGGGCGGAAGAGAGCTGATGTGTGGCGGGCAGTGAGAGATGATGTCATCTCTCTGCTCCCCGCCATACATCGCTCCCACATTGAAGTGGCCGGCTGTGAGGACGGAGGAGTGGTGACGGGCGGGCGGAGAGAGATGATGTCATCTCTGCTCGTCTGCCCGCTCGTCTCTCCTCCACTTCCAATGCCGCCCACCGCAGTCGTGACCTGCTGAGACTCCTGGCAATGGGCTCCACATTCGGGGCTCCAGTCTCGATAGCCACCCCCTGGCGACGCCTATGCCGATACCTAGCGCAACTGTTTTGTTTTAACTTCAGCTTTCAGCAATGGTACAAAGCATTGAAAAGTTATTTACAAATGAAATAAATTGTTTTTTTTTTTTAAATTAGCGCTTTTTCAATGTGAAATGTGTAAATATATGTTAATATATATGTGCAAACATATTCACTAACAAAACTTAGCTTAAAAGTTTTAATTGTTTATCGTTTATAAAATAGACGTGAACAAAAAAAAAAAGCAGGAAAATAATAATTAAATGGAGGAGAATAGGGAGTTAATTAGGCTGATTAGAGTAAATAAAGGGTTAATAAGGGGTTAAACAGAGGAACATTTGTTCATCCCTTTGATCTGCAGATGAAGAAACAGAAAGATACAAAAAGAAGCAATGTTTCTTTTATTTTAGTGTTTCAGGGCTGAGCAATGTTGTTAATAAACATTGCCGGCTGTTTTTTTTGTTTTTTGTTTTTTTTTGACAGCTCAAATTACCGGACTTCTTTAACCACTTCAATACAGGGCATTTTCACCCCCTTCCTGCCCAGACCAATTTTCAGCTTTCAGCACTATTACACTTTGAATGACATTTGCGCGGTCATACAACACTGTATCCATATGAAATTTTGATAATTTTTTCCCCACAAATAGAGCTGTCTTTTGGTGGTATTTGATCACCTCAGCGGTTTTTATTTTTTTGCGCTATAAACAAAAAAGAGCGACAATTTTGAAAAAACACAATATTTTTTACTTTTTGCTATAATAAATAACCCATGAAAAAAAAATCAAAAACAAATTTTTTCATCAGTTTAGGCCAATATGTATTCTTCTACATATTGATTGGTTTGAGCAAAAGTTATAGCGTCTACAAAATAGGGGATAAATATATGGCATTTTTATTGTTATTTTTTTTTACTAGTAATGGCGGCGATCTGTGATTTTTATCGTGACTGCGATATTGCGACGGACACTTCGGACACTTTTGACACTATTTTGGGACCATTCACATTTATACAGCAATCAGTGCTATAAAAAATGCACTGATTACTGTGTAAATGTGACTGGCAGGGAAGGAGTTGACAATAGGGAGTGATCGAGGGGTTATGTTTTCTAGGGAGTGATTCTAACTGTAGGAGGTGGGGACTCACAAGGGGAGGAGACCGATTGGTGTTCCTCTGTACTAGGAACACACCATCGGTCTCCTCTCACCTGACAGGACGTGGATCTATGTGTTTACACACACAGATCCACGGTCCTGCTGTGTTCACGGGCAATCGAACATCGAGGCCGCCGGGCACACGCATCGGGTGCCCAGTGACGCGGCGGGCGAGCGTGCCCCCTAGAGGCTCAGGAAGAAAAGACGTCATATGATGGCGACCCGGAGGGACAAAGGGTTCCTGCTGCCGTCATATGACTATGCACAGTAGGGAACTGGTTAACGCTGGGGAGACCCACTGACAGCTCAAAGAACCGAGCCTGAAAGTATCGGTTTCAGGTATCGGTGCATTTGCACGAGTACCGATACTTGTGCAAATACTCGGTATCGGCACCAATACCGATACCAATACTAGTATCGGTGCAACCCTATTTATAGTACAATGCAAAGAATACCGCCAGATGTCGTAGACATGGCATTGTAAATGTCTCGAGTGTGTGGACCCTAAATGGGGTGTACAAATACCCAGGACAAACCTCACACATGGGTGGTGGGGGAACACTGCCAATCTAAAAAATTCAACGCCTCCATCCCTAATACATATAAATGAGAGGGGGGAATTTTGGACTTTAAATGAGGTACAATGAATGTGCTTCCATTCCTGGCTCAAGTAAACAATAAAGGAATGTGTGACTTTAAATGAGGACATTGACTTGTGGATTGGAATGGTTAGTAAACATTATTTACAAAATGGGGGTTTTAAAAATATTTAATTAAAAAAAAAAAGTGTACCAACAAACTGCAGCAAGTTCCCATACCCACGTACACATTTCTGATTATGGTAAGCAGGAAGCTGCATTTCTATCTACATAATTAAGCAAAGTTAGGAGTTGGAAGAGAAGAACAATTGACATTTGTTAGTAACAATAACACGAAAAGGGTCAACAGATGCTCATAAACACATGGTAAGCCATGCCCACAAAAAAACACTTTTGAGAAACAAATGCACAACAATTACAGCAAACACACAGAACAAACATTAAAACAGCATTAGTGGGGTGTTGGTCATTATGCACAATATCACCCCCCCCCCAAAAAAAAAGGGAAAAATATGCAAGGACAGACAGCAAATAATTTGGGCCCTTCTAAGGCAAAGCAAGCCCCGCTACTGCAGTCATTTATACAACACAGGTTGGATTGTGAGCATGCCTACACACGCCCAATAAAGGACACACCCACCAGTGTCATTCAATTTGTGGTTGGGTTTCAAACCAACAACCCTAGTGCTGCTACGTGGAAGTGCTAACCACTTAGACACTGTGTCATCACATGCATGTCAACTGCATCTCTGTGGTGTGAACCAGCCCTAAGTTCGGAGGTTGACACCACCATTTCAAAGTGACACAAGAAAATAAATAAATAAATAAAAAAAACATAAAAGCAGGGAGTCACTGTTTTCACTCCGCTCCACCATGTACATTAGGACATGTCATTTATCCTTGTACTTATGTGAGTAGATGCACAATATTACACAAAATCTGCAGGTTGCTCTATGGAATGTATGGAATGCTTGCTTATCCCTTACATGCCTTAATGTACACGGGGGAGTGGAGATGCAAACAGTAAATCCCTGCTGATGTATCCTGGAGTTCCCGAGTACCATTCAACAACCAGTTGCTGTGATATGTCATACAGACAGATGATTATAAATCTATCAATGGGTCTGCGCTTCAGACTTTTCAACACTGCTGCTCCCCTATGTAGGTAGGGAACAACTCAGTGTTACCCCAAAAGACAGATGATTACTGACAACATGCTGCTATAACACCACCTATATTTTGGGTCTTAGTGCTTGGTAAGAGGCTGCATTCACAAGTGTGGAATTCACAAGGCTGCCTATTGTCAATAATGAGTGAAAACATATGGCAAAAAACAATGATGGTGGAACCCTCCTACACTACTTACTTATTTTATTTGGACCAGGATTTATGTTTATTGATTTATGAATTGATATTTTTTCTTTATTGGTGTGTCACTGTGTATTAGTGGCATCACCATTTGATTTTTATAATGTTGGGACACATCACATTTTTTGGAATAATATTATGATCCTTTGTATTGAAATACATATAACCAATAGACATTGAATTTAGTAACACAGCACAACATTTGTATTCTTTTAATTTTGCTTCAGCACTGGTATTATGAGCGGTTCGTGAAGACAGCTGTGGGAGTTTTGATTTAGATTTTTGCTACCTGCTGGGCACCAAGTGCAGTTTTTCTACCATTTAGGTAATATATCTCAAAAGTCTTAGGCCACTTTTACAATGAAGCGGCGGCCGCGGTGCTTTACTGTCATTTTAGCGGCGCTTTTCGTCTGCTAGCGGGGCGCTTTTAACCCCCCCAGTAGCGGCCGAAAAAGGGTTCAAAGTACCTGCAAAGTGCCGCTGCCGAAACGCTTTTCAGGCGCTTCGGTAGCGCTGGCCATTCATTTCAATGGCAGGGGTGTTATGGGAGCGGTGTATACATCGTTCCTAAACCACCCCAAGGATGCTTGCAGGACTTTTTTTTAACATCCTGCAAGTGCACTGCTCCAGTGTTTAAGCACTCGGCTTTCACACTGGAGTGACAGGAGAGGCACTTTACAGGCGCTATTTTTAGTGCTAAAACGCCTGTAAAGCACCTCAGTGTGAAAGTGGCCTAATAGTCAAAAGGCATGCTCAATGCACATGGCAGTACATACAATACTTAAGTTTATATACTGCAGAAAATGTATGCTCCAAAAAAAAAAAAACAAAACAAAAATATATTAAAAACACGGTACTGGCATCATTTAAAAATTGAGAAAAGATAAATATTGTATTAGAAACAAAAAAACACAGCTAAATACAATTACAAAGGAAATGTAAGGAATATCTATATCTATGTTGCTGTTTCTATGCATAGTAAAAGTTCTATAGGTTACAAGTATTGATGTATACTGTTAATATATATATATATATATATATATATATATATATATATATATATATATATATATATACACACACACACACACACACACACACACACATCAATATATACAGGGCTTTTTTTCAGCAGGAACTAAGGGGAACTCAGTTCCACCACCTCTGGCTCAGGTCTCCTGCTCCCTGCTCACCACTATCACTTGGTAACACTAAAGTCCAGCTTCTGTGTTTACAAGTGATAGCTTATCTCCCAGTAGCTCCCACAGGTCAGATCTCCTGCACAGATCTCACTGAGTGCCGGACAGGGACAAGGGTGATACAGAACAGGTGCCCAGGGTTCAGTGCAGTCATGGGCAGGAGAGGGTGCGTGGTAGGCTGCACCCTCTGTGGTCTCCATTTTTCCCTGGTGACCAGTTATTGATGCTCCTACTGCATAATCTCCCTTGCAAGTGACTGTAGTATAGTATAGTATGATGGGAGTCACTACAGTCAGATAGGTGTTTCAGCTTAATATTGCTATAAAGGTAAGACATATGACAGATGGTGGAGCTTTTAAGGAGGGGGAAAAGATGAGGGCATTGGAGGGAGGGGGTTGTATGCAGAGGGAAGAGCTACTATTTGATGCCATTTGGCAGGTATGTGAGTGTGGCGGGCATGGTTGAGTTCCTGCACCTATTCTCTGATAAAAAAAGCCCTGACTATATATAAATATAGAATATATATATATATATATATATATATATATATATATATATATATATATATATATATATCAAAAAGGAAAAAAAACGCGCTATGAGTGATATACACAAAAGTCCAGTTGTAAAGTCCCATATAACATGAAATAAATAGTCCCAATTACAGTCCAGGCAAGGAGGATAAGTAGATGATATAAAACTTCTTCCAAAGGAAACAGTAATGATGGACACAATAAGTAGAACACTCCAATATATATTGCGCTTACCAGAAGTAAGACATAAAAGGGCGAGTGGCTTAAACCCAGCCTGGGCCTTTAGATATACACTCCAGGTGAAGCAGGAAGGGCGCCCTCGTCCCGTGTATCCACAGATATAATTAAAAAAAAAGGTATAACAAAAATATAGCGTAATATTGTTTTTAAAAGTCACGCCAAACCAGAAAAAAGAGTGACACTCTATTAGCCTTAAATCACGTGTGATCATATAAAATCCTATGCTGGATAGCTAGGACAATATGGTGAGTATCATGCAATCATGCAGAAATAGGTGAAATCAAAAAATTAAAAAAAATTTTTTTTTTTTAAGATATAAATTATATACAGGTGAAAAATGCAACGACTTCCAAATTCTGCTTACCAGATATAGTTGGACAGTCGACGTGTGTAAAACAGCCCAAGAATATGTGAAAGGTGTGGAAAAAAACCCCCGCCAGGTGCTGAAAGAGCTAATAATACGAGCTGCTTACCAGAAGGCAGACCCTCGTATGCAGATATAGTAAAAACAGGAACCAAACACCAAAGAACAGATATTTAAACGGACCTTCGGGATTGTCCCCTTACCAGACAAATAAAGCAAAAAGGCAGATGTATTACGATCCCAGCCAGGCTCCCGACCGGAATGGTGTACCTCGTCTTGCCCTCTCTGTCCGGACTCAGCAGCAAATATATAATGAAGAGCCAATAGTGTAATACTGCATATAGTGGATTTATTGTAAAAAGAATAACACTTACATAGGTACGAAATTAAAAGCTGAGAAAACAGTAAAACGAAGCCGGCCAGCCTCCGGACACACTCCCGTCCTCAATTGAACGACGTGGTGACGCCCCTCCCAGACGCGTTTCGTCATACGTTTGACGTTCTCAATGGGGAACTTTTATCTTTATATATATCTTTATATATATAACTTTTATCTTTATATATATATATATATATATATATATATATATTCTATATATATATATATATATATATATAAAATATATATATATAGAATATATATATATATAGAGATTATATATAATCTCTATATATATATATATATATATATATATCTATATATATATATATAGATATATATATATATATATATATAATATAATCTATATATTATATATATATATATATATTAAATCTATATATATATATATATATATATATATATATATAGATTATATATATATATATATATATATATATATATATATATATATATATATATATATATATATATATATATATAATCTATACATATATATATATATATATATATATATATAGATAGATATATATAGAATATATATCTATCTATATATATATATATATATATATATATATATATATATATATATATATATATATATATATAGATAGATATATAGATTATATATCTATATATATATATAAATGTTAGCCTGTTTAGTAAGTGGGCTTTAGCACAAACAGGTTGCCACATTTTGAACATTTCCAGGCTTGCGAGCACTGGTATTTACTATAGCACTTAAAAAAAAAAACAACTGGAGGAAGGCAAGTTTTTCTGCTCTGGGCATGCTCAGTTGTGTCACTATTGAGATGTTTAAACTAGAAGGCAATGCTTGTTTGGATTTTTTTTAAATATATCACTTTATACAGACAAATTTAGAATTCTTTTCAAGCAGTTATTCTTTAAAATGTTCAACAAATGTATAGGAAGTATAAATTGAGATCATGTTTAAAGTGGAGTTCCACCCAAAAAAAAAAATGTCATTAATGTGCATGAAATAAATTTAAAAAAAAAACATTTGGAGAATGTTTTTTTTTCTTACCTTTTTATGCCTGTTGCTATGTGGTCCCTCGAAATCTGCCTCCTTCATCACCTCAGCTCCTGACATCACTTCCCTCGGCGCCTCCGCTCGCTACTGCTACTGGGAGATGTGTGTCATCATTACCCAGAAGTCTGTGGGCTGCGCCAAGGGCTAGGTTGCCATAACAACGGGGCGGGCATTTCCAAAGATGCCGCCCATTGTTATCGCAACCTGTATACTTTACAGCGCCGCTACGGTGCATTACTGCGCATGCGCGAGAACGGGGCGGTGCATGCTGATCCAGCAGCAGCACAGTAACCAGGAAGATAGTGCTTGTGGGTTTCACATGCCCATAAGTAAAATGGAACATGCCAGGGATAAAAAAATGAAAGACATTGTTTGATCTAAATCGGCAATCAAGCGGACGTCGATCGCTAAACAGTGTGTCATATAAATAATAGCATTTTAAATAATATATTTGTACAAAAAAAAAATTACATAGTTGGAACTCCGCTTTAAGTCTAGGTTCACATCTATGCAGGTGCGCGATGCGTTGTTCAGGCATTGTTCAGTGCATTTTGCGTTTTTAAACTCTTGTTTTTTTATGCGTTTTTTCTTTTTTTTTAAATGGCGTGGGGTCCCCCCTAAATCCATACCAGACCCTTATCCGAGCATGCAGCCCGGCAGGTCAGGAAAGGGAAGAGACAAGCGAACCTGCCCCCTCCTCGGGGGCGGGCTCTCCTTGTGATGTCATTGGATGGCCACGCCCCATGGCTGTATAAGAGATGTCAGACAGTGGGCGGCAACACAAAGGAGGAAGACAACCACAGTACAAGAGCGACTTTTTTTTTTGCGGGTAACCAGCGGCAAGGAAGAAGACACCAGCAGGAGAAGATCGCACAAGAAGATGGCAGCGGGAGAGGATGGCTCAGAGCTATTTTTTTAATAAAAGGACTTGTCAAAAACCATCTCTTTTTTTTTTACATTTCACTGTTTTTTGAGGTGAATGGGTAGGGGTACGATGTACCTGATACCCATTCACATAGGAGGGGGGCGGGATCTGGGGGCCTTCTTCTTAAAGGGGCCTTGCAGATTCCGATAACCTGCCCGCAGACCCTGACAACCACCGGCCTGGGTTGTCGGGAAGAGGTCCTTGTCCCCATCAACATGGGGGCAAGGTGCTTTGGGGGGAGGGCAGGACAGAGCAGATAAGGCTTTGGTATGGATTTTGAATCCATACTAGACTCGCAGGGCCTGGTATAAACCTGGGGGAGAACCCAGGCCATTTTTTTCGCAATTTTTTTCCCCTGGTCATTTTTTGGTTTTTACATTCAGCTATCAGCGGGGGACACCGCTGACAGAGAGATCAAAATAAATAGTAGTCTGATAACTCAATAGTAAAGAATAGCAAACTGTGATCTTTAACGGTGTAAATCAAAATCAAATGTAAACTTCAAAATAGCATAGTCAAACAACTTAAATGACTCTAAAATGGCCTATGCTCTCTGGCATAAAGGGGAACAGATCTGGCTTAAACACGGACAGTCTATTTCCCTGAAATCAAAGACCCAGGCAATTATCATGGGAGGCAATAGGACACAAATGCAAATTTTCACTTTAACAATTAACATGAGAGTTCCCCTTTAAAGGTAATCAGTGGAATCACTAAAATACTGGAACTGATAGAGAAACAAAATGTAACAGTAATCACAATGGAGATGTCCAGGATCTTCGGCTAGCCTGGCGTTGGTGTACTTGGTGCCCTGTTGATCAGAATAGATAAAGTGTACTTGAAAGTATCCTGGTAAGGCAAAGTGGAATGTAGGATGCTAGCAGTATCCTGGTAAGGCAGATGAAATGTAGTGACTGTTCAGCAGGGTGTAGGTGTTCCTGCAAATGTAGGCATTGATAAAGCAATGTTGCCTGAATATAGTGTCTTTGGGATTAAATGAGCTTGAATCCGGTGGTACTACAAATACCAAAGATGTGAACAAAGACAATGGTGTCTGTATACAGTGTCTGGTGGTACTACAAATACCAGAGATGTAAATAAAGACAATGGTGTCTGTATACAGTGTCTATGGAATTAAATGGGCAGGTGCCCAGATGCAGCTGGTGGTGATGAAAGTGACTTTACATGCTCTGGTTCCTGGCTCAGATAATGGTGTCCGACCACCGCCGTGGCCTACACGGATCAGCTATTGTGTGAGTCACATGGACAGAAACAGCCTCCCGGCTGCCACTGGACAGTAAAGCAGTGCTGCTTTCAGGTGCGCCAAAGATGCACGTGTGGTGACTCTTCTTGTACAGGTCACAACTCAGCCTCAGCACTCTCCAACACAGAGCCCCTGCTTGCAGATCCAGACCGGCATCCCAAGAGAGCAAGCTAGGCCTAGACCAGCCTTTTGTACATCCCCCAATGACCGTTCCGTCCTTTGCAAGTGCGGGTGACAGCCGACTCGGGAGCTACAGCTGTCCTGGAAGGAGGGGATCCCCACACTGCTCTGTCCACCTCCAGCATGCCTGAGCAGCATGACACACATATGACACTCATCATATATTCTATCTCTCTCTCTTTCTTTCTCTCTCTTTGAAAGAGAAGCCACTGACTGCGCCAGTGAGCCAACAGCACCATGTGAGTGAGCACTGACCAGACCCTCTCTCTCCCCCTGGCCCCCCTCTCTCTCCCCTTGGCCCCCTCTCTCTCTCTCCCTGCCCCCCTCTCTCTCTCTCTCTCTGCCCCCTCTCTCTCCCTGCCCCTCTCTCTCTCCCTGCCCCCCTCTCTCTCTACCCCCTCTCTATCCCTGCTCCCTCTCTCTATCCCTGCCCCCTCTCTCTTTATCCCTGCCCCCTCTCTCCCTGCCCCTCCCTCTCTCTCTCTGCCCCCTCACTCTCTCCCTGCCCCCCCTCTCTCTCTCCTGCCCCCCTCTCTCTCTCCCTGCCCCCTCTCTCTCCCTGTCCCTCTCTCTCTCCCTGCCCCCCTCTCTCTCTACCCCCTCTCTATCCCTGCCCCCTCTCTCTATCCCTGCCCCCTCTCTCTTTATCCCTGCCCCCTCTCTCTCCCTGCCCCCTCCCTCCCTGCCCCTCCCTCTCTCTCTCTGCCCCCTCACTCTCTCCCTGCCCCCATCTCTCTCTCCCTGCCCCCCTCTCTCTCCCTGCCCCCTCTCTCTCTCCCTGCACCCCTCTCTCTCCCTGCCCCCTCTCTCTCTCCCTGCCCCCCTCTCTCTCTCTCTGCAAGTTGCAAAAATTATTGGGTGGTGACCCCAGGTTTTACCGCACCAGGTGACACCAACCCTAGTGACACCACTGAGTCATATCCTGCTGATGGAAGTCTGCAAGTAATTGTGACTATTCCGGATTTAGAAAACAAGGGTATTCTTCCTATAGAGATCATGGGTCTTCTCTGTCCTGACACAGGTGACTCCCACACAGCTATTTTGATACTGGGCACTAATTGTACAGCAGTACATATTTTCGAGAAGCTTCTTGAAGGAGGCCGGTCTCTTTCTTCTGATCAAGTTGATATCTAATCTGAATTTCAAGAGTTGAGTGATGTCTTCTCTGTTAGCTATTGGAATGAAGTGTATCACATCAGAGATAGTGCTGAGAGTTGCCTCCAGTATTGCTCCCAAGCTGCTCAGGGAAGAAAGTTATGTTCTGAAAAGATGATGAATAAAGAAGTGTGGATGGTGATTTCTGAGAGAAAGAACTAGAGAGCCAGAGTGGAATTATCTACAATTGTGACTGTGAAAAAGTGTTCTCCCCATGCTATCATAATTGATCCTCCCCAGGGGAGGGCTGGCAGCCTTAGGCCTGGGGGGGCAAGTCCAGTCTAGTGACCCATTGAACCACCGAATCGGCTCATAATCACCAGTGCCCATCAATACAGCCTCACCAGTGCATATCAATACAGCCTCACCAGTGCCCATCAGCTCAGTCTCATCAGTCTGTTCAGTGCATTGGGATAGCCGCCGGATTAGAAACAGACTGTCCAATGGACACTGTTAGAGTGTTTTAGAGTGTTTACAGTGTTTTTGTTTTTTTTTTAAACGGCAGAAGTTGTACTCTGTGCAAAACGAAGGGGCAGGGCCGGGGGTGGGTCATGGGCAGGGCCTGACAGGGGGTCCTTGCTTTATTTGGTCCGGGGGCCCTGGGTGTTGTCAGTCCGCCCTTGGACAGCAGGGCACACCAGGGAGTCGGGACCAACGTGACTGGCTCAGGCTGCAAGTTTACTTGACCTCAAGACAGGAGCATCACACGCCCAGGATCGGTGGAGGCCATGCCAGGACCTGATGAGCTGGCACAGGCAGCTGCCATCGCTGAGGTGAGAGACCTTAACACCTGCAGCTGAACCCCACATCCCATCGACCCCCCCATACACCCTATTTATCCTGCCACAGGCCAGTGCCCACCCAGTGGCCTAAAAATAGCCCTCAACACTGTGGGTCCTGCTGGGAGCTGGCCATGGCCAGCAGGACCCACAGGCCAGCGGAACGCACAGGCCATGGCCAGCAGCCAGCAGGCTCCTTGCTGTGGGTCAGTGGGTGGGTGGCTGGCACAGTGCACCCTGCTGTAGGTGGCTAGCCTGGTTCCATTCTGTTAGAAAGTGTCCCCTCCAGGCCTCATTAGAGACTACAACAGAGTCTAATGGGACCTGGAGGGTGGTCTCTCTCTAACAGTGTCCATTAGAAAGTCTCTGTTAGAGAGGGACCCCCCTCCAGGACCCATTGGAGACTTCAAAGGAGTCTAATGGAACCTGGAGGGGGGTCTCTCTAACAGAGGCCCATACAGTGTCCATTATAGTATCTGGTCCCATTACAGACTGAAAAGGAGTATAATGGGACCTGGAGGGGGCCTCTTTGTAACAGAGTGTACAGTGAACACCTTCATTCGCTCTGGTCCTCATGTCACCCCCTCCTTGCGCCATGACTCTCACCCTTGCCCCAACCTCTCACAAAGTAAAAATAAAAGTGGCACTATATAGCGCTCCTCTTACCTTAACTATGGGTACTGCAGCCATGGCTGACTCCTGCATCCTCTGTGGCTGGCTGGCTCCTGTGGGTGGCTGGCTGGCTCCTGTGGGTGGCTGGCTGGCTCCCTGGTGTGGATGGGTCACCATGGGTGGCTGGTTGGCATCCTGCTGTGGATGGTCACAGTGGCTGGTTGGCTCCTGTGGGTGGCTGGCTGGCTCCTGTGGGTTTTATTCTCTCTCCTGAAGAAGTGGGCATTGATCCAGCCAAAGTTGAAGCAGTGGTAAACTGGGGACAACAGGATTCCTCGCTGACAGCAGAATTTTTATTTTATTTATTTATTTCAGGTACTTATATAGCGCTGTCAATTTACGCAGCGCATTACATATACATTGTACATTCACATCAGTCCCTACCCTCAAGGAGCTTACAATCTAAGGTCCCTAACTCACATTCATACATACCAGGGACAATTTAGACAGGATCCAATTAAACTACCAGCATGTCTTTGGAGTGTGGGAGGAAACCGGAGTACCCGGAGGAAACCCACGCAGGCACAGGGAGAACATGCAAACTCCAAGCAGGTAGTGTCATGGTTGGGATTTGAACCAGTGACCCTTCTTAGGCGAGAGTGCTATCCACTACACCACTGTGCCGCCCATACACCACTGTGCCGTCACAAGGGGGTGGGGGGGGTCACCTGGTAATGTCATAAGGTGGCCCCACCTCTTAGTTATTTAACAACCGCCAGACAGCAGAGCTAGTAGATGGCGGGGAGCCTTTGTCGGACCGGAAGGGTTTTTTTTTCTTTTATTGAGTCGGTGAACATTTTTTTTGATTTTTTAATAAAGGAATTGTGCTTTTAATTTACTTTACACTTTTTTCGTGAATGAGTAAGGGTACTATGTACCCAATACTCCTTCACATGGGAGGCGGGATCTTTGGGGAAGAGGCCCATGTCCCCATCAACCTGGGGACAAAGGTGCTTTGGAAGGGGGAGTAGAGCCCCCCACGTTGAGGGTATGTGACCTGGTATGTTTCAGGTGGGGTGGGGGGGGATAGGCTCTCAATTGTTCCCCCCTTTTTCTGGCTTACATTCTCAGGTAAGGGTCTGGTATGGATTTAAGGGGGGACCCCACGCTGTTTTTTTAAAAAGAAATTTGGTGTTGGGTACCTCTTGTAAAATCCATACCAGACCCAAAGGGCCTGGTATGGATTGGGGTTGGGGACGCTGTTTTTATGCATATTTCATTGCTAGCATTCTTTTGTTTACATTCAGCTGTCAGTGGGGAAGCCCGCTGACAGCTAATAAATCATTGGTTGTTAGGGACATGGCAGCCGGCTTTTTCCCCGGCCTGCTCCTTAACAACCAGCTATTCTTAACACAGAATTCTAATCATTCGATCGTTTTTTGGACTAAACCAAATTTTTGAATTGTTCCAAAAATGTTAAATTTGTTACTATTTTATTCGGATACATCTGAATCTCTGAATAACAATTTTTTTTTTTTTTTAAATTACTAGATATCCAGGATTGACTTCTTTTACAGCATTGGGGCTTTGTGTGCTATGGCTACAGTAGTTGAAGATCAAGTGGCTTTTCTGAAATGTAGCTTATAGACCAGAAGCTGTGCCAGACATGTTCCGCTACCCTGCTGCAGATGATCAGGAGTCAAAAGACTGACCCCCTAGTCGGTCCTCACTTCCTAAGAGATTGGGAGAAGTTTAAAACAGAAAAAGGACTGCTCTATTGTGTGGTATCATGACCACCCTGGGAGACAGCAACTGGTTCTCCCATATTGCTTCTGAAAGATTGTTTTCAGAAGTCTACATGATCCTGATGGTCATCTGAGACCTGAGAAAATGTATGGCCTAGTTTGTGACCGCTTCTATTGGCTCAAGATGAGAGATACCATAATTAGTCTATGTAGACATGGCCTCGGATGTTTACAGAGGAGAGCTTTACCAGTTTGATCTGCTTCATGGGGCACTTACAGATTTTGGGCCCTTTGGACTTAGTCTGTATAGATTTTGTCTGCATTGACAATGATTCAAATGGAATTAGAAATGTACTGGTGGTGACCAACCACTTTATCCGATATGCCCAAGCTTTTCCTACCAAGGATCAAAGAGCAGTTACAGTCGTAAGAATGCTTTGGAGGAAGTATTTCATACCCCACAGGTTATACTCAGATCAGGGCAGAGATTAGAGTCTTTGATAGACACCTAAATAGCATCCTTCCGGAGAAAGCGAACATAGTCTATAAGAGAGCACCAACTCTCAGAGACATCATTGTAAAAAATGTTGTAGAACCAGCTCCAAATAGGGGATACACCTTCTTTACAGGGAAATGTTTTTTTCGCTGCAAATATTGTTTTGCCTGTCAACACTCTAAGAAACCACAAAAGAAACGAACAGATTTTGTAGCGATCAGTACAGGACAATCCTACCCGATTAGGGATTTTATAAATGACCATACTGAAGGTGTTGTATACGGTTCTTCAATGTAGCTGTAATTTACAATCTGTGGGAAGGACTAAAAGAAGTTTAAAGGTTAGAATTAGGGAGCAGTTTAAAAATATCATGAAGGGCTTCCCTAAACACAATGCATCGAGACATTTTGCGCAAGTCCACAACAAAGACGCCACACATTTACAGTTTTGGGGGATAGAAAAATATAACAAACCATGGAGGGGGACACACAAGGTGAGAATTATAAGCCAGAAGGAATCCAAATGGATCCACACCTTGCGAACTCTTACACCTGAGGGCTTGAATGTCGAATTCGACCTTAACTGTTTTTTGAGCAATTATTCATTTTTTAATGTATATGTGAACTTTTTTATGCCTACTTATCTGTGATATTTTGCCTTGGTACCTCATCATTTCCAGTGCGCATATTAATTTGCCCTCTGCAATTCTTGGTGACATCCTTATGCATACACATCTATTATTAGACTGTGTATACAGACATTTTCCAGCCTATTTTTTGTAACTTGATAAAGGTTCATTCATCATATAGTTATGCTTTATGCAGGTTCTATGGCCCCTCACCTTTTCTGATCTTGTGACCAGAAGGGAATTTTTCTAACATTAAGATCGTTAGTTTACGGTTTATTATTATATGTCTGGTTCAATATTTCATAATGCACAGACACTATATTACACTCACTTGTATTGACATCAGGATATTCATGAGTGTTCACAGAGTAATCCAGTTTTACAGTATGTTTTTACTCATGTTTTTTTTTACAGTATGTTTTTACTCATTTTTTGATTCATTTTTGTATATTAACCGCTTGCCGACCAGCGCACACCGATGTATGTCAGCAGAATGGCGCTGGTAGGCAAAAGGGCGTACAGGTACGTCCCCTTTAAGAACTGGAATTGCGGGCACGCGGACTCGATGTCTTTTGGAAGTGCAGTCACTGTAGATCTGAGGGGGACATGCAAGGAAAATAAAAAACAGCATTTCAGCACATAATTGGATGATAAAATCAACAGAGCTTCCCCTCATTTGAGATCTTCCCCTCAGATCTACAGCAACTGCACTTCCAAGTGCACTTTCAGTGCACTTGGAGTGCAGAGTGGATTTGCCTTTAGTAAATCAAACCCATTGTCTTAAAAAAAATGGCCGCCGGCCAACTTCCTGTTACTGCATATAAATATGATCACTTGAGATCCAATCTGGTTCCCCTGATGAAGTCACGTGATGTGATGTAATGCGTAAGGTGTGGCCGGAAGTAAAGAGCGGACTGAAGGTAACGTGAGAGGCTGTAACGCCGTTTTCGGGCACCTGAATTACAGCAGTGGGGGGGTGTTTTTGAAGCACCTAATTAGAGCCATAGGCTCTAATAGGCTTTAAAAAAAGTAAAAAGGTAAGCACGATGTCCGCCTGGCACCTGCGATCGCTCATGACAGAACGAGAACGGGTATCGGTGTGTGTAAACACACAAATCCTGGTTCTGTCAGGGAAGTAGAGACAGATCGTGTGTTCCTACTAAGTAGGAACAACGATATGTCTCCTCCCCCAGTCACTCCCACCCCCCCACAGTTAGAAACACACATAGGGAACACAGTTAACCCCTTGATCGTCCCCTAGTGTTAACCCCTTCACTGCCCATGACATTTATACAGTAATCAGTGGCTATTTTTAGCGCTGATCGCTGTATAAATGTCAATGGTCCCAAAAAAGTGTCAAAAGTGTCCGATCTGTCTACCGCAATGTCGCAGTCCCGATAAAAATTGCAGATCGCCACCATTACTAGTAAAAAAAATATAATAATAATAAAAATGACATACTTCTTTCCCCTATTTTATAGACGCTATAACTTTTGCGCAAACCAATAAATATACGCTTATTGTGATTTTTTTTACCAAAAATATGTAGAAGAATATATATCGGCCTAAACTGATGAAGAAATTTGTTTTTTTACATTTTTTGGGGATATTTATTATAGCAAAAAGTACAAAATATTGTGTTTTTTTTCAAAACTGACGCTCTTTTTTTGTTTATAGAGCAAAAAATAAAAACCGCAGAGGTGATCAAATACCACCAAAAGAAAGCTCTATTTGTGAGGAAAAATATTTGTTTGTTTGGGTACAATATCACACAACTGCGCAATTGTCAGTTAAAGCAACACAGTGCCGTATCGCAAAAAATGGCCTGGTCAGGAAGGGGACAAATCCTTCTGTGGCTGAAGTGGTTAAGCATCATTAAAATCACTGCTCCTTTAAAAACAATCTTTTTTAAAAGTTTTTTTGCATTGGTACATGTCCCCCAGGGCAATAGCCGGACCTCCTATACCCTTTTTAAAGCTAATAACTTGCATATAAGCCTTCAAAATGGGGGCTTTTGATTTTTTAAAATTCAGGTTCCATAGACTTCAATGGGGTTTGCTGTTTGGGTTTGAACTTTTGCAAACAAAAAATAGACTCAGCGCTCGTATGAGGAAAAAATCTAGGAGATATACACAGATCAGATCCCCACATCCAATTCGCAATAGCAGGAGATTTTGACCAGCTCTCTATGGAGCCGGTTCACATATCTCCGCAGCAGGTCCAGTGCGTTTTGCAGAAAAACGCTGTGTCTTTTGGTGCATTTCAGGTCCGAATTCAGCTCAAAATTCGGACTGAAATCGGACTTGAAACGGTGAACAAGTATGCACCGGACCCCTGCTGTGAGCCACATGTGGCTCATATGTGAACCGAGCCTCAGGGCAGCTAGTGTAAGGAGCTAGAAGCAGTCTCTGCAATGCAACAAAGGAAAGAAATACAGCACCTCTAAGTGCAGTATGGATTAACCATTTAATGATAAGCAAAGGAAAAACTACTCACAAAAGGAGCATGATAACAAGCATGTAGTAATAATCCTGCAGCAAGATCCGGGGGTGGTTTTATCCTGAACGTCCGTGTCTCCGAAGTACAGTTGACAGCTCGTGCAGGTGGAATCCAGCAATCGCAGGCTATGGGGACAGTGGGGAACACAGGGGAGATCAGAAATTACGTTACTTCTGGGTGCACAGCTTTGCGATCGGAGCATGCATGCTCCGAACACAAAGCTACCTCCTCTCACTGTGCACCTGGAAATGGCGGAGACACGGACGTCCGGGATAAAACCACCTCCGGATTTTGCTGCAGGATTATTACTACATGCTTGTTATCATGCTCCTTTTGTGAGTAGTTTTACCTTTGCTTATCATTAAATGGTTAATCCATACTGCACTTAGAGGCACTGCGTTTCTTTCCTTTGAACTTTTGCTATGTTCGAGAGTTCTGATGCGAACCATCTCTAGAGCCTTGGCCGTGCATTTCATGTGGAGGAAAAATTTCCTGAGAACTGTTAAGTTCTGTGATGATCGCAGGTAAGTTGAGAGGGTTCCTGAGAGTTATAAAGTCTGGTGGTTATCTGAGCCAAGGGAAACAACAAGCGCCTTATGCTAGGATCACAATTTCTCTGCTAAGCCTCAGAGTGGTTGGAGCACACTTGGTGTTTGCCTTGCACACATTTTTGGAATTTGAAGAGAAGATTCCTTCTAGTTTGTGGCATTTTATTATGTCCATCACAAACTGTGAACTTTAATATGATTTCTATGTTTTCATTGCCTGTTATATATAGTGTACTCTATATTTATTGTGCTGGCAGCTTTTTTTTTGCTTTTTTCTCTAGCGCAGTGCTTTCCCTTTTTGTGATTTTAGTTCATCCATCCTGGAAACCTCCACATTTGGGTATGGACCAGCCAGACTGCATTTTTTGCACATTCACAATACGTGCATTCGCAATACGTGCATTCGCAATATAAGGCCTCAGGTCTTTAAAAGGATGACTGTGGCACATGGACATTGCTGACTGATCTTCAGCTTTCTGCTCCCTGTTCCTGTGTTTGCTTCTGCTTCTGATGACCTGTTATCAACCCGGCTTGCCCTTGGATTCCTCATGTCTCACTCCTAGCTCTAACCCCGGATTGTTCACCAATCTTCTCTTGTCTTCTGCCCTGTGTATGACCCCGGCTTGCCTAACTGCGACTCTGATACCCGATCTGCTTACCACTGGCTTACTGACCTCTGCTACCATCCCTGACTAAGCCTTCTGCTGTGCCCTGTCTGCTGTGATCCTCCTTGGTGCCTATCTGCTGTACCCAGCCTGCAGTTTCTACCTACAGTACTCACCTGTTGATCCAGCCTGCTGCACTTACCATTGCAACCTGCTTCCTGCTGTGTGCAGTCTGCACCATCATCAGCACTACTGGGTCCTACTGCTCACCTCATCTGGTGTCGATCTGCAGTGAGATCTTCACACCCCCAACCCTCACCTGTGGCACAACTGGCAATCCCTTCTTTGGGCTCCATGTTCCCTGTTACCACCTTCAGGGACATGAGCACTCAGCCACAAGAAGAGCCCTCTCATCCTAGTGACAATCAGGCTTCTGTCCTATTGTTAATATCTCACATGCACAGTGCTAAATAGCTGGATCTGTGCTACTGTATGTATGTAGTGGTCACCTTCCAGTATATCAGTAGGTGAACCTGTTTATTACAATAGAGTATATATGCAGCTCCTGTTATTTTAATTAACTCTGTCCCTTCTAGTCTTGGATTCTATAGCTAGTTTTAGCTTAGGGCTCAGTAACCAGCATTGGCGAAAGCCAGGTTAGGCATCCAGTGGCCACTTCTGGTAGGTAGAGGTTTGGTTGCATGACAAATTGGAAACTACTAGGAAGGGAGTAAAGCTCAGAGTAGATAGGCTAACTCTGAGTTTCAGTGCCACACCACAGTTCTTGTATGTGAGAAGCTGCTTTCCAGGCGGGTTGGACAACAGTTGAAGGGTCTCTCATTACCTCTGATCTTGCCTCAGATTTCTGACATATAGATGGATACCGCAGCGTGATCATCCCCAGGGGCCCCTGCAACTAAACTTTGCTACAAAATGAATCTGGCGGTATCTCTCTAATAATAACTCTATATAACTGAGTATATGTGCCCAATCCCACCAGGACCCCTATCAGACCCTTTGCTGATAATACTTGTTTGTAATTTGGATGTATTACTATTATAAATCTTTTCTTATATAAAGCTTGCATTATTTCCATACTGGTGTGCATCTACAAGTATATAGTTACATAGTTACATAGTAGGGGAGGTCGAAAAAAGACACAAGTCCCTCAAGTCCAACCTATGTGTGTGATTATATGTCAGTATTACCTTGTATATCCCTGAATGTTGTGGTCGTTCAGGTGCTTATCTAATAGTTTCTTGAAACTATCTATTCCCCCCCGCTGAGACCACCACCTGTGGGAAGGAATTCCACATCCTTGCCGCTCTTACAGTAAAGAACCCTCTACGTAGTTTAAGGTTAAACCTCTTTTCTTCTAATTTTAATGAGTGGTCACAAGTCTTGTTAAACTCCCTTCCACAAAAAAGTTTTAACCCTATTGTGGGGTCACCAGTATAGTATTTGTAAATTGAAATCATATCCCCTCTCAAGCGTCTCTTCTCCAGAAAGAATAAGTTCAGTGCTCGCAACCTTTCCTCATAACAAATATCCTCCAGACCCTTTATTAGCTTTGTTGCCATTCTTTGTACTTGCTCCATTTCCAGTACATCCTTCCTGAAGACTGGTGCCCAGAACTGGACAGCATACTCTAGGTGCGGCCGGACCAGAGTCTTGTAGAGCGGGAGAATTATCGTTTTATTTCTGGAATTAATCCCCTTTTTAATGCATGCCAATATTCCTTTTGCTTAGCAGCAGCTTTGCATTGCATGCCATTGCTGAGCCTTTCATCTACTAGGACCCCCAGGTTCTTTTCCATCCTAGATTCCCCCAGAGGTTCTCCTGTCCAGTGTATAGATTGCATTCATATTTTTGCCACCCAAATGCATTATTTTACATTTTTCTACATTGAATCTCATTTGCCATGTAGTTGCCCACCCCATTAATTTTGTTCAGATCTTTTTGCAAGGTTTCCACATCCTGCGGAGAAGTTATTGCCCTGCATAGCTTAGTATTGTCCACAAATACAGAGATTCAACTTCCAGGTTGTTTATGAACAAATAAAACAGGATGGGTCCCAGCACAGAACCCTGGGGGACCCCACTACCCACCCCTGACCATTCTGGGTACTCCCCATTTATCACCACCCTCTGAACTGGCCTTTGTAGCCAGTTTTCAGTCCATGTACTCACTCTATGGTCCATGCCAATGGACCTTATTTTGTATAGTAAACGTTTATGGGGAACTGTGTCAAATGCTTTTGCAAAATCCAGATACACCACGTCTACGGGCCTTCCTTTATCTAGATGGCAACTCACCTCCTCATTGAAGGTTAATAGATTGGTTTGGCAAGAACGATTCTTCATGATTCCATGCTGATTACTGCTAATGATACCGTTCTCATTACTAAAATCTTGTATATAGTCCCTTATCATCCCCTCCAAGAGTTTACATACTATTGATGTTAGACTAACTGGTCTGTAATTCCCAGGTATGTATTTTGGGCCCTTTTTAAATATTGGTGCTACATTGGCTTTTCTCCAATCAGCTGGTACTATTCCAGTCAATAGACTGTCAGTAAAAATTAGGAACAATGGTCTGGCAATTACTTGACTGAGTTCCCTAAGTACTCTCAGGTGCAAGCCATCTGGTCCCGGTGATTTATTAATGTTGAGTTTCCCAAGTCTAATTTTAATTCTGTCCTCTGTTAACCATGGAGGTGCTTCCTGTGATGTGTCATGAGGATAAACACTGCAGTTTTGGTTACTAAAGCCCCCCGAATCCTTTGTGAAGACTGAGGAAGACCGTATTCCCCTTATGTTTCCTATTTGTGTGATTTATACTGAAGCCAATTGACCTGTGATCGCTGTTACCTAAATTGCCCTGTATTTCCACATCCATGATCAGGTATGTATTTTGTGGCAATCAGTAGATCTAGTAACGCTTTATTTCTAGTTGGTGCATCTACCATCTGACCCATAAAATTGTCCTGCAAGACATTTAGGAACTGGCGAGCCTTAGATGACTGTGTGGTTCCCTCCGCCCAGTCTATGTCTGGATAATTAAAATCCCCCATTATGAGAACACTTCCCATCCTTGCTGCTAATCCAAATTGTGATAGGAGATCTGTCTCCCCTTCCTCCCTCAGGTTAGGGGGCCAATAGCATACTCCCAGTATTATTTTACCCATAGCTTCATCCCTTTGGAGCTCTAGCCATAAGAATTCCACCTCCTCCCTAGCTCCCTTAGTGATGTCATCTCTCACATTCACTTGTACAATATTCTTGATATATAGGCATACCCCTCCCCCTTTTTTACTCTCTCTATCCTTGCGATAAAGGGTATACCCTTGAATGGTTGCCAGCCAATCATGAGAGCTGTTGAACCAGGTCTCTGAAATTCCCACAAAATCCAAATCCTCCTCATACAACAGTATCTCTAGTTCACCCATTTTGTCCGCCAGGCTCCTGGCATTGGTGAACGTGCCACGTAGTTTAGGCTGGTCGCATACTATCCTCTTATTGGGTGTTCCGAGATTGCAACTAGGACTTGCTACTATACTTACCTTAGGTTTATGTGCTTTGGTCAACCTATCACTAATGCCTCCAATACTACCCTCTGGAATATGTTCCGCGCTGACTATCTCCACCTCTAGACCCTCCCCCCTGTCGCCTAGTTTAAAAACCCCTCTAACATTTTGACAATCTTCATTCCCAGCAGATCTGCTCCCTCCTCATTTAGGTGAAGTCCATCCCTTCTATAGTACTGGTTATTGACTGAGAAGTCGGCCCAGTCCTCCAGGAACCCAAACCCCCCCCTTACTACACCAGCTCCTCAGCCGCTTGTTTACTTCCCTAATCTTCCTCTGCCTCTCTGGTGTGGCTCGATGTACCGGTAGTATTCCTGAGAATACTACCTTGGAGGTCCTTTTTCTCAATTTAACTCCCAAGTCCCTAAAATCATTCTTTAGGACACTCCATCTGCCTCTGACTTTGTTATTGGTGCCAACGTGCACCATGACAGCTGGGTCTTCCCCAGCCCCTCCCAGTAATCTGTCCACCAGATCCGAGATGTGCCGAACCCGAGCGCTCGGTAGACAACATACAGTTCGGCGCTTCAGGTCTTTGTTACAGATTGCCCTCTCTGTCCTTTTAAGAATTGAATCCCCTACCACCAGAATCTGTCTTTCCTTTCCCTTCACTTCCCCCCCACTCTCACTGGAGGCGTTCTTCCCCCGGCAGCTAGGAGGGTCCCCCAGCTCCAGCAGTGCTGGTCCCTGAATGGTTTCACCAATGTCACTCAATTGAGCGTACTTATTGGGATGCTCCAGCCCTGGATCAGTCTCCGTGGAACTTCCCCCTCTACCCTTCCTGACTGTCACCCATCTACTCTTTCCTAGTGCCTGCACCTCTTTGTCTCCACCCACCTTTGTGCTGGCCCCTGCCGTGTACGTTCCTGGCTCTCCTTTAGTATGGAGGGACTTCTTAGTGCTGACAGTTGCTTCCCTAGATTCAGGACCTGGGCTTACAGCGAAACAATGTGCTTACTAGGGATGAGTACTAGGGATGAGCTTCGCGTTCGAGTCAAACCCATGTTCGACCCGAACATCGGCTGTTCGATCGTTCGCCGAATTGCGAACGTTATGGGCGCGTCACGGCCCATAATTCTCTGCTGCATCGCAGTGCATTGCTGGCTGATGATTGGCCAAGCATGCACTATGACCCGCATGCTTGGCCAATCACAGCACCGTCAGTAGAGAGAGCTGTAATTGGCCAAAGCCAGGGTGGCTTTGGCCAATTATGGCTCAGGGGGTTTAGAACACGCCCCACACTATATAAGGCCGTCTGCACAGCGGCCCTGTGTAGTGTGTTCCAGCGTGCTTAGATAGACAGAGAGACAGTGTCATTTCATTTGAGTTAGTTAGATTAGGCAGGACAGTCAGTGAGTTAGCTGCACTTATAGTGTATTGTGTATATATATATGCATCCCAGGTGTTTTATATATATATATATATATATATATATATATATATATATACACTGTATTCAGTTTAGCTAGATCCGTTCCTGTTATCTTCTTACTGACAGGCAGGCTTGTCTTGTTACAGTATTTACAGCTACCTGAAGGAAATTGCTGGTGTTCTTTTGATCCTATTAGTACCACAGTCAGGCAGCTAGACTATTTAGAGTTAGTGTAGTGCATCCTCCTCACAGTGTTCAGTTAAAGCTACAAGCTAGTTTAGTGTGACCTCTGCACAGTGTTCAGCTAAAGCTACAAGTTTGGGCAGTGCGTCCTCCTCACAGTGTTCAGCTAAAGCTACAAGTTGGTGTAGTGCGTCCTCTGAACAGTGTTCAGCTAAAACTACAAGTTAGTGTAGTGCGACCTCTGCACAGTGTTCAGCTAAAGCTACAAGTTAGTGTAGTGCGTCCCCCTAAAAGTGTTCAGCTAAAACTAGAAGTTAGTGTAGTGCGTCCTCCTCACAGTGTTCAGCTAAAACTACAAGTTAGTGTAGTGTGACCTCTGCACAGTGTTCAGCTAAAGCTACAAGTTAGGGTAGTGCGTCCTCCTCACAGTGTTCAGCTAAAGCTACAAGTTGGTGTAGTGCGTCCTCTGAACAGTGTTCAGCTAAAACTACAAGTTAGTGTAGTGCGACCTCTGCACAGTGTTCAGCTAAAGCTACAAGTTAGTGTAGTGCATCCCCCTAAAAGTGTTCAGCTAAAACTAGAAGTTAGTGTAGTGCGTCCTCCTCACAGTGTTCAGCTAAAACTACAAGTTAGTGTAGTGTGACCTCTGCACAGTGTTCAGCTAAAGCTACAAGTTAGGGTAGTGCGTCCTCCTCACAGTGTTCAGCTAAAGCTACAAGTTAGTTTAGTGTGACCTCTGAACAGTGTTCAGCTAAAACTACAAGTTAGTGTAGTGTGACCTCTGCACAGTGTTCAGCTAAAGATACAAGTTAGTTTAGTGTGACCTCTGCACAGTGTTCAGCTAAAGCTACAAGTTAGGGTAGTGCGTCCTCCTCACAGTGTTCAGCTAAAGCTACAAGTTAATTTAGTGTGACCTCTGCACAGTGTTCAGCTAAAGCTACAAGTTAGGGTAGTGCGCCCTCCTCACAGTGTTCAGCTAAAGCTACAAGTTGGTGTAGTGCGTCCTCCTCACAGTGTTCAGCTAAAACTACAAGTTAGTGTAGTGCGACCTCTGCACAGTGTTCAGCTAAAGCTACAAGATAGTGTAGTGCGTCCTCCTCACAGCGTTCAGCTAAAACTACAAGTTAGTGTAGTGTGACCTCTGCACAGTGTTCAGCTAAAGCTACAAGTTAGTGTAGTGCGTCCTCTGAACAGTGTTCAGCTAAAGCTACAAGTTAGTGTAGTGCGTCCTCCTCACAGTGTTCAGCTAAAACTACAAGTTAGTGTAGTGCGAGCTCTGCACAGTGTTCAGCTAAAGCTACCTGTCGAAGGTTGGTGGTGTTTTCCTGATCCTATCACTACCGCAGGCAGCTAAATAAGCTACAAGTTAGTTTTTTGCGAGCTCTGCACAGTGTTCACCTAAAGCTACCTGTAGAAGGTTGGTGGGGTTTTCCTGATCCTATCACTACCGCAGGCAGCTAAATAAGCTACAAGTTAGTTTTTTGCGAGCTCTGCACAGTGTTCACCTAAAGCTACCTGTAGAAGGTTGGTGGTGTTTCCCTGATCCTATCACTACCGCAGGCAGCTAAATAAGCTACAAGTTAGTTTTTTGCGAGCTCTGCACAGTGTTCAGCTAAAGCTATCTGTAGAAGGTTGGTGGTGTTCTCATACTACAGGCAGGCAGTTGATTTTGCTAGCTGCAGTATCAGTATATATATATATATATATATATATATCTCCCAGCTTAGTGCAGCTACAGGCCATTAGTATGTCCGGAAGGCCAACAAGGAGAGGCAGAAGTCACAAGCCAATAAAAGAGGGCAAGCAGGCTCTGTGTCTAGAGGCAACAGTGCTGGTCGTGGAGACGGTGCATCCTCATCAGCACGTGGCCGTGGGACACGCTTTGCCTTTTTGAGCCGTAACATGCGGAAGACTTGGTCGAGTGGATGACCAAGCCATCCTCATCCTCCTCATCCTCTCTCACCCATGCTCAGGGTACTTTGTCTGGCGGCCTCTTCCCTCGGCTCAATGGCATCAGTGACTCCTTCCCTAGCCCCACCATGTTCTCCTGAGGAGTCCCTCGAACTGTTTGACCACAGTGTTGGGTACATGCTCCAGGAGGATGCCCAGCGTTTAGAAGGCTCTGATGATGATACTGAGCTAGATGAAGGCAGTAACGTGAGCACGGACAGAGGGGGTGCCCAAGAAGGACAGCAATCTGGCAGTCATGCTCCCCCTGCTGCAGCATACTGCCAGGTTTGCTCCAGTGATGAGGAGGGAGGGGATGATGAGGTCACTGACTCAACGTGGGTGCCTGATAGGAGAGAGGAGGAGGAGGCACATCACCAACGAGGCAGGATGCCCTCCAGGGGCCAGCCTAAGGGCAGCACACTGACTGCATCGCACCCCAAAGCTCCGCATGTGCAGGGCGCTGCTGTCATTGTGCGTTACTCCAAAAGTTCTTTGGTGTGGGCCTTTTTTGAGACGAGTGCATCAGATCGCACCGCTGCTATTTGCAACATATGTCTCCAGCGTATCTCGCGTGGCCAAAACATCTCCCGCTTGGGCACCACATGCTTGACCAGACATATATTAATAATAAAAAATAATGCAGCGCTAAGGGTAACCAAAAAATAAAAAAAATTTTTTGTTTGTGAACAAAAAATTATTATGAAAAATTCGTGAACTATAATGTCATAGATGATACCACAAAAAACATACCATAAGATTATTATGACCATTGAAAGATTGTGCAAAGGATAGTGCATTCAAGTGATATTATCAAACAAACCAAAAAGTGATCATATAAAAAGTCCCATCACAATTGGTGCAATTTTAAATATATGTAAAGTTCATAAACATAAAAAAAGATAATCCAAAGTCCGTGATGAAAAGATCCAATCTCCCAAGAGGTGAATGCACCTAAGTGAATATGAGGCTCCTTACCGACTCAGAAGACCACAACGGTCTGACCAGGCATATGGGAGATTAAAGGTTTCCCAATAACCTATACCAGCAACTGGATCTGCGGCTAAAGCTGTATGGCTCCGGGAATAAAAACAAAAAAAGCTCCCATAGTGTAATCGTTCCAACCAATAAAAATTTAATGAATAAAAAATGCACTTACAAACAAATCCAATAAGCAAGTGTAAAGGCAATCGCAATGTAACGGCGTCTCCGCAGGCTTCCCACTGTGCACACACTTCCCATCCAGCTCGGCAAAGAGGAACAGCGTAGTGACGTCAGCGTCATAGGCCACACCCTACGCGTTTCGTCACGATAGGACGTCGTCTGGGGGCTGGGCCAAGTCACTTGGCCCAGCCCCCAGACGACGTCCTATCGTGACGAAACGCGTAGGGTGTGGCCTATGACGCTGACGTCACTACGCTGTTCCTCTTTGCCGAGCTGGATGGGAAGTGTGTGCACAGTGGGAAGCCTGCGGAGACGCCGTTACATTGCGATTGCCTTTACACTTGCTTATTGGATTTGTTTGTAAGTGCATTTTTTATTCATTAAATTTTTATTGGTTGAAACGATTACACTATGGGAGCTTTTTTTGTTTTTATTCCCGGAGCCATACAGCTTTAGCCGCAGATCCAGTTGCTGGTATAGGTTATTGGGAAACCTTTAATCTCCCATATGCCTGGTCAGACCGTTGTGGTCTTCTGAGTCGGTAAGGAGCCTCATATTCACTTAGGTGCATTCACCTCTTGGGAGATTGAATCTTTTCATCACGGACTTTGGATTATCTTTTTTTATGTTTATGAACTTTACATATATTTAAAATTGCACCAATTGTGATGGGACTTTTTATATGATCACTTTTTGGTTTGTTTGATAATATCACTTAAATGCACAATCCTTTGCACAATCTTTCAGTGGTCATAATAATCTTATGGTATGTTTTTTGTGGTATCATTTATGACATTATAGTTCACAAATTTTTCATAATAAGTTTTTTTTCACAAACAAAAAATTTTTTTTATTTTTTGGTTACCTTTAGCGCTGCATTATTTTTTATTATTAACATCTGAAGTTTGTGTCTGACTTTTTGATGCTGGCTGCTTTTGGTAATTTAGGGTAAAATCTCTGATTTTTTGTTTACTTTTGTATTAATTTGCTTTAGTCTGTAAGGGTTAATCCTTTATAGCTATCAATCAATTACTAGGTTTCTAGCGCAGCGTTAACCTTTGGTTTTTTATACATTGACCAGACATATGTTGACCTGCCATGCAGTTCGTTGGCAAGCGTATCTAAAAGACCCACACCAAAGAACAAAGAGGACCTCTCCTTGCTCCTCATCAGCTGAGATCTCCAACCCCACTATACCTTCAGTCCTCTCTGAGACCTGCACTGAGAGGAATGAAGGTGTAGAATTAGGTGTGTCACAGCCAAGTACTTGTGGGCAATCTGCTTTCGGTACACTAACGTCAGATTGTACCAGGCAAATTTCCCTGCCCCAGCTGCTGCACCGCCGAAAGAAGTTCACTCCCAGCCATCCACATGCCCAGCGGTTGAATGCTAGCTTGGCAAAATTGCTAGCACTTCAACTGCTGCCTTTTCAGTTGGTAGACTCTGCCCCCTTCTGAGTTTGAGTTTGTGGAATGTGCGGTTCCTCAGTGGCAGGTATACCCAAACGCCACTTTTTCTCACGGAAGGCGATTCCGGCTCTCTACCGGCATGTGGAAGACAATGTCTTGGCCTCGCTGGACAGGGTGGTCAGCGGTAAGGTGCATATTACCGCTGACTCATGGTCCAGCAGGCATGGACAGGGACGTTACCTAAGTTTCACCGCGCATTGGGTGACTCTGCTGGCAGCTGGGAAGGATGCAGGACAAGGTGCAGTAGTATTGGAGGTTGTTCCGCCACCACGCCTCCAAAATGCCACTACTGATTGTGACACACCTCTCTCCTCCACCCCCTCCTCTTCTTCTTCCTCCATGGCCTCTTCCTGTGCTTTGTCCTCGGAACCAGCAGTGCTCCGTAGCCGTTCAAGGGGCTACGCAAGTATGCAGGCCAAAAGATGCCATGCAGTGCTTGAGCTGGTGTGCATGGGGGACAGGAGCCACACTGGGGCAGAGGTTCTGTCAGCTCTGCAGGGACAGGTTCAGAGGTGGTTGACGCCATGCCAACTTAAGGCAGGAATGGTGGTTTGCGACAATGGCACCAACCTCCTCTCTGCCCTCCGACAGGGACAAATGACCCATGTGCCCTGTTTGGCTCACGTCCTTAACTTGGTAGTGCAGCGGTTCTTGGGCAGGTACCCGGGCTTACAGGATGTCCTGAGGCAGGCCAGAAAAGTGTGCATTTCCGCCGGTCATATAATGCTAGTGCTCGGCTGGCAGACCTCCAAAAAGAGATTAACCTGCCCAAGAACCGCCTAATCTGTGACATGCCCACCAGGTGGAACTCAACGTTGGCCATGCTGCAGCGGCTGCACACGCAGCAGAGGGCCATCAATGAGTACCTGTGCGACTATGGCACCAGGACAGGGTCAGGGGAGCTTGGTTTTTTTCCCAACACCAGTGGGCCATGATTAGGGATGCATGCACTGTCCTGTCACCATTTGAGGAGGCCACGAGGATGGTGAGCAGTGACAGTGCATGCATCAGTGATACTGTCCCCCTTGTCCACCTGTTGGAGCACACACTGCGTGGAATAATGGACAGGGCACTTGAGGCAGAACAGAGGCAGGAAGAGGAGGACTTCCTTAGCTCTCAAGGCCCCCTTTATCCAGACAATGTTCCTGCGTGCCCGCTGATCACACAGGGAGAGGACGAGGAGGAGGAGGAGGATTGTGTCAGCATAGAGGTGGGGCCTGGCACTCAGCATCAGCAGCAGTCTTTAAGGGATCAGTCCCAAGAAACACATAGACTTGTACGTGGCTGGGAGGAGGTGGCTGCGGACCATGTCGTCCTTAGTGACCCAGAGGACTCCGGACCGAATGCCTCAGCAAACCTACGCTGCATGGCCTCCCTGATCCTGCAAAGCCTGCGTAAGGATCCTCGTATTTGTGGTATCAAGGAGAAGGACCAATACTGGCTGGCAACCCTCCTTGATCCACGTTACAAGGGTAAGGTTGCAGGCCTTATCTTGCCATCGCAGAGGGAGCAGAGGATGAAACATCTTCGAGAGGCCTTGCAGAAAGGTCTGTGCAATGCATTCCCAGAGACTGGGAGGTTACAAACTCCTGTTTCTGGACAACGTGTTGCTGAGGCTTCGGTCAGTCAAAGAAGGAGCGGTGGAGAAGGTGGCCGTCTGACCAATGCGTTCAGATAATTTTTTGGTCCGCAGCGCCAAGGTATGATCAGTTCCAGCAACCATCGCCAGCGTCTGTTTTACATGGTGCAGGAATACCAAGGGGCAAGATCTGACTTGGACACCTTTCCCACTGAAAATCCTCTGGGTTACTGGGTCTTGAGGATGGATCACTGGCCAGAGCTTGCACAGTATGCAATTGAGCTACTGGCCTGTCCTGCATCCAGCGTTCTTTCGGAACGCACATTCAGTGTTGCTGGAGGCTTTGTAACCAATCACAGGGTGCGTCTGTCCACCGACTCGGTCGATCGACTGACCTTCATAAAAATGAATCAGTCTTGGATCACCACCAGCTACCAAGCACCTGATGCTGATGTAACCGAATAATTTTTTTTGAAATCTCAGATCCCTTCAAAGACTGCCTATGCTGAGTGACTATCCTGAGTAAATATCCTCTTCCTCCTCAATGATCACGCTGATAGCTTGTAAGAACATTTTTGGTTCTGGGCTCCACCACCAGTGCCTAAGGCCCAATTTTTCAGCCCCTGTTTAACAGGGGCGTGTAATTACAATTTTTGATGCAATACTTTGCAGCAGGGCTCATTCCTGCGTTCCAACTAGAGTATCTGTGAGGGGTTGCAGTGTTGTGGCACCAGCACTAGTGCCTAAGGCATAATTGTTCAGCCCCTGTTTAACAGGGGCCTGTAATTACAATTTTTGATGCAATACTTTGCAGCAGGGCTCGTTTCAGCGTTCCAACTAGTGTATCTGTGAGGGGTTGCAGTGTTGTGGCACCAGCACCAGTGCCTAAGGCCCAATTTTTCAGCCCCTGTTCAACAGGGGCATGTAATTACAATTCTTGATCTAATATTTCACAGCAGGGACCGTTGCAGCGCCCACCAAGAGCGAGTGAGGACTTACAGTGTTGTGGCACTAGCACCACCACCACCAAAGGCCCAATTTTTCTGCCCCTGTTCAACAGGGGCATGTAATTACAATTCTTGATCTAATATTTCACAGCAGGGCCCTGTGAGGGCTTACAGTGTTGTGGCCACAACAACACCTAAGGCCCAAATTTTGCTGAGTATATAGGGCAGGCCCCTACTTTCAAACAACCAACTTACAAACGACTCCTACTTGCAAACGGAAGGAGACAACAGGAAGTGAGATGAAATCTACCCCTAGGAAGGGAAATTCTCTCCTGTAAGAGTTAATATGGGAAAAACGTTTCTCCTTTCCACTGATGCTTTATCACCAATCCTTGTTTCACAAAAAAAAAAAAGTGAGGTGAAATCTTCTGAAGAGGAGCACAGACAGCAAAACAAATGTCACAGGGGTGATAACCCTTCCCTATGTTTTCCAAAAAGCTTAAAATAGATTTTTTGGCTGGAGCTAAACACGTTAAAAATGTACCAGTTCAAAATTACAAACAGATTCTACTTAACAACAAATCTACAGTCCCTGTCTTGTTTGCATCGCCTGTATACTGCTGTTCAGAGTATATAGGGCCTGGTGGCCCCACGCCTTTCCTTTTTTTAATTTAGGTGCGGGGTTCCCCTTAATATCCATACAAGACCCAAAGGGCCTGGTAATTGACTGGGGGGTACCCATGCTGTTTGTCTCACTGATTTTCATCCATATTGCCAGGACCCGACATTACATTAAAGCCGCAAGCAGTTTTAAATGACTTTTTTCCTTTAAAAATTAGATTTTGTGCAGGGACTGTTCTAAGCCCGGGAAACACGCGCCACTTTACAGGCATAATATAGACACCCCCCAGGTACGATATTTAAAGGAATATTTCATTTATTTTTTTAACTTTAAGCATCATTAAAATCACTGCTCCCGAAAAAACGGACGTTTTTAAAAGTTTTTTTTGCATTGATACATGTCCCCTGGGGCAGGACCCGGGTCCCCAAACCCTTTTTAGGTCAATACCATGCAAATTAGCCTTTAAAATGAGCACTTTTGATTTCGAACGTTCGAGTCCCATAGACGTCAATGGGGTTCTAAAGTTCGTGTGAATGTTCGGTCCGTTCGCAGGTTCTGGTGCGAACCGAACTGGGGGGTGTTCAGCTCATCCCTAGTGCTTACATTTTGCACAGCAGTATTCACCCTTGATCAGATGATCAAGGAACGCATACATACCGCAAGATGTACACAAGTCGCCTCTCCACACTCGCCGGGCATCGTACCTATTAATTTAATGAGGATTGGGGATTATACCCTGTCCAAATTACCTAACAACTAGCTTCCTGACACTAATACTCAACAAGCAATACACAGGTACTCAACAAGACAATACACAGGCACTCACAGACCTACGTGCACTCGCAGACCTACGTGCACCGCAGACCTACTTGCACTCACAATACACAAGTACACAGTACACAATACACAAGTACTAACAATCCACACAGCTGCTTCTTCAGGCGTGGTTCATTCAGGGCTGTCTAATCCGTCTTTATTCAGCCCCCCTTATTCAGCCCCCCTGTACCTGCAGCTCCTGCCGTCAACATTTTTAGGGACCTAGATTTGCAAGATTTAGCCAAGTTTCCTCCCAAAACGACATATAACCAGTCCTTTCCAACGCTCGGGTTCAAATCACTGTGCGAGACGAAAGACATTGTAGTCCGTCCTGCTGATAAGGGCGGAGGCATAGTCATGCAGGACAGACTGGACTACATTCAAGAAATGTATAGGACAGTGATGGCGAACCTTGGCACCCCAGATGTTTTTGAACTACATTTCCCATGATTCTCATGCACTCTGCAGTTTAGTGGAGCATCATGGGAAATATAGTTCCAAAACATCTGGGGTGCCAAGGTTCGCAAACACTGGTATAGGATATTAAGCGACCAGGACACATATAGGGAACTTACCAGTAACCCTACTGCCCAATATAAAAAAGAGCTGGACCAACTAGTTTTAAAAGGTTTTAATGAGCAGATTCTAAATAAAAAAGAAAGGGCTTACCTAGTACCTACTGCACCTAGAATCCCAATCATGTACCATTTGCCCAAGATCCACAAGGATCCTGTTCACCCTCCGGGTCGACCAATCATAAGTGGAATTAACTCTGTAACATCACGTATGGGTAAATATATCATTTTCTACCTTCAACCATTGGTCAAAGGTACTCCATCGTATCTTAAGGATATGACTGATACCATTAGGCTACTTGAAAGTGTGGAGATTGGGGGGGGGATCTGCTGATGGCCACTGCAGACATGGCATCATTGTACACCTGTATCCCCCATACCAGAGGTATAGAAGCAGTCACACATTTTCTGAACAGGGACCATTCCATTAACAATAAACAAAGTGAATATATTATTGAGCTATTACAATTCACTACCAAGCACAACTACTTCTGGTTTGACCAAAAGTTTTTCTTGCAACAGAAGGGTGTGGCTATAGGGGTTAAATTTGCTCCCAGCCTTGCCAACCTTTTTATGGCAAAATGGGAGGAGGATGTCGTCTATTCTGAACACAGGCCCTCATTGGTACTGTGGGCCAGATATATAGACGACCTTCCTCCTCTGGGATGGCACCCCTGAATCCGTCAGGGATTTCTTTGTGTTTTTAAATGACAACGATCGGGGAATTTCATTGACATATGAATTTAGCTCATCTAAAATTCACTTTTTGGATCTCGAAATCGAGATGGTCTCACACCAATATAAGTTTAAAACTTACTTCAATAATACCGACCGCAATAGCTTTATACCAGTTGACAGCTGTCACCACCAATCCTGGTTACAGTCTGTGCCTCGTAGTCAGTTCCTGAGATTGCGCAGGAATTGCACAGATGTAAACAACTATTTTACTCAAGCATCAACACTAATGGACAGATTCATAGAAAAGGGGTACGACCCAACATCGTTAACCTCAGAAATAAATAGAGTGGCTTCCATTTGACAGAAATTCTTTGCTGACACCAAAACCTTCTCGTGAACAAGATAGCTCCTTTAAGTGCTCTATGCTCACCACTTTTTCAGTCCAGCACAGAGAAATCAAAAACATCATTTACCAACATTGGGATATACTTAGGAATGACCTGTTTTAAAGGAAATACTCCCAGAACAACCTAAGGTTATTTTTAGAGGTGTGCCTTCTTTACAGGGAAAAATTACACCTAATATCATAAATCCCCCCATACGACCTTCTTTTTTCATAACTTAGTGGGTTATTTTCCCAGCAAATAATGCACTGTATTGCCCTGTACACACGATCGGACATTGATCGGACATTCCGACAACAAAATCCATCTTTTTTTTCCGACGGATGTTGGCTCAAACTTGTCTTGCATACACACGGTCGCACAAAGCTGTCGGAATTTCCGAACGTCAAGAACGCGGTGACGTACACCACGTACGACGGTGCTATAAAAGGGCAGTTCAATACCAAGCGCGGCACCCTTTGGGCTCCTTTTGCTAATCTCCTGTTAGTAAAAGTTTGGTGAGAGACAATTCGCGCTTTTTCAGACTCGTGGTTTTCAGTTTGTTTTTCTGCTGTTCAGTTTGTGCTTGTGGGTTTGTATCTGGTCTTCAGTGCGTGCAGTGAGTTCCCATTAGTTTATTCAGTGTGTTCTTGTCCGTTTGTTACTGATTTTCAGGTCGCTCTTCACAGGCCTTGCTGTTCTTCAGTGCGTTCTGTTACTTCGTTCTGACCAGCCGACCGTTTTGAAGCCATGTTGCATGTACGTACTCATCGTAGAGTTCGTGCTGTGCGGGGGCTTGGTGTTGGGGTTCTTACTTTGACACAAGTCAAGTCCATGAACAGGGTGGGGAGGAGTTCATGGACCAAGAATCGGTTGCTCCAGCTTGACCAATTCTGTCACATGCCTTTGCTCCGTGAGATGCGTTAGAATAATCCTGATGATTTCAGGAACTTTCCCAGGATGACGGAACACCGTTTGTTGGCTTTGCTGACCCCTTATATCAGCAGGCAGGATAGCTGCATGAGGCAAGCCATCACTCCGGAGCAGAGGCTCGTTGCCACGTTGCGGTACTTGGCGAAGGGGAGAAGTCTGCAGGACCTCAAGTTCTCGACAGGCATCTCCCCCCAGGCTCTGGGGATCATTATCCCAGAGACCTGTTTTGCCATCATCCAGGTTCTGCAGAAGGGCTATATTAAGGTAAGATTTTTTATCCTTTAACATCACATTCTATGTATTTAATGTTTTCTAATATATTGTATTTCTTTCATCATTCCCTAATTACCATGATTGTAATATGCTGTCAATGTCCCCTTTGTCCTCATGCATGCTGAAATGTTTAATGGTTTTTTTTTCGTCCTTCATGCATATTTGCCTTCACTTACCTCCCCAGCATGCTCTCCTGGGCCTATAGCCACCTTGCCTAGTCACTTAACAATGTATTTTGTCAGCTCCATTGTAGTGCTTTACCCTAAACACCCCCTAAAATGTGTAAAAATCTTATTTGTGTCCTTAAATTCATGCAGAGTGCAAGAGGCATTTTTTTGGGGTCCCAAACTCATTTGGAACCCTCCCTCCCCCCCAACCTGGCTTGCCCCCCCCCGAGTGCCCGCGAGGTCCGTATAAGATACATGGAATGCTTTGCGAGTAGGGGGGCCATCGATATGCCAGACAATGTCTGAGACATTTTTTAAATAAAAATATATTTGAAGCTGAAAAAATATTTGCTTTGATTTACTGCTTGGCTTCGAGCTGTTTCCTCGGTTATCTTTTATTAATGTTATATTTTTTTGGCCTTTTTTTTCAACAGTGCAAACAACATTTCGTTGACACATGAGGTGACAATCTCTTCTTCGGCTAACTATTCTTATTATGTTGTGGGCCTGCTACACACACACCTTGTTTTTGTTGTTAATGTATGTAATGCATTATGGACAAAAATTGTATTAATTTTCTGCACCATGACCGAAATTTGGGGAGTCATGAAAATGGCGTGATTGTGTAACTGTTGGATGTTATTTACTAAAGGAAACTACACTTTGCACTAAGTGCACTTGAGACTGCACTGAAACTGCACTTGTAGAGCAAATTGGATTTGCCTTTAGTAAATAACCCCCATTGTCACTGAAAACAAAAACTTTACTCCAAAAATGCTTTTGAGCATTGAAAGAAGAAGCCACACATTGTTGATTATCATACTTTTTACTCAAAGCACAATCACATGTGCGTTTATAAAAGGGTTTTTGAACAAACCAACATGTTTGTTGTATAACATTTTTTTAGGTCACATTAATGATAAATGGCCTTTTATAGGTAAAACAGGCATGTTTAAAACCATTAAAAAATACACAACTCTGGAACTTACAAAGTTCAACTTTTATAAAGTGAAGGCAATATCGGACATGAGTATGTACAAACTGTGTTTGATATTGTATTCAGCAGACGGGGTGATACAGGATCACCCCTGTAAAAGCCAAATTTAGAAGATGCACACAAATTGCCTAATGTCAACATGTGCTAGCTGCCATCATGGGGGATTAATGGATGTGTTTTGTGGGTGCAACCCCTTCCTCTCAGCTACTTTATTATCAAGGAAGGGGTTGCACCCACAAAACGCGTACATTGATCTCCCGTGATGGCAGATAGCACATGTTGACACTCTGTGTGCATCTTCTAAATTTGGCTTTTAACATACATAAAAAAAATTGTCACAAAAAAACAGAAGCAATTTAGGGACTTCTGGGTGTTTTAGATTCTCCCTAAAACATCAATGATGTTCTTCATTTTGTTTTGAACATCTTTGATGTTTTGCTTTATGTTTTCTAAATCTCTATTACACCCCATTATCTCCCCGATGAGGATCTGGGCACTTTCACTGGTGAAATGACATTCCTCTTCCACAACATCACAATCGCCTACAAAAAACAAACAAAACACACCATGTATTATAAATATTTAGGCATCCATCTCTTACCTGAAGCTGTGGTCGCAGACACTCACCTGTTGTGGTGACAATTTCTACAACGTCTCCCTCCTCCTCCTCTGGTTGGGTTTGGGGGATTTCCCCTTCTCCCTGAGGTGGGGGGGTCCCTGGTATCCTCTGATGAGTTGTGTCCTCTGAGTCTTTTCTTCCCTATGTGAACAAAAATAGGTATACTTAGCACACAGATATTTGATTGCAGAAATAGGAATATGAAACATTGTTTGGAAGTGGGGTACAATTGTCTGTTTTGGCAGAGTTACAAGCTGAAGATTTTTTTTTGCCCTTTGCAAAGCTTGAATACTTACCTGTTTTGTGTAAGCTTCACAGATGGAGACACCCCTATAGTATCCACTGGAGCACCTATGTGGGCCCCCTAATAAAAAGGGTGTTCTTTTGTCCCACACTAGTGCTCCAGCGTCCAGATGTATAAACAGCTGCTGAGTGTCCTCTCTTTACACAGAATCTAGTTTGCATTTCATTCTGGTTACAAACCCATCTAGACAACAAACTTTTATTAATAGAAGTAGGCCAGAAAAACCGTATTGAACTGCATCTGGCCAAAACATCGCATTTTAGTGGCCGAAAGAACAATGTTTCCTACGGACGATTAACGTGCCCATAAACATCTAAGTTGCCATTTTAAATTCTACAACATTAAAGAAAAGCACATGGAGCAGCACGAACTTAATAAAAAGAAAGAATAGAAACACAGGACAACTACTTACTTTTTCACAGCACTCTTCAGATCATTCTATACTGATCGTGCTCCCTTAATTTGAAGTCCGACCACCGTATGCAGGACATGCAGGAGGGCCAACGCCTCCTGTGTGAGGAAATCATTTATTTGAGGGCCCAAATCACACCCAATACCCACCTGTGTGAGTTGCATCATCCTCCTCCTCCTCCTGCCACAACTCCAACACCACAGACACAGCCTGGAAGGAAGAGTGGAAGGAAGACAAGAAAGTGATGGCCTGGGTTCAGTCTGGTCTGACAAAAGATGCAGGCTCTTGTATGACCACAGCCTGGGGGCATACATGTCATCTGCTGCTGTTGATGATCTCTTGTACTTCTGGACCAGATTGTATATAAATATGGACTCCTCAGGCCAACAATTTTGCTTAAAAATAGTTGATGTGTGCCCTGGGGGCCAAAGGCTTCGACAATTTCTGCTGTTTCTACAGCGTTGCCTCCCTCTTTATTTGGTTAGGACCCCTTAATAAAGGTATTTTTGGGAACTAATACTTGCCTATGTGTGTTTTCCTTCAACAAGGACAGTTTGTTTGTGAAGAGGCAGGTGCATTTCCAAAATACAATATGAAATTAACAAGGGACACCAAGACTAACCAACCTCCTTGAGATTAAAAAAGACAAGATAATAATAGTGTTGTGATAACTTGACACACAAAACACACCCAAAACTATTCTGGAGATCACCAAAAAACAAAACAAAAAAAAAACAGGAGATCTGTATTTAAAAAAAAAAAACAAATAATACCAAAAAAAAAAATTATAACAAATAAAGAAATTTTCGGTAGATGTGACAAATAAAAATATTATATTCATGAAATCACGAGAAATAATAAAGAAAGAAGTTTGTGAGAACTCTGTGTGAATATCAGCAGCAAAACAACTTAATTCTTCTAGCATTATAAAGAAGAAGAGAGTGAGCTGCATTCAACAATTTAAAACATTGCAGCGTGACGAAAGTGTTATATCCTTTACGAACGCTAATTTTACCAGACCGAGCAGTTCCGTCTTGGAATTTATTCTGAGTATGCGTGGCACTTTGTGCGTCGGAATTGTCCACACATGGTCGGAATTTCCGCAGAGGGATTTTGTTGTTGGAAAATTTTATAGCCTGCTCTCAAACTTTGTGTGTCAGAAATTCTGATGGGAAAAGTCAGATGGAGCCCACACATGGTCGGAATTTCCGACAACAAGCACCGATCGCACATATTCCTTCGGAAAGTCCGACCGTGTGTACAGGGCATAAGTCAATACAATTCCTGTGGTAGACGTAAAAGCCTTGAGTTTAAATCGAACACTACAAACTGTACATATCCCATTAAAACATTCTGCACTTGTGCTACCACACATGTCGTTTATCTGATTACCTGCCCCTGCGGGAAGCAGTATGTGGGCCGTACAATTCGAGCTTTCTCTGTTAGAGTCAGCGAGCATTAGGGATGAGCCGAACACCCCCCTGTTCGGTTCGCACCAGAACATGCGAACAGGAAAAAAGTTCGCTCGAAAACGCGAACACCGTTAAAGTCTATGGGACACGAACATGAATAATCAAAAGTGCTAATTTTAAAGGCTTATATGCAAGTTATTGTCATAAAAAGTGTTTGGGGACCTGGGTCCTGCCCCAGGGGACATGGATCAATGCAAAAAAAAGTTTTAAAAACGGCCGTTTTTTCAGGAGCAGTGATTTTAATAATGCTTAAAGTCAAACAATAAAAGTGTAATATCCCTTTAAATTTCGTACCTGGGGGGTGTCTATAGTATGCCTGTAAAGGGGCGCATGTTTCCTGTGTTTAGAACAGTCTGACAGCAAAATGACATTTGGAAGGAAAAAACACATTTAAAACTACCCGCGGCTATTGCATTGCCGACAATACACATAGAAGTTCATTGATAAAAACGGCATGGGAATTCCCCCCAGGGAAACCCCGAACCAAAATTAAAAAAAAAAAAAATGACGTGGGGGTCCCCCTAAATTCCATACCAGGCCCTTCAGGTCTGGTATGGATATTAAGGGGAACCCCGGCCAAAATTTAAAAAAAAAATGACGTGGGGTTCCCCCTAAATTCCATACCAGACCCTTCAGGTCTGGTATGGATTTTAAGGGGAACCCCGCGCCAAAAAAAAAAAAAAAAACGGCGTGGGGTTCCCCCAAAAATCCATACCAGACCCTTATCCGAGCACGCAACCTGGCAGGCCGCAGGAAAAGAGGGGGGGACGAGAGTGCGGCCCCCCCCCCTCCTGAACCGTACCAGGCCACATGCCCTCAACATTGGGAGGGTGCTTTGGGGTAGCCCCCCAAAACACCTTGTCCCCATGTTGATGAGGACAAGGGCCTCATCCCCACAACCGTGGCCGGTGGTTGTGGGGGTCTGCGGGCGGGGGGCTTATCGGAATCTGGAAGCCCCCTTTAACAAGGGGACCCCCAGATCCCGGCCCCCCCCCTGTGTGAAATGGTAAGGGGGTACTTACCCCTACCATTTCACTAAAAAACTGTCAAAATAGTTAAAAATGACAAGAGACAGTTTTTGACAATTCCTTTATTTAAATGCTTCTTCTATCTTCCTTCATCTTCTTCTGGTTCTTCTGGCTCTTCTGGTTCTTCCTCCGGCGTTCTCGTCCAGCATCTTCTCCGCGGCGTCTTCTATCTTCTTCTCCTCGGGCCGCTCCGCACCCATGGCATGAGGGGAGGCTCCCGCTCTTCTCTTCATCTTCTTCTTCATCCTCTTCTCTTCTTCATCTTCATCTTCATCTTCTCTTCTTTTCTTCTGCGGGCCGCTCCGCATCCATGCATGGAGGGAGGCTCCCGCTGTGTGACGGCGTCTCCTCGTCTGACGGTTCTTAAATAACGGGGGGCGGGGCCACCCGGTGACCCCGCCCCCCTCTGACGCACAGGACATGACGGGACTTCCCTGTGGCATTCCCCGTGACGTCACAGGGAAGTCCCGTCAAGTCACCGTGCGTCAGAGGGGGGCGGGGTCACCGGGTGGCCCCGCCCCCCGTTATTTAAGAACCGTCAGACGAGGAGACGCCGTCACACAGCGGGAGCCTCCCTCCATGCATGGATGCGGAGCGGCCCGCAGAAGAAAAGAAGAGAAGATGAAGATGAAGAAGATGAAGAAGAGAAGAGGATGAAGAAGAAGATGAAGAGAAGAGCGGGAGCCTCCCCTCATGCCATGGGTGCGGAGCGGTCCGAGGAGAAGAAGATAGAAGACGCCGCGGAGAAGATGCTGGACGAGAACGCCGGAGGAAGAACCAGAAGAGCCAGAAGAACCAGAAGAAGATGAAGGAAGATAGAAGAAGCATTTAAATAAAGGAATTGTCAAAAACTGTCTCTTGTCATTTTTAACTATTTTGACAGTTTTTTAGTGAAATGGTAGGGGTAAGTACCCCCTTACCATTTCACACAGGGGGGGGGGCCGGGATCTGGGGGTCCCCTTGTTAAAGGGGGCTTCCAGATTCCGATAAGCCCCCCGCCCGCAGACCCCCACAACCACCGGCCACGGTTGTGGGGATGAGGCCCTTGTCCTCATCAACATGGGGACAAGGTGTTTTGGGGGGCTACCCCAAAGCACCCTCCCAATGTTGAGGGCATGTGGCCTGGTACGGTTCAGGAGGGGGGGGGGCCGCACTCTCGTCCCCCCCTCTTTTCCTGCGGCCTGCAAGGTTGCGTGCTCAGATAAGGGTCTGGTATGGATTTTTGGGGGAACCCCACGCCGTTTTTTTTTTTTTTTTTGGCGCGGGGTTCCCCTTAAAATCCATACCAGACCTGAAGGGTCTGGTATGGAATTTAGGGGGAACCCCACGTCATTTTTTTTTTTAATTTTGGCCGGGGTTCCCCTTAATATCCATACCAGACCTGAAGGGCCTGGTATGGAATTTAGGGGGACCCCCCCACGTCATTTTTTTTTTTTTAATTTTGGTTCGGGGTTTCCCTGGGGGGAATTCCCATGCCGTTTTTATCAATGAACTTCTATGTGTATTGTCGGCAATGCAATAGCCGCGGGTAGTTTTAAATGTGTTTTTTCCTTCCAAATGTCATTTTGCTGTCAGACTGTTCTAAACACGGGAAACATGCGCCCCTTTACAGGCATACTATAGACACCCCCCAGGTACGAAATTTAAAGGGATATTACACTTTTATTGTTTGACTTTAAGCATTATTAAAATCACTGCTCCTGAAAAAAAGGCCGTTTTTAAAACTTTTTTTTGCATTGATACATGTCCCCTGGGGCAGGACCCGGGTCCCCAAACACTTTTTATGACAATAACTTGCATATAAGCCTTTAAAATTAGCACTTTTGATTTCTCCCATAGACTTTTAAAGGGTGTTCCGCGGCATTCGAATTTGCCGCGAACACCCCAAATTGTTCGGTGTTCGGCGAACTTGCGAACAGCTAATGTTCGAGTCGAACATGAGTTCGACTCGAACTCGAAGCTCATCCCTAGCGAGCATATCGCTAAAATAAAAAGTGATGACGTCAAACATAATGTGCCTCGACATTATAGAGAGCATCACAGACGAGACCCTACTGGTTTTCAATTTCTTGTCATAGATAAATATACACCTCCTTGGAGGGGAGGAGCTAAGACAAGGGGAGTCTCTCGCTTGGAGACTTGTTGGATCCACCAATTGCAGACCTACTCCCCTTTTGGGTTGAACATAGAATGGGACATCAATGCTTTTATCAACCAAGCATGATGCCTTTTCTCTAGGGTCCAGTTGGTACCTATTAGAATATATTTTATGAGAGGTTTTATATAAGTATTTTTAAATGTTTTTATGAGGGTATTTTTATTAATTTTTCTGATAACATTTATTTTAGAATGTATTTTGGATTTCTTATATTTTTATTTGAATATATACTGATTTGGTCCCTATCACAAATATCAGCTCGATCCAACCAATAACGTGTCCTTTTTCATTTGTCACACCTTAGTATCATATATTTTTTTATATATATTACATAATTTTTATATTGTTTTTTTTTCTATCCCCACATGGAATCTCGGGATTCGAACCGGCGACCCTTTTGCTGCTGGGTGGGAGTGCTGGCCACTACAACACTGCCCATGTTTAGGCTAGAGCAATGTTTGGATGTATTGTATTGTTTTCCATTTTTGCTGCCAGAAGGGCAATACCTTGTGACTTAGTGTATTAATACACATATCCTTATGACAAACGGCACCATGTTGTAGGTTATATACACCTGACATTGCACCGTTTTAAGCCACATCTGCTCCTATATGTCCCCCAGAATAGTGGTGTCATGTTTTTGGCTGTTTAAACCAGTCACTGTTCCACATGATGTAACATCCTCTTTCACATGTTAAAATGAGGCTTGGAACTCTTGTCCGGGCACCATTTTGGCAGAACCAGGAAGTAATCCTCCTCTAAATATGAAAATGAGGCTTGGAATGCAAGCCCAGGCGCCATTTTGGAGGAACCAGGAAGTAATCTCCATAATTTGCACTTTCAGTCAGACGGAGCTGCCACTTGTTATGGGGGTAACCAGTATCTATAAATACTCAGCCAGTACAGTGATCCAGTACCCTAGATAATGACTTCTAAGTCGAAACGCATCAGTGGGATATGTTGAGACCACTGTCTTCTTTTATACAAGCGCTTGATTTTACTGCTTTGCTTTTCATGTATTAAAATTTCCATACAGAGTTACGCTATATGCCTTCCTCTTTCTTTTAATGGTGGGGCTGACTGCCTATATCTACTGAGTTCATCCATACCTTACATCAGTTCGGAGGTCCATCTGGAGGTCATATCTGGATACAGCATCTGATCCCCTTGGTATATTATGCCACAAAGCTTGATTGACTCACTAGGTGTACACCTATTTGAGTTCAATCCCTCTGGTAAGCAGCTTCTGGTGTCTTTGGTGGTGGATCTACTATCAACTGTTTTTCTTTGTTTCTGTTATAATATTTTGTAAGTTTTCTCCTTCACTGACGGGCACTGATGAGGCTGCACTGATAAAGCGGCACAGATGAGGTGACACCAATGAGGTGGCACTGATGATGGGCACTGATAGGTGACACTGATGGGCACTAAAAGGCTGCACTGACGTCATATGACGCCCAGTCAGGATAACTGAACCACCGCCCGGCCATCATTTTGCTATAGGCCAGGCAGGAAGTGGTTAACATTAAAAAAAAAAAAAAAATTTACATACTGTCACCAGTTAAAATTCCTGATCCCTGCCACTCCAGTCACATGATGACATGATGTACTGCACTGGTGACAGTATGAAAAAAAAATTAAAATTTTTTTTAATTTAATTTCTTCATTATACAAAAAATTGTGACAGAAAATGACAACTTGAAAAAACTCACCATTCCTTTTACTAAATACCTCGGACCGTCTACTTTCCAAAAATTGGTAATTTGGGGGGAATTTGTACTGTCCTGGCATTTTGGAGCTTCAAGAAATGAGAGGTCGTCAGTACATCAGAATTGATCATTTTTCAAATATATATACCATATTTTGAAGACTCTATAACTTTGACACAAACCAATTAAGATACACTTATTGGGATTGTTTGTTTGTTTTTTGTTTTTTTATCAAAGATCTGTAGCAGAATACATTTATGAAGAAATTTTAATCTTATTGGATATGTTTTACGTATAACAGAATGTAGAAAGTATTGGGTTGTTTTCTCAACACTATCGGTCTTTTTTCTTTTTCTTCTTTTTTCTTTTATGGCAAAAAAATAAACCTAGTGGTGATCAAATGCCACCAATAGAAAGCTCTATTTGTGTGAAACAAATTGTATAAATTAAATTTGTGTACAATTTTGCATGACCGTGCAATTGCCAGTTAAAGTAGCACAGTGAATAGCAAAAATGACCTGGTCATGAAGGGGTAAAACCTTCCGGCGGTCAAGTGGTGAAATATTGCAGACTTGATGGATGGGGGTCATACCAAAGACTGTGTGAAAACAACCTCTATATTAACACAAGTAATCTGCAAACTAGCTGACCTGCCACATTGAGAGTGAGCTAGCCTTGTTCCCTTTACTCATTTATTATATCCAAATTAGTAAAACTTGTTAATAAATTATTATTTAAAAATTTGACTGTGCTATACAGTTAATCCAGATTCAGATATTTGATACAAAATTGAAAAGCAAACTTTGGGATGTATACGTACATCCTATCTGCTGGGTAGTTCAGCTTTTCATCCCAATATTGGATCAGTCTACTGCACTTCCATTTTTGGGCAGTAAGATGATCTTGGAATCCACCTGTTTGATGATTTTTAAGCACCCTCTTAGCTGCTGCCTCACATTCATTTTTTTAAATAAACTAAAAACCAAAAGCTACTGTATGACTGTTTAAACAAGTACCAAATCCAGTTACCATGGGCTGCACAAGCACATGCATATACAGCTGGACAGAACAAGCATAGTTCTGGGAGGACCTGCGGCTACACCCTCCCAGAAGCACGCCTCATGTGCACTTTCAGGGGTGTGGGCAGGTCAGGGCTTTTTTTCTCAGAGAATAGGTGCAGGAACTCAACCATGCCCACCACACTTACATACCTGCCAAATGGCATCAAATAGTAGCTCTTCCCTCTGCATACAACCCCCTCCCTCCAAAGCCCTCATCTTTTCCCCCTCCTTAAAAGCTCCACCATCTGTCATATGTCTTACCTTTGTTGCAATATTAAGCTGAAACACCTATCCGGCTGTAGTGACTCCCATCATACTATACTATACTACAGTCACTTGCAAGGGAGATTATGCAGTAGGAGCATCAATAACTGGTCACCAGGGAAAAAATGGAGACCACAGAGGGTGCAGCCTACCACGCACCCTCTCCTGCCCATGACTGCACTGAACCCTGGGCACCTGTTCTGTATCTCCCTTGTCACTGTCTGGCAATCAGTGGGATCTGCGCAGGAGATCTGACCTGTGGGAGCTACTGGGAGATAAGCTATCACTTGTAAACGCAGAAGCTGGACTTTAGTGTTACCAAGTGATAGTGGTGAGCAGGGAGCAGGAGACCTGAGCCAGAGGTGGTGGAACTGAGTTCCCCCTAGTTCCTGCTGAAAAAAAGCCCTGGAGCAGGTAGTGCTAAATGCTGCCCTAGCTCGGAAGTTGGGAGTTAATTGTGTTTCCCTGTGTGCCATAAAAGGGACTGTTGCTGTTCTGTAGGTTTGTTTCCGGACGGTTTGTTTTGGAGTCCTTCTGAAAGATACCATCTATAGACTTTACTATTAATGGACTCTTTCCTATGCAGGTATGCTGGCTGCCCCAAACTAAGTTTAGGAACTAGGGATGTTAGGCAAATGACTGCACTTTAATTTGGACTTACAGTGGGGACAGAAAGTATTCAGACCCCCTTAAATTTTTCACTCTTTCTTATATTGCAGCCATCTGCTAAAATCATTTATGTTCATTTTTTGTCCTCATCAATGTACACACAGCACCCGATATTGACAGAAAAACACAGAATTGTTGACATTTTTGCAGATTTATTAAAAAAGAAAAACTGAAATATCACATGGTCCTAAGTATTCAGACCCTTTGCTGTGACACTCATATATTTAACTCAGGTGCTATCCATTTCTTCTGATCATCCTTGAGATGGTTCTACACCTTAATTTGAGTCCAGCTGTGTTTGATTATACTGATTGGACTTGATTAGGAAAGCCACACACCTGTCATATATAAGACCTTACAGCTCACAGTGCATATCAGAGCAAATGAGAATCATAAGATCAAAGGAACTGCCTGAAGAGCTCAGAGACAGAATTGTGGCAAGGCACAGATCTGGCCAAAGTTACAAAAACATTTCTGCTGCACTTAAGGTTCCTAAGAGCACAGTGGCCTCCATAATCCTTAAACGGAAGACGTTTGGGACGACCAGAACCCTTCCTAGAGCTGGCCATCTGGCCAAACTGAGCTATCGGGGGGAGAAGAGTCTTGGTGAGAAAGGTAAAGAACCCAAAGATCACTGTGGCTGACCTCCACAGATGCAGTCGGGAGATGGGAGAAAGTTGTAGAAAGTCACCCATCACTGCAGCCCTCCACCAGTCGGGGCTTTGTGGCAGAGTGGCCCAACGGAAACCTCTCCTCAGTGCAAGACACATGAAAGCCTGCATGGAGTTTGCTAAAAAACACCTGAAGGACTCCAAGATGGTGAGAAATAAGATTCTCTGGTCTGATGAGACCAAGATAGAACTTTTTGGCCTTAATTCTAAGTGGTATGTGTGGAGAAAACCAGGCACTGCTCATCACCTGTCCAATACAGTCCCAACAGTGAAGCATGGTGGTGGCAGCATAATGCTGTGGGGGTGTTTTTAAGCTTCAGGGACAGGACAACTGGTTGCAATCAAGGGAAAGATGAATGCGGCCAAGTACAGGGATATCCTGGACGAAAACCTTCTCCAGAGTGCTCAGGATCTCAGACTGGCCCGAAGGTTTACCTTCCAACAAGACAATGACCCTAAGCACACAGCTAAAATAACGAATGATTGGCTTCACAACAACTCCGTGACTGTTCTTGAATGGCCCAGCCAGAGCCCTGACTTAAACCCAATTGAGCATCTCTGGAGAGACCTAAAAATGGCTGTCCACCAACGTTTACCATCCAACCTGTCAGAACTGGAGAGGATCTGCAAGGAGGAATGGCAGAGGATACCCAAATCCAGGTGTGAAAAATTGTTGCATCTTTCCCAAAAAGACTCATGGCTGTATTAGATCAAAATGGTGCTTCTACTAAATACTGAGCAAAGGGTCTGAATACTTAGGACCATGTGATATTTCAGTTTTTCTTTTTTAAATCTGCAAAAATGCCAACAATTCCGTGTTTTTCTGTCAATATGGGGTGCTGTGTATACATTAATGAGGAACAAAATGAACTTAAATGATTTTAGCAAATGGTTGCAATATAACAAAGAGTGAAAAATTTAAGGGGGTTTGAATATTTTCTGTCCCCACTGTATGTCTGTCAAAGTCATCATCTAATGTATTCAAGTAAAACATTTGAAAAGTTGCCCTTGCCTGGTCTGAACCTACTCAAGGGGTGTCATGTAAGTAACCAGCACTTATAGTCTACAGCTCAGGTAATTTTTATATTTTTATATTTTTTGTTTTTTTTTATTCTTTATATTTTTGTTTTTACTTTATTCCTATTTTATATCTTGATTTTATTATACTTTATCATACTCTAAAATACTCTAAATTACTCAGTTAGAATGGGTTTTTAACACTGAATCTAGAATTGTTAAAATGTTAAAGTGGTTGTAAACCCCCCTGAGACATTTTTACGTATAGGTAAGCCTATAATAAGGTTTACCTATATGTAGTGAAAATATCTCCTAAACGTGCACTGTTTAGGAAGTATTTGCTGTACACTGCACCAGCAATGTCATCGGCTCATGAGCAGTGAAAAACAGCCCTCCGTGCCGTTTCTTTCCCAGGGAGTGCCGTGACTGGCGGCTCCCACGCCCATGCGCAGGAGTGAAATCTCGCAGCTCCAGACATCATAGAGCCGGAGTCCGCGGCCCCAAAAGGAAGAGGGGCGAAGATGGATGCGACAACTAGCGGGACATCGAGGGCTTCCTTTGCAGGTGCCACATAATGGGCTAGTATGCGATGCATACTAGCCCATTATGCTTTTACTTTGCAGGGGAATAAAGAGGAAGTAAAACCCATCAGGGTTTACTTCCTCTTTAAACTGTAAAATGGTCCAACTGTTCATCCATGCTTAACCACTTCAGCCCCAGACCATTATGCTGCCTAAGGACCAGAGGACTTTTTCCAATTTGGCACTGCATCGCTTTAACTGCTAATTGCGCGGTCATGCAATGCTGTACACAAACGAAATTTGTGTCCTTTTCTTCCCACAAATAGAGCTTTCTTTTGATGGTATTTGATCACCTCTGCGGTTTTTATTTTTTGCGCTATAAATGGAAAAAGACCGAAAATTTTGAAAAAAAATGATATTTTCTACTTTTTGTTATTAAAAAAATCCAATAAACTCAATTTTAGTCATACATTTAGGCCAAAATGTATTCGGCCACATGTCTTTGGTAAAAAAAATGTCAATAAGCGTATATTTATTGGTTTGCGCAAAAGTTATAGCGTCTACAAGCTAGGGTACATTTTCTGGAATTTACACAGCTTTTAGTTTATGACTGCCTATGTCATTTCTTGAGGTGCTAAAATGGCAGGGCAGTACAACCCCCCCCCCCCCCAAATGACCCCATTTTGGAAAGTAGACACCCCAAGGAAATTGCTGAGAGGCATGTTGAGCCCATTGAATATTAATTTTTTTTTTCCCAAGTGATTGAATAATGACAAAAAAAAAAAAATTACAAAAAGTTGTCACTAAATGATATATTGCTCACACGGGCCATGGGCATATGTGGAATTGCACCCCAAAATACATTCAGCTGCTTCTCCTGAGTACGGGATACCACATGTGTGGGACTTTTTGGGAGCCTAGCCGCGTACGGGCCCCGAAAACCAATCACCGCCTTCAGGATTTCTAAGGGCGTAAATTTTTTATTTCACTCCTCACTACCTATCACAGTTTTGAAGGCCATAAAATGCCCAGATGGCACAAAACCCCCCCAAATGACCCCATTTTGGAAAGTAGACACCCCAAGCTATTTGCTGAGAGGCATGTTGAGTCCATGGAATATTTTATATTTTGACACAAGTTGCGGGAAAGTGACAAATTTTTTTTTTTTTTGCACAAAGTTGTCACTAAATGATATATTGCTCACACAGGCCATAGGCAAATGTGGAATTGCACCCCAAAATACATTTAGCTGCTTCTCCTGAGTATGGGGATACCACATGTGTGGGACTTTTTGGGAGCCTAGCTGCATACGGGGTCCCGAAAACCAATCACCACCTTCAGGATTTCTAAGGGTGTAAATTTTTGATTTCACTCTTCACTGCCTATCACAGTTTCGGAGGCCATGGAATGCCCAGGTGGCACAAAACCCCCCAAATGACCCCATTTTGAAAAGTAGACACCCCAAGCTATTTGCTGAGAGACATGATGAGTATTTTGCAGCTCTCATTTGTTTTTGAAAATGAAGAAAGACAAGAAAAAAATTTTTTTTTTTCTTTTTTCAATTTTCAAAACTTTGTGACAAAAATTGAGGTCTGCAAAATACTCACTATACCTCTCAGCAAATAGCTTGGGGTGTCTACTTTCCAAAATGGGGTCATTTGGGGGGTTTTGTGCCACCCGGGCATTCCATGGCCTCCGAAACTGTGATAGGCAGTGAAGAGTGAAATCAAAAATGTACGCCTTTAGAAAGCCTGAAGGCAGTGTTTGGTTTTCGGGGTCCCGTACGCGGCTAGGCTCCCAAAAAGTCTCACACATGTGGTATCCCCATACTCAGGAGAAGCAACAGAATGTATTTTGGGGTGTAATTTCACATATTCCCATGGCATGTTTGAGCAATATATCATTTAGTGACAACTTTGTGCAAAAAAAAAAAAAATTGTCTCTTTCCCACAACTTGTGTCACAATATAAAATATTCCATAGACTCGACATGACTCTCAGTAAATAGCTTGGGGTATCTACTTTCCAAAATGGGGTCATTTGGGGGGGGGGGTTGAACTGTCCTGGCAATTTATGCAGAACATTTAGAAGCTTATGTCACACATCACCCACTCTTCTAACCACTTGAAGACAAAGCCCTTTCTGAACACTTTTTGTTTACATGAAAAAAAATTTTTTTTTTGCAAGAAAATTACTTTGAACCCCCAAACATTATATATTTTTTTAAAGCAAATGCCCTACAGATTAAAATGGTGGGTGTTTCATTTTTTTTTCACACAGTATTTGCGCAGCGATTTTTCAAACACATTTTTTGGGGAAAAAACACACTTTTTTAAATTTTAATGCACTAAAACACACTATATTGCCCAAATGTTTGATGAAATAAAAAAGATGATCTTAGGTCGAGTACATGGATACCAAACATGACATGCTTTAAAATTGCGCACAAACATGCAGTGGTGACAAACTAAATACATTTTTAAAAGCCTTTAAAAGCCTTTACAGGTTACCACTTTAGATTTACAGAGGAGGTCTACTGCTAAAATTACTGCCCTCGATCTGACGTTCGCGGTGACACCTCACATGCATGGTGCAATTGCTGTTTACATTTGACGCCAGACCGACGCTTGCGTTCGCCTTTGAGCGAGAGCAGGGGGGGGACAGGGGTGCTTTTTTTTTATTATTATTATTTTTTTGCTTTTTTATCTTATTTTTAAACTGTTCCTTTCATTTTTTTTTTTTTTTTATCATTTTTATTGTTATCTCAGGGAATGTAAATATCCCCCATGATAGCAATAGGTAGTGACAGGTACTCTTTTTTGAAAAAATTGGGGTCTATTAGACCCTAGATCTCTCCTCTGCCCTCAAAGCATCTGACCACACCAAGATCGGTGTGATAAAATGCTTTCCCAATTTCCCAATGGCGCTGATTACATCCAGCGAAATCTAAGTCATAAAATGCTCGTAGCTTCCGGTCCGCTTTTTATTACAATTACCATAGGCTTTTTAGGGCAATAAATTAGGCATCTAATTTTCTGACTACCTATCACATTTTTGGAGGCCCTGAAGCACTAGAACAGTGGAAACACCCAAAATTTTGTAGAGTAAACACCCCAAGATGTTTACTTCACGATAAGGGGTCTCACTGTGCACCTAGCGCAGACTCCATGCGTGCACTTTACTTGACACTTCCTTTTCCATACCTGTGTGCAGGATGAGGACCCCGGTGGTGCAGATCTGCTTCTGTTGCTATGAGAGATGCATCGCTGCTGAAGGAGTGCCAACAACATCTCCCTCTCTGCAAGAGGCTATCTTACCTGCTACATGTGCACTACATGTATTTTTTTCCCATAATTTTTATTGTTTTCTGCATAATTTGTACAAACCAGAGGTTATCATGAGACCAAGATAGAGCTTTTTGGTAAAGCACATTATTCTACTGTTTACCGAAAACAGAATGAGGCCTACAAAGAAAAGAACACAGTACCTACAGTGAAATATGTTGGAGATTCAATGATGTTTTGGGGTTGTTTTGCTGCCTCTGGCACTGGGTGCCTTGTATGTGGGCAAGGCATCATGAAATCTGAGGATTACCAAAGGATTTTGGGTCGCACTGTAGAGCCCAGTGTCAGAAAGCTGGGTTTGCGTCCAAGATCTTCCAGCAGGTCAATGACCCCAAACATACGTCAAAAAGCACCCAGAAATGGATGCCAACAAAGTGCTGGAGAGTTCTAAAGTGGCCAGCAATGAGTCCAGATCTAAATCCCATTGAACACCTATGGAGAGATCTTAAAATTGCTGTTGGGAAAAGGCGCCCTTCCAATAAGAGAGACCTGGAGCCGTTTGCAAAGGAAGAGTAGTCCAAAATTCTGGGTGAGAGGAGTAAGAAGCTTATTGATGGTTATAAGAAGCAACTGATTTCAGTTATTTTTTCCAAAGGGTGTGCAACCAAATATTAAGTTAAGGGTGCCAAGAAGTTTGACCAGTCCATTTTTGGAGATTTGTGTGACATTATGTCCAATTTGCTTTTTTTCCTCGCTTTTTTGTTTTGTTCCAATACACACAAATGGAATAAACATGTGTATAGCAAAACATGTGTTACTGCAATACTTTTCTGTGAGAAATACTTGATTTTCTGGAAAAATTTCTGGGGTGCCAACAATTTCGACAATCACTGTATATAACAAACAATCTCTTACAAATTACACATAGAGATATGTTAGGGCAATCCTCACAGACTTTTATTGAGCCAAGAATTCTTACAAGTTGTGCAGGGGGTGGAATCTTTTTTAAATTTTCACATTTTTTTACAGCAGCATATAATGCTTAGGGACCATTCACTGAAGAAGCATTGGGAAGCGCATGCAGTAACATGTTTTTGACACGTTCTTGAAGAGTATTTCATGACTTTGGAAGAACCCTGTTTAACCAGCTTGAATAGCAAATGTAAGTCAGCAGGAAAAATTTCTTTTCCTTAAAGTATAACTAAAGCCAATTTTTTATTTTTATTTGGATAGAGTGGGGAGGGGTTAGAACTGCTGTCAACATTTTTATTCCTGTCTGTGTCCCTGGTAGGATGATGCACGCTAATTGTCCTGATCATCAATGAAAGTGAGAATGAATCCACACTTTGTCACCAGAACAAGAATAGAGGGGAAATGATTGGTGAACTGTAGGGATGGGTTTTGCAGTATTCCAGATTTTGCCAGCCAAACTAAATATGGTGTTCACCCACCCACCGAGACACATGTTCTTGTGATAACTGTCAATGAGGCGGTCTCAATCACATTAAAGAGAAATTCTTTCACTTCCTGTTAAGTCTACAGGACGGAAAACGAGGGGAAATCTTCCTAATGAGACATACATTACAAAAAAAACTTAGAGGTTTTCTCTTCCCTATCTACAAAAAAAACTGGCTTAGGTATACTTTAAAATTCATTGGGATGAGCACATTACTCTTAAGCAGGACTGGAATTGCCATGAGGTTCTATGGACTTGTGCCCATAGGTGTGTAGGACTGCCCCTGGATGGGTTGCTGTGTATAGACTTCCCTGGGCTTTTCCCCTTCTTATCTTGCAGCCAGTTCCTAAGGGTTATCACACAACCGCCTGTTCTCTCTTTCCCTTGTTTCCAATAATCAATCCAGGGGTTTCTTGTTTTTGGTATTTATCGTTGGAACTTGGATAGGAGAAGGGAATAATGGGATACTTCAACTGGAACTAATTACAATTGAGGACAACTCTCACTCAGCCTCACAGGTTAGATGTGGTAACAGACTTGCTGTTATACCCTACAACACTGGTATGGGAATTATAAGTCCTTTGCTTGCTCTGGCAGCAGACTTTATGAAACTCTTTATCTTCAGGACACTCACTAGCATCCCCTTTGACTAACACGTGTCCACTGACTCTTCTAGCTAAAGGGGTGGCCCTCACAGCACAGGACCCATGACACAGATCTGTACTCACTGTGTAAGCCAAAACAGATTCTTTCTGGCGTGTCCCCCTTCCAGACAGCTCTGTAGGACATCTGGGTTGTAGCTATTCTAAGATTCAAGCCCTCAGGTCAGCAACCTAAGGCCGCATGGCCACTCTCAAGCTGAAGACTCAGAGCACATGTGCTCTTGGCATATAAACAGTTATCCAGCATGCACCGAGGCACTTTCCTCTGCCAATGGGCAGTTGCTGTAACTATGGCCTGTGCTCTCATTTGTCAGGTTTCCTCCCACTGCCCAGTATGTCCCCCTATTGGACCAGTGTGAAACATTCAGACAGCATAAGCAGCATGAGCAGACCCTATCAGCCTTCCTGGTAAGCAGAGAGACCCAAAAACTATACTTTCTTCTAGCACCTACATAGTTGCCAACATTGTAAAAAAAAATTTTAGGGATACTTTTTTGGCTGTAGGCAGAGTCACATTATAATTAGGGGGCAGGCATGCGTTTGCAGGCATGGCATAGAAAAAAATTAAAATGCGGCACGCACAGCATGCCACGCAGAGAAATGGGTGTGGTTTATGCGAAATAGTGGGAGTGGCTTAAATGGACTTGGCTCAAAGGGGTGTGGTTAGTGTCTGAGATGAATGAGGGATGGAGAGGGAAAGGGGGGGGGGGGATGAAGGGACGGCAGCCCCAGATCCTACACCACATTAGAAATATGTGTATTCCAGAGTTTACACACACCTGGTGTTAGCGCGTCAATCATCCCGCCACCATGGTTGTTATGGTGTCACGATAATTGAAGCGCATTATTTCTATTATTACATTGCAATATAGAATGAAATCATTCAACTCACCATAATGCAGAATCAGTGGGACCCCTGAGTGTGTCACCTGCCACGTCGCCTGCCACCAGATGCCATCAGGTGCCTCCAGCAGAGTCTGTCCTTACATCAGGTGCCCCCAGCAGAGTCCGTCCTTGCATCAGGTGCCCCCAGCAGAGTCCGTCCTTGCATCAGGTGCCCCCAGTAGTGGAGCCCCTCCTCACATCAGGTGTCCTCAGCAGAGTCCGTCCTTACATCAGGTGTCTCCAGCAGTGGAGCCCCTCCTCACATCAGGTGTCCCCAGCAGAATCCGTCCTTACATCAGGTGTCCCCAGCAGCGGAGCCCCTTCTTACATCAGGTGTCCCCACCAGCGGAGCCCCTTCTTACATCACGTGTCCCCAGCAGCGGAGCCCCTTCTTACATCAGGTGTCCCCAGCAGCGGAGCCCCTTCTTACATCAGGTGTCCCCAGCAGCGGAGCCCCTTCTTACATCAGGTGTCCCCAGTAGCGGAGCCCCTTCTTACATCTGGTGACCCCAGCAGCGGAGCCCCTTCATACATCTGGTGTCCCCAGTGGCGGAGCCCCTTCATACATCTGGTGTCCCCAGCAGTGGAGCCCCTCCTTATATCAGGTGTCCCAAGGCAGTGGAGTCCCTCCTTTACATCCGTGTGCCCAGTGCAGCAGAGCCCTCCTTTATATCTGTGTCCCAAGTGCAGCAGAGCCCTCCTGTACATCTGTGTTGTGCAGCAGAGCCCTCCTTTACATCTGTGTCCCCAGTGCAGTAGAGCTCTCCTTTACATCTGTGTTGTGCAGCAGAGCCCTCCTTTACATCTGTGTCCCCAGTGCAGCAGAGCCCTCCTTTACATCTGTGTCCCCAGTGCAGCAGAGCCCTCCTTGTCCCTAGCGGTGGCGATCATCTCCTTCATGTGCAGCAGCAGCTACACAGTTCTCGGTGTTCTGCCGAGAAAGTTCCCCTCGGCGAATAAGGACCCCCCTCTACTGCGCAGGCGCAGCGCTTGCGCAGTAGGAACAACAAGGGAGCTGCCGAAAAGAGCCGAAGCTGAACACCTGAGTCAGCTGTACACAGCGCCTGCGTGCCAAGACTATTTTAATAAAAAAGAGTTTGTAACAGACCCCTCGCGGGCTTGCTACGCTCGCCACGCTTTGAGTACGGCCTCGCTGCGCTCGGCATATTATTATTCTAACCCTATGTCCACTTGGATGGTGGGGCTTTAACGTGGACATGGGGTAGAATGTAGTACGCAGGCGCCGTGTACAGCTGATGATCAGCTGTTCATCTTCATCTATTTTCGGAAGCTCCGTAGACGTTGGTACTGCGCAAGCACAGCGCATGCGCAGTACAGGGGGGTCCTTGTCTGCCGGGGGAACTTTCTTGGCAAGACACCGGCTTCCACGTGTGTTCAGTGGAGAGAGGAGGGGCCTCCGATCAATCCGTGCAGCCAATAGGCTTCCATGTACAAGAGAATACTTGTACACTGAAGAGAAGACTATTGGCTGCCCCTCCTCTCTCCACTGAACACAAGGGGAAATGTACTGGCAGAGGCGACGGCGGCCATTTTTTTGTAGCCCATCGGCCGTTTTTTCACTAAAACATTCCCAATTTTTCCGGGACAAAAGCAAAATCCCGGGAAATTAATCTGGATGAAGGTCCCAAAATCGGGATTGTCCCGGGAAAATCGGGACTGTTGGCAAGTATGCACCTACCTAGAAGGGTGCTACGGGTGAAAAGGAAAGAAAACATGAGTTTATCCTGTCCAGTAATCAACCACACATTTTTCCCATCATCAGTAGATAGTGTCATCTCATATAAGCTTAACTACTGTCAAAATAGTATCAGTGGGATAAGGACACATAAAACAAGATAGTGTTGTATGTAAAAGAGGTGATCCTCTCAGAGGGTGTTCCTTTGTGTGCTAAAGTTTGTGTGTCTATAGGCTCAAGCAATGAAAATCCAACACGGCTGTAAGGTGATCTAATGTAAAGTGGCATTAAACCGTGATAATAAAGAAACTGGTCCCCCTGCAGACACTTGTCATAATGTGCTAGTATGCATTGTATACCAGCTCATTATGACAGACTTACCTAAAAAACAGAACCCTCCAGCGGCGCGCTGTCACCGCTGACAAGGATTCCATCTTCACCCGGTCTTTCCTCGGGGTTTGCGGGCTCTGGCCGTTTGAATGACCGAGTTGCAATGACGTCAGTCCCACTCATGTGCATGGGAGTCACGGGCGCGGCACAGCTCCCTCAATGGACAGCATGGCCTTCATTGAAAGCGTAGTGCGCATGCGCAGGTGACATCACCGCCTGCTACACATGTAAATATCTCCTAAACAGTGCACATTTAGGTACCTCTATTCACTGTACTCACGGGGATGCCTTATTATAGGCTTACCTGTAGATACAAGATAAAAAGCAGAGTTTATTACTACTTTAAAGGATGATTAGTAAAGCATTTTCAGAAGGAAAACCATGTCAAGCTGCCAAAACAAGGTGTGAAAGGGACCTTGTCAACCAAAGGTTTTGTTGTTTTTAAACCAATCAGTATCATGTTGCAGAAGGCACTCTTTGCTGTGTCTGAAGCATTACTGGTTAACAATGCCACAAAAGTGCATGTCAGACCACTAAGACAATGAAAATGTTGTCAGATGGGAGAAAAGTGCTTGCTATAAACTTTTCCTGAATTCTTTCAGTAGGTCTGCGTGTACAGGTGCTCTTGTCATTATCAGAGGGCGCTCTTGTCATTATCAGAGGGCGGCTGCCTGAATGATGGATGGGAACACCTGTGCCCTGCTCAGTGTTGCCTTATAATTAAGCACTTGTCCCAACTTGTCTTTACTGTATTCTTCTGGTTCATTGAATTTATGGCCCTGTAGTTTTATTGCATCTATTTTTATTGATTATGTGATTTAAAGAGTATAGTGACCTGGCTACTAAAGCTGGCCAGAGATCTAAAGGGGCCAATAAACATGACATCAAAGTCACTGGAGTGGATCCTGCTGTTTTCAGCACAACCAGGATATACTCCCATGTCTATGGAAAGCCCCTGACCCTGCAATCTGGCATGATAAAAAGTGGCACTGGCATATGTTCTTACCACGCTGCTCTCACACCTGCTCTACAAACAATCTCCTGACTCCCAATTCATGTTTAAAGAGCTGCTAGCGGTACCTGAGGGCAAACTGCATATGCATATTGACTACACGCAAGAATCTACATTCACTGGCCTCTTTATTAGGTACACCTGGTCAATTGCTTGGTAACACAAATTGATAATCAGCCAATCACATGGCAGCGGCTCAATGCATTTAGGCATCTAGACGCGGTAAAGACGACTTGCTGAAGTTCAAACCGATCATCAGAACGGGGAAGAAAGGGGATTTAAGTGACTTTGAACATGGCATGGTTGTTGGTGCCAGACAGGCTGGTCTGAGTATTTCAAAAACTGCTGATCTACTGGGATTTTCACACACAACCATCTCTAGGGTTTACAGTGAATGGCCCGACAAAGAGAAAATATCCGGTGAGCGGCAGTTGTGTGGATGAAAATGCCTTGTTGATGTCAGAGGTCAGAGGAGAATAGGCAGACTAGTTTGAGATGATAGGTAGGCAACAGTAACTGAAATAATCACTCGTCACAACCAGGTTATGCAGAATACCATCTCTGAATGCACAACACATCGAACCTTGAAGCAGATGGGCTACAGTGGCAGCAGACCACACTTGGTGCCACTCCTGTCAGCTAAGAACAGGAAACCGAACTTACAATTCGCACAGGCTCACCAAAATTGGACAATAGAAGATTGGAAAAACGTTGTCTGGTCTGAGTCTCGATTTCAGCTGTGACATTCAGATGGTAGGGGCAGAAATTGACATAAACAACATGAAAGGATGGATCTGTCCTGCTTTGTATCAAAGGTTCAGGCTGGTGGTGGTGTAATGGTGTGGGGGATATTTTCTTGGCACACTTTGGACCCCTTAGTGCCAATCGAGCATTGTTTAAACACCACGGCCTACCTGAGTATTGTTGCTGACCATGTCCATCCCTTTATGACTACAGTGTACCCATCTTCAGATGGCTCCTTCCAGCAGGATAATGCACCATGTCACAAAGCTCAAATGATCTCAAACTGGTTTCTTGAACATGACAATGAGGACACTGTACTCCAATGGCCTCCACAGTCACCAGATTTCAATCCAATAGAGCACATTTGGGATGTGGTGGAATGGAAGATTCGCATCATGGATGTGCAGCCGACAAATCTGCAGCAACTGCGTGATGCTATCATGTCAATAAGGACCAAAATCTCTGAGGAATGTTTCCAACACCTTTATATACATATATATACATATACAGTATGTCACGAAAAATTAAGGCAGTTCTGAGGGCAAAATGGGGTCCAACCTGGTACTAGCAAGGTGTACCTAATAAATTGGCTGGTAAGTGTATGTACACCTTCAGTCAAAAGTTGATCAAGAATCTGACCTGTATGTTGTTTTTTTCTCAAAAGTATGTATATATGTATAGAAAAATGTATGTCATTATCCCAATGGAATGCAGGTTTATGTGCATGTTATACCGATTGCATTCACAAGTGTTGCAATATAATATAATAATGCAATCAGTGGTGATCAACCAAGTGTGTACAAAGTGTCTTAAAAGTATGATGCCAGCTTACAGCAGACACTCCTAGGTAGTCAAGAACAATTGCCTAGGCCCTGTAGAAAGTTTTTTTCAACTGGAAATTGGAAGTTTCACAGATTAAAGGCACAAATATACAGAACTAAAAATGTTTTTTTACTTAACCCCTTCCTGACCAGCCACCGCAGTCGTACTGCGGCAGGTTGGCTCCCCTAGGCAAAACTCCGTTACCTTACGTCGCCTCGCCTTTTGGCCACTAGGGGGCGTGTGCCGCCGGAGGCGAGTGCCCGGTGGGCGCGATGAATGCCGGGCACCCACCATCGCTCGTGACAGATTTTACACACACAGATCCCGGTTCTCTCAGGGGAGAGGAGACAGATCGTGTGTTCACACTATGTATGAACACCGATCTCTCTCTCCTCCTAGTCAGTCCCATCACCCCCACAGTTAGAACACACACTAGGGAACACAGTTAACTCCTTGATTGCCCCACAGTGTTAACCCCTTCCCTGCCAATGACATTTATACAGTAATCAGTGCATTTTTATAGCACTGATCGCTGTATAAGTGTCACTGGTCCCAAAAAAGGATGTCAATTTTGTTTGGGTACAACGTCGCAGGACCGCGCAATTGTCAGTTAAAGCGACGCAGTGCTGAATAGCAAAAAATGGCCTGGTCATTGAGCAGCCAAATCTTCCAGGGCTAAAGTGGTTAAATAAAAATTCCCGGCGCACATCCTGCAGATGAAATGTGACTTGGGTTCTGTATTATTTTGAGTTTAGGTCCCCCTGTCCTACGGGTGTTGCTCATATGATTTAATGAACCCTAAATGCATTAACAATTTTCTTAAATAAATACCAGAATGTAACTATTAAAAAGTAAGCCATTAAGCTTTGAATACACAGTGGATATAAAAAGTCTACACATCCCTGTTAAAATGTCAGGTTTCTGTGATGTAAAAAAAATGAGAAAAAGATAAATAATTTCAGAACTATTTTCACCTTTAATGTGGCCTATAAACTGCAAAACTCAGTTGAACAACAAACTGAAATGTTTTAGGTGAAGGGAAGTAAAAATAAAAAAATAAAATAATATGGTTTTGTAGCAATAACTCTCGGTGGAGCTGCCGGTTTAAAGTGGGCTGTTACTGTCACCTTCGCCATCTCTATTTCACCAGAACCGGGTCTAGGGTCCCGTTGAGTTTAATACCAGACACTGTAGGCACCAGACACTTGAGTATCTTTTCCAATGCTTTAATAAACATAAATGGAAGGAAGTAGTAGGAAGGAGGTAGAAGGAGAGTTGCAGGGCAGTTCAAATACCTTTTTTTGCTGTAGTATTAGGAATTTAGAGCTTGTAGATGGATGTACTCTCTCTTTATAATTGAATCTTTGCCCGCCTGGATAGGTTCCTCTCACTGACCTAGCAGCCAGTACGCAGCACGAACAAAAGTCTCTGCCACAGACTTGATTGGAACAAAACCCGTATGATCCTCTGCCACACGATGTAATGATTTGAGATGAACAGCAAACACAGCACTAGAACCTTTAAGCCAACCCGGCAGTACTATGCGGTAGGGTTACTTTAGAATGCGTCCTCCAACTGAATCACCAGGCCCCTCTGCAGACCAGCACTCTGTATGATCCTTCCATGACGGGTCCTCCCCTGGGATCTCCTCAGTTGTCCAGCTTCTTCCCATAGGACAGACAGCCCAGGACCATTCCTCTGCCGATGTGGTAGGCCCCAGATAGGCTTCTGGGCCCACCCACATGCCGCAGCTACGTGGGCCTCCCAGACGGAGGACCACAAGGTAGAACTCCTAGCACATACCTGTCGGCCAGGAGGGCCATCAGGTGGAACGAAACAAACCCTAGAACATGGCGTCTGTCCCATAAATACCCTCTCCCAGAATGCAACTCGAAAGACCACCTCCACCGAGTTATCTCCGGGACAGAGGAGCACTCATACACTTCAGCGTGTTGCCTTTTCAACAACGACCCATGGCGGCAACGACACCCACAGGCACAGTGTGAAACCACATGCAACTCAGCCAAGCTGGAACAGAGGCAAATCTGACTATGTATGAACAGATAACCCACTAAATTTACCTATCAGCAGTAGATTGAAAATCTACCAGCGCTACATACTCCCCCCACTACAATAGACGTTGTCCTCAACGTCTGTCAAAATAACTGCCAAGCCTGAGAGTAGGTATTTGAACTTAAAACTTGGATAAGGGCAAGGAAAAAGAAAAGACAGTATAGAGATAATACAGTTTCAACATTTATAAAACAACATGTTCACATCCGCAAACAAAATCACATTATGACTGTCACAACCCCACTGTCTATCTAGCTGAAAAGCCTAACAGCTTGATAGGAGATCCAATTGTTCCTGAAAAAAAAAACAAAGTTAGACACACACTAAATATATACAGTACCTTCAATAAACAGTTTAGGAGCAAAGTCTCATTCCAAAAGAAGAATGACACTCTCTTCCCTTATATTTTCTTTTAATGAAACAAACTAAAATAACTTGAGAAGTCCATCCCTATTTTTAAGTAAATCACATCCTTTCAATGAAGAAAATCCAGCTAGCAAAGAGTCTTTGGATTTTAGAAACGCTGGGATGAACATTATCTCTTGATCGCGAAGATCTCTAAACACTGACACTCTCTAACTATACACCCCAAAGTTCTTTGTTCATAATCACCAATAAAACCGAGGATCTGGCAATGTCAGTTTCTTTCCCAGTTTATCCACTGTAGTGATAAAGTACACAATGTCATCTTTTCCGGGTCTGCAAATGACCACTTTGTCAGCATAGATGTGCCGACCATAGTTCCAGTGTAGGAAACATCCACTGAAGCGTTCGTCCATGGCAACAGAATATCCAGTTTTCCGGAAAGGCTTTGGCACAGACTAATAGTCCCAAACAGCTTCACTGTACCACAGTTCCCAGTTGGTATCAATTTCCTGCATAATCTCCTGGGGAACATAGGGAAACTCCAGACCATATTCTGTGGCAACACGTTTTCTAAGCACTTTCTGTAAACGTGCAAGTTTAGGCAAAGATCTGTTTTTCCCCAAACCAGGAGGCACACAAGAGTTCGGTGATTTACTCACCATAGATCCGACGGGTGTCGGAAGCAAATTAACAACTTTAGATAATGTCTCCTTAGTAGTACTGTGTGGCTCCACACAAGGTGATGTCTTCCCAGAGTCCATGGCTGTCCGCTCTGAGAAAGTCAAGGCAGAAGCAACATCTTCGCCCTGGGCCCACAATAGTGCCTGTGACATTGTCTCAAACAAATCATCATCACCGGAGAGATCTGACATGGAATCTATCTCTGAGTCTCTCAACTCTTCTGCTGGAAAATATTTACAAAGAGTCCCAGATATGCCCCCCTTTGATCTCTCACCCATTCCTGACGTGGACTTCTCCGGATCCATGCATTTCTCCGGCTCCGGTTCGGGTAGTCTCTGGGGTAGGCCTTGACCACGGCCGCGGGAAGCCTTTACATATCCCACCTTCCTCTGGACAGGTGCAACGGGGATAGGTGTAGTAGATGTGTAAATGAAAGTGATGTCCGCTGGTGAAGCAGTGACAGCGGTATCTCCCTCAGGAACACTCTCGGTGGCAACAGGTGGAATCACGGTCTGTTGCTCTCCAACAGCAATGGCAGCAGCCTCCACTGTAGCAATACCTGTAGCCCAGTCCACTCGATAAGCACGGGGCGACATAGTAGGTTGCTCCACTATGAACAAATATTCTCTGCACTGCAAACAACGAACAAATGGATGGAGATGTATGGCCAGTCCTTCACACTTGTGGCAAAGCATGCCCAGCCCTTTGATATCTCCAACTGTGTAGAGAACAAACCTCCCCTGCGGCTTCAGACGAATGCCGGTATCAGCAGGGTCCCGGTCAACATAGCACCCGCAGCGGTTGCTCAAAGGGAACATCTTAGGTCCCATAGTTGGCAATATCAATGAAAAAGAAGACATGGCTGCACTGATCTTCTCAGCACGATCATGAGGCCTCTCTTCTCCTCTGACGCCAAACACACACACACGCGTCCCACGCAGTAACAAGTAGGTTAGGCTTCTCCCACTTGTTCTCCTGATCACGTAGCTCCCGGGCTTTTACTTCTCACCCACAGCCTACGCAGTCAGAAACAAAGTCCTGCACTTTAACCCCTCTCAAAAAAAACTGACAAAGTCCAGAAACTCATTCCAACGTAAACTCCCGGTGAAATTCTTTTTAGGGTTGTGGGAGGTTGACGGCTAACAATCCCGGATGACACCCCCACATGTAGCAATAACTCTCGGTGGAGCTGCCGGTTTAAAGCTGGCTGTCACCGTCCACCTTCGCCACCTCTATTTCACCAGAACCAGGTCTAGGGTCCCGTTGAGTTTAATACCAGACACTACAGGCACCGGACACCTGAGTATCTTTTCCAATGCTTTAATAAACGTAAATGGAAGGAAGTAGTAGGAAAGAGGTAGGAGAGTTGCAGGGAAGATCAAATACCTTTTTTTGGCGTAGTATTAGGAATTTAGAGTTTGTAGATGGATGTATTCTCTCTTTATAATTGAATCTTTGCCCACCTGGATAGGTTCCTCTCACTAACCTAGCAGCCAGTACGCAGCACGAACAAAAGTCTCTGCCACAGACTTGATTGGAACAAAACCCGTATGATCCTCTGCCACAGGATGTAATGATTTGAGATGAACAGCAAACACAGCACTAGAACCTTTAAGCCGACTCGGCAGTACTATGCGGTAGGGTTACTTTAGGATGCGTCCTCCAACTGAGTCACCAAGCCCCTCTCCAGACCAGCACTCTGCATGATCCTTCCATGACGGGTCTTCCCCTGGGATCTCCTCAGTTGTCCAGCTTCTTCCCATAGGACAGACAGCCCAGGACCATTCCTCTGCCGATGTGGTAGGCCCCAGATAGGCTTCTGGGCCCACCCACATACCGCAGCTACGTGGGCCTCCCGGACGGAGGACCACGAGATAGTACTCCTAGCACATACCTGTCGGCCAGGAGGGCCAGCAGGTGGAAGGAAACGAACCCTAGAACATGGGGTCTGTCCCATAAATACCCTCTCCCAGAATGCAACTCGGAGGAACACCTCCACCGAGTTATCTCCGGGACAGAGGAGCACTCATACACTTCAGCGTGTTGCCTTTTCAACACCGACCCATGGCGACAACAACACCCACAGGCACAGTGTGAAACCATATGCAACTCAGCCAAGCTGGAACAGGGGCAAAACTGATTATGTATGAACAGATAACCCACTAAATTTACCTATCAGCAGTAGATTGAAAATCTACCAGCGCTACATTTTGATAAGTGTGCATGCCCTTAAACTAACGTTGTTGAAGCACCTTTTGACTTTATTACAGCACTCAGTCTTTTTGGGTATGAGTCTATTAGCATGGCACATCTTGACTTGGCAATATTTGACCACTCTTCTTTGCAAAAACACTCCAAATTTGTTAGATTACGAGGGCATCTCCTGTGCACAGCCCTCTTCAGATCACCCCACAGATTTTCAATCGGATTCAGGTCTGGGCTCTGGCTGGGCCATTCCAAAGCTTTAATCTTCTTCTGGTGAAGCTATTGCTTTGTTCATTTGGATGTATATCATCGTCGTGCTGAAAGATGAAGTTCCTTTTCATAGTCAGCTTTCTAGCAGAAGCCTGAAGGTGTTGTGCCAATATTGACTGGTATTTGGAACTGTTTGGAACCTTGACTAAGGCCCCTGTTCCAGCTAAAGAAAAACAGCCCAAAAGCATGATGCTGCCACCACAATGCAGTGGGTATGGTGTCTTTTGGTGATGTGCATTGTTGTTTTTGCACCAAAAATATACAATTATGGCCAAAAAGTTCAACCTTAATTTCATCAGACCATAACACATTTTCCCACATGCTTTTGGGAGACTTCAGATCAGTGGTGGCCCGTCCATAGGGGGCGCATGGGCGCTGCCCCCCCCAAAGCCAGTCAAAAAAAAAAAAGTTCCTTTAAGAAGTGCACTGTGGTGGCGGGCGCCGGACACGGTGCACTATTCCATAGGGCATAAAAAAACACCGCAAATGAAGCGTTTTGCCTGCAATCACAGGATTGCATTGGCATGACGCTTCCAGCATCATGCCAATGCAATCCCGTGATTGCAGGCAAAACGCTTCATTTGCGGTGTTTTTTTATGCCCTGTGGCGCTGTGCAGTGCGCCTCTAGAAGCTGATTGGGGCATTCTCCTTCATGTCTTAATTTCTGGGCGGTGCTGTAACCTGGCGGCGTGTCACTTCCTGTTTCGGCTCGTGTGAATGGAGAAGCAAGGTAAGGTAATGTGTTACTAACAGCCTTTAATTGTCTGTCCACCGTGTTATACTCTTCTTAGTCTGTGATCGGAGGGTGGAGGGAGCCGTGCTTCACCTCTGCCCTGCCTGGAATCAACCTCCGCTCCAGCCCTTCACCCGAAAATCTGCTGGAGCCTTCATTACACATCTCCTGTATGTGTATATCACAAAGGCTCCCAGCACTGCGTCCTGGAGTCATGCTGTGCATTCTATCATCTCATCTCTCTCTCTCTCTATATTCTATCTGTATAACTGCATATCTCTCTCTAAGTATCTATCTATCTGTATATCTATCTATATAACTGTATATCTATCTATCTATCTATCTATCTATCTATCTATCTATCTATCTATCTATCTATCTATCTATCTGTATATCTATCTGTATATCTATCTGTATATCTATGTATATAACTGTATATCTATCTGTATATCGGTATATCTATCTATATATCTATCTATATATCTATCTAACTGTATATCTATCTATCTAACTTTATAGCTATCATTCTATCTGTATATCTATCTATCTATCTATCTATCTATCTATCTATCTATCTATCTATCTATCTATCTATCTATCTATCTATCTATCTATCTATCTATCTATCGTGTAACGGTCACAGCCAAATAATCAGACCAGTGGTGATGTGCAATCTCTATTTTACTTAACAGTGAACGTCAACATAAGTTGTACCGGAAATCATGTGAAAGTGGGTATACAGTACAGAACATTAATATGAACCATAAAGGAAGAGGATATAACAATTTCACTGCCTTTCAACTAATGTCCACAAGATGGCAGCAGCGTGTTCTGAGTCCAATCTACAGATAGAAATGAAAACTTAAGAATCTCACGTGTTCCAACATAGTAATCGTTCATTCCACAGACTGTGAGCTGAGTGGACCTCCTGCTGACACAAACTTCACGCTGGTACTGCTTTCTACTTGCTTTGGTCAGGGGGTTCTGGTGGCTGGAGATAGGGCCAACTTACTTCATGGACAGCTTCCACCAATGGACTGTAACAGAGTCCTCTCCAGTGACTGGGGCTTGGAAAGATACTGCGTGCTCTTGTGATCACTGCTGGTGGCCCGCACACCAGACTTAACAGGGGAGGACCCAGCACCTGGGAACAGCTCACTTGCCCAGTCAATGCTGTCCCATCAGGCAGGATCTCTCTGAGCACAGGAAGCTGGGTGGAGCTGACTTTTATATCCCCCGGGCTCAGAGGATTGTGGGGAGTTGAGTTAAAGGGACCTGCACCAGAATCTGGACAAAAGGGCATCCCACTACATATCTATCTATCTGTATATCTGTATATCTAACTGCATATCTGTCTATCTATCTATTGGGCCCCATCACAGGCGAGTGAAGTGGGGGGGTTGGTTGAGATTTTGTTTGCGCCCCCCTAAAAAAATGGAGCACCAGCCGCCACTGCTTCAGATGTGTTTTTGCAAAATTTAGCTTGGATGTTTTTCTTTGTAAGAAAAGGTTTCTGTCTTGCCACTCTACCCCATAGACCAGACATATGAAGAATACGGAAGATTGTTGTCACATGTACCACACAGCCAGTACTTGCCCAATATTCCTGCAGCTCCTTTAATGTTGCTGTAGGCCTCTTGGCAGCCTCTCGGACCAATTTTCTTCTCGTCTTTTCATCAATTTTGGAGGAACGTCCAGTTCTTGGTAATGTTACTGTTGTGCCATATTTTCTCCACTTGATGATGACTATCTTCACTGTGTTCCATTGTATATCTAATGCCTTGGAAATTCTTTTGTACCCTTCTCCTGACTGATACCTTTTAACAATGATGCTTTGGAAGCTCTCTGCAGACCATGGCTTTTGCTGTAGGATGCGACTAAGAAAATGTCAGGAAAGACCTACTAGAACAGTGATTGCTTAATTCTGAACACAGCTACATCCCCAGTTATAAAAGGGTGTGCACACTTATGCAACCACATTATTTTATTTTTTTATCCCCCCCCCCCCCTAAAAGATTTCAGTTTGTTTTTCAACTGAGTTGTACAGTTTATAGGTCACATTGAAAGGTGAAAAAAAAAGTTCTGAAATTATTTATCTTTGTCTCATTTTTTTACATCACAAAAAACCTGACATTTTAACAGGGGTGCGTAGACTTTTTATATCCACTGTATGTCTTCAGCAAAAAAGTCATAATACTGGAGTGAGGACACACGCTGCCAATATCAGTGCTAGCCTGGTACTTCCTTTTGGTTATGTGAACCCTGGCTACTGCCATTTTTCTAGGCCAAAGTACGAAAAGCCCCATTAGGCTCAAAGGGTCCTGCAGAGCTGTAACATCCATATCTTTCTAGTTCCATCCTCGGCAAATCAAACGTAGACAGCAACCAACCAACATGGTGCCATCAAAAATAACCATCTCAGATAGCAAAAGTTTGATCCTACTACAGGGGCAATGTCAAGAATGACTGATCCTACCAACATGCCTCAATCCCATCTCTGAACCTGGGTAACCTGTACTTTACTGATTTGGCCAAGTCCAAGACTACCAGAGGCAGAGAATATTTAGGCAAAGGACTTATGGCCATGATTGAGGCTTTACCAAGGAGGAGGTCAGATTTTGTGGATTGAGGACACCTTGCAGAAAGACATAGATGCCTTTAAACAGCAGGTCACTAAAAATGAATCCAGGTTGACCAATTTTACTTACTTTCTGGATGCAGAGCCAGCGCTACCTAATGTAGGTGCCGGCCTAGAGCGCACATAAATCGGGGGCGCCGTGCCAGCAAGGGAAGACTGTGTCGGGGGCAGGATGGAAATTTCCCCTCGGGCCACTCTGAGGCTCTGTAAAAAGGCTGCCCCGCTGCCCTTAATTAGCACACACCATACTTATACTTGCCGCAAGCTGCTCGCACATAGAGTCAGACTGACACTCATGAAGAGCTGAGGCGCTGCAGGAGGTGGGGTACCCATGAGGCACATAAAACAGGGGAGGAGCCTGAAGGGCAGGCATTTCCATTGGGCGGGACTCGAGGAAGGGGTGTGGCCAGCTTCGTTCCTAGCCCGCCTCCTTCTTTGATGCATGCGTGAGGCAAAGCTCTGCAGACAGAGAGAGTGAGAGCACCAGGGAAGTTACCTGGTAAGTAAGTTCTGTAGCGGCAGAATATATGAGAAAGCACAGGGGGAATCCATCATATTTTAGTAGTGGCTGCTAATCTGCTGGCTGGTTGCTAAGGTAGTTTAATTTATACATAAGCCCAAATGTTTCTAACCTGTAATGCTCAAACTAAAAATCAATATACTACCCCAGCCTGTCTGTATACTACCCTAGCCTGTCTATATACTACCCTAACCTGTCCATATACAGTGCCTTGAAAAAGTATTCATACCCCTTGACATTTTCCACATTTTGTCATGTTACAACCAAAAGCATAAATCTATTTTATTGGGATTTTATGTGATAGACCAACACAAAGTGGCACATAATTGTGAAGTGGAAGGAAAATGATAAATGGTTTTCAAATTGTTTTACAAATCAATATCCTAAAAGTGTGGCGTGCCGTTGTATTCAGCCCCCTTTACTCTAAAACCCCCTAACTAAGATCTAGTGGAACCCATTGCCTTCGGAAGTCACCTAATTAGTAAATAGAGTCCACCTGTGTGTGATTTAATCTCAGTATAAATACAGCTGTTCTGTGAAGCCCTCAGAGGTTTGTTAGATAATCTTAGTGAACAAACAGCATCACGAAGGCCAAGGAACACATCAGACAGGTCAGGGATAAAGTTGTGGAGTAGTTTAAAGCAGGGTTAAGTTATAAACAAATATCCCATGCTTTGAACATCTCATGGAGCACTGTTTAATCCATCATCAGAGAATGGAAAAGAGTATGGCACAACTGCAAACCTACCAAGACATAGCCGTCCACCAAAACTGACAGGCCAGGCAAGGAGAGCATCAATCAGAGAAGCAGACAAGAGGCCCATGGTAACTCTGGAGGAGCTGCAGAGATTCACAGCTCAGGTGGGAGAATCCGTCTACAGGACAACTATTATGCCGCGTACACACGGTCGGACTTTTCAGCTACAAAAGTCCAACGGACGCTGACGGACTAAAGCTGGCTGGTAATCCGATCGTGTGTGGGCTTCTCCGGACTTTCAACGTACTTTTTTAGCCTCAAATCCGACGTACTTTAGATTTGAAACATGCTTCAAATCTTTACGTCGTAACTACGACGGACCCCGAAGTCCGCTCGTCTGTATGCTAGTCCTACGGACAAAAAAACGACGCATGCTCATAAGCAAAAACTAAACGGAAGCACTCGGTCTAGTAAAACTAGTGTTCGTATTGTAGGTAGCACATTCATCACGCTGCAAAATCTGTGATCGTTGAATGCAGCGCATTTTATTTCTTTTTTACGAATGCTCTAAAGAACGAAGGTGTTTTGCTGTTCATATTCAGAGTTCTCCCAAACTGATTTCTGGATTCTTTTTCTCTTTGATCTCATGAATGATATAGTATGCTTTTTAAAAACAATGTTTCCATACTAATAATACTTTTTACCTTTTTTTTTTAATTTTTTTTTTTTTAGGTTTGTAAAGTTACCACAAGAACCCATTATTCTAGTTTTGTTTTTCTAGTGATTATTTTTTATTTTTTAGATAAAGTTAACCCAAAGCACCGTTTTTGGTTATGTAGATTTTTTTATTTTCAAGACTTACCACTCGAACATTATTAACATTAGTAATGTATTTTTGGTGTGTTTTTTCAAACTCTATGAGATTGTTGTCCCTTGTTAATTTAACATTGTGTGTAAAATCAATGATTTAAAAGAAAACACATAAAGTCTTTTGCTAAACTCAAAAAAGATCCATTTATTCATGGTCAAAATAAAATAAAGAGGAAGTCAACGCTGGAAAAAGTCGGTGTACAAGAAAATTGGGATCTTGAGGAGTCCATATAAGAGGGAGCACAATCTGGTCCAAGAATCCCAGAGATCAACAGCACCAGCAGATGATATGGATGTCCCCAGACTGTGGTCCTACAACAGCCTGCGTCTTCTGTCAGACCAGACTGAACCCAGGTCATCACTTTCTTCTCTTCCCTGCAGCCTTTCCTCCACGCTGCCCTGCAGCCTTCCCTGCAGCCTTCCCTGTAGCCTTCTTTGGAGGCTGTGGCTGTGGTGTTTCAGTTGTGGCAGGAGGAGGAGGAGGAGGAGGGGGGGCTGCCTCATGTAGTTGGGTGTTTCGGGTTAGCGTGCCCTGCAGCCCCTTCTGGATAGTTTCCCCAAATAGGCGCTCGCAAATGAGACGCTGCTCCCAATCCATTTGAAGAAGCCTGCTGGCTAAGTAGCAGCCATAGGACTCTTCTGCTTCGGGGGGGCTGCTCAAAAAACGGGTGGCCTCTTGCATGAGGCGCAGGGATGCCTCCTGTGTGACCGTCCCCTTCCTGGCCCTTTTTTTGGGAAGGTGGAGGGGAAGCACTTGGGATTGGGTCATGCTCCTACTGGGCCCAGCCACCTCACTTGGCCCAGCCACCTCACTGGGACCAGCCACCTCCTGCCTGACACTGGGCCCAGCCTCCTCCAGGATGATGGAGAATCCGGCCTCCTCCAGGCTGTCCATGGGCCCGGTCTCCTCCTGCCTGCCACTTTCCACACATTCCTCCTGGATGGACTCATCCTGTGTATAAAAAAAGGACATAGTTTTATTTATTTATTTGAGGTTCATCAATGACACACAATTTGCTTCTCATGACTAGCAAATTCAATGTGAATACATCTCTTTAATAAAAGAGTCTAATCAGACACCCTAATTTTTTATAGCAGGTGCCAAACATATTTAGCCACTCCTGTCAATTGATATGTATACACAATTTTGAGTGCAAAATTATTTTAGACAATTATAACATCCAGTTAACATCATTAATATTAGTACAGTAAATATTTGTTAATATAATTTGCCTGACTCCAGATGGTCATATCCGGTTCATCCAGGATGGAAGACCCAGCTTGCTCCTCATCAGCCTCTGCTGGGGTGGAGGGAAGGGTGGAGGGAAGGGTGGAGGGAAGGGTTGAAAGTGATGCCCTGGCTTCATTCTGGTCATCAAGAAAACGGAGTTGATTGTAGTACCACAGCCTGGGTACATAAACATCATCTGCTGATGCTCCTGATCTCATTGATTCCTGGATCTTCTTATGCTCCCTCTTATACATATTCCTCAAGACCCCAATTTTCTTGAGCAATGTCTCCATTGTTGCTTCCGGGATGGTCGCCTGGACAAAGGACAGAAGTCTCTCCAGCGTTGACTTCCTCACATGCTTTGCATAATACTGAGGGTGTTTCACCTCCCACAAATTCCTCATCTCTCGATATTTAGATATGAAAGCTGTAAGGAACTCTGGATCCTTAAATAGGGGATTCATTATATCTGGAAAAGATAAAGTCACAAGACAAAAAACACTTATTAGGTTTCTGCTAACCCCTCATCATCTTCTCCCTATGTAGGCCTCATCAATCTATCAAGCCATATAGGCCGCTTGCTACAAAGTCATGACCATAAAACAAAAAAAAAATTATTTAAAATTACCTTCGTTTTGTAACGTCCTGGTCCACTATCACCTACGCACAGAACGTACGTACGACACGTGCGCAAGGCCCCTCTTTATACACTACGCATGTGTGAAACTCCGCCTGCGTCGCCCGCCCCTGACGTTCGATTTTAACTCATGTTCCCCGCCCCCTAATTCGACGCACAGAACGTACGTACGACACGTGCGCAAGGCCCCTCTTTATACACTACGCATGTGTGAAACTCCGCCTGCGTCGCCCGCCCCTGACGTTCGATTTTAACTTATGTTCTCCGCCCATTTTTATTTACGGCGCGTAGTGGGGTGAATAATGGCGGAGACACATGACATGTTAACTACCTCAGGTAGCGAAAAAAGCCCGGAGGCTGGAACGTCAACCAGATCTGTGAGGCCTAGATTTAAGGCCTCCAATATGAGTTTTGAAGAGATGGTGGAGATGGTGGCCATTCTTCAAAAAAAGGACTATGATGGGAAGTATGGGCCGTACGCACGGCCAAATTTGCGCAAGGCCAAAATAATGGCGAAGGTGGTGGACACTTTACAGGCTTCTTTTGGGGTCCAGCGCTCCAAGGATCAAATTCGCAAAAGATGGTCTGACCTCAAGCTCAGGGAGCCGGATCAATACAGACGGATCCGTAAAGTGCTGAAAAAAAGTAAGTACTTGTCGTGTTTTTCTCTTGTGTTTATTACCTTGTATACTGCTCCATGTGCTTTTCCTTCCTATACGATTTTTTTGCTCATCGTTTCAAACGATCTTTTAATAAACCTCGTTACATATCTATAGATATATCTATCTATATATATATATATGTGTGTATGTATATATGTGTATGTATGTATGTAGATATAGATATAGATATATAGAGATATATATCTCTCTCTATATATATAGATATATATATATATATCTATATATATATAGAGATATATATATATATATATATATATAGAGATATATATATATATATATATATATATATATATATATAGAGATATATATATATATATATATATATATATATATATAGAGAGAGAGATAGAGATAGGTAGATAGATAGATAGATATAGCTAGATATAGAAATGTAAAACATTCTTTTGGAATATTTTAAGTTATCTTTTTTTTTTATTTACATTTAGTTGGATATTTAGATTTTGTTCTAGATATAGAGAGAGAGAGAGAGAAGAGAGATCAAAAGATTATTAACTATATTTCGAGATATTGATATCTAGATATCTGTCTATCCGATATGTCTTTATAATTTTAAATATTGAGGTAAAATAGGAACTCTACACAAACAGAACATTTGTACACCACTTCACTACAAATGTTTGAAAATTACTATGTACTAAAATATCTGTGTGCTAAGTAGATTAATTTTTTGGTTCACATAAGGGAAAAATCACTCAGCCAACAAGAACACAGTCCACCCCAAGCCAAACAACATGATTGGGAAATCAGCCCAAGCCCCACTGAGGATGTGGAGGAAGGAGAGGTGGGCGACATGGGCACCCCACCAGGTGAGTGTCTGACACACCAGCTTACGGTAATCTATGCATGGCTGCCTTTTCTTTTATGTAATTTTTCTACTCTATTTTAGGTGATCTGGTTGTGCTTGATTCAAGCAACAGCGCCACCCCCGAGGATGTGGAGGAATTATGCTACATGGGCACCCCACCAGGTCAGTGTCTGAGACAACAGCTTTATTATGGTAAGGTAAACTATGTATGTGTGCATATTTCTAAACAAATTTTTTGTTTTCATTCCACTTTAGGTACAAGAACTGAATATTTCACCTCAGACAGTGCCCAACGGCTAATTGGTCAAATAATGGCCTGGAATGGGGAGATCGATGAAATGCGTAATCGGCTGGATCGTATGCAGCAGGAAATGAAGGACATGATTGATGTTTTGGGTCGAATCTAAATGCCCTTTTTGAAACCCCAAAACATCGATCATGTCCTTCATTTCCTGTTTTGCTGACCCCATTCTGGGCCTTCTCTTTATTATTTTTGCTGAACTTATATGGCTGTTTAACATAATTTAAAAAAGGAGGGCTGTTTATAGAAAATACCTTAAAAATCCACAAAAAAAAAACTTGATTTTCCAAAAAACCAAAAAAAAATAAATACTTGATTTTAAAAAAACCAAAAAAAAAAATAAAACTTGATTTTAAAAAAACCAAAAAAAAAAATAAAACTTGATTTAAAAAAAAAACAAAAAAAAAATAAAACTTGATTTTAAAAAAAACAAAAAAAAAGTAAAACTTGATTTAAAAAAAACAAAAAAAAAAATAAAACTTGATTTAAAAAAAAAACAAAAAAAAAAAAATTGATTTTCCAAAAAACCAAAAAAAAAAAAAAAACTTGATTTTCCAAAAAAACAAACCAAAAAAAAAATGATTTAAAAAAAAACCAAAAAATAAATAAAAAAAAAAGGATTTTAAAAAACCAAAAAAATAAAAAAAAAGGATTTAAAAAAAAAAACAAAAAAAACAAGAAAATCAAAAAGCCCAAAAATTTTTTTTGTGGATTATGTACAAATATTTAAATATAATTATATTTTTCCAAATTATTAAGATATCATTATATTTTTGGCTATGAACATTTTATACTAAATGCATAACTGAATGCATAACAACGATTAATAAAAACATCTCCTTATAGGAATTAAATAAATGTGTGGTTTGTTATTTCAATGCTCAGTATCAGTTTGGTTATAATTGTCAAAAAGTTGTTTACAGTGGCAATGGAGCTTATTTAGACATTTAAAAGGAAAATACAGTTGGCACTACAACTGCTCGACCATAACCTAGGAGAAAGCCCAAAAGAAAGGCAAGCAATAAATATAATTCCAGATTTCATCAATATTTTTTTTATTTAAAATAATTAAATATCCTGGCCCATTGCAATGGCCCCCCTACCCATAAAATAATTAACATATTGCTGTCTAACTTGACGGGCACTTTGGGGGGCCAAGCCAGTACGGACAGTATCCAGGCCCGTAAGGTTGTCATCTATAAGTACGGCCTCAGGCCCAACTGTTCCTATATAATTTACAGAATGTTTGTGTAAAAAGTTGTGCAGAATGCAGCACGATAAAATGATAAAATTAAGTTTGTATTCCGCCAAATTATTGGATGTTTGAAACAGGCGGAACCGGCTGGCCAGAATCCCAAACGCATTCTCAACCACTCTTCTCGCTCTGGCCAGCCGGAAATTAAAAACCCTCCTCTCCGGGGTGAGGGTTCTTTGGGGGAATGGCCTCATGAGGTGCTTGCTCAGAGCGAAGGCTTCATCGGCAATGAAGACAAAGGGGAGTCCTTCCACGTTATCCGCATCAGGTGGCAATCCCAGGCCACCACTCTGGAGACGCTGGCAGAACTCCGTCTGGGCAAATACTCCTCCATCCGACATCCGGCCATTCTTCCCCACGTCCACATATAAAAATTCATAGTGTGCCGACACCACCGCCATTAAAACAATACTGTGGAACCCCTTATAATTAAAATAGTATGACCCCGAATGGGGTGGTGGCACGATGTGGACATGTTTCCCATCTATAGCCCCTCCACAATTGGGAAAGTCCCAACGGCTGGCAAAATGGGATGCCACAGTCTGCCATTCCTGTGGCGTTGAAGGAAACTGGGGAATCAAACAAGAAAAACAAAATCATTAATTTGGAAGCTAACATTGCAAGAAAATTAGACAATTAAAAACATTATTCCCCAGCATCAGTATAACATTAAATAATTTAATTCTTCTGGAATAACTAATATGGAAAGGCACACTTATCAGATTGCTCACCCCCTCTGATGGAACATTGATTACATTTTAGGGGGTTGTGAAATCCCTAAAAAAGATTACTTTTAGGACACCCAGGAATTTAGGGACTAAAAAGGCTACAAGACTGCAGTTGTCGCACTCTGCAGGTGCAGTTGCTAACCAGCTTACAGTAAAAGAGGTAAGGTAAAAAGGCAGTCATGTTGCAAGGAGTACACAATCACATGCAAGGGCAATTAATGAAAACACTTTGTGGCTTGCATATGATTTGATGATGGAAATCAGCAGAGCTTCTGCTCATTTACTAAAGCACTGGAACAAATGCACTTGTAGAGTGCATATGCATTTTGCAAAGTGCAACATATATTTGCTTTATACAAATCAACACCACAGAACATTCAAGCAAATTTTTACGAGGGTGGCGGGGGGGGGGGTTGGTAAATCTAGCTAATTGCTAATTATCAGCACACTATTTGGAGTGAGTTTAGGTGGGGGGGGGGAGTTGGTAAATCTAGCTAATTGCTAATTCTAAGCACACTAAATACACTCAAACAAAATACATTCAAAATGAGTAGACTAGGTGGATATGTTCCCATCATTGCATGCTGGGGAGGTTATTGAAGGAAAATATACATGCATGACAAAAAAGAACAGGAAAAAAATCCTGCATGTGTGAGGATAAAAAGGGGACATTCACACTATATTGCAATGATGGTAAGTAGTGTTTGAAGCAAGAAATACATTACATTATCAAAGATTACATAAAAGAACATGTGATGCTAATAAAAGAAAAATATCTTACCTTAATATAGTCCTTCTGCAGGACCTGGATGATGGCAGAACAGGTCTCTGGGATAATGATCCCCAGAGCCTGGGGGGAGATGCCTGTCGAGAACTTGAGGTCCTGCAGGCTTCTCCCTGTCGCCAAGTACCGCAACGTGGCAACTAGCCTCTGCTCCGGAGTGATGGCTTGCCTCATGCAGGTATCCTGCCTGCTGATATAGGGGGTCAGCAAAGCCAACAAACGGTCAAAAACGGGGTCCGTCATCCGGAGAAAGTTCCTGAAATCCTCAGGATTATTCTCACGGATCTCACGGAGCAATGGCATGTGACAGAACTGGTCACGCTGAAGCAACCAATTCTTGGTCCATGAACTCCTCCTCGCCCTGTTCATGGACTGGTCTTGGTCTGAAGAATAAACTACAGCACCAAACACATACAATGCACGAGCTCGACGACGAGTACGTACAGGTAACATGGCTTCAAAACGGTCGGCTGGTCAGAACGCACTAAACAGAACGCACTGAAGAACAGCAAGGCCTGTGAAGAGCGACCTGAAAATCAGGAACGAGCGGACAATAAAACAAAGATTTCTCAATGCCAACTGACCAAACGCACTGAAAAGCAGATACAAACCTCACAAGCACAGACTGAACAACAGTTAAAACGAACTGAAAAATACGAGTCTCACAAGCGCGAATCGTCTCTCACCAAACTTCTACTAACACGAGATAAACACGAGATTAGCAGAAGGAGCCCAAAGGGTGTCGTACGGGCTATTGAACTTCCGTTTTATAGTCTCGTCGGACTTGGTGTACGTCACCGCGTACTAGGCTGTCGTACTTTTGTGTGGTCGTGTGTAGGCAAGTCCGTTCGTTAGAAAGTCTGCCGCAAGTCCGCCGAAGGTACGCCGGAAGTATGTCGGACAGGCTGTCGGACTTTTGTAGCTGAAAAGTCCGACCGTGTGTACGCGGCATTAGTCGTGCACTACACACACAAAATTGGACTTTATGGAAGAGTGGCAAGAAGAAAGCCATAAGAAGTCCCGTTTTCAGTTTGCGAGAAGCCATGTGGGGGACACAGCAAACATGTGGAAGAAGGTGCTCTGTCAGATGAGACCAAAATTGAACTTTTTGGCCTAAAAGCAAAACACTATGTATAGCAGAAAACTAACACTGTACATCACCCTGAAAACACCATCCCCACCGTGAAACATGGTGGTGGTAGCATCATGTTGTAGGGATGCTTTTCTTCAGCAGGGACAGGGAGTTGATGGGAAGATGGTAGGAGCTAAAAACAGGGCAATCTTAGAAGAAAACCTGTTAGAGTCTGCAAAAGACTTGAGACTGGGGCAGAGGCAGTGCTGTTTCTTGGCCTAGGTTGTCAAGGCCCAGGCCCAGGGCAGCACTTTGCGTGGGGCAGCCAAAAAGCTGCCCCCCGCATGGAAAAAACCCCCTCCCATGGCCGCCTTCCATAAAAATACAGCAACGCCGGCCTGCTGTAGCGTGGCACTTGCTAATAGGAAGTCTTTGGGCATACTTGGTCAGGGGAGGGGAGCGACTGGCACCCCATAAGATGCTCGATGACTGGCCAGACCGGGTGCACGTAACTTCTGGTGGGTGGAACACCATCTGCTCCCCGGCCCAGGGCTGTGATGATAGGAGGAGGAGGAGAGAGAGAAGGTCCATCGGAGAGCAGCACGCCGTGAGCAATGTCATCACAGTCATGGGGTGAGGCTGTGTACTTTATTTGTTACAGGAGTCTAGAGACACCAGGGTTGCCATCATGGGTGGGGTTGGGGGGGAGCAAGTACAGATTCAGGAGGCCCCATAATACTCTCCTGGTCCTCCCCCAAGGTGTCCCCCTGTGCCCCCCCCGTGTCCCCTGTCTGCACAGCGTCCCTCCCTGTCATTGCACAGCGCCCCTCTCTGTCATCTCACTGCGTCCCTCTCTGTTATCTCACTGCATCCCTCTCTGTCATCGCACTGCCTCCCTATGTCTGTCCCCAGCATCCCCCTCTGTCCTCATCACACTGCGTCCCTCTCTGTCCTCTCATATGTGTCCCTCTCTGTCCCCAGGTGTCCCTCTCTGTCCTCATCGTACTGCATCCCTCTCTGTCTATCCCCAGCATCCCTCTCTGTCCCTGGTGTCCCCCTCTGTCCTCGTCGCACTGCGTCCCTCTCTGTCCCCAGCGTCCCTCTCTGCCCTCATCACACTGCTTTCCTCTCTGTCTGTCCTCAGCATCCTTCTCTGTCCCCACTGCATTCCTCTCTGTCCCCGGGCATCCCTCTCTGTCCTCATCACACTGTGTCCCTCTCTGCCTGTCCTCAGCATCCCTCTCTGTCCCCGGGCGTCCCTCTCTATCCTCATCACACTGCATCCCTCTCTGTCTGTCCCCGGTATCCCTCTGTCTGTCCCCCGCGTCCTTCTCTGTCCTCATTGCACCATGTCTCTCTCTGTCCTTATGGGCTGCACTGGTGGTCACTGATGAGGCCGTACTCATGGTCACTGATAAGGCTGCACTGATGGGCACTGATAAGGCTGCACTGATGAGCTTTATGTTGATATTGTTCAAAAGTTGTTGCTAATATTTATTTTTGCAACTTAATTCTGCGTAAAACATTTAACAGTGTCCTTTTATGAGATCATTTACGAGGGCGTGTTTAGGTGCGGGGCAGGGTAGGGTTGTATTTAAATTGGGGGGTGCATAAGTTTAGTCAGGCCTAGGGCAGCACATAACCTAAATACACCACTGGGCAGAGGTTCACCTTCCAGCAGGACAATGCCCCTAAAATATACAGCCAGAGCTACAAGTGAATGGTTTAGATCAAAGCATATTCATGTGTTAGAATGGCCCAGTCAAAGTCCAGACTTAAATCCAATTGAGAATCTGTTTCAGGACTTGAAAATTGCTGTTCACAGATGCTCTCCATCCAATCTGACAGAGCTTGAGCTATTTTGCAAAGAAGAATGGGCAAAAAGTCACTCTCTAGATATGCAAAGATGTGCAAATAATCAAAAAGACTTGCAGCTATAATTGCAACGAAAGGTGGTTCTACGGTGTATTGATTCAGGGGGGCTGAAAACAAATGCACGCCACACTTTTCGCATTTTTATTTGTAAAAAAATTTTAAAACCATTTATCATTTTCCTTCCACTTCACAATGTCACAATTATGTGCCACTTTGTGTTGGTCTATCACATAAAACCCCAATAAAATACATTTAGTTTTTGGTTGTAATATTACAAAATAGGGAAAATTTTGAGGGGTATGAATACTTTTTCAAGGCACTGTACTACCCTAACCTGTCCCTATACTACCCTAGCCTGTCTATATACTAGCCTAACCTGTCTATTTACTACCAAGGCCTGTCTATATACTAATCTAGCCTGTCCATATACTACCCTAGCCTGTTCATATACTACCCTAGCCTGTCTATTTCCTAACCTAACCTGTCCATATACTGCCCTAGCCTGTCCATATACAACCCTAGCCTGTCCATATACTACCCTAGCCTGTCCATATACTACCCAAGCCTGTCTATATACTACCCTAGCCTGTCCATATACTACGCTAGCCTGTCTATATACAACCCTAGCTTGTCCATATACCTGTTGAGCACAGCTGGCTCGAGGAAGCAAGCCGGTGCCACCACTATTTGTCTTCAGGCCAGGTCTAGAGGCGCAGGAGAGGGCCTGCAATCTACGGCTGTAGAAAAAGGTGTACAGGTGCCGCAAAAATCTCCACCCCGACTGTGTACATGGACAGGGCAAAGGGGGTGGAGTCCGGGGCAGAGCCAAGGGGGCGGCAAAATGAGGTTTTGCCTAGGGTATCAAAGATCCTTGTAGCAGCCCTGTCTGGGTGTACATGAGATCTGCATGGCAACCCCGAGAACAGCAAGCTCATTGTCAAAAGTTTACTGCACTCCAGCTTTGACATGCGGACAGGGAAAATACAGCGCAGTAGATTCTGAGACATACCAGAGATGACCACCAGATCCGATTTTGGAACCACAGTCATTGAAAAACTCCACTTTGTCCTAGGCAGGGAACCAACTGCCGACAACACCCAGCCCGCCTGTCTTTGAGCTGTTCTTTGTTGATTCCATAATTATAATGACTTCAATATGCTTCTGTGTTTGATAAGCCATTCCACAAGTCCTGCATTAATTATAGAAGGTCCTTAAGGCACAGCACCACTTTTTTCCCAGAACATTGGAATTGCAGTCCCGTGGCCCCATCTTCAATCTTCATTGATTGATCGGTGCGTCTGGGCTAACTGATGTTAATAGCTTGGTACCAATCCACCAATATATTGACTTTTAGATTGATCTCTGTAACACTGCTAAGCAACCCTATCCTATTCCCAGTGACCACCCCAACATGCATGAAGCAATAGGACCAATGTTCTATTTCTAGACTTGGATTCTGAATGGTCTAAGTTTATTAGTGGTGTAATCCAAGGTTTAGTGTTGGAACCCTTACATTTTAACACATTTATAAACGATTAAGAGTTTGGGAATAAAATTACCATTTTAGTGTTTGCAGATGACACCAAGCAAGGCAGTGACATACCTTCCTTATAGGATGTCTCCAACTTACAAGCGAACCTCAATGCACTGTTTAATTGGGCAACTATGAGACAAATAATGTTTAATGTTGATAAATGTAAAGTTATGCACTTGATGGCTAAAAGCATACATGCATCATACATCTTAGGAGGAGTACAACTGGGGTGTCAATAGTCAAGAAGTATCTTGGTGTTCTGGTAGATCATAGACTTAAAAATATTGTAAAGGTAATTTTTTTTTAATAACAAACCTTCTATGCTTACCTGCTCTGTGCAGCCCCAATCTTCCTCTTCTTGGGTTCCCCACTGGTGCTCCTGGCTTCTCCCCCCTGATAAGTGCCCCCATAGCAAGCTGCATGTTATGGCGGCACTCATGCAGGTTCGCTCCCAAGTCATGCTTTGTGACTCCATTGAAATTCACAGGGCGGCTCGACCCTGCCCCCCTCCTCACTGGCTCTGATTGACAGCAGCAGGAGCCAATGGCTCCCGCTGGTGTCTCTGAAGCAGTGAGGAGGGAGAGAAAGCAGCAATGCTGCTCTCATGCACAGCACTGGATCGACATTGGGTTTAGGGAAGTATTTTGGGGGGTAGGGTTGGAGTTGCACACAGAAGGTGTTTTACCTTAATGCATAGAATGTATTAAGGTAAAAAAACCCTCTGCATTTAGAACCACTTTAACAAAAGCATGGAATGCTAGTCTGTAGTTTCTAAACCTAGCAAAATACTTTCTTGTAATAAAAGAGTTATGGACTGCAGAGGGAGAGATATCATTTTGCCCCTGTACAAATCATTAGTAAGACCTTATCTGAAATATGCAGTTAAATTTTGAAGTTCACAAAAAGGATATTGGCAAACAGGAAAAAGTGCAGAGAAGGGCAATCAAACTGATAAGAGGAATGCATGCCCATACCATTTTTGGGCACCATCCTTGGTGTGGTTCACACTTTGTGTGATGGTTGTGCCTGTTTGGGGGTGTGGCCTTAGCCATCTATGTTTCCCCACCAGTGGGCCTACAAAGCTGGGGCCACCTTCCTTTGGATGCATGTGTGTATGCCCAGTGCCACATCCGTGCATAGCTTTGGCCTACATGCCGATACTGCGTGCAGTCGGGAGAATCCAGGGGGCGCAGGCCCAATATAAAAAGACAGGATCCAGCAGTGCTTTTGCCAGTCCGGTCTGAAGGAAGAATACATTACATCTGCTGTATCATGGGGAGTACTATTTGTGCATTTGGGACACCTAATTTATTTGTTCAGAATTTCAATTTTTTTTCTTATTGAGCATTACATATATTATAGGAACTTGTTCCACTGGGGACAAGACTAGATATGTTTTGATCCTAAACATCCTGGGATTACCGTATTTATCGGCGTATAACACGCGCCGGCGTATAACACGCACCCCAAGTTTAGGAGGGAGTTTTAGGGAAAAAAACTTTTGGGAGGGAAGTTTAAGGAAAAAAACTTACATTTAAATGCCCATCAATGCAGCCTCATCAGTGTCCATCTGCAGCCTTGTCCGTGTCATTTGCAGCCTTGTCATTGTCATTTGCAGCCTTGTCAGTGTACCTTGTCAGTGTAGCCTTGTCAGCGTAGCCTTGTCAGCGTAGCATTGTCAGTGTACCTTGTCAGTGTACCTTGTCAGTATAGCCTTGTCAGTGTAGCCTTGTCACCGTAGCCTTGTCAGTGTAGCCTTGTCAGTGTACCTTGTCAGTGTAGCCTTGTAAGTGCAGCCTTGCAGTGTAGCCTTGTCAGTGTAGCCTTGTCAGTGCAGCCTTGTCAGTGCAGACTTTTCATTGCATTCTTCCAGTTTAAAAATGGCGCCGGGTCCTCTTGGCCGCTCTTGGGTCCTCTCGGCGGCTCTCGGGTCCTCTCGGCCGCTCTCGGCCACTCTTGGGTCCTCTCTGCGGCTCTCGGGTCCTCTTGGCGGCTCTCGGGTCCTCTCAGGGGCACTCGGGTCCTCTCGCAGTCCCGAGCGGAGCCAAGAGTAGCCGAGTGTACAGTCACGCCCAGTCCCTGTGTTATGTCCATCATAGGGTGGGACTGGGCGTGACTGTGAGCCGAGCCGAGTACACTCAGCTATGTATCTCGGCGGCTCGATCCTCCGCTCACAATCAGCGGGGGATCGGCGTATAACACGCACCCATGATTTACCCCTGATTTTAAGGGGAAAAAAGTGCGTGTTATACGCCGATAAATACGGCATTTTCTATTCTTGCCTTATAAGCGGTACGACAGCCTGTGTGCTAACTATAGGTTTTTGTATACAGTGGGGAAAATAATTATTTGATCCCCTGAAGATTTTGTAAATTTGTCCACTTACAAAGAAATGAAGGGTCTATAAGTTTTATCATAGGTGTATTTTAAATGGGACAGAATAGCAACCAAAAATCCAGAAAAAAAAACACACGATACAAATGTTATAAATTGAGTTTCAGTTCAGTGAATAAAATAAGTATTTGATCCCCTCCCAACCAACAATAATTCTGGCTCCCACAGACTGGCTACAGGTTGTGCTCATGTGGTACACAGATTAGTTCTGTCTATTTAAGAAGGTGGTCTTAAGGACAACTCGTTATGTGTATAAAAGATACCAGGGGAGGGCTGGCAGCCTTAGGCCTGGGGGACAAGTCCAGTCAAGTGGCCCATTGTACCACCGAATCAGCTCACCATTCATGCCCACCTTTTCAATGCAGCCTCACCAGTGCCCATCAATGCAGCCTCACCAGTGCCCATCAATGCAGCCTCACCAGTGTCCATAAATACAGCCTGATCAGTGCCCATCAATGCAGCCTCACCAGTGTCCATCAATGCAGCCTGATCAGTGCCCATCAATGCAGCCTCACCAGTGCCCATAAATGCAGCCTCAACAGTGCCCATCAATGCAGCCTCACCAGTGCCTATAAATGCAGCCTCAACAGTGCCCATCCCATCAGCTCAGCCTTACCTGTGCCCATCAATGCAACCTGATCAGACAGCAGTGCCCATCAGCTCAGCCTTGCCAGTGCATGGGGAGAAAGGAGAGCCGCCGGTTTACACAGTACGGGTATCTCCTGCTTACCCGGCCATTGTCACATTAAGTCCCGCCTCCTGGACCGTCTCCTAAGATGGACGTCACATGTCCCGGCATTGAACCAGTATGACGTCCATCAAAGGAGCCGGTCCAAGAGGCAGGATTTCATATGTCACTCGGCCGGGTCGGGTAAGTGGGAGATGCCTTCTCAGAGGCAGCCTGGTGTGCACCGGCCCGAAAGCTGCCCCAGGGCAGGCGGCCAATAGCCCAGAGTTTGCGGCCAACCCCAGGCCTTGAGCCTCAGGGCTAATAATGGTCATTGGTAATACCGAGACCTGGGGCTTTTTGGGGGCACACTCAGAGCTATAGCCCAGGTCAGCCCCCCTCCCAATGCCACTGCCTACAGGCCATGGCCAGCACAGGACCTGACAGCCAGAGTGTTAAGGGCTATTTCCTATTTTGAGGTTACTAGGTGGTGGGCAGGGCACTGGGGCAGGGTAAATGGGGTGCATGGGGGGGAGAATGGGATGTGGGGGATGTCAGGGTCTTGGTCTCTCTCTCTCACCTCAGCGATGGCTGCTCAGCAGGTCCATGCAGGCCTCTTGGGGGTGATAACTTCCAAATTGCAGCCAGTGCCCAGCCCTAGCAAATTAGGTGCGTCCCCTGGTGTGTCCTGGCCCTTTGCTGCCTCTGCCTGCCTCCAGTCCAAAGACTCCAGGAGTGTAGTAGAGGGTAAGCTGCTCGTCCCACTGAAAGTAAGCTGGCTGCTTTCAGACTCTGTCAGATCTTCTCTCTGTGTGCTCGAAACTAGTTGCAACTTGCATTGTCTCACTCTTGCAGCCACTCCAGCCAGTGCCCAGCCCCAGCATGAGCCAGTCACAGGACGCGTCCTCTGGCACGCCCTGCCTCTGCCTGCCTCTGAGACTCCTGGGAGTTGTAGTTTGCTGCGCTGCTAAGTTCCACCCACCGCCACCAGGAACTTGAGCGCGATCCGGACTACAACTCCCAGAATGCAGCGCAGCAGCCAGCCAGCCAATCGGCGGCTGCCGCGGCTGACTTTTACCATCTACAGGAAAAGAAAATAGCAAACAGGCAGTGCGGCTGTTTTGAATATAAGGTAGGCGGCCTGGGGGGGAAATTTCCACCCTGCCCCCTGGCCCAGCCTGCCCCTGAAAGACACCCGTCCACTGAATCTCTTTCTTCCATTCAAACCTCACCATCATGGGCAAGACGAAAGAGCTGTCAAAGGACGTCAGGGACAAGATTGTAGACCTGCACATGGCTGGAATGGAGGTACAAGACCATCAGCAAGAAGCTTGGTGAGAAGGAGACAACTGTTGAACCAAAAATTCGCAAATGGAAGAAATACAAAATAACCATCAATCGCCCTCAGCCTGGAGCTCCATGCAGGATTTCGCTTCATGGAGTAAGGATGATCATGAGAAAAATCGGGGATCAGCCCATAGCTTGTAATTGAGGAGGAGCTTGTAATTGATCTAAATGCAGTTGGGACCACAATCACAATCACAAAACAAACCATTCATAACACAATACGCCTTCATGGATTGAAATCCTGCAATCCTGCAGCGCCCGCAAGGTCCCACTCCTCAAGAAGGCACATGTACATGCCCATCTGAAGTTTGTCAGTGAACATCTAAATGATTTTAGAGAAGGATTGGGAGAAAGTGCTGTGGTCAGATGAGACCAAAACTGAGCTCTTTGGCTTTAACTCGAC